>NC_045614.1:153058484-153683484 GCF_009829155.1 Mustela erminea
GGAGGAAGCAGACTCCCTGCTGAGCAGAGAACCTGATGCTGGGCTTGATCCCAGGACGCTGAGATCATGACCTGATCCATAGGCAGAGGTTTTAACCCACCAAGTCACCCAGGTGCCCCTACAGTAGCCTTTTAATTTATTTGCCTATTTATCAATTTTCTCTAACCTCCTTTCAAAAAGTATTTGAGGCACTTTATCATAAATGACAATTAAGATAATAGGAAATTGAAAATAAGATCATAATGTAGAACTCAAGCAATAGTTGGTATGTAAATATGCATGTCTTTAAGTCATGTATAGTTCTGTACTCAACTTTGGTTCTGAGTTTTCTAGCAACTACAGCAAAGAGGAAAGCTTGATTAGTCTTAATATTGATAGGATACCTCTTAGGAAAAGTGGTACCTGGTTGGCTTAGTCTTGACTCAGACAGTAGAACATGTGACCCTTGATGGAACACTATCAAGCAAAACAATGTATACGTATTGAAGTCCAAGATGGAGAAGATAGAAGATGACAGAAAGTCTCTTTAAAGAAATAATAGCTAAAAATATCTCAAATATAGGGAAAGATATGGACTTCTATATACATAAGCTAAAGGGGGCCCCAAACAGATATAACCCAAATAGGATTTTACTGGGACATGTTATTATCAAACTGTCAAAAATCAAGGAATCAGAATTTTGAAAGCAGCAAAAGAAAAGATGCTTGTCATATACAAGGAAACTCATAAAGCTTCTGGTGGATTTCTCAATGGAAACTTTGCAGGCCTGTTTTAATGGTATGATAAACTCAAAATATTGAAAGAAAAAATTGCCAGTCACCAATACTGTATGTGGCAGTGCTATCCTTCAGAAAAAAAGAGTGAAAGACTTTACCAAACAAAAGCTGAGGATGTTCACCACCACTAGATGTGCTTTATAAGAAATGATAAAGGGAGTTCTTTGTGCTGAAATGAAAGGATACTAATTAACAAAATAAAGACACATGAATGTATAAAACTCACTGGTGAAGGTAAATTTCTAGAGAAATTCAGATTTCTGAATGTAATGGTATTATGTAAATAACTTCTAACTCTATACAAAAGCTAAAGAGAGACATATTAAAAATAACTATACCTAAGAGTTCTGTAGGAGACTCCAAACTCACCTTCTCCATGGAGCCCACAATATTATACCTATTAGTAGGCTAATTCCTCCTGAAGAAGAAATGTGGGCTGACTGAACAGCTACCAAATGACCAAAGACAGAACAGCAAGAGAACAACAAGAGAGACAGAGAGATACCGGAAAAAGGGAACCCTCCCCGCAAAGCTGCAATGAGGAGGGATAGGATTGAGGGACCTGGAACAGATCCCTCTGTCCTTGTGCACAGAAAAAGCATGGCTTAAAAGAGTCACTAGCATATAAAAGAGATAATACTAGAACTCTCCCAAGTGGTGGAGGAATTGTGGGAAAGTTCTTCAGGTCAGAGAGACTAGGGACCAACATGGTTTATATTCTTCTTCGAAGCCAGGACTAGAGCAATATCCAGACATTGTGGTGGGCATGTCTGGTTATCTCAGTCGACTTGTGACTTCAGTGAGTCCAGGGTCCACAGAACTACCCCAGCCCTAGAAGCACTAGCATGCAGAAGAAAAGCCACAGTTTAGAGAGGCTATGGAATTACAGGAATGCTCCCTCCTCTTCTGCCTTGAGGGTCCAGACCAGAGTAGTTTGGCCACCACAAGGGGCAGGTTTGGGTGCCATAATTGGAGGGTTCTGACTCCACAACTGGTGGGTCAGATCATCAGAGAGACTTTGTGAACTCAGCACAGCATTTCGAATTGTACTGGGGCACAGAAGAAATGCTACAGTTAGAAGGGCTGAGGAACTGTGGGAGCATACTCTTTCCCTCCACCTTAATACCTCAGACTGGAGCAGGGTCTGGCTCACTGTGAGCTTGCAACCTCAGCAAGTGCAGGGTCCAAAGCCCATACCAGCTGTCCTGTGGTTCTGGGACACAGAAGAAAAGTTGCAGTTTTGTATTGTTGTTTTAAATTTTTATTTTTTTTTAAACTTTAAAAAGTTTGTCTTGTTTTATTTTAATTCTTCCTTTTGGTTTGTTCTATTTCTTTTTTATATAATTTTTTTCTTTAATTTTCTCTGTAAAAAGTCAAAATTTAAAAGAGTAACTAGCGTATATAACCACAGCTCCAACCAGCCAACAAAGTCATCAAGCGTACACAGTCTGTTTAAGGGTCACCATACACAGTACAGTTCCTACAACTTTAGAAAAAGTAGCAAGCCATTTCGTCTAATCCATAGAAATAGACACAGAAAGTCAAGCAAAATGAGAAGACAGAAGTATATGCTTCAAAAGACAGAGTAGGGAAAAAACCTCAATAAAAGAATTTAATGAAACAGATAAGCAACATGCTTGATAAAGAATTTGAAGTAACAATTATAAAAATACTAGGTTGGAGAAAAGAATGAAAGAATTTAGTGAGACCTTCAATAAAGTGATAGAAAAATATTGAATGAATCAGAACTGAAGAATACAATAATTGAAATTAAAAAAAAAACACTAGAGGGAATCAACAGTAGATTAGAGGATGCAGAAGAAAATATCAATGATCTGGAAGACAAGGTAATGGCACATAAGTTGAACGGCAGAAAGAGAAAAGATTAAAAAAAAAAGGAGGACAGATTAAGAAATCTTTTGAACAAAAACAAACAAATTCATCTGATAGTGGTCCTAGAAGAAAAAGAAAGAAAGATTTAGAATACTTATTTGAAGAAATAATAACTGAAAAACCTCCCTAACCTAAAGAGGGAGATAGACATCCAAGTCCCAGATATTTCCAAACAAGATGAACTCAAGGAGGCCCACACTATAGCATAGACTAATTAAAATGTCAAAGGTTAAAGATAAAGAGAGAATCCTAAAAGCTACAATAGAGTAGCAAAGTTACCTCCATGGGAAAACCTATAAGACTACCTGTTGATTTTTCAGCAGAAGCTTTGCAAGCCAGAAGGGAGTGGCATGACATATTCAAAGTACTGAAAGGAAAATCTCAAAACCAAGCATACTTACACTTGGTAAGATTATCATTCAGATTTGAAGGAGCAGTAAAGAGTTTCCCCAGACAAACAAGAGGTAAAGGAGTTTATCAAAACTAAAGTAGCCTTACAAGAAATAATAAAATGTAGGTAGAAAAGAAATGGCTTTAGGTAGAAAAGAAGTGGCTATATTTACATATAAGAAAAATATGAATAGAGAGATGTAAAATATGACATGTACTATGACAACATGTTCATAAAATGTGGAGAAGGGAGTAGAAAGAGAAGAGGAAAAAGAAAAAAAAGGCCATCAGATTAATATGGACTATTTACTTAGTATATTATGTATGAACATTATGGTAGCCACAAACCCAAAATGTATGATAGATACACAAAAAATAAAGAGACAGAAAGACAACATTATAGATATTCATCATTATAGATATTCATCATTCCCAAAGAAAACAAGAGAAGAACAAAGAAGAATCACAAAAATAACCAGAAAACCAATTTTATATATTAAGTACAACAATTTTTTAAATGAAGTATATACCTATCAATAATTACTTTAAATGTAAATGGCCTAACTTCTCCAATCAAAAGACTAGAATGGTAGAATGGATTAAAAAAAAACCACAAGATCAATCTATGTGCTTCTTAAAAGAGACTTACCTCAAACCTAAAGATGCATATAGACTGAAAGTGAGGGGATGGCAAAACATTTGCCATGCAAATGGAAGCGGAGGGAAAAAAAGACCAGTGAACCCATACTTATATCAGACAAAATAGAATTTAAAAGAAAGACTGTAATGAGACAAAGAAAGGCATTACATAATGATAAAGGGATCAATCCAACAAGAGGATATAACTATAGTAAATATCTATATGCCCAACACTGGAACATCTAAATACATAAAACAAGTATTAATGGACATGAAGAGAGAAATTTATTGTAATACAATAATAGTAGGAGCCTTTATATTCCACTTACTTCAATAACTTCCAGACAGAAAATTAATAAGGAAACAGCGTCTTTAAATGAGACCTTGGACCAGATGTTCATAACAGATATATATATATATGAACCAGATGTTCATAACAGATATATATATATATATGTTCATATCTGTTTTATATATATCTGTTCATATATGTTTCATATATATCTGTTCATAACAGATATATATATCTGTTATGAACATCTGGTGTGTATATATATATATATATATATGTATATATATATATATATAAAACACAGTCCATTTCAAAACAAAAGAATACACATTCTTATCAAGCACACATGGAACATTCTCCAGAATAGATCACATATTAGGCTATAAAACAAGTCTCAATAAATTTAAGAAGATTGAAATCATAGCATGCATCTTTTCTGACCACAACAGTATGAAACTAGAAATAAATCACAAGAAAAACAAAAACTGAACAAAAAAACAAACACATGGTCTCTCATGGTTATGCTCCACAAATAAGTGAAACCATATGATAATTGACTCTCTCTGCTTGACTTATTTCACTCAGCATAATCTCTTCCAGTCCCGTCCATGTTGCTACAAAAGTTGGGTATTCATCCTTTCTGATGGAGGCATAATACTCTATCCCCAGGGATACAGGTCTGTGAATCACCAGGTTTACACACTTCACAGCACTCACCAAAGCACATACCCTCCCCAATGTCCATATTCCCACCCCCTTCTCCCAAACCCCCTCTCCCCAGCAACCCTCAGTTTGTTTTGTGAGATTAAAAGTCACTTATGTTTTGTCTCCCTCCCAATCCCATCTTGTTTCATTTATTCTTCTCCTACCCACTCTGAAAAACAATCTGAGGGTTTTGAAGGGACGGGGGGTGGGAGGTTGGGGTACCAGGTGGTGGGTATTATAGAGGGCACGGATTGCATGGAGCACGGGGTGTGGCGCAAAAATAATGAATACTGTTATGCTGGAAAAAAAAAAAAAAAAAAAGAAATATTAAAAAAAAAAAAAAAAAAAAAAGAAACACATGGAGACTAAAGGTGATACTAAACAATCAATGGGTCAAGAAGCAATCAAAGAAGAAACCAAAAGATACATAGAGACAAATGGATATGAAAACACAATGGTCCAAAATCTCTGAGACAGTGAAAGCAGTTCTAAGAGAAAGGTATATAACAATACACGCCTTCCTAAAGAAGCAAAAAATCTCTAACCTTACGCCTAAAGGAACTACAATAAAAGAACAAATATTCTTTTTTTAAAAGATTTATTTATTTATTTTAGAGAGAGAGAGTGAGTGAGCATGGAGAGGGGCAGAAGGAGAGAGAAACTTTAGTGGACTCCTTGCTGAGCTCTGAGCTTGATCCCACAACCCTGGGATCATAACCTGAGCCAAAGCCAAGAGTTAGATGCTTAACTTACTGTACCTTGGGGCCCAATTTGTTTTTGGTTTTGTTTTTAAGATAACTGTGGCAATTTCTTAAAATAAGATAATGATGAAATTTGCCACATCAATTGACTCACAGATGATTTCTTTGTAGCATGTGATGCTGTTTAATAACATTTTACCTGCAAGTAGAAATTCTTTGAAATTTGGAGTCAATCCTCTCAAAACATGCCATTGTTTTATCAACTAAGTTTATGTCATACTCTAAATCTTTTGTTGTTATTTTAGCAGTTCCCACAGCATCTGCACCAGGAGTAGTTTCTATCTCAAGGAACCACTTTCTTTCCTCATCCATTCAAGTTTTATTAAGAGATTGCAACAATCCATTACATCTTCAGGAACCACTTCTAATTCTAGTTCTCTTGCTATTTGCCCCACATCTGCACTTACTTCCTCTACTGGAGTCATGGACCCTCAAAGTCATCCTTGAGGGTTGGAGTTAACTTCTAAATTCCTGTTAATGTTAATATTTTGACCTCTTCCTGTGAATCACCAATGTCCTTATGGCACCTAGAATGGTGAATCCTTTCTGGAAAGTTCTTGATGTACTTTGCCCAGATCCATCTGAGGAATAACTGTCTTTGACAATGATATCCTTATGAAATACATAGTTCTTAAACAGTAAGACTTGAAAGTCAAAATTATAGTTGACCCTTCAACAGCATGGGTGTGAACTTTGTAGGTCCACTTGTACATGAATTTTTTTCAATGAGTATAGCACAGTACTGTGTATTTTCTCTTCCTTATTATTTTCTTAACATTTTATTTTCTCTGACTATATCATAACAATACAGTATATAATACATATAACGTAAAATATGTGTTAATCAACTGTTTCTGTTATTGGTAAGGCTTTCTGTCAACAGTAGGCTATGAGCAGTTAAGTTTTGGGGGAGTCAGAAGTTATATGCAGATTTTCAACTACACAAGCAGTTTGCACCCCAACCCCATATTGTTTAAGTATCATCTATACTCTATGACCCATGGACTGCAGAATGGATACTCAGCCGGCAGGAAGACATTTACCTTTACATCTCTGTCAGAGCTCATGGGTGACCAGGTGCCTTTCTGAGTAGGTCTCAACATTGGGTTTAAAATACTCAGTAAATCACATTGTTAACAGATTTGCTGTCATCGAGGCTTGCATTTAAAGAACACAGACAATAGATTTAGCATAATTCTTAAGAGGGTTAGGATTTTTGGAGTGGTAAATGAGCACTGGCTTCAATTTCAAGTCTCTAGTTGCATAATCCTCTATTAAGAGTCATCCTGCTTGACTTATTTCAGCATAAGGAATAGCATGGAGGACATTAGGAGAAGGAAGTGAAAAATGAAGGGGGGAAATCAGAGGGGGAGATAATTATGAGAGACTGGACTCTAAAAAATAAACTCGGAGGAGGAAAGTGGAGGGAAATAGGTTGGCCCAGTGATGGGTATTAAGGAGGGTACAAAATCCATGGAGCATTGGGTGTTGTGTGTAAATAATGAATCTTGGAACACTACATCAAAACTAATGACTTACATATGGTGTAATAACTTACAGTATGGTGACTAACATAACATTAAAAAGGAAGGGAAAAATGAAGGGGGGAAATCAGAGGGGGAGATAACTATGAGAGACTGGACTCTAAGAAATAAACTGGGGGGAGGAAAGTGGGTGACTAACATAACAATAAAAAAAAAAGTCATCCTGTACTTTGAAATTTTGAAGCCAGGTATTGAGTTCTTTCTAGCTGTGAAACTCCTAAATGATTTCTACTAGAAAGCTATTTTGTCTACATTGAAAATCCGTTGTTTGGTGTATCCACATTTATTAATGATTTTAGCTAGATCTTCTGGGTAACTTGCTGTAGCTTCTATATCAGCATTTGCTGCTTCATCTTGCACTTTTATATTATATTTAAACGTCTTCTCTTAAACCTCATGAATCAATATCCGATAGCTTCCTAGTTCTTGTGGGTAGCTTCCTCACTTCTCTCAGCCTTTAAAGAATAGAAGAGTTAGAGACTTGCCCAGGATTAGGCTTTGGCTTAAGGGAATGTTGTGACTGTTTTGATCTTTTATCCAGAGCACTGAAACTTTCTCCACATCAGCAATAAGGCTGTTTCACTTTCTTTTCATTTGTGTGTTTACTGGAGTAGTTATTTTAATTTAAAGGTTCAGGTACTTTTCCTTTGCTGTCTGAGCTGGGATAATGGAAGAGAACTATCTTTTGGCCTGTCTCAGCTTTTGACATGCTGCCACCTTCCTCCTCCTCCTCCTCTTCTTTTTCTCCTTCTTCTTCTTCCTCCTCCTCTTCTTCTTCTTCTTCTTCTTCAAGATTTCACTCATTTTATTTGAGAGAGAGAGAGAGAGTAAGACAGCAGGAGTAGGGGGGGGAGAGAGAGAAGCAGACTCCCTGCTGAACAGGGAGTTCGATGCGGGGCTCAATCTTGGGACCCTGAGATCATGACTTGAGCTGAAGATAGATGCTTAACTGAGCCACCCAGTTGCCCCTAGACATGCCTTCTTCACTAAGCTTATTAATTTCTAGCTTTTGATTTAAGAGATGTGGGACTCTTCCTTTCATTTGAACCATGGAGGCCATTGAAGGGTTATTAACTGGCCTAATTTAAATATCATTGTGTCTCAGGGAATAGGGAAACCCTAGGAGAAGAGAGAGAGAGAGAGAGTAGCAGTTGGCCAGTGGAGTAGTCAGATGACACATAATATTTATCAAATTCACCATTTTATATGGGTATTGTTATTGATTCCTTAAGACAATTACAATAGTAACATCAAAGATCACTGAGCATAGATCACCATAACAAAAATAATAATGATAAAATTTGAAATACTGTGAGAATTACCAAATGTGACCCAGAGACATTTGCTGTTGGAAAAATGGTGCCAACAGACTTGCTCAAAGCAGGCCTGTCACAAAACTTTAATCTGTAAAAAAGACAATATCTGTGAAGCACAATAAAGTGAAGTACATAAAATAAGATATTCCTGTATCTTTTTTTGTTTTATAAATATTAGCAAGAAGATATGTATGTTCTTAATCTACCTTCTTTTTTTTTAAAGATTTATTTTTATTTTTATTTATTTATTTGACAGAGATCACAAGTAGGCAGAGTGGCAGGCAGAGAGGAAGGGAAGCAGGCTCCCTGCTGAGCAGAGAGCCTGATGCAGGACTCGATCCCAGGACCCTGAGATCATGACCTGTACCAAAGGCAGTGGCCTAACCCACTGAGCCACCCAGGCGCCCAATCTACCTTCTTTTTATACAGAAGATATTATGCTATATACCTTTTTTGTACTATCTTTTTTTTTTCTTTCTTAACAATATATCTTAGAAATCACTCTGTATCAGCTCATGGAGATTTTTAATTTTTTAAAAAAATATCTGTATGACTCCACTGTGTACATACCAGTATTCAATCACTTCTCTATTGATGGACATTTGGATTATTTCCAGTATCTTGTTATGGCAAGTGATGCTACAGTGAATAACTTTGGTGCATATGTTGTTTAGTTTTGATGGGGTGTATCTTTAGGAAAGACCCCCTAAAGTACAATTGCTGGATAAATTATAAAGGCATATATAATTTTGGTTTTGCACAATTGCCCTCTGTAAGATTTCTATCATTTTCCAATTTTAACAGCACTATATGAGAGTAGTTATTTTTCCACAACCTGATGAATATATCGTCAAGCTTTTATACATTTTAGTATAGTTTTAATTTATATTTTAAAAATATGAATGAAATTGAACATTTTTTCCATTTGTTAAAGGACAGTATGCTCCTCCCCCATGAATTGTCCATATCTTTTGTTTATTTTTCTTTTGTGTTTTGATCTTTTTCTTAAGTTTTAAAGGTTATTTTATATATTAGGAAGAGTAGTGCTTTGTGGTATGAGTTGAAAGTATTTTTATCCTAGTTTTTTATGTGGCTTTGATTATTTATTGTATGTTTTTAGAAATGTAGTTGAATATGTGGGCTTTTCTATCAGTGAGGAATGCTTTTCTTGCTCTAAGATTATAAAGGAATTCTCTCACATTTTCTTCAAGTAGTTGAGTATGGTTCCCTTCTTTTGAATTATGTTCCTTTTGGAATTTATTCTAGTACAGTAGTCACTCCTATCAGTGGGGGATACATTTCAAGACCACCAGTGGTTGACTGACACTCAGTACCGAACCCTGTGTATATTTTGTTTTTTCCTGTACCTACATACCTATGATAAGTTAGACACAGTAAGAGATTAGTAACAATAAACAAGTATAACATAATAAGCTTTATAAGTGTGATCTTTCTCTGAAAATATGTTATTTAATCTACTAACCCTTCTTGTGAGGATGTAAGATGATAAATTGCCTATGCAATGAGATGAAGTGAGGTGAATGCTATAGGCATTGTGATGTAGTGTGAAGATACTATTGACCTTCTGATAGATCATCAGCTTCTGGACCATGGTTAACTGTGGACTACTAAAACCATGTAAAGTGAAATCACAGATAAGCCAAAGTGAAATCACAGATAAGCCAAACATTAATTTTTCAATTTTATCTTTTTTTTTTTTGATAGTGGCACTCTGTAGTCATAGGTTTATTTATTAAAAGGTTTATATACACACAACAAAGGAAAAGTTTTCTTCAGCTTTTATATTTTTTTTCTCCATTTTTTAAACAAGATTTATTTATTTTAGTGTGTGTGGGCAGGGGCAGGAGCAGAGGGAGGGAGAGAGAGAGAGAAAGAAGCAGACTCCTCACTGAGCACAAAGCCTGACACAGAGCCTCATCCTGTGACCCCAAGGTCAGAACCTGAGCTGAACTCAAGAGTTGGAGCTGAACCAACTAAGCCACCCAGGGTGCCCCCTCCTTCTTTTATAAGTTGATTGGTCTTATTCATGAAAAGGAATGTTCCTCTATTTTTTAAAGTCTATTTTTGGGCTTCCAAGAGTCTTCTGAAAATTTTTTCATACAGAATTTGAATATGTATTTTTAAAATAGCTTTGTTGCAATATGGTTCACATAGCATATTTACACTTACACATTTAAAGTTAAGTCAGTGATTTTTAGTTCATGCACAGAGTTGTGCAGTGATCATCAATATCTAATTTCAGAACATATTCATCACCCCAGAAAGAAACCTTGTATGCTTCAGCAGTCACTCCCAAATTTTATCCAATCTCCTCATTCTCCCTAAGCAACTACTAATGTAATGGAATGCCTTCTGTTCCTATAGACTTTCCTCTTCTGGAAATTTCATATAAATGGCATCATATAATATGTGGTATTTTATGACTGGTGTCTTTCACTTAACATAGTGTTTTCAGGGTTTGTCTGTGGCATAACATGTTTCCTTTTTAAATCTATTTTAGAAAATTAAAAAAAAAATTGAGTGTAGTTGACACATGATGTTATATTAGTTTCAGGTATACAACATAATGATTCAAAATTCTGTATGTTTTGCTGTGGTCACCACAAATGTAGCTACTATCTGTCACCATGCAGTGCTATTATAATACCATTGACTGTATTTCTTATGCTGTACTTTTTATTCCTATGACTTATTTCATAACTGGAAGCCTGTATCCCCCACTCCCCTTCATTCATTTTTGCCTACTCTGCCACCTTTTTCCCTCTGGCAACTCTTAGTTTTCTGTATTTATATGTCTGATGCTGCTTTTTATTTGTGTATTCATTTATTTTGTTTTTTAGATTCCACATATAAATAAAATCATGGGGTATTTGTCTTTCTCTGACTTATTTCACTTAGCATTATATAGTCTAGATCTGTCTATGTCACAAATGGCATGATCTTATACTTTTTTATGGTTGAGTAATATTTCATTGTATATCTGTACCACACACACCTTCTTTATCCATTCATCTGTTGATGGACACTTGGGCTACTTCTATATCTTGACTATTGCAAATAATGCTGCAGTAAAGCATGTAACAGTTCTTAAGTTTTTTATATTGCAGAATAATATTCCACTGTATGGATGTACTGCTTCTCTTCATCAATTAATGGACATTTGGTATGTTTTTGATTTTGGGCTATTATGAGTAATGCTGCTGTGAACATTCGTGTACAAGTTTTTCTTTTTTTTAAAAGATTTTTTCTTTATTTATCTGACAGAGATCACAAGTAGGCAGAGAGGCAAGCAGAGAGAGAGGAGGAAGCAGGCTCCCTGCAGAGCAGAAAGCCCGATGTGGGGCTCGATCCCAGGACCCTGGGATCATGACCTGAGCCGAAGGCAGAGGCTTAACCCACTGAGCCACCCAGGTGCCCCAAGTTTTTACATGGATATATGTTTCACATTCTCTTGGGTATATCCCTAGGAGTAGAATTGCTGGATTATATGATAACTTTATTTTTAACATTTTGAGAGTTTCCAAAGTCCTCAAAACTATCTGGATAATATTACACTTACACCAGCAGTGTAAATGGGTTCTTATTATTCACATTTTCTCCAATGCTTGTTTTTATTTCTCTTTTTTGAATATATCCTGATGAGTATGTGGTGCTCTTTCATTATAGTTTGGACTTGCATTTCCTTAATGGCTAATGATGTTGAGCATCTTTTCATGTGTTTATTGATTATATGAATATCTTAGAAAAATATTCAGATCCTCTGCCATTTAATTTTTTTTTATTATTGAGGTAAATATTTTTTATATATCATGGATACAAGACTTTTTTCAGATATAAGATTTGGAAATATTTTCTTCCCTTCTGTGGGTTGTCTTTTCATGTTCTTGATGATGATTTTTGAAATGCAAAAGTTGTGAGTTTTGGTCAGTTTATCAACTTTTTTTCTTTTGGTGTCATATCTGGAAATGTACTATGTAACTCAGTGTCACAAGGATGCATTCCTGTTTTCTTCTGAGTTTCATAGTTTTATCTTACATTGACACATATGATCCACTTGGACTTTTGTGACTGATGTATGATGAGAATCTAACTTCATTCCTTTGCATATACATATCCAGGTGTCCCTGCTCCGTTTGTTGAAAGTCCACTAATTCTTTTGTCATTTTTGTAAAAAAACCAATTGACCATGAATGTGAGGGTTTATTTCTGGGCTTTCAATTCTATTTCATTGATCTATGTATATCCTTATGTTGATACTGTTCTGTTTTGATCACTGTAGCTTGGTAGTAAGTTATGAAATCAGGAAATGTGAGCGAGCCCTCTAATTTTGTATTCTTGGAAAAACAATTTTGTTCCTGCTGGGTCACTTGCATTTCCTTATAAATTTTAAGATCATCTTGCCTATTTCTGCAAAGAAACCGGCTTAATTTTGATAGGGATTTTGTAGAATTGGTAGGTCAATTTGGGAAATATTATCATCTTAACAATATTAAGTCTTCTAGTCCTTGAAGATAAGCTGTCTCTTTGATTTATTTAGGTCTTTAATATCTTTCAAAATTTTTAGTTTTCAGAGTACAAGTTTTGTATTTTTTTGTTAAGCTTATTGCTAAGCATTTTATTCTTTTTGATGCTATCATAAACTATCAAAAAACTTATTTTTTCTATATTGATCTTGTATCCTGTAACCTATTAAACTTGCTCATTAATTTTAATAGTATTTTTGTGCATTCCTTAGGATTTTCTATATACAAGATCATGTTATCTGCAAATATAGATAGTTTTGCTTCTTCTTTTCCAGTCTGGTTGTCTTTTATTTATCTTTCTTTCTCCTAATTGACTTGGTTAGAATCTCCAGTAAAATATGGAATAGGAGTAGCAACAGCAGACATCTTTGTCTTGTTCCTTATCTTGGGGCAAAAGTACTCGGTTTTTCATCATCAGTCTTGGTGTTAGTTGTGGGTTTTTTGCAGATGGCATTTATCAGGTTGAGGAAGTTCCTTTCTATTACTAGTTTGTTGAGTGCTTTTATCATGAGAGGTTGTTAGATTTTGTCCAGTGTTTTTGCTGCATCTGTTGAGATCATCATGTGGTTTTGTCCATTTTATTGATACAGTTTATTACATTAATTGATTTTCAGATATTAGTCTTGGATTTTCTGGCCAAATCCCATTTGGTTATTTGTATAATACTCTTTATCTCTTCCTAGATTTGGTTTTTTTTTTTTTTAAAGATTTTTTAATTTATTTATTTGACAGAGAGAGATCACAAGTAGGCAGAGAGGCAGGCAGAGAGAGAGAGAGGAGGAAGCAGGCTCCCTGCTGAGTAGAGAGCCCGATGCGGGACTCGATCCCAGGACCCTGAGATCATGACCTGAGCCAAAGGCAGCGGCTTAACCCACTGAGCCACCCAGGTGCCCCTAGATTTGGTTTGCTAGTATTTTACTGAGCATAGTTTTATCTATATTATTAGATATACTGTCCATAGTTCTCTTTTCTCATGACGACTTTGTGTGGTTTTGAGGAAGAATTTGTGAAAGATTGCTGTTATTTTTTATTTAAACATTTGGCAGATTTCACCAGTCAAGCTATTTGGGACCATACTTTTCTTTAGAGTAAATTTATTACTAATTCAACCTCTTCGCTTGTAATAGATCTATTCATATCTTGTTTTTTCCTGAATCACTTTTGGTAGATTGTATGTTTCCAAGAATTTGTTCATCTCATCTGTTGGTATTCAGTTCACATTATTTCCTTATTAACCCCCCCCCCCATTTTTTCCTCTGTACATTCACTAGTGGTGTCCCTTCTTTCATTTCAGAATTTAATAGTTTAAGTCTTTTCTCTTCACTTCTGGACCAGTCTAGTTAAAAGTTTTTCAATTTTGTTGATTTTTTAAAAGCACTGTTAAAAGTGTTTAAACAAGAAGGTCATTAGACTGAGGTGATGCCCTGGTAGTTTACATAAGCAAACCAAAACTTAAGTCGGAGGCAGTATACTCTAGCTCAAGAAATTTAAACTTGAGAAAAACTAATCACAAACAGTTAATGAGGTTTCCCCAAATAAGGCAAGTGCTTCAGTTCTAACCAATCAAATAATTGCTTTGCTTTGCTTCAGTATTTTCTCTGTAAAAACATTGCTCCTCTCTCCTGTTACTGGAGGGCTTTTAACCAATGACATTTGGTTTGGCACTGTCCAATTCAAATCAATCTATGCTCAAATAAACTCTTGGAAAATTTTATGTGCTTCAGTTTGCCTTTTACCAGAATGATTTTTTTAAAGTTGATTTTTCTTTATTTTTTTTTTAGCTTTCTACTTCATTGGTTTCTGCTCTTTATTATTGTCTTCCTTCTTCCTTTGGTTTTACTTTGTCCTCCTGCTTGTAAGTGTCTTAATGTGGAAGATTAGGTATTGATTTGAGACCTTATTTATTTTTAGTATAGACATTTATAGCTATACATTTTCCTCAAAATACTACTTTTACTGCATCCTGTAATAAATTTGGTATATGATGTTTTCATTTGTTATATTCACTAATTTCAAGGTATTTTGCAATTTGTTATGATTTTTTCCTAACCCATTGTTATTTACTAGTTTCTTGTTTAATTCAGACATTGTAAATTTCCAAAATTTTTTTGTCATTTATTTCTAATTTCATTGTGTATGAAACATATATTGTGTAATTTTATTTTATTTTATTTTTTAATTTTATAAAACCTGATTTTTTAAAAGATTTTATTTATTTATTTGACAGAGAGAGATACAGTGAAAGAGGAACACAGACAGGGGGAGTGAGGGAGGGGAAGCAGGCTTCCTGCCAAGGAGGGAGCCCGATGCAGGGCTTGATCCCAGGACCCTGGAGGGGGTCTGAAGGCAGGTACTTGATGACTGAGCCACCCAGGCACCCCTGTTGTGTAATTTTAATAGAGACACAGACAGCCCCCCTCCACGTGTGTGTGTGTGTGTGTGTGTGTGTGTGTGTGTGTGTGCACAAGTATATATTAAGTAATCTCTATACCAAATGGGCTTGAACCTACAACCTTGAGATCAAGAGTCACACATTTCACTGACTGAGCCAGCCAGGTACCCTTATACTTTTATATATTGAAGCTTGTTTTATTGCCTGAATATGGTCTATCCTGGAGAATGTTCTGTGTGTTCAAGAAGAATGTGCAGTCTTCTTGGATGGAGTTCTATAGATGTCTGTTAAGTCTAGTTGATTTAGAATGTTGTCTTAGAAGACCAGGTTGTTCTGCTTGGTTGTCCTATCTGTTGTTGAAAGTTAGGGTGTTTAAGTCTTCAACAATTATTTTTGAATTGTCTTTTTCTCTTCATTTCCTTCAAGTTTTGTTCATGTATTTTGGCACCCTGTATATATTTATACTTGACAGATTGATCCTTTTATCATTATAGAATGTTCCTCTAATTTTTATTAACATTTTTTAACATTCTATTTTATGTTCTATTAGTATGGCCTCTCCATATTTATTATAGTTGTGGTTTGCATGATACTTTCCCTTTTCCCTTCCTTCTACTTTTGACCTATTTATAATTTTGTATCTATATTGTGTCTCTTACAGAAAACATATTGTTGGATTCAGTTTTTTTAATGTAGTCTGTTAATCTACCTTTGGTTATTTAACTCTTTCACATTTAATGTTATTAGGAACACATGTTTTATCTTTTTACTTTCTATGTTTTTTCTTTTTACTTTATATATCTCTTATGTCCTTTTGTTCTCCTGTATTTTTTTTTTACTGATTTCTTTTGAATTAAGTGAATATTTCTTAATGTAATATTTTAATGTATTTAAGTAATTTTTCTATATTTTTTGAACTTATTCCCAGTTGTTACTCAAGGTGTTACAATACAGCTTAAAATTTATACTAACTTAATTCCAGTGAGATATAGAAGCATAATTCTTGTATAGTGCTATTCTGTTTTTGTGCTATACATGCATACCTGTAGGTGTCACAAACCTAATAGTACATTGTTATTTACGTAATGTTGTGTGTTTAAAGAAGGTGAGAAGAGAGAAAAATGCATATTTACAGAGTTTGTTACATTAAAATTCTTAAGATTTGTGTTTTTCTTTATTTGCTCCTTGGATTTTAGTTACTATCTCTTGTCATTTCCTTGCTCCAATACAGTTTTGCTCTGTTAACTCTAAACAGAGCAAAGAGAACATTTATTTAAGTAAAAAAATGAATTTATTCAGAAATAGCAGAGGATTATAGTTTTTTTTTGCATAGTCTTTATTGATATATCTTCATATTTGCTCATTCTTCTGCTAACTTACATTTAATGCTGAGGTCTATAGTGATTTATTCTGTTATTATACTCTTCACCTTGAGTATTTCCATTTTTTAAAAATCATTTCTTTCCTTTTATTTTTATCCTCTACTTGATGAGACATTGTTGTCATACCTTCCTTTACTTCATTTAACACGTTTTTCTTTTGTTCTTTGACCACATTTGTCTTCTTTGAAGTCTTTGACATCCCCAACATCTGGAACCTCTCAAAGGTGTTTCTTGTGGAGGATTTTTCCCTTGTGACACACTTTCCCATTTCTTTGCATGTCTCATAATTTTTATTGTTGTTTTTGAACCCTGGATATTTTAGATAATATAGCAATTGTGAATATGGATTCCTCCTTTCCTTCCCTCCTTTTTCTCTTCTCTTGATTCTTTCTTGGAAATCAGAAAATACTTAAGATTGTACTTAGCTTCAGAATGTTGAGATTAATAGTGTCTAATTAAAGTTCTTTGAGTCTGTAAAATCCAGTTTGTATGCTCAGTGGTCTCTTTTCTTTTGGCTATGAGTTGTTTGTGAATAAATGAAATTTCCATATAAACAGATATTGTCACATTTAGAAATTTTTCCAAATGCTGAGGCCTTTGTTTTTAAAATAAAATTTATATTTATTTCTTTTGTAATTACGTTTGAGGATTGGACTACTATTGATTGGCATCAATTTTTCTGTTCATGGGAGAAATTGCTAACTCCTATGAAATGGGTGGCAGAGCTAGTGGGAGTTGAAGAAGGGTTCTTGGCTTGCTGTGTGAAAGGAGAAGTCATAGCCAGAACTGAGAGACAGCATCGCCAGATGGCCATCCATAAAAGGTAAATAACAAGAAGCTTGATTGTCTAGTATTTAACACAGTTTTAGATACATAGTAGTTGTTGAGTTTATTATAGTCACTTCCATTATCATTAAAATAAAAGTTTTAGGGGCACCTGGGTGGCTCAGTCAGTAAGTGTCTGTCTTCGGCTCAGGTCATGATTCCAGGGTCCTGGGATGGAACCTTGCATCAAGCTTCCTGCTCAGTGGGGAGTCTGATTCTCCTTCTTCCTTTGCCTCTCCCCCTGGTTTGTGCATTCTCTCTCTCACTCTCTCTCTCTCAAATAAATAAAATCTTAAAAAAAAAAGAAATAAGATCAAAGTTTTGGCTGAGTTGTCATTTTCTTGTGTTCACTGAATTTATCAATATTTCAGTTTCTCTTTTAATACTTGTTTAGAAGCCATTATAGATGAAAACCTTTTAAGGTAGAACATTTAAGGGGCACCTGGGTGTCTCAGTCACTTAGGCGTCTGCCTTCAGCTTAGGTTATGATCCCAGAGTTCTGGGATCATGCCCCACATCTGACTCTCCGCTCAGCAGGGAGCCTGCTTCTCCCTCTCCCTCTGCCTGCTGCTCCCCCTGCTTGTGCTCTCTTTTTCTGTCTCACTCTGTCAAAATAAATGAAAACAAAATCTTAAAAATCCAATTATTTTATTTATCAAATCTAATTATTTTATTTACTTATAGATGTGAATTAGAACTGACAACTTAGGGTAGCTTCATTTGAGGATATGCTTCATCTCATTATTATAAATGATTGATCATTACCATGGAGGAGTGAATTAAAAGATTCAGATGGGGAAATTGAATCATTTGTCTTCTTGGAAATATAATAAAATTATTTTTCTTAATAGTAGTCTCTAATAAATTATTTACAACATAAGCGTAAATTTTGTAAGGATTTATATACCTGGATTATTTGTGGTATTACTGCCATTCAAGTCAATACTGGTTTTTATTTTCAAATTCTGTCATTTTTTTGATATATGAGTAGGTGGTCATATAACTGTGTATCAAATATTCTTTTAAATTTTTTTGTGCCATTCTATTTCTTGAACTAAGTCTTATTTCTTGAAATTGGTTAGCAGTATTAAAATATGGAGATCTTTTTGTTATATAAATATTAGTTCCTTGTTATGCTGTAGTACTAATGTATGTCAGAATTTATTTGGTAAACATTGAGCTCAGTCTTTGTCCACTAATCCTATTTCCTATTAGGAATCTTCTCAGAGTATATAAATCCTCTCTTGTTTTTTGGCTCTTTCTTGTTTCTTAGCATATGTTGTATCTTCATTGTAGACATCTCTTACTATACTTATGGTGATTGACTTTCCAGGTTTTTTACTAGTCTTATGCTATTATATTTAATCAGTGAAGTTCTCTTAAAGGATATTAACCAGAAATATGGATGCAGTCGTGGACAGATTCAATCTTTACAACAGTCAGCTGTTGTTTATGCAGGTCAATTAAACAATTTATTGAGACTCTGTGGTTTGAGATCAAGTTAAGATTACTTTTTTTTTTTCCAAATTCCATTGTATTTTAGGCTTCTCTAAAAGTGAGTAGCTGAACATTTGTCTTCTTCTGTTGCTTAGCAACTACTGACCATCCACTTTTCTGTTTGTTTTTTTCCATTTTTCCTGTTACAAGAAGAAATAGACACAAAGTTGCCAAAAGTTTCCCTTTTCTCATCAAGTTACTGATTAATATTTGTTATTGATTAGGAGGATGGCAAATGGAGAGGGATTTCTGGATTTCTCTTGGACTGTTTTAAATATCTCTTATCTAGGAAAGCACTGATCTATCCTTAATAAATCTAAACTCTTATTTCTAAGCTAGGCAAACAGGGACGTTCTGGGTCTGATTTTACCAAGAAATTCTTACAGGCCCTTGGAAAGAAAACCTTGGGCTGCTGGAAGAGTATGGGAATATATATGTGTAAAAGGTTTCACTGTGAAGGTGTGTGCATATGTGAGCATACTGAGGGAAACATGGGAGGAGAAGGTTATAAAAAAGGAGAGATTCTTCAACTCATTGGCATGAAAGATCTCAAACTGCCTGTGGGACTAGTGTTCTCATAGGGCAGTGATTTTCTTAATGACTTGACATTGGCTCTTCTGGCCTCTATTTCATGGGGAATAGCTATTGAGCTGTACAGCCCTTCCTTGATGAAAATATCAGTGGGAGCTTCACTTTTTGTGCTCCTCTCAGCGCTTGAATATTTAAATCACCTCAAATTTTCTGTAGTTGAAAAGAGACCCTCACCTGTTTTTAAGAGTTCTCTCTTCCTTAAAAGAAAGTAAGGAAGAAAGAATGAGAGGAATGAAGAGTGGGAGCTTTTTGTTTGCTTTGTTTTAACATGCTCTACCTCAGTTGTTTCAAATATGAAGTTCGTGATTAAGAATAAATGAGAAGACATTTAATGTGTTTGGCCCATCTATTGACCAGTTAGCTAGGCCTTTAACATGTGTCTCTTATTCTGTTATTTACACTTTTTGACTCTTAAACTTTACAATTCTGCAGGTAAACAACACAACAAAACAAAAGTAAATCTAAAGAAATAGAATTATCTATAAAGAATTTTAATTCAATAAATATTATATGATTTTCTTAGGGATGATTACAGTATTTTCCAACTGCCTGGGCTGGCACAACATGGAACTACTACTTTCTTAATTTCAGAAGCGTCTTACATTTGGCATCCAGAGGGAGATATGTGACCTCGTCCCAGTGTCCTTACTTAATGCACAGCGAGCCAGGTTCCTCTATGCTTTCTTACTGTGGCAGATCTTACCAGAGCAAATATTGTGGAGATGGAGACTGTTGTGAAAAATGCTGTTCTCTAAGAGGTAAGAAAGTCCCCCTGAGGCGGCTAGGGACAGGGGCTTAAGTCTCCGGTCCCAGGACAGTATCCCCTGGCACTGAGGCAGAGATAGTGTGGCGGAGAAACCAGCTCTTGGTCCCTAAGCCACCAGCGCGTCTGAGAACGCTTGGGGTCCATTTGCTGTGAGGGGATGGGAGCCACGCCTGGCGGCAGAATGCGGGAGCCCTTCTATAGAGCCTGAGATACTCCCCTGAGAGAGATACAAAGGCCCAGCCAGTGCCCTTTGATACGCGCTATTGTTTCAGAGCCTAAGACTCTCCCCGCAGAGAGGTGCACGAAGGCCCAGCCTGGTGCTTTCGGACCCGCACCCCATTCTCAGAGCCTGAGACCCAGGCATGACCCACAGCCTCCCCTGAAGTTGGTGCATGCAAGCCGGGCGCTCTTAGAACCAGAAAGACCAGGCACTCCCAGCCTGGGCCAGCGGGAAAATCTCAGTGTGCAATTGCTGCTTGGAACCTCTCTGGCGGTCTGGAGCTGCCCAGACAGCCACCACTGCCTTGGCTTTGGGTACAAGCAAAAGATCCTCCATCTCCAGGGACTGCGACTTGGAACCTGCTCTGCCAGCGGCCAAGGGGGAACTTATTTAGGCTCTGCAGCCAGACTGAGGCCTCTCTCTGAGAGGGAGATCATGGTGCGGTTTGTTTTCCTCTAAAACTACAAAAACCATCAAAAGCGGTCAAAGTGAGAGAAAAAAAAAAAGTGAACAAACATAAAAACCTCCAGAGAACAAAAGCCTGAAAAAAAACCCCAGTTTCCTCAGAGCCCACCCCCTTGAGGGGGGTGGGAGGACTTAACTCAGGGAACATCATTGACTGAAAACCCACGTGGCAGGCCCCTCCCCAAGAAAACAAACCAAGAAAGAAAAAAAAAAAAAAAAGAGGAAAAAAAAAAAAAGAAAAAAAAAGGACTATAAGAGAACAACCACTACTTCATAGGAAAACTTTTATTTTTCATTCATTCCCACTATTCTGGTTCATTTTTTATTTATATATAGGTAATTTTTTAACCTATTTACCATCACAGCGAGCTGTCCAGTACATCATATTCCATAATAACCTTCTAACCTGAACTTTTTGATACATACACCTATGTTTTTCTTTTGCATTTCTATTTTTTGAATTCCTTTTAAAAAAAGTTTTAGTTTAGTTTAGTCTAGTTTATTCCTTTTTATTTTTATCTTCTAATATTCATACAGAGTTAAACTTCAAAGTAATCCCCTTTCCCCAATCAATACTACCCCTATAGGTAAACCAATTTTTAATCCCCCTTTATCTTAGGAAAGTTGAGTCCTTTAACAAAGATATCAAGATACATCCAGGAAGAATCAAAACAACCTTCCTCGCACACACTGAGAATTTATAACCACTCTCCCATCTTTTTCTTCCACCAGTGTTTCTGTGTTTTTGTGTTTGTTCTGATAGTATATAAATCTTATACTTGGGGTTCTTTTTGACAAGGTTCTTCCTTTATTTGCATATATATTTTTTTCTCTTGTCATATACTTTTATCAGTCTTTTTGTTTGTCTGTTTTTGTTTGTCTACTTCATAAATGTTACCTTGGGGCCCATTTGGGCTGAACCTTCTCTTTCATTTTCCCTTTCTTTCCTGTCTCTCTATCTCTTTCTTTTTCTTTTTCTTTTCTTTTGTCTCTCGTTTGGGTGGGGAATCCTGATTGCTCAGAAGTGTTCCAGGGTGCACCTTGACTGCACCATGGTTGATACATCCAGCTACATCTGTTCAGTCATCTCCCACCAAAATGACTAGGAGGAGGAATGCCCAACAGAAGAAAAATACAGAGGATGGACCTTCTGCAACAGAGCTAACGGCTATCAACATAGACAATATGTCAGAAAGAGAATTCAGGCTAACAATTATCCAGGCAATAGCTAGGTTGGAGAAAGCCATGGATGACCAAACAGAATTGATTAGGGCTGAGCTGAAAGCAACGAGAGATGATGTTCACAATGTTAGGGCGGAGCTTAAAGCTACCAGGGAGGAGGTTCACAATGCTCTCAATGAGTTCCAATCTAATCTAAACTCTCTCAAAGCTAGGGTAACTGAAACAGAAGATAGAATTAGTGATCTGGAGGACAAACAGATAGAAAGGATCAGGAGGATGCCTGGAACAAACAGCTTAGAAACCACAAAAAGAGAATCAGGGAAATAAATGATGCCATGAAATGTTCCAACGTCAGAATTATTGGAATCCCTAAAGAGGAGGAGAAAGAAAGAAGTCTAGAAGATAAAGTGGAACAAGTCATTCATGAAAATTTTCCTAATCTCACGAATGGAACCAGCGTTCATGTACTAGAGGCTGAATGGTCTCCACCCAAGATTATACATTCCAAAAAAAAATCATGACACCTGATAGTCAAATTGAGAAATTATGATTATAGGTATAATCTCTTGAAAACCGCTAGGGCAAAGAGGCTCCTTACTTACAGAGGAAAGCCCATCAGAATAACGTCAGACCTGTCCACAGAGACCTGGCAAGCCAGAAAAGGCTGGCAAGATATATTCAGGGCACTAAATGAGAAGAACATGCAGCCAAGAATACTTTATCCAGCAAGACTGACATTCAAAATGGATGGAGAGATAAAGAGTTTCCAAGACCAGCAAGGCTTAAAACACTATGCAACCACCAAGCCGACACTTGGGGAAATATTAAGGGGGGTTCTATAAAAGAGAAAAAATCCAAAGAATAGCATTGAACAGAAATATAGAGACAATCTACAGAAAGAAAGACTTCAAAGGTAACTCAATGTCAATAAAAACATATCTATCAATAATCACTCTCAATGTGAATGGCCTAAATGCGCCCATAAAATGGCACAGGGTTGCAGATTGGATAAAAGGACAGGACCCATCCATATGTTGTCTATAAGATACCCATTTTGAACCTAAAGATACACCCAGACCGAAAGTGAAGGGACGGAGAAGCATTTTTCATGCCAATGGGCCTCAAAAGAAGGCTGGGGTAGCGATTCTCATATCAGACCAATTAGATTTTAAACTAAAGACTGTAGTCAGAAATACAGAAGGACACTACATAATCCTTAAAGGGACTATCCACCAAGATGATCTAACAATTGTAAATATCTATGCCCCAAATATGGGAGCAGCCAATTACATAAGAAAACTGTTAATCAAGATAAAGAGTCACATTGATATGAATACACTAATCGTAGGAGATCTTAACACGCCTCTCTCAGAAATAGATCATCAAAGCAGAAAATCAATAAAGAAACAAGAGCATTGAATTACACATTGGAACAGATGGACCTCATAGATATATACAGAACATTCCACCCTAAAACAACAGAATACTCATTCTTCTCAAGTGCACATGGAACCTTCTCAAGAATAGACCACATACTGGGTCACAAATCAGGACTCAACTGATACCAAAAGACTGAGATTATTCCCTGCATATTCTCAGATCACAATGCTTTGAAACTGGAGCTTAATCACAAGGAAGAGTTCAGAAGGAAGTCAAACACGTGGAAGCTAAAAGGCCACCTTGCTTAAGAATGCTTGGATCAACTGAAGAACTGAAACAATTCATGGAAACCAATGAGAATGAAGACACTTTGGTCCAAAACCTATGGGATACAGCAAAGGCGGTCCTAAGGGGGAAATACATAGCCATCCAAGCCTCCCTCAAAAAAACTGAAAAATCCAGAACACAGCAGCTGTCTCTACACCTTAAAGAACTGGAGAATCAACAACAAATCAAACCAACTCCACACATAAGAAGGGAAATTATCAAGATTAGAGTTGAGATCAATGAGGTAGAAACCAAAGATACAGTAGAATGTATCAATGAAACTAGAAGTTGGTTTTTTGAAAGAATCAATAAGATCGATAAGCCATTGGCTACACTAATCCAAAAGAAAAGAGAGAAAGCCCAAATTCATAAAATTATAAATGAAAAGGGAGAGATCACAACGAACACCAAGGAAGTAGAAACAATCATCACAAGTTATTATCAACAGTTATATGCCAATAAGCTTAGCAGCCTTGATAAAATGGATGCATTCCAGGAAAACTATAAACTCCCAAAATTGAACTGGGAAGAAATCGACAACCGGAATAGACTGATATCTAGTAACGAGATTGAAGCAGTGATCAAAAACCTCCCAAAAAACACGAGCCCAGGACCTGACGGATTCCCTGGGGAACTCTACCAAACTTTCAAAGAAGAAATAACACCTATTCTCCTGAAGCTGTTTCAAAAAATTGAAGCAGAAGGAAAACTTCAGACTCTTTCTATGAAGCCAGCATTACCCTGATCCCCAAACCAGGCAAAGACCCTACCAAAAAGGAGAATTTCAGACCAATATCACTGATGAATATGGATGCTAAGATTCTCAACAAGATCCTAGCCAACAGGATCCAACAGCACATTAAAAAGATTATCCACCATGACCAGGTGGGATTCATCCCTGGGTTACAAGGATGGTTCAACATTCGCAAATCAATCAATGTGATAGAACAAATTAATATGAGAAGAGAGAAGAACCACATGGTCCTCTCAACTGATGCAGAAAAAGCATTTGACAAAATCCAGCATCCGTTCCTGATTAAAACGCTTCAAAGTAAAGGGATAGAGGGAACATTCCTGAACTTCATCAAATCTATCTATGAAAGACCCACAGCAAATATCATCCTCAATGGGAAAAAGCTTGCAGCCTTCCTGTTGAGATCAGGAACTAGACAAGGATGCCCACTTTCACCACTCTTGTTCAACATAGTATTAGAAGTCCTAGCAACAGCAATCAGACAACAAAGAAAAATAAAGATATCCAAATTGGCAATGAAGAAGTCAAATTCTCTCTCTTCGCACATGACATGATTCTTTATATGGAAAACCCAAAAGACTCCACCCCCAAACTACTAGAACTCATACAGCAATTCAGCAATGTGGCAGGATACAAAGTCAATGTGCAGAAATCAGTGGCTTTCTTATACACTAACAATGAAAATACAGAAAGGGAAATTAGAGAATCGATTCGATTTACTATAGCACCAAGAACCATAAGATACCTGGGAATAAACCTAACCAAAGAGGTAAAGGATCTGTACTCAGGGAACTACAGAACACTCATGAAGGAAATTGAAGAAGACACAAAAAGATGGAAGACCATTCCATGCTCTTGGATCAGAAGAATAAACATTGTTAAAATGTCTATACTGCCTAGAGCAATCTATACTTTTAATGCCATTCCGATCAAAATTCCTGTATTCTTCAAAGAGCTGGAGCAAATAATCCAAATTTTATATGGAATTAGAAGAGACCCCGAATCTCTAAGGAAATGTTGAAGAATAAAAATAAAACTGGGGGCATCACATTACCTGATTTCAAGCTTTATTACAAAGCTGTGATCACCAGCATGGTACTGGCATAAAAACAGACACATAGACCAGTGGAACAGAGTAGGGAGCCCAGATATGGACCCTCAACTCTATGGTCACTTAATCTTTGACAAAACAGGAAAAAATATACAGTGGAAAAAAGACAGTCTCTTCAATAAATGGTGCTGGGAAAACTGGACAGCTCTAAGTAGAAGAATGAAACTCGACCATTCTCTTACACCGTACACAAAGATAAACTCAAAATGGATAAAAGACCTCAACGTGAGACAGGAATCCATCAGAATCCTAGAGGAGAACATAGGCAGTAATCTCTTTGATATCAGCCACAGCAACTTCTTTCAAGATATGTCTCCAAAGGCAAAGGAAACAAAAGCGAAAATAAACTTTTGGGACTTCATCAAAATCAAAAGCTTCTACACAGCAAAGGAAACAGTAAAAAAAAAAAAAACCAAAGAGGCAACCCACGGAATAGGAGAAGATATTTGCAAATGACAGTACAGACAAAAGGTTTATATCCAGGATCTATAATGAGCTCCTCAAACTCAACACACACAAAACAGACAATCATATCAAAAAATGGGCACAAGATATGAACAGACACTTCTCCAATGAAGACGTACAAATGGCTATCAGACACATGAAAAAATGTTCATCATCACTAGTCCTCAGGGAGATTCAAAGTAAAACCACATTGAGATATCACCTTACACCAGTTAGAATGGCCAAAATTAACAAAACAGGAAACAACATGTGTTGGAGGGGATGTGGAGAAAGGGGAACCCTCTTCCACTGTTGGTGGGAATGCAAGTTGGTGCAGCCTCTTTGGAGAACAGTGTGGAGATTCCTCAAGAAATTAAAAATAGAACTTCCCTATGACCCTGCCATTGCACTCCTGGGTATTTACCCCAAAGATACAGATGTCATGAAAAGAAGGGCCATCTGCACCCCAATGTTTATAGCAGCAATGGCCACGGTCGCCAAACTGTGGAAAGAACCAAGATGCCCTTCAACGGACGAATGGATAAGGAAGATGTGGTCCATATACACTATGGAGTATTATGCCTCCATCAGAAAGGACGAATACCCAACTTTTGTAGCAACATGGGCGGGAGTGGAAGAGATTATGCTGAGTGAAATAAGTCAAGCAGAGAGAGTCAATTATCATATGGTTTCACTTATTTGTGGAGCATAACAAATAGCATGGAAGACATAGGGAGTTAGAGAGGAGAAGGGAGTTGGGGGAAATTGGAAGGGGAGGTGAATCATGAGAGACTATGAACTCTGAAAAACAATCTGAGGGTTTTGAAGTGGCGGGGGGTGAGAGGTTGGGGTACCAGGTGGTGGGTATTATAGAGGGCACAGATTGCATGGAGCACTGGGTGTGGTGAAAAAATAATGAATACTGTTATGCTGAAAATAAAAAAAATAATAAATTAAAAAAAAATCTGCCCATAGCCTTAAGTGGTTTCCCTTGTATGTAACTTTTTGCCTCTCCTTGCTCTTTTTAGAATTTTCTTTTTATCTTTAACCTTTGACATTTTAATTATATGTGTCATGGTGTGGACCTCCTTAGGTTTGTCTTGTTTGGAACTCTGTATCCTTCCTGAACCTGTTTTCTTTCCCCAGATTAAGGAAGTTCTCAGTTATTATTTCTTCAAATAAATTTTCTCCCCTTTTCTTTCTCTCTTCTCTCCTGGGACCCTCATAATGAAAATGTTTGTTCACTTGATGTCATTCTAGAGATTGCTTAACTTATCCTCATTAAATTTTTTTTTTCTATTTGCTGTTCAGCTTGAGTGCTTTCTATTACTTTGTCTTCTAGATTGCTGCTGATCTCCTCTCATCCCCTAATCTATTATTGATTCCCTCTAGTGTGTTTTTCATATCACTATGTTCTTTAACTTTGATTAATTCTTTCTCATATTTTGTATCTCTTTGTTGAAATTTTTCACTGAGTTCTTCCCCACTCTTGTCTCCAGGCCAGTGAGAATCTTTAGGATCATTACTTTAAACTTTATCAAGTGCATTGTTTCTCTTTGTTTCAAATAGTTCTTTTTCTAAGACTTTGACTTGTTCTTTTGTTTGGAGCATATTCCTCTATCTCCCCATTTTGCTTGATTTTCTGTTTGTTCCTTTGAATTGAATAGAACAGCTACTTCTGAATTTGAAGGAAAGGTATAATGTGTGATTATTCCTGTATAGTCTTTGTGTGCCTAATAACTTTGGCTGGCTGGCTGGAACTGTGACTGCCATGGGCATGGAGTCCCAGGTACTCCTCTTTTGGGCTGCTCTGGTAGCATGACTGGAGATGAAGTGGGCTTGGGTCAGGTGGTTCAGGGCTCTCTGGAAAGGGGTTCTGGCAAGACAGCAAAAACTGAAGTTGGTGCAGGCCAGGGAAGTCCCTGGGCTCTTTATATAGAGAACATCCTGGCAGG
Source organism: Mustela erminea (assembly GCF_009829155.1). Lineage (NCBI taxonomy): Eukaryota > Metazoa > Chordata > Mammalia > Carnivora > Mustelidae > Mustela > Mustela erminea. The sequence continues at coordinate 153,086,637 of NC_045614.1, forward strand.
ATAGCTGGAGATGAAGTGAGCATGGGCCAGGACAGTTCAGGGGATCTCTACCCACCGGGTTTTCACTGGGAGGACAGCTGAAGCTGAAGTGCGTGTTCTGGGGGGCTCCACACAAGGGGTACCCAGACAGGGTTGCTGGAACTAAGGTGGGTATGGGTCAGGGATTCTTGGAGCACTCTGTGCTGGGGGAATATTAGCAAACTGTCTGGAGCTAAAGTAGTATGGGCCTGGGCTGCTTTGCTCCTGGGTGTGCCACCTTGCTGCATCAGCTGGAGCTATAGTGAGTATTGACCAGGGATATCCTCCTGGTGGGTGCCACACTGGTGCTGCCTTGGTGGGAGGGCTGGGGTTGATGTGGGCTAAGGGTTTGGAGCTCATTGAGGTAGTAGGCCAGCTAGTATACCCAGATCCTGCTTCTGTCTTGCTCTCAAGGTGGAGGGGGAGCATAAACTGTGAAACTTGCTGCCCCTATGACCTGGAAAGAGTTCCAGCAGATCTTCCACCATGTGGCAAAATTCTAAGTCTAGTTTCTTTATGTTCTAGTTACTCTTTGTACTTCTATATTATACTGAGTCTACTATTGCTATGATTATGCCTCCTCTGTATGCCCAGAACTTTATTGTTCAAAATTACTAGTATCAGTGTTAGGACAAACCAATATCACATACTTCTTCATGTGACAAGTAAGAAAAACACAGCATTGTTTCTGGAGTATTCTTTCAAAAATGTCTAAAATAAATTTAATTATAAGGAAATATTAGACAAACCTAAACTGGGAGGCATTGTACAAAGTAATTGACTAGTACTCTTCAAAAATATCAAGGTCATGAAAAACAAAGACTGAGGAACTGTTTCTAATTAAAGAAAAATAAAGAGACGTGAAAACTAGATGCACCACCTTATTCTAGATTGGATTAGAAAAGGGACATAAGTGGAACAGTTGGTGAAATTTGAATAAGGTGTGTAGGTTAGATATAGAATTGTATTAATTTTCTGAATGGAAACTGGTATCTGGCAACTGGCTACCCTTTCCTTTTAGTACTTGGTACTTAAGAGCTAGAAAGCCCAGTTAGCCTTTTGATTTTCTCAGTTTGCCACTAACAACAATTCACAATGAATTATCTCTGCATATGTATTTTCATATTTTTGGTAATGTTTCCTCAGAGTAGATTCCTGTTTGGGATTTTCAAAGTTAAGGACTTATGTCACTTTATTAGATTCCAGACTGCCCTGCAGGTCACATTCTCACTAATCTATTACCCCACAGCCTTGCCAACAGAATCCATTTTTAGAGATTTTCATTTTATCTCATCTCATCTAACATTTTGAGCAATAAAGTTCAAAATGTTAGATGAGAAATTGTATCTCAGCATGGTTTAAGTGTGCATTTCTTCACTTGTGAGTGATGGTAGAGATGTTTTCATATGTTTCAGGATTTTTTTTCTTGGTTTCTTTGTGAATTTTCTGGTTATGTCTTTTCCTTATGTTTCTACTGGGTTTGGTCTTTTCCCTCTCCTTTAAAAGGATCTTTTCAAAATTGATTAGAGTTTTTAGCTGCTTTTATACATATATTACAAATATATTCGCAAAATTTATGAATTGTCTTTTGACTTTCATTGCATTGTTTTTGTCATGCAGAATTTTAATTTTTTACTGATTTTTAAAATCAGTCTTTTTTCTTTCTTTCTTTTTTTTCTCCTCTTGAATTATCATAGAAAACTTTGTACTGAGATTAAAAAATAATTCATTCAGGGACGACTGGGTGGCCCAGTGGGTTAAGCTGCTGCCTTCGGCTCAGGTCATGATCCCAGGGTCCTGGGATTGAGTCCCGCATTGGGCTCCTTGCTCAGCAGGAAGCCTGCCTCTCTCTCATCTCTTCCTGCTTGCGTGCTTTCTCTCTCTCTCTTTCTGACAAATAAATAAATAAAATCTTAAAAAAAATAATTCATTCATGTTTTCTTCTAGTATTTATAGGTTTGAATTTAGATTCCTGATGCATTTAGAATTTAATTTTGTGTATGGTGTGAAATCTGGTTTTAATTTCATTTTTTATCCAATGGTTCTCATTTATAAAAAAAAGGTCTATCTTTGACTTAGTAATTTGAGATGCTATCATTATTATATACTAAATATCTATAAATAACTAGGTTTATTTCTGGACTTTCTATTCTACTTACTATTCTTTTTGTCAATTCATGAGCAAGTGCCATATTTTTAATTATAAAGGCTTTATATAGGGGTGCCTGGGTGGCTCAGTGGGTTAAAGTCTCTGCCTTCGGCTCAGGTCAGGATCCCAGGGGTCTCTGCTTGCAGGGAGCCTGCTTCCTCCTCTCTCTCTGCCTGCCTCTCTGCCTACTTGTGATCGCTCTGTCAAATAAATAAATAAAATCTTAAAAAAAGGCTTTATATATGTTTTAATCTCTGATAAAGATCTTTCACAGATAGTTTTCAATATTTTTCTAGCTATTCTGTGTATTTGCCCATATGAAAGTTAAAGTGTTTGTTGATATTTTATTGGGATTGGATTGAAATGAAACTTAGAATCGACATCTTTATATTGTTTTGTCAACCTATCCAAGGATAGGTAACATCTTTGATTTTGATCTAGTTTTGTGATTTTCAAGATTTTTCAAAATATTTCCTCAAGTAAGTTTTTAAATGTTTTAGGTTTTACTCACACAGGTTTTATACATTTCTCATTAAGGTTTTCCAGCTTATTCTTTAGTGTTATTTTAATTGGTGGCTTTCTTCTATGATGTCTTCTACATAGTTATTATATGAGTATGTAAAGACGTTTTGTGTATTTTTTATCCTATTTTTAGAATTCTTTTATTGTTTGAATTACTTTAATCATTAATTCTCTAGAATATTCCAGGTGTATTATTGTATCATCGGCAAATAGCTATTTTACTTCTTCCTTAAGAATTCATGTGCTTTTAATTCATTTCTATTAATTGCATTAGCTGATACCTCTAATATGTGATAGTATTAGGGAGGGTGGTAATAGACAGTGGGCATTTTTGTTTTGTTTGGGATCTTAGAGGAAATGCCTCTGGTGTTACTTTAGGAGGGTACTGTCTTCAGGACTATGATGGGTGTGTATATATGTAGGTTTATATGTATGTATTATCATTTTAAGAAAGTGTCCATTAAATGAAACTTCCTTGAGTACTTTTATCATGATTGGATATTGAATTTTGTCAAAGGATTTTTTGGTATCTACGGAGATATTGATAGGGTTTTTCTCCTGTTTCACCTATTAACACAGTACATTATATTAATAGATTTCCTAACATTGAATCAAACATATGTTCCAAAATAAATTTAATTTGGTCATCTTATTTTATTACATGATGTTGGATTCTGTTTGTTAATGTTTAAAATAGTTAATTTTGCATTGTTATTTCTAATAATATTGGTCTATATTTTTCTTTCATTGTGTGTTTTTTGGACTATCTTTATTCAAGTTATGGTATCAGACTTTCTTCATAAAAAAGAATTATGAAGTGTTGTTTGTTTTTAGTGTTTTCCAGTAATTTATACAGTCTTGGGATCAGTAGAAGGTTTGATATGTTTACTGTATGAAACCACCTTGGATGGTTAGTTCTCAATCATTTTGTTGATTTCATTTTTTCAGAAATTAGTCTCTCTAAGCTTTCTATCTCTAATAAGGTCAATTTTAGTAATCTGTATTTCCCTAGGAAATTATCTGGATTTTCAAATATATTTTTATAGAGAATTATTTGTAAGTTAGTTTCTTAGGAATTTTAAGTATTTTTTCTTTTTCAATAGTTATTCCTTCTTTGTAATTTTCTTTTTTTTTCTTTTTTCTTTTTTAAAGATTTTATTTATTTATTTGACAGAGAGAAATCACAAGTAGATGGAGAGGCAGGCAGAGAGAGAGAGAGAGGGAAGCAGGCTCCCTGCTGAGCAGAGAGCCCGATGCGGGCCTCGATCCCAGGACCCTGAGATCATGACCTGAGCCGAAGGCAGCGGCTTAACCCACTGAGCCACCCAGGCGCTCTTCTTTGTAATTTTCTGTTTTGTGAATTTCTACTTTGTGTTTTTTCTTGATCAGATTAGCTAGTGGCTTATCTATTTTAAAATTCTTTAAAAATCTAGGATTTGGGGGCTCCTGGGTGGCTCAGTGGGTTAAGGCCTCTGCCTTCAGTTCAGGTCATGATCCTGGGGTCCTGGGATCGAGCCCCGCATCAGGCTCTCTGCTCAGCAGGGAGCCTGCTTCCCTTCCCCTCTCTCTGCCTGCCTTTCTGCCTACTTGTGATCTCTCTGTCAAATAAATAAATAAAAATCTTTAAAAAATCTAGGATTTTGTTTTATTAGTTCTATTTTTTAAATGTTAATGATATAGTTTATTTAAACCAATAAACCCCAAATATGGCATTTCAACTTATAATCAATGTAAAAACATGAATGAGATACTTCACAGTCCTTTTTATACTTAGAAATGGATGTATTTCCATCCATTTAGAAGAAATGGATGTATTTGAAACTTGCAACAGCCATCAATTCAGAAGCTATACTTAAATTAGAAAAAAAATGATCTATATTTAGATGTAATGTAACATATAGTAGAGAAAGTAGATTCACAGACTCAAATATTTCCAAATATACCTAAAGTTTGACCAAAAATTGAGTAGGGCATAAAAATAATTTTTATTTAAAATTTGTTTTTATAAAACCTAGTTTTTTAGAATAATTTAACTTCAAAGCAAACTGTACCATTTCAAAATTATGTCCATGATAAGTAAATTCACCAACTCACGTCAACTCTCTACTACTAAATTTGAATTCTAATGGGTGCTACATAAATTTGAAAGCATCTTTAAATTTATCAGTATCAACAAAATGTTCATTGAAAAATGTTATAGTTTTTGAAGCTCCCCATCATAAAATACTATCAGTTATAATTAAAGTCTTCTTCATATAGAGTTATATTAGGAAAAAATGTGCAAAATTATTATTGATCTATATTATGAAAAGTTTAAATTTTAATATAAACTCTTGCATTGTTTAGCTAAGTAACAAACTTTTCCCCCCTTACATCTTCAAATTCAATCTTTTATATGCAGTGGAATATTGGAGAGAAAAAATAAACAACATGACAGTATTTTTTTTTACCTTTTTTTTTTTTTTTTTTTTTGATTCTCGACTGTTTGGCAACCATTCCTTTTTTTTTTTTTTTTAAATTAACATATAGTGTATCATTAGCCCCAGGGGTACTGGTCTGTGAATCATCAGGCTTACACACTTCACAGCTCTCACTATTGCACATACCCTCCCCAATGTCCATAATCCAACCACCCTCTCCCTACCCCACTCCCCCTGGCACCCCTCAGTTTTTTTTGTGAGATTAAGAGTCTCTTATGGCTTGTTTCCCTCCCGGTCCCATCTTGTTTCATTTTTTCCTTCCCTACCCCCCAAATCCTCGCCCTTGCATCTCAAATTCCTCATATCAGGGAGATCATATGATAATTGTCTTTCTCTGATTGACTTATTTTGCTAAGCATAATACCCTCTAGTTCCATCCATGTCATCACAAATGGCAATATTTCATTTCTTTTGATGGCTTCATAGTATTCCATTGTATATATATACCACATCTTTATCCATTCGTCTGTTGATGGACATCTAGGTTTTTTCCATAGTTTGGCTATTGTGGACATTGCTGCTATAAACATTCAGGTGCATGTGCCCCTTCAGATAACTACATTTTTATCTTTAGGGTAAATACTCAGTAATGCATGTCCTGGGTCATAGGGTAGCTCTATTTTCAGGTTTTGGGGAATCTCCATGCTGTTTTCCAGAGTGGTTGCACCAGTTTGCATTCCACCAACAGTGTAGGAAGGTTCCTCTTTCTCTGCATCCTCACCAACATTTGTCATTTCCTGACTTGTTAATTTTAGCCATTCTGACTGGTGTGAAGTGGTATCTCACTGTGGTTTTGATTTGTAGTTCCCTAATGCCAAGTGATGTTGAGCACGTTTTCATGTGTCTGTTGTCCGTCTGGATGTCTTCTTTGCAGAAATGTCCATTCATGTCCTCTGCCCATTTCTTGATTGGGTTATTTGTTCTTTGGGTGTTGAGTTTGATAAGTTCTTTATAGATTTTGGATACTAGCCATTTATCTGATATGTCATTTGTGAATATCTTCTCCCATTCTGTCAGTTGTCTTTTGGTTCTGTTGACTGTTTCCTTTCCTGTGCAAAGGCTTTTGATCTTGGTGAATAGTTCATCAGGAACTATTCCCAACTAGAACATTTCCTAATAGTTCATTATTGCCCCTGCTTCCCTTTGCCTTTGGTGATGTTTCTAGGAAGAAGTGGCTGTGGCTGAGGTTGAAGAGGTTGCTGCCTGTGTTCTCCTCAAGGATTTTGATGGATTCCTTTCTCACATTGAGGTTTTTCATCCATTTTGAGTCTATTTTCATGTATGGTGTAAGGAAATGGTCCAGTTTCATTCTTCTGCATGTGGCTGTCCAATTTTCCCAACACTGTTTGTTAAAGAGACTATCTTTTTTTCCATTGAACATTCTTGCCTGCATTGTCAAAGATTAGTTGACCATAGAGTTGAGGGCCCATTTCTGGGCTCCCTATTCTGTTCCATTGATCTATATGTCTGTTTTTGTGCCAGTACCATACTGTCTTGATGAGGATAGCTTTGTAATAGAGTTTGAAGTCTGGAATAGTGATGTCACCAACTTTGGCTTTTTCAACATTCCTTTGGCTATTTGGGGTCTTTTCTGGTTCCAGATAAATTTTAGGATTATTTGTTCCATTTCTTTGAAAAAAATTGGTGGTATTTTGCTAGGGATTGCATTAAACATGTAGATTACTTTAGGTAGCATAGACATTTTCAAAATATTTTTTCTTCCAATCCATGAGCATGGAACATTTTTCCATTTCTTTGTGATTTCCTCAAATTCTTTCATGAGTATAGTTTTCTGAGTACAGATTCTTTGCCTCTTTTGTTAGGTTTATTCCTAGGTATCTTATGGTTTTGGGTGCAATTGTAAATGGGATTGACTCCTTAATTTCCCCTTCTTCTGTCTTGCTGTGGTGTATATAGGAGTTAATTTGATTTCTGTGCATTGATTTTATATCCTTACACTTTACTGAATTCCTGTAGAAGTTCTATCAGATTTGGAGTGGAGTCTTTTGGGTTTTCCGCATGTATCAAATTATCAAGTAATAGTTTGACCTCTTCTTTGCCAATTTGGATGCCTTTAATTTCTTCTTGTTGTCTGATTGCTGAGGCTAGGACTTCTAGTACTATGTTGGATAGAAGGGTGATAATGGACATCCCTTCTGTGTTCCTGACCTTAGCAAAAAAGCTCTCAGCTTTTCTCCATTGAGAATGATGTTCGCCATGGGTTTTTCATATATGGCTTTGATGATTTGGGGGTATGTACCCTCTATCCCTACACTTTGAAGAGTTTTGATCAAGAATGGATCCTGTACTTTGTCAAATGCTTTTTCAGCATCTATTGAGAGTATCATATGGTTCTTGTTCTTTTTTTTGTTAATGTATTGTATCACATTGATTGATTTGCAGATGTTGAACCAACCTTGCAGCCCTGGAATAAATCCCACTTGGTCATGGTGAATAATCCTTTTAATGTACGTTGCATCTTATTGGCTAGTATTTTGGTGAGAATTTTTGCATCCATGTTCATCAAGGATATTGGTCTCTAATTCTCTTCAAGGTAATGCTGGCCTCATAGCATGAGTTTGCAAGTTTCCTTCCATGTCTATTTTTTGGAACAGGTTCAGTAGAATAGGAATTAATTCTTCTTTAAATGTTTGGTAGAATTCCCCTGGGAAGGTTCTGGCCCTAGGCTCTTGTTTTTTGGGAGATTTTTGATGACTGCTTCAATATCCTTACTGGTTATGGGTCTGTTCAGGTTTTCTCTTTCTTCCTGGTTCAGTTTTGGTAGTTTATACATTTCTAGGAATGCATCCATTTCTTCCAGATTGTCAAATTTGCTGGTGTGTAGTTGTTCATAATATGTTCTTATAATTGTTTGTATTTCTTTGGTGTTGGTTGTGATCTCTCCTCTTTCATTCATGATTTTATTTATTTGAGTCCTTTCTCTTTTCTTTTTGATAAGTCTGGCCAGGGGTTTATCACTCTTATTAATTCTTTCAAAGAACCAACTCATAGTTTCGTTGATTTGTTCTACTATATTTTTGGTTTCTATTTCATTGATTTCTGCTCTGATTTTTATGATTTCTCTTCTCCTGCTGAGTTTAGGCTTCTTTGCTGCTCTTTCTCCAACACCTTTAGGTGTAGGGTTAGGTTGTGTATTTGAGACCTTTCTTTTTTTTTGAGAATATTTGTATTGCTATATATTTTCCCCTCAGGACTACCTTTGCTGTGTCCCACAGATTTTGAACAGTTGTGTTTTTATTTTCATTTGTTTCCATGATTTTTTTCAATTCTTTAATTTCCTGGTTGACCCATTCATTCTTTAGTGAGATGCTCTTTAGTCTCCATGTGTTTGGGTTCTTTCCAAATTTCTTCTTGTGATTGAGTTCTAGCTTCAGAGCCTTGTGGTCTGGAAATATGCAGGGAATGATCCCAAACTTTGGTACTGGTTGAGACCTGATTTGTGACCCAGGATGTGATCTATTCTGGAGAATGTTCCATGTGTACTAGAGAAGAATGTGTACTCTGTTGCTTTGGGATGGAATGCTCTGAACATATCTGTGATGTCCATCTGGTCCAATGTGTCATTTAAGGCCTTTATTTCCTTGTTGATCTTTTGCTTAGATGGTCTGTCCATTTCAGTGAGGAGGGTATTAAAGTCCCCTACTATTATTGTATTATTGTTGATGTGTTTCTTTGATTTTGTTATTAATTGCTTTATATAGTTGGCTGCTCCCATGTTAGGGGCATAGATATTTACAATTGTTAGATCTTCTTATTGGGCAGACCCTTTGAGTATGATATAGTGTCCTTCCTCATCTCTTATTATAGTCTTTGGCTTAAAATCTAATTGATCTGATATAAGGATTGCCACCCCAGGTTTCTTTTAATGTCCATTAGCATGATAAATTGTTTTCCACCCTCTCTTTATATCTGGAGATGTCTTTGGGTCTAAAATGAGTTTCTTGTAGACAGCACATTTATGGGCTTTGGTTTTTTATCCATTCTGATACCCTGTATCTTTTGATTGGGGCCTTTAGCCCATTTACATTCAGGGTAGCTATTGAAAGATATGAATTTGTTGCCATTGTTTTGCCTGTAAGGTGACTGTTACTGTATATTGTCTCTGTTCCTTTCTGGTCTACTACTTTTAGGTTATCTCTTAGGGGACCACTTTCAATACTTCCTGTAGGGCTGGCTTGGTGTTTACAAATTCTTAAAGTTTTTGTTTGTTCTGGAAACTTTTTGTCTCTCCTTCTATTTTCAATGATAGCCTAACTGGATATAGTATTCTTGGCTGCATTTTTTCTCATTTAGTGCTCTGAATGTATCATGCCAGTTCTTTCTGGCCTGCCAAGTCTCTGTGGATAAGTCTGCTACCAATCTAGTATTTTTACCATTGTATGTTACAGACTTCTTCTCCTGGGCTGACTTCAGGATTTTCTCTTTGTCATTAAGACTTGTAAGTTTTTACTATTAGATGACGAGGTGTGGACCTATTTTAATTGATTTTGAGGGGGGGGTTCTCTGTGCCTCCTGGATTTTGATGCTTGTTCCCTTTGCCATATTAGGGAAATTGTCTACACTAATTCACTCCAATATACCTTCTGCCCCCCCCTTTTCTTCTTCTGGAATCCCAATTATATTATTTCATCTTATGGTATCACTTATCTCTCGAATTCTCCCCTCATGGTCCAGTAGTTATTTGTCTCTCTTTTGCTCAACTTCTTTATTCTCTGTCATTTGGTCTTCTATATCACTAATTCTCTCTTCTGCCTCATTTATTCTAGCAGTAAGAGCCTCAGTTTTTGATTGCATCTCATTAATATTTTTTTTGATTTCAGCTTGGTTATAATTTAGTTATTTTATTTCTCCAGAAAGGGCTTTTATTTCTCCAGACAGGGTTTCTCTAATATCTTCCATGCCTTTTTCAAGACCAGCTAGCACCTTGAGAATCATCATTCTGACCTCTAGATCTGACATATTACCAACATCCATATTGATTAGTTGCCTAGTCTTTGGTACTGCCTCTTCTTCTTTTTTGTTTTTTAAATTGTGGTGAGTTTTTCTGCCTTGCCATTTTATCCAGATAAGAATATATGAATGAGAGAATAAAATTTTACAAGGGTGGAAAATACCCCAGAAAAATGTATGCTAATGAAATCAGACAAGACCCCAAATCTGGGGGGAGAAGAAGGGAGCTAAAAAGAAGTTTTAAGAAGATTTAAAAAATTTTTCAAAAATATATATATATATATTAGACTAATGAATAGAACAGAGCCACCGACTTGATTTTGGGTGTATTTTGGTCTCTTAGAAGAAACTACCTCCCAGAATTTTAAAGAAATTATATATACATATATATATATATGGGTAAACATGATGAAGGGATGAAATATGAGTGTAAAGATGAAAATTTAAAAATGGAATTGATAAGTTGGTTGGAAAAAGAAAGAAAAAGAAAGTGGAGAGAATTTGCTTGGACTGGAGACTAGAACAATGCCCTGTGCTAGATTTAGGGTATATTTTTATCTATTAGAAGAAATTGTTTCCTAAAACATTTTTAGAAGAAAAAACCCTATAACTATACAAAAAATAAAGTTAGATACACTGGGGGATAAAATAGGACTATAATAGTGAAGGTTTAAAAAGATTTTCTTTTTTTAGGAAGGTACTGTAAAGATAAACTAGTTAAGAAACTTTAAAAGAAGCAAGAGGAAAAGTTAAAAAAATTAGAATAAGAAAAAAATAAAATAAAAGAATAAATTTTGCAAGACTAAAGAATCATGTGGCAAAAGCCATGAATTCAATGCTTTGCTTTCCCCTCCTCTGGAATTTGCTCTTCTCCTTGATCAGTGAGCTTGGTCTTAGCTGGATGTTCTTGCTGATCTTCTGGGGAAGGGGCCTGTTTTAGTGATTTTCAAATGTTTTTGCCTGAGATGGAATTGTGCTGCCCTTGCCAGTGGTTGGGGTAAGTAATCTGCTCAGGTTCACTCTTGGGAGCTTTTTTCTTCTGAACGCTTTCTGTAGGGCTTGGAGATTAGGAATGAAAATGGCGGCTTCCCAATCTCCAGCCCAGAGGAGCCGAGAGCTTGGGGCCCCACTCACCAGTGCATCCTCGGAGAAATGCATTCAATCACTCCCATCTCCCTGGTCTCTCACACAGCTTGTGACTGAATGTTTCTGTTTCTGACACACAGCCCCACTTGGAGTCTCCAAACCCAGCAGATTCTTGCTCCTCTGCTCTTGCGGCAAATGAAGGTGGGTCTCCCCAGATCTGCCACTTGTGGGGTCCCTGCTCAAAGAGTAGTGGCCTGACTGTGCTGCAGATCACAGTTTAAGTTAGCCCCGAGCTGAGAGCTCACTCCTTGGCTCCATCTCTGTAGTCGGCATCCCCACTCCGATACCTGTAAACTCTGCTACACTCAGATACCCCCAATCCTTCTGTGACTCCATGGGACCTGAGACCACACAGTCCCCACAAGGGCTCCACCCCCACTTAGCCTCTGGAGCAATGTCTTCAGTGAAGCAGACTTTTAAAAGTTGAAATTTTGGGGGTACCTGGGTGGCTCAGTGGGTTAAAACCTCTGCCTTTGGCTTGGGTCATGATCTCAGGGTCCTGGGATTGAGCCCCACATCAGGCTTTCTGCTCAGCAGGGAGCCTGCTTCCCCTTCTCTCTCTGCCTGCCTCTGCCTGCTTGTGATCTCTCTCTCTGTCAAATAAATAAATAAAATCTTAAAAAAAGTAAAAAAAATAAAAGTTCAAATTTTGTGCTCCATTGTTCCACTGCTTGCCAGGAGCCTGCCCCTCCCCCCACGGTCTATCTTCTCATTTCTTTGGATTCACTTCTCTGCAGGTCCTACCTTTCAGAAAGTGGTCGATTTTCTGTTTCTAGATTTGCTGCTCTTCTTCTCTTCAATCTCCTGTTGGGTTTATAGGTATTCAGAATGGTTTGATAACTATCTAGCTGATCTCCTGCTACCTGATGTCATCTCAGTCTGCTACTTTTCTGCCCTCTTGGCTCCTTTGGCCTATTAGGTCTATTTTTAAAAATATACCTTATTAATTTCTTCTTTTAATATTACGTTTCATTCTTCCTGCTTCCTTTTTATTTTGTTGCATTTTTTCTAGTATTTTGTTGAACTAGGAATTTGCTGACTTATGTTTTTATTGATAAATGCTGTTTTTAGTGTAGTACTATGAATTTAGTACTGTGAATTTCCCTGTGGTCTCTATTTTAAGTATAGTCCACAGACTGTGTGACATGTAGAGATTTTTATTTTATTTGTTAGAAATTATGTAATTTTCATGTTTTCCTCTTTTGCCCAGGTGGAAGTGTTTTTTTTTTTTTTATTTTGTTAAATGACTTCTAGTCTTGTTACACTGAAATCTAATATTGTTCTTTGTAACACATATACTTTATGGAACTCACTGATGTTTCTTTGTGATGTAATACATGACCAACACAAACTAAATATGTTCTCTATTATAAAGATAAAATGTTTGAGGTATATTCATAAAGCCTGCTTCATTGGTTATGTTCATTAGGTCTTCTTTATTTTTATTTATTCCTCTCCTCAGCATTTCATCTGTCTTTTAATGAGAGTGGTTTACTGAAGTCCACTAATTGTTAATATATTTTTTCTCTGTCTCCTTGTATCTCTTGTCTTTGCTTCATTAAATAATTGCTTGTTACTTGGTGTGTATGTACTCATAATACATATGACTGATTGATAATGTTATCTTTATTATGATTGTTGTTTTTAGCAGTAAATTTTACTCTCTTTTGTTTAATGCAGTCTATCCCTCACTGCTTTCTTCTTGCTTTCCTTTGCCGAGAAATTTTTTTTGTCCATCCCTTTAGTTTTAGCCTTTTAGAATCAATTTGTTTTAGATATACCTTTTATGTACCACACTGAGATGTAATTATCTTTCCTTTTTGAACCAAATTGAAAAATCTTTTTATTTAAATTAATTAATTTATTTTCAGAAAAACAGTATTCATTATTTTTTCACCACACCCAGTGCTCCATGCAATCCATGCCCTCTATAATACCCACCACCCGGTACCCCAACCTCCCACCCCCCACCACTTCAAACCCCTCAGATTGTTTTTCAGAGTCCATAGTCTTTCATGATTCACCTCCCCTTCCAATTTCCCCCAACTCCCTTCTCCTCTCTAACACCCCTTGTCCTCCATGATATTTGTTATGCTCCACAAATACGTGAAACCATATGATAGTTGACTCTCTCTGCTTGACTTATTTCACTCAGCATAATCTCTTCCAGTCCGGGCCATGTTGCTACAAAAGTTGAGTATTCATCCTTTCTGATGGAGGCATAATACTCCATAGTGTATATGGACCACATCTTCCTTATCCATTCGTCCGTTGAAGGGCATCTTGGTTCTTTCCACAGTTTGGCGACCGTGGCCATTGCTGCTATAAACATTGGGGTGCAGATGGCCCTTCTTTTCATGACATCTGTATCTTTGGGGTAAATACCCAGGAGTGCAATGGCAGGGTCATAGGGAAGTTCTATTTTTAATTTCTTGAGGAATCTCCACACTGTTCTCCAAAGAGGCTGCACCAACTTGCATTCCCACCAACAGTGGAAGAGGGTTCCCCTTTCTCCACATCCCCTCCAACACATGTTGTTTCCTGTTTTGTTAATTTTGGCCATTCTAACTGGTGTAAGGTGATATCTCAATGTGGTTTTAATTTTAATCTCCCTGAGGGCTAGTGATGATGAACATTTTTTCATGTGTTTGATAGCCATTTGTATGTCTTCATTGGAGAAGTTCTCAATTCTCAAATTATTTTATAATTATGTGTATTGTATATTTACTATGTTTATTTTTCTGCCTAAGGATACTCTTTGGAGTTTTATTTTTATATTTGGAAAGGTATATATTTTTGTTCTAGCAGGTACCTGTGTCCTTTTTATTATTTGGTTTGTCAAGGTTTTTTTTGTTTGTTTGTTTTGTTTTTTTAAGATTTTATTTTTAAGGAGTCTCTACATCCAATATGGAGTCTCTACATCACAACCTGGAAAACAAGATTCACATGCTCTTCCAAATGAGCTGTCCAGGTGCCCCTGGTTTGTCAAGATTTTAATGGTATTCTGTAATACCCACATATTGCCTGAACAGTAGTCATCAACATTGAGCTCACTTTTTCTTTTTCTCTGTCCTTTTCCTTCCATTTAAAAAGTACATTATTTCTACTTTGTCTCAACATATAACATGTATACACTAATTTTCCACCCTTTTCCCCATCTTTGTAGGGTGTAGAGATGGAAAATTAATATAATCTACATTTTTATTTATTCAAATTCTTACCATTGGTCTTAATGCTGAACCACTTCTAGTCATCTCTTGACCGGATGAAACTTATCCACTAAGAGATTTATTGAGTACTAATATAGTATAGAATTTCCTACATCTTGTATGTTTAAAACTGTTTTTCCATAACCTTAATACTTGAGGCATATCTTGGCTGGATTTAAATTTTTTGTCCATGCTTTCTTTTATTGAGTTTTAGGAAAATGATCTTTCTTTGTTGTGCCTGCTGTTTTTAAGAATTTTAATGGGAATATAATTCTTTTGTGCTAAATATGTAGGTCTTAAGATTTCTTTTTCATATCTTTGAAGTTTGATAATTTTACTGGGCCAGTTAGTTAGCTAATGCTATGAAACAAATTAAGATCTTAGTAGCTTACGGGTGCGTGGCTGGCTCAGTCAGAAGAACATGCTATTCTTGATCTTAAGGTCATGAGTTCAAGCCCCATGTTGGGTGTAGAGATTACTTAAAAAAAAAAAACAACAAAACTTAAAAATATATCTTAGAGAACTTAGTGGCTTAAAGGCAACAAAAAATATATATTAACTCAAAGTTTCTGTGAGTCATGAACTTGGGAGCACCTTTGCTAGTGGTCTGGTTTGAGGTTTTAGTAAAGCTGTTGGCTGGGACTATAGTTATCTGAAGGTCTGAGATGGATCTGCTTTTAAGATCTTGCACACGCGGGCGCCTGGGTGGCTCAGTGGGTTAGGCTGCTGCCTTCAGCTCGGGTCATGGTCTCAGGGTCCTAGGATCGAGCCCCATATCGGGCTCTCTGCTCAGCAGGGAGCCTGCTTCCCACTCTCTCTCTGCCTGCCTCTCTGCCTACTTGTGATCTCTCTCTGTCAAATAAATAAATAAAATCTTTAAAAAAAAAAAAGATCTTGCACACGCACTGGCAAACTGGTGCTCAGTTCTCCATGTGAGCTTCTCCACAGAGCTGCTTGTTGTCCTTATGCATGATGGTTAGCTTCCCCTATAGTAAGTAATCCAAGAGAGAGAGCAAAATGGAAGCTGCAGTGTCTTTTAAGAGCTAGCCTTGGTTTTAGTTGTTTTGAGTGACAGGCTAACTTGGTCCCTATTACACCGTCCTTGTTGGAAACAGAAGTCTCTTGGCTATTACTTCTTTAATAATTTTCATATCTCATCCCATTTTTTTTTTCCTTTCTCTTCATGGTACTTCAATTTTGTGAATGTTCGGCCTTTTAGGGCATAGGATCTATTATTTTACATTGATATTTTATCAGTCAGCTTGATTGAACTCAAACTCTAAACTTTGTCTTCCTGTAGTAGACAGTAACTCAAACCCCTGTTCAATTGGTTAGACTTTTAACTGGCTGCTTGGAGTCTGCCCACACTTGCATAGATTAGAGGGCAGCTAGATATTTAGGCAGAATTTATATGAAGAATTTGGGGTTCTCCTTCTTTGGAGCTCTCATTTCTGAACTTTCTCCATTTTTTTTTTTAAATCTCTTGCAGTTATTCTGAGCTCTTTTTCAAATTCTGTCTATCAGTAAACTCCAAGTTTCAGTTTCTCTTTTTGGTCACTCTCCAGGTCCTTTAATTATTTTGTCCAGAGTTCATATTACATAGGATTTGTTTTTAATGAGAGTCTTATGACTCTATTTTGAATGATTTCTGCTTAATGGATCTTGGTGAGGCCTTCTCTAATTATGCCATTTAAAAATTACAGAACCACCCATCTCCTGGTGCTTCATTTTTGTACACAATTCTTACCAGTTGACATAGAATGCATTTTAACATTTGTTTGTTTTCTGATTTCCACAACTAGAATGTAAGCTCTAAAACAGTAGACATATTTCCCTCTTGTTCAATGCAATTTCTTCAGTTCTTAGAACAGATCAGATTAATGCTTAGTAAATATTTCGGTATGCATGAGTGAATCAATACATTATTTTTCCTGCATCCTTATATAGTGCCCAAAAGGCAATGGATGAGGAAGAAGAAGCAGTTGAAGAATATTGGAATATGTGAACTATTTGGGTGACTGGCAGAAAAGGTTTAACTGAAACGGAAGCAGCAGCCCTTATTCTGGAAGAAGCTAAAATGATTCTGCAGCAGGACTTAGTTGAAATGGGAGTGCAATGGAATTCATACTCCCTTTAAAATTCTGATACACACTCATTGACCAGCAGTGAGTCAGAAGTAAAGGAACCGAAATTTATACCCCAAACTAAAAGATCTTGTGAAAGGTTAACATCAAAGAAAAAAAGTAACTCGATGTTTAGTGATTCTTCTGCTAAGCATTCATAAAATACTGTGCAGGATTTAGAGAAAAGTGGAGAGCATACAAACTCCTTTTATTATAAGTTACAGAATGGGAATCAAGAATGCCAGGCACATTCCATTTCCAGAGCAAGAAAATGGGCTTCTTTGAGTTTAAGTAAAGAAAAGCTAAGAACCTCTCTGAATGAGGGAAAAAACATGCACTAAGAAAGTTGTTTGGATTCTCTTATTTGAGGAAACTAAAAAAGAAGCTGAGTTTCAATTCAGAAAAGATGAATCCTCTGGATCTTGGAAACATAGTAAACATGTAAAACAATCTAGACACAGTAGCCATATGAAAGACACTGAGATGTGTAGAATTGATTTATAGGAACAGACTATGTCTAATCCTGTTTATTGTGGAGATGCATTTACCTTAGATGAGAAGAATGTGGAATTTAGAAGTCCAGACCCTTTTGCTAAAAATGTATCATTCTGTGCTGAGGGAAAATATAGCAAAACATCATTCTCATTAGAAAGAGAACAAAGTTCAAAGAACAAAACAAAAACTAATGATGTTCTTGTGGAACATTTTATCACACAATCCCAGAGTAAAAAAGTGACTTGTCAACCCACTAGTATGGTTAGTGAAAATGGAAGAGGATTTGCTGTTGTTGAGTCAGAAAAAATAAACACAGTTTTGGTGGTAGAAAACGATTAAAGAGGGCACAGAATGCATGGAGCACTGGGTGTGGTGAAAAAATAATGAATACTGTTATGCTGAAAATAAATAAAAATTAAATTTTTAAAAATGCTAAAAAAAAAAAAAAAGAGGGAGTTGGGGGAAATTGGAAGGGGAGGTGAACCATGAGAGACTATGGACTCTGAAAAACAATCTGAGGGGTTTGAAATGGCGGGGGTGGTGGAGGTTGGGGGAACCAGGTGGTGGGTATTAGAGAGGGCACAGATTGCATGGAGCACTGGGTGTGGTGCAAAAACAATGAATACTGTTATGCTGAAAATAAATAAAAAATAAATTATAAAAAAAAATAAATTATGTCATACAAATATAAAAAAAAAATGCTAAAAAAATCCAGAATGTTTATCTAAAACATGACACCTACTTAGTTAACTACTGCCCAGAAAAACAGTCTGATAAACAGATGAACACTTATACCAAGCAGAAAAAAATAATAGAGAGACAAATGTCCTGTGAGACAGGCAGTAGTTATATGAATAAAGACTCAGATATTATTATCAAGTGTGGAATTATAAAGTTTAATAGTGAAGAAAATAAATCAAATAAACTTTAGGAATCAGGAGATAATACAAGCAAAGCTGAGATACTCCCAACTCGAGGATCAGAAGGCCAGCATGAGAATTTACTAAATATATCTAGAAAACAAGAAAAAACAGAAGCTTATGTGGCAAACAAAGAATAACTGTGTTTCTGAATTAGGTTTAGTTCCTTGTGAATTTGAAGATAGTTTCTACATGAATACTCCACCAGAGAAAATAATACAACAGATGGCAACTGAAAATGTCAAACCAGGAGCAAAGTGTGCCAAGCTGGCAACAGGGATGTTGCAGAAGAGCTTAGATGACCAGAGTTTGGTACGCTCTTTTCAGAATGAGATTTGTATTACATTTTCTGGTGAACAACATTCTCCAGAAGTGACAAATAAAGATCATTTGGAACTTAAGATTGTAGATACTATGAAACAAGACACTGATTTGGATGGGGTTGATATTTTGACTCCAAAAAGCTTAATTTTTCTTTCTCCAATACTCTTGAAGGTAAATGGCCCTTGTTTTAAAAGGAATGAACTTTCTGTCACTGACTCTCAAATAGTTTTCTTCAAGGTTATCAAGCACAAGAAGCTATGAAACCAGTTATATCTCTGGTTCTTCAAAAGAGAACTACCACTGGTATAGAAGCAGAATGTCTGCCAGTTTCTGAAACAAGTTTGAATTTGAGTCATGGCTTACTGTTTGACAGTTTGGTGAAGACTACCTAGTAAAAGAACAACCACCTGACATACAAGTGAAAGAACCCCTCTGTTCTTCACTAACATCAAACCATTTCAGTCATTCTGTGTGTCTGTAATGAGAGGGCACAATTAGAAAATCAAATGAATGAGAATCAAGATAATCAGCAACAGTACACTTGTTTCAGTGATGAGTCTATTATATTTTCAGAAGTGGATTCTGATCAGGTTGTTGAAGCTTTGAACAATGTAGAAATATGTCCTGTCCAGGAGAAACAGAATACTGCAGTTTTAGAGCATTAGAACTAAGTGATCCAGTGACTGTAGGTAATGATTATCTACAAAGAGAAGTAATTGGAGGAGATAAAGATGAAAGGTCTCAAAAACCCAAATTAACTGAGACAGGAAAATAATGCATTCATATGGTCAGGGGTACTATTTGATTTAAGTCCAGGACTGCAGAGAATTTTAGACAGTGTCCAGTCCTCTAGAAAATGAAAAGCAAAAATTAACCACTCTAAACTTGTCAATTTTTTTTAAAAGATTTTATTTATTTATTTGACAGAGAGAGATCACAAGTAGACGGAGAGGCAGGCAGAGAGAGAGATAGAGGGACACAGGCTCCCTGCTGAGCAGAGAGCCCGATGAGGGACTCGATCCCAGGACCCTGAGATCATGACCTGAGCCGAAGGCAGCAGCTTAACCCACTGAGCTACCCAGGTGCCCAAACTTGTCTAATTTGAAAGGAAAAAATGTAGAGGTAAATGACAGACAAAAAGTGATTTCAAATTTGGAGCGAAATCAAGTGCAGGGAATTTCATTTTCTCCCAATATTGAAGTAAAAAGCAAGATTGGGACACTGGGGACCAATGCCCTTCATGCTGAAACTTCATCCCACTTGCCTTGTAAGGAGAACTGTATAGTTGATAGTTGATGGTAATAGACTCATTCCTCTTACACCTCTTCCAGCATCTGCTTCTAAACTGATATTTCCAAGTATTTCTGGAACATCTTCTGTAAAACTTCAGAAAACACATACCGTTTTACAGCTTGGTGAAAGTTACTCCTTTGACTCATCTTCAAATATTAAAAACCAAGGTTTAAGTTCAGAGAGTAGAAATGGTTTAAGGAAGTCCTACTAGAGACACAACTTTTTACTGCGGTTATCACAAGATGGATTGCAGTTAACTCCAGCCTTATTCAGCTCAGGAAGTTTGGCCATAATTGATGTAGCTAGTGACCGAACTCTCTTTTGAACATTCATTAAGGAGTGGCAGAGCAAAAAGCGATTTTCTATCTCACTGCTTGTGAAAAGATCAGTAGTTTGACATCTAAAACTGCTGCTATTGGTGGTAGGTTTAAGCAAGGTAAGACTTAAAAAATTTTTTTTTCATATTTTCATCTTTATGTAAAATAGTGGGTTGGGATGGGCCTGAGCCTTTTCAGTATGGGATATTAAATGTAATAAACTTATTCAGAGTTCAATTAAAGTTTCTTCTATGTGGGTTTAGAACAGCTTTATTGTTGAGCACAACTAGATTAATAATTGTTGCCATCTGGTCTAAGAGATGGGTGACTCCAGGACATGTGGGTATGAAAGTCAAGCACTGAGGAAAAAAAGCTCAAGCGGGGCTACTGAACTCATGTAGACCACCAGGGCACTACTCATTTACCTAGCACTGATCCACTGTTGTAGCGGCCTATGTCTAATCAGGCCTGTGTCTGCCTCTTTCTTCACAAGCCACGGATCCCACCTAAACAGCCTTCCTAGAGTAGATCTCCACACTAGGTGGTCCAGAGGGAGTTCCAGATCAGTCTTTTCTCTCAGTACAAGGACATAGAAGCCAAGCTTCTTGCTGCTGCAGCCACCACAGTTGTGGCTGGTTTGAGGGCCAGCACTTGACCATTGGGTGTATCAGGAATCCATCTCTCAAATGGCAGCTCTTTCTCCAGGGCTAGTCTGGACTTGGCCTTGTGTCAGGCCATGGAACTCTTCTGTTTGATTGTTGACTTCCTTATCCTTTTCCCATTATGAGGCTTCACAGAGGTCACCTATCTGCCACTTCTTCTTCAACTCCAGGCCATATTTGGTACTAGAGTATGCTAAAATTTGCCGTTAAACATGGTGTTTCTTTTTTGAGACGATCATATGTGTGTGTGTGTGTGTGTGTGTGTGTGTGTGTGATTATTTATATATAATATATTAATATTAGAGTATAAGTTCGTAAAAACTATGTATTTTGAACAAGGATATCCTTTTTTTGGTATTTTAATGACATAGTGTCATGGTTTTTATTAATCATCAGTGCTCATGAATTATTTTTTATTACATTATAATTTCCTTATATACTTAAATAATCACAAAAGTACATAGAAAAAAGGCACTATATTTTAAACAATGTATATAACCTATATATTTCAGTACTTATGTCAAGTAGACTTGTACCTCCAACTGGTGTTCATGAATTCTGTGCCAAAATGTTGACCGTAAAGCCTCATAGAACCCTTCCAGGTTTAAGAGACTTGAACCTTTTGTTAAATAATGCCATTTTATATATACACCTGTCTTACTTCATGGCAAAAAGGATTTTGTATCATTGGTAATACCTGTAGTCAACTTGACAACCTTCTGTGGAAAGCAAAGATTTGATAAGGTTTCTTAAATCTCTGTATTTATGCATGATTTGTTCATCAAAATTTTATTATTTGGTCTTCAATTTATAGAACATGTATTTTTTAATTTTTTTATTTGAGTATAGTTGACACATATATTAATTTCAGGTATACAACATAGTGATTTGAGAAATTTAAACATTACACTGTGTTTACCAGGAGTATAAATACCATCTGTCCCCATACATTGCTATTACAGTATCATTGACTATATTCTTTATGCTGTGTCTTTTATTCCTATGACTTATTCATTACATAACCGGAAGCCTGTATCTCCCACTCTCTTTCACCCATTTTGCCCAACCCCCCACTCTTCTCTTCCCTCTAGCAACCACCAGTTTTTCTCTATATTTATAAGTCTGATTCTGTGTTTATAGCAGCAATGTCCACAATGGCCGAACTATGGAAAGAACCTAGATGTCCACCAACAGATGAATGGATAAAGAAGTTGTGGTATATATATACAATGGAATACTATGCAGCCATCAAAAGAAATGAAATCTTACCATTTGTGACAATGTGGATGGAACTAGAGGGTATTATGCTTAGCGAAATAAGTCAATCAGAGAAAGATAATTATCATATGATCTCCCTGATTTGAGGAAGTTGAGAGGCAATGTGGGGGGTTTGGGGGTAGGAAAAGAATAAATGAAACAAGATGTAATCGGGAGGGAGACAAACCATAAAAGACTCTTAATGTCACAAAACAAACTGAGGGGTGCAGGGGGAGGGAGAGGGAGATGGGGTTATGGACATTGGGGAAGGTATGTGCTATGGTGAGTACTTTGAAGGGTGTAAGCCTGGCAATTCACAGACCTGTACTCCTGGGGCTAATAATACATTATATGTTAATAAAAAAATAAAAACACAAAAAATAATAAAAAAATGTGATTCTGCTTTTTATTTATTTGTGTGTTTTTGTTTTAGATTCTACATATGAAGTGAAATCATATGGTATTTGTCTTTCTCAGTCTGAATTATTTCACTTAGCATCATACCCTCTAAGTTTATGTTGTCTTATAGGGCAAGTTCTCATCTTTTTTTTTTTTTTAAGCACTGTATTTCATTGTATATATGTACCACATCTTCCTTATTCATTTGTCTATCAGCAGACACTTAGGTCATGGACCACATGTGTTAATGACATGTTTTATGTACTTTTTGCATTGACTAATACTTTCCATTTTTTATTCAACATACATAAAATTGAGCACATTCTCTGTGCTAGGAGTTAGAGGGATAAAATTTTTCACTTAAATTTAACAAATATGTGCCATTTATTTTCAAGGTATTAGGGATCTTATTACAAATAATATATACTGGTTTTTGACCTATATTTGTAAAGTTGGAGATGCCTTATTTTAGAAAAAACATTGAATCCAGATACCAAATCATGCCTGATTCTTCACCAAGAAGTAAGATGCTTGTACTGTTCAAATGGTCTTTATTTCTGTTTGAGTTACAGCAATTCAAAATGCAGCTTTAAAAATATTTAGTTAATAACCATTTTACTTATTATTATAGATCTATTTTAGGAAATCTTTGGTAAATTTTTCATAGTGACAATTATCTTAATAGATGGAAAGCCTAGAAAGATCTTACACATATCTAAAAATGACCATCCAAATAATGCATATTTTAGGGATCTGGAAATTTTACCAATCAAATAGTTTTGTATTATTATCATTGTTTTTTTTAAATTTATTTTTTAAAATTAACATATAATGTATTATTTGTTTCAGGGGTAGAGGTCTGTGATTCATAAGTCTTACACAATTCACAGTGCTCACCATAGCACATACCCTCTCCAATGCCCATAACCAAGCCACCGCATCCTTCACACTCCCTTCCCTACAGCAATCAGTTAGTTTCCTGAGATTAAAAGTCTCTAGTTGTTTATCTTCCTCTTTGGTTTCATTTTGTTTCATTTTTCCCTCCCTTCCCCTATGATCCTTCATCTTATCTCTCAAATTCTACATATCAATGAGATCATATGATACTTTTCTTTCCCTGATTGACTTATATCACTTAGTGTAATACCCTTTAGTTCCCTCTATATCATTGCAAATGGCAAGATTTCATTTTTGATGGTTGCATAATATCCCCTTGCATATATACATCACATCTTCTTTATCCATTCATCTGTTAATGGACTTCTAGGCTCTTTCCATAGTTTGGCTGTTGTGGACATTTCTGCTATAAACATTGGGGTGCATGTGCCCCTTCAGATCACTACATTTGTGTCTTTGGGGTAAATACCCAGTACTGCAATTTCTGGATCATATAGTAGCTCTATTTTCAACTTTTTGAAGAACTACATAGTTTTTCAGAGTGGCTGCACCGACTTGCATTTCCACCAACAGTGTTAGGAGAGTTCCCCTTTCTCCACATCCTCACCAGCATCTGTCATTTCCCGACTTGTTAATTTTAGCTGTTCTGACTGGTGTGAGGGGGTATCTCATTGAGGTTTTGATTTTTATTTCCCTGATGTGAAGTGATGTTGAGCACTTTTTCATGTGTCTGTTGGCCATCTGGATGTCTTCTTTGCAGAAATGTCTCTTCAAGTCTCCTGCCCATTTTTTGATTGGATTATTTGTTCTTTGGGTGTTGAGTTTGATAAATTCTTTATAGATTTTGGATACTAGCCCTTTATCTGACATGTCATTTGCAAATATCTTCTCCTATTCTGTCAGTTGTCTTTTGGTTTTATTGACTGTTTCCTTTGTTGTGCAAAAGCTTTTGATCCTGATGAAGTCCCAAGAGTTCATTTTTGCCCTTCCTTCCCTTGCCTTTGGTGATGTTTCTAGGAAGAAGTTGCTGTGGCTGAGGTTGAAGAGGTTGCTGCCTGTGTTCTTCTCAAGGATTTTGATAGATTCCTTTCTCACATTGAGGTCTTTCATCCATTTGAGTCTATTTTTGTTTGTGGTGTAAGGAAATGGTCCAGTTTCATTCTTCTGCATGTGGCTGTCCAACACCATTTGTTGAAGAGAATGTCTTTTTTTCCATTGAACATTCTTGCCTGCTTTGTCAAAGATTAGTTGACCATAGTGTCAAAGGTCCATTTCTGGGCTCCCTATTCTGTTCCACTGATCTATGTGTCTGTTTTTGTGACTGTACTATACTGCCTTGATGATTAAAGCTTTGTAATAAAGCTTGAAGACCAGAATTGTGATATCACCAGCTTTGCTTTTCTTTTTCAACATTCTTCTGACTCTTTGGGGTCTTTTCTGGTTCCATATAAATTTTAGAATTATTTGTCCAAGTTCTTTGAAAAACATTGATGGTATTTTGATAGGGTTTGCATTAAATGTGTAGATTGGTCTAGGTAGCAGAGACATTTTCACAATATTGGTTTTTCTTATCCATGAGCATGGAACTTTTTCCATTTCTTTGTGTATTCCTCAATTTCTTTCATGGGTACTTTATGGTTTTCTGAGTGCAAATTCTTTGCCTCTTTGGTTGGATTTTTTCCTAGGTAACTTACAGTTTTAGGTTCAATTATTTTATTTTTTTAAATTTTTTATTTTTTATAAACATATATTTTTTATCCCCAGGGGTACAGGTCTGTGAATCACCAGGTTTACACACTTCACAGCACTCACCAAAGCACATACCCTCCCCAATGTCCATAATCCCACCCCCTTCTCCCAAACCCCCTCCCCCCAGCAACCCTCAGTTTGTTTTGTGAGATTAAGAATCACTTATGGTTTGTCTCCCTCCCAATCCCATCTTGTTTCATTGATTCTTCTCCTACCCACTTAAGCCCCCATGTTGCATCACCACTTCCTCATATCAGGGAGATCATATGATAGTTGTCTTTCTCTGCTTGACTTATTTCACTAAGCATGATACGCTCTAGTTCCATCCATGTTGTCGCAAATGGCAAGATTTCATTTCTTTTGATGACTGCATAGTATTCCATTGTGTATATATACCACATCTTCTTGATCCATTCATCTGTTGATGGACATCTAGGTTCTTTCCATAGTTTGGCTATTATGGACATTGCTGCTATAAACATTTGGGTGCATGTGCCCCTTTGGATCACTACGTTTGTATCTTTAGGGTAAATACCCAATAGTGCAATAGCTGGGTCATAGGGCAGTTCTATTTTCAACATTTTGAGGAACCTCCATGCTGTTTTCCAGAGTGACTGCACCAGCTTGCATTCCCACCAACAGTGTAGGTGGGTTCCCCTTTCTCCGCATCCTCGCCAGCATCTGTCATTTCCTGACTTGTTGATTTTAGCCATTCTAACTGGTGTGAGGTGATATCTCATTGTGGTTTTGATTTGTATTTCCCTGATGCCGAGTGATATGGAGTACTTTTTCATGTGTCTGTTGGCCATCTGGATGTCTTCTTTGCAGAAATGTCTGTTCATGTCCTCTGCCCATTTCTTGATTGGATTATTTGTTCTTTGGGTGTTGAGTTTACTAAGTTCTTTATAGATTCTGGACACTAGTCCTTTATCTGATATGTCGTTTGCAAATATCTTCTCCCATTCTGTCAGTTGTCTTTTGATCAGTTTTAGGTTCAATTATAAGTGGAATTGAATCCTTAATTTCTCTTTCTTCTGTCTTGTTGTTGATGTGTAGAAATGCAACTGATTTCTGTGCTTTGATATTATGTCCTGACACTTTACTGAATTCCTGTATGAGTTCTAGCAGTTTTAGAGTGGAGTCTTTTGGGTTTTCCACATAAAGTATCATATCAACTGCAAAGAGTGAGTGTTTGACTTCTTTGCTGATTCATATGCCTTTTACTTCTTTTTGTAGTCTGATTGCTTAGGCTAGGGCTTCCAGTACTGTGCTGAATAGCAGTGGTGATAGTGGACATCCCTGCTGTGTTCCTGACCTGCCTGTGTTCTTCTCAAGGATTTTGATGGATACACAGGCATACTTACTGCGGGCTTTTCATATATGGCTTTTATGATATTGAGTTATGTTCCCTCTATCCCTACACTGAAGAGTTTTAATCAAGAATAGATGCTGTACTTTGTCAAATACTTTTTCTGCATCTATTGAGAGTATCATATGATCCTTGTTCTTTTATTAATGTATTGTATTACATTGATTGTTAGTTAACATTAGTCAATGTTAATGTTAAAAAATAGGTGTTGACCTGTTTTTATTGATTTTGAGAGGGGTTCTCTGTGCCTCCTGGATTTTGATGCCTGTTTCCTTCCCCAAATTAGGGAAGTTCTCTTCCATAATTTGCTCTCTATACCTTCTGCCCCTCTCTCTGTTTCTTCTTCTTCTGGGATCCCAATTATTCTAATATCGTTTTGTCTTATGGTATCATTATGTCTCGTATTCTACCTCATGATCAGGTCGTTGTTTATATCTCTTTTTCTCAGCTTCTTTATTCTCCATCATTTGTTCTTCCATATCACTAATTCTCTCTTCTACCTCATTTATCCTAGCAGTTACGGCCTCTGTATTTGATTGCACCTCATTAATAGCCTTTTGATTTTGATTTGGTTAGATTTTAGTTCTTTTATTTTTCTGAAAAGGATTCTCTAGTACCTCCTTTGCTTTTTTCAAGCCCATCTAGTATTTCTATAATCATTATGAACTCTAGTTCTGATGTCTTACTAATGTCTATATTAATTAGGTCCCTGGAAGTCAGTACCGCCTCTTGTACTTTTTTTTGAGGTGAATTTTTCTGTTTTGTCATTTTGTCCAGAGAATAGATGAATGAGAAAGCAAGATGCTAAAAGGGTAACAAGGACCCCAGAAAATATACACTAAACAAATCATTAGAGATCCCAAACTGGAGAGAAAATGAAGGAGAAAAAGAAGGAAAGAAATAATATTATCAGGATAGTGAATAGAACAGAGCCACACACTACATTTTGAGTATATTTTGGTCTGCTAGAAGAAACTGCCTCCTAAAATTTTAAAGAAAAAAAATATACAAACATAATGGTAAATACAATGAAGGGATAGAATATGACTATAAAGATGAAAATTTAAAAAGATTTTTAAAAAGGAATTGATAAGAAGTTGGCTGAAAAAAGACAGAAGAAAAACTAAAAAAAAAAAAAAAGAGAGAGAGAGAATGTGATCAGGTGAGAGAGTAGAACAAAGTCATTCACTAAATTTAGGGTATATTTTGGTCTCCTAGAAGAAACTGTATCCCAAAACTTTAAAGAAAGAAAAACATATACAAAAAATAAGGTTAAATACAATAAAGGGATAGAATATGAGTGTAAAAATGACAAAAAGGATTTTAGAAAAGGAATAATTAGATAAAAAGATAATAAGATAAGCTCAAAATAAGGTAAGTTGAAAAAGGAAAGAAGAAAAATAAAAAGAATAGAAAAAGAAAAAATAAAGAAAATTAAAAACATTAATTTTGAAAGATCAAAGAATCTTAGAGAAAAAGTTTGAATCTATGTGCCCTATTCCCCTAGTGCCAGAGTTTTGTGGTTCTCAATGATTGATTAACTTGGTGTTGGCTGGGTATTCTTGCTGATTTCTGGCAGATCGACTGGTTGCAGTGGTTCTCAAAGGTCTTTGCCTGAGGTGGATGGAATTGCACTGCTTTGTCAAGGGCCAGGCTAAGTAATCTGCTTGAGTTCACGCTCACTAGCTTTTGTTCCATGAATGTTTTCCATATGGCTTTGAAAGGTAAGAATGAAAATGGCAGCCTTCCAATCTCTGGCCCCAGAGGAGCTGAGAACTCAGGGCCCCACTCAGAGAAAAGCAGTCAATCACTTCTCTCTCCCTGGTCTCTGGCTGCCTTGGATTCACTTCTTTGCATATCCTACTCTCCAGAAAGTGGTCGCTTTTCTGTTCATTGAACTGCTGCTATTCTTTTCTTTGATTTCCATTGAGTTCATAGGTATTCAGTATGGTTTGATAACTATCTATCTGAATTCCTGTGACCAGATAAAATTTAGGTCTCCTATTTCTCCACCATCTTGCTCCTCCCCAATCTCTGTTTTTTTTTTTTTTTTTTTTAAACATTCAGTTTAATGGCTTTGTTTTGAGATTTTAAACTATTTCACTTTTGACTTACTTTGTTGGCTCACCTCAGGAAACCCCTATTAGAGATGATGGCATTCCTCTTAAAGGTTGTGATGACATCCTGGTGGTTGGTCTGGCAGTATGCTGGGGTGGAAGAGATGCTTATGATTTTTCATTGCAGAAGGAACAAAAGCATCCTGGTAAGTAGTCGCTATTGGCTTAATCACCATATAATTTTAATTAACCTCTATCAGGATAATGACCTGTTTGTTGAGAATAACTTCCTGATACTTAACTAGAATTTATTTTTAGGCTTAAAAATTTTGGGTGGGATAGTGACTATTGTGTACCTTAGTTCATTTATTGACTAGAATGTTTGTCTTAGGCACCATCTTTATTCCCCTTTACTTATCCCATGGACTACTGATACTATTTTTTCTTCTTGAAGTCAGTGGAGACTTAGGGACTTCCTGGCCACCTTGAAAGTTTATTTTTAAAGATTAGATCATAGCAGTTTCTTTTCAGACTTTTTTCAGTTATTGACTGGGTCTGGAACTTATCGAGATACAGAGATGAGTTGAACATCTACAGTAGTTGAATCATACAGCCTTTGTAGATGTCTGTAGAACTGAGAGGTATGATCTGGAAATACCTTGTGATTTGATTACAGTTGTTGCATTACCTAGCTGATAGATTGGTTTTAGACAGTAGCAAAATTAACAAGTAAACATTTTAAATAATGCCATGAAGAATGGAATATTTTTCTGTTGTTTTGAGGGAAAATGTGTTATGTTAAATAGATACTTGAATTTCATTTTTTTTGATCTAGCATTATATGTTCATACTAAATCTTTTAAAAATAGGGAGTTCGTTTAAAATTCATAATACCTTTTATGTTTTTAACTCCTTATTCTGAGAAATGTAAATTTATTCCTAGAAATCTTATTTAAATATTTCACCTGATAGGTAGAGCATTATTAATTACATAGCACAAGCTGTAATTTTAAGAATATGAAGCACTTCATCTTTGTAGCCAATGAGACCTGAATAAGGTGATGCTGAATTATTGGTTCCATGGAGTTAGACCCTTAGGCTTTTCAGTCTTTTCATTAAAGATTGCTGCTTCAAATGAATGCATGTAATGTTTGCCTTAAGACTTTTTGTTTGTTTTCTAAAGAAATTAGTTCCAGTTTTGTCCCACTTTCTCTGGATCCAAGCCTGACTGTGAAAGAGGAAATGTGGTACCTTCTATCCTGCTTTCAAGAGGAATCTGATAGAGAACATTCTATTATCATCTATAACTTCATCCAGAGCTATAAGATTCTTCTTCTGTCTTGTGGTATCTCCCTGACGCAAAGTTATGAAGATCCTAAGGTTTCATGTATTATTTAATTTTTACCATACTTAAAAAAATTTTTAATGCATTGTGTGAATTCTTAAATGACTTGGTATTTATTTAGCCCCAACAATGAAGCTTAAATTTTTTATAGTAGTCACTCTTTTATCTAGTAATCTCATTCACCAAGAACAGAATGTGATGCACCAACTACCTCTGTGTAAATAAAAACAGAGATTCCACAAATTCGAAGCATTGAAGTTCATACCTTTCCTCAGAGATGTAAAAATTTTTTGATTTTGGTTATGTTTGGTTTTCTTTCTCTCAGTAAATTAGAAATGAAATGAGAACTGTCAGATTTAAATATATGATAGGAGAATGTTTCAAATATCAATGAAGACAGAGGCAGAAAATAGGAAAAATGTGTAAACCTAAGATGTCAAAAAGAATAGTAGTTAGGGCCATTTGGCATAAGACAGATTACCTTTCTAGCCCCTGAGAACTTTGCTATTATAATAGCAAAGCATGAAACACTTCTCATAATGATGATTCTGAGTTAAGGAAAGGGTAACTTATGTTATTGTAACATATATTTTTCAATATAATACATTTTCATAAGACATTTATTTATAATATCATAGCTTTCAAAGGAGTATCATTTTTCTTCCTGTTGATACTGGATACATGAGGCATATGGAATATTAATTTTAATTGATATATTATATTACTTGGTTCTTATTAGCAATATAATCATAATAGGATAAATTTTGATTTCTTAGTTTCTTTAGCTTTTTGAGGGAAAGACTTCCAAAGGCAGTATCAGATAAACTGAAGATATTGTCCTTTTCTGTAGTTCAGGCTAGGCTCGGTTTACATGTGATAAATTCTGTGTAGTTTTTTTTTTAATATTTTATTTATTTATTTGACAGAGAGAGATCACAAGTAGACAGAGAGGCAGGCAGAAAGAGAGAGAGGGAAGCAGGCTCCCTGCTGAGCAGAGAGCCCGATGTGGGCCTCGATCGCAGAACCCTGAGATCATGACCTGAGCCAAAGGCAGTGGCTTACCCACTGAGCCACCCAGTCGCCCTCTGTGTAGGTTTTTTTTTTTTTTTAAAGATTTATTTATTTGTCAGAGAGAGAGCGAGTGAGAGCGAGCACAGGCAGACACAGTGGAAGGCAGAGTCAGAGGGAGAAGCAGGCTCCCTGCGGGGCAAGGAGCCCCATGTGGGACTCGATCCCAGGACGCTGGGATCATGACCTGAGCCAAAGGCAGCTGCTTAACCAACTGAGCCACCCAGGTGTCCCCTGTGTAGTTTTTAAATTGACCTTTCCTGGATATAAAAAGTTGTCACTTAATTTTGATGTTCCATACTACTCAACCTTAAAAACAAAACAAAACAAAACAGGATCATAGAGAAAGAGAGGGAAAAGTAAAACAATACAAAATCAGAGAGGGAGACAAACCATAAGATACTCTTAATCATAGGGAAAAAACTGAGAATTGCTGGGTGGGGAGGGTATGGGGTAAGCACTGGGTATTATATAACACTGATGAATCACTGAACTCTATCTCTGAAACTAATAATACAGTATATGTTAATTAGTTGAATTTAAACAAAAGAACTCAAAAAAATTTTGATGTTCCAGAGTCCAAAATGAGAATATATTTAATACAAGTTTCTCATGAAAACTACTATACCAAAAACACAAAAACAACAACAAAAAACTATACCATCTCAGATTTATTATAGTACTTTTTGCATAAACTACTTGAAACATTGCATAGTTGGTTTTTTCAGTCATAACACTTTTGATGCAAGAAGATAAACTATTAATTTTTAAAATCTCACTTTTATAAGAAACATGTGTCAACTTTTACATCAAACTACCTTATTCAATATTCTCTAAAAGGTTTCTGATCACCAGTTTCTAATGTGGTGGTGGGGAGGTCCCCACACCTCCAGCAATTCCCTGGGTACCAGCTGATTATCTTACAGTTCAACTCAATTCTGACACTGCCTATGCAGTTGTTACCTGTCCTTCTGACCCACCAGCTATAAATTAAAGTTTCCTACCACTCCCTTCTTGGGTTCAATTAATTTGCTGAAGGGGCTCGCAGAACTCATGAAACCAGTTTATTCCTTAGAATTTTTTTTTTTTTTTTTACAAAATATATTCAAGGATATGAATCAGTAGCCAGATGAAGAGATAAATAGGGAGAGGTATGTAAGAAGGGGCATGAAGGGCGCCTGGGTGGCTCAGTGGGTTAAGCCGCTGCCTTCGGCTCAGGTCATGATCTCAGGGTCCTGGGATCGAGTCCCGCATCAGGCTCTCTGCTCAGTGGGGAGCCTGCTTCCTCCTCTCTCTGTCTGCCTCTCGGCCTACTTGTGATCTCTCTCTGTCAAATATATAAATAAAATCTTAAAAAAAAAAAAAAAAAAGAAGAGGCATGAACCTTCTATACCCTCTCCAAACACACCACTCTCCCTGCATTTCCATTTATTCGCTGACCTGGAAGCTCTCCAAACCTGCCTTTTGGGTTTTTATGGAGACTTCATAGATAGGCATGATTGATTAAATCATTAGCCATTGGTGTAGCCACCAGCCATTCCCCCGTCCCAGGAGGATGGGACCGAAAGTTCCAACCCTCCAATCACAGGAATGGTTCTTCTAGCAATCATCCCCCATCCTTAGGTGACCTAAGCCACCTCATTAACATAACAAAAGACTTCTTTTCTTTTCTTTTTTTTGGGGGGGGGTGTCTCTCAGTTTAGCAAATTTCAAGGATTTTAGTTCTGTGCCAGAAATGAGAAGGAGGACCAAATACATATTTATTATAAGTCACAATGTCACAGTCCACCCCTGGTCTTCAACCATTATTGTTAAAATGTGAGTATTATAGCAAAACAATAATCAGAGTTAAAAAAAGTTGGCACATTACTAGAATTCCATTTCAGTTATTAACTATACAGTGCATCATCATTATATGAAAATGTATCTCATGTTTGTAGACTTCCATTTGATTTTACCAGGTTCCAAAAACAAGAGGGTTGTCAGCAATATATGCTTTCAGGTGTCTAACATAATTGAACTAAAAGACAATATCATCTCTTGCTTAGAGCTTCTTTTGGGGTGTTAATATTGGATTTTCTTCATTACATAATCCATTTGTTCATTTCTTTACCCATAGCTACCATTTTTCCTTCTATGCTTTCCTTCTATGCTTCAATACTTTGTGTTAGAATTCTGAAGGGCCTGATGGGGTAGGATGTGCCTTCACCCCATCAGGCATGATTCTGGTTTCTTGCTTAGGAATCACCATTTCCATACCTTATACTTGTAGTCCTGGTCCTGTGACCCCTGCATCAGCTAGGAGGAAAGAAGTTGAGGTGATTTGGGGAAGAATGTATACCAACATCTTCCCCATCTTTACTTCCCCAGATCGAAACAGAGAAACACATCCAGTGGGGACACACCTTTAGCCCCATTCATGGTCATGTTGAATGGCAGCGCATACTCATGAAGACTTATATGCCAGCCCTTGCTGTCTTTGTTTTCCTCCATTTTAGCTGTTCATTCCAATTCTCTGTCAAACTAGCACTGAGGATATCTCTTTGCCCTTTGTTGAGTGTTATGGGCTATTAAGTGTCTTTGGTCTGAAGAAATGATGGTCAGCCATCCAAACTGGTGCAGTATCTTCTGTTCTGGTTCCTTTATAGCACTCAGAACTTTTGTACCTACACTCAGGAAAGCAAAGCATGGTCCAGAGTCAACGTCTGTTCCTATCTGGACCTATTTGTACCTCCCCAAGGCTACTAGCATTAGTATCACCTAACAGCTATATTCCTGGCCTTCCTTCTGGGGAATCCGCCAAATAACCATCTTCAGTCTCTGACTCTCTTGTTGACAGAATAGTTTGTTTTAGCTTTCTGTGCCTCAGAGGGTGCAGGAGGAATATGTCTAGATTCAGCCCATCTCTGCATTACTACAGCCAACCCTGTGCTCATTCCCCTCATTCATGGACCCTCATTCATGGGTCCAGGCAAGCATTTCAAAGGGACATGTAGGGACATCTACTTGATAATTCTAGTCACCTTCCTAACCTGGAAGGGAGTTCTTGTGAAAGGCATTAATGTGTTCTACTTTAATGCACTCTTTCAAATTTCTGTAGGAGCATCCGTTTCACAGGCTAGGTCTCCATTGCTGTCCTGACTGACATTTTGGCCAGGCTATCAGGCATTATTCATGAGCCAATGGAAACATAGGGCCTTTTCCCAGGTGTTCAATTCTTTCATCACTGCTAGGAAAATAGCATGCAATACAGCACACCAAGATGATCTGTTTCTATCTTCTTTTAATATAATGATGACTTTCCAAAACAGAGTATTGTCCATTCACTTTGGAACTGCCATCCACAAACCTAGCATCTTTTTGTCAGTCAAGAGCTGTTTATAGAACACTGTCATTGACGATAGAATCCAGCAGCAGCTCCTCATACAATTCCAGTATCAAGCCTAAGAAAAAAGAGGCTTCCTGCTCTTGAATATCTCTTCTTTGCATTCTCCAGGCAGCATGATCCTGTATAACCTTTTTCCAACTTATTATGGAACTCTCCTGGGCACTGCCAACTCCATTAGAGCATTTCTCAGATATTACCTGTGTTGGGTAGGTATTTCAGGTTTCAAGGTCATGGTATATCCTTTAGTCATAAGAATAACTTCAATTAATAATATCAGATAGCAAGGCCATAAATACCCTTAAATGGAAATCCTCTTGTTTAAAGTCCCCATAGTCATTGTTGGGAGGTACACCCAAGTTCTTGCCAGTAGCCCCAGTCTCCACATAGGGCTATTGCACGACGAATCTGTTGCTAGCAGCACTCAAGCTTCATTCTACACTGTGTGGGCTCAGGGAATCTTACTGGTTCACACTGAGCATTTAACATTGCTTGAAGGGTGGGACTTATATGCCTTGTGTTTTACAGTACTAATTACGGGACATATTCCTCTCTTAGACATAATGTCCATCCCTAAAATGCAATCAGGTAAAGACCCAATGACTACATCTAAAGCCTGTTCAAACATATCAGTTCTTCTACAGACTTTTTCCTTCATTCTGCCAACTCTGACATTTCTAATTATAATCTCCAGTAGGGCTTCATCAATGTGTTTTGGTTTTATAAAACCAGGTAGGTAGAGGAAGTGTTCCCCAGGCAGACATGACACTATTACCATAAAATATTCAGGTAAAGGTGATATTACTTCTTTTTCTTTTTTTCAAGGATTTTATTTATTTGAGAGAGAAAGCGCATGTGCTCACCTGACAACAAGTGGGGAAGCAGAAGGAGAGGGAGAAGCAGACTCCCTGCTGAGCAGGGAGCCAGGGCTTGGTCCCAGGACCCTAGGATTATGACCTGAGCCAAAGGCAGATACTTAACTGACTAAGCTACATAGACACCCCAGGAGATACAACTTCTTTACATAATACCTGCTTAAACATTCCAGTTTACATAATCCTATCAACCATTAAATTTTTGCAATTTTCTTATTCTAACTGTAGCCCAAGTCAAGTCTTTCTTTACCAATGGGTTTTAGTACTAAGGTTCTTATATCTCCCTTCAAGGAGTCCTAGGAACTTCCCTTTTCTACCCCCTGACAACTTTACCTACTGTTGTCTAAAGGCTTTGGGTCCCCAGAGAGGGGTTGAGCCAAGGGACCCCAGCCCTTTTATCAGTCTTTAACTTGATTAATCTGCCTAACCACTGATTGCTGGTCAGGTTTCTCATTGTAACTTAATGTCTTTAAGCTTCTTAAGTTTCTCCAAATTATGGTAAATAGAGCAGTCTTGTTTGGCCCCCCCCCTTTTTAAAAAAATTTTATTTATTTATTTGACAGAGAGAGAGAGAGATCATAAGTAGGCAGAGCAGCAGGCAGAGGAGAGGGGGAAGCAGGCTCTCTGCCGAGCAGGGCGCCCGATGCAGGGCTTGACCCCAGGACCCTGAGATCATGACCTGAACCAAAGGCAGAGGCTTAACCCACTGAGCCACCCAGGTGCTCCTGTTTGGGGCCATTTAATGGGGGTTGCTTTGACCCACCCAACCTTTGGTGATGATTTATTAAAATCTTTTTTTAATCCATCAATACAGATTTTATTCATCACTTTTCTTAATAACCATCTAAAATTTCCATCCTGCTGGGGTGAGTCCTGAGACTCTTTCCTTTCTGTTTCCTCTTTCCCTTGCTCCTATCAATATTTGCTTCACATTCACCTTATTTCTTAACCTTTTAAAAATTTCCACCTTGTTGGGTAGTCCCTTGACCTCCCCTGACTCTTCCCATTCTCTTGTCAATAAACCTAATGTTTTTATTACCATCTGTAAAGCCTATGAGAGAAAGCTGAGAAGGCAAATTTGATGAGGCTTTCCAAACTGTCTTTCAGTTTTGCAACAGTAAGGTTATATGCAGTGCCTGTGTGAAAGGGGCTGCCTTAAAGCACAGCATTTACTATGATCTGAGTAATGGTTAGATTTCAGCAGATAAATATCTCAGTTATCATAAAGCAGTCCCATATGGCTTGCATATGAAGAGTATCAGCTGCTTCATCTGGGGAATTCCAGCTGGCATTTGTAAGAGAAGAGGAACTGTTCCCATAGGAATAAACTCCCATGTGTCTGGATCACATACACTCAACTTCAATTGTACCATAGTGAGCTCTGTGTCCTACATCAACCCTCTCCTCTTTCATTCTGCAACATCCCAAACCAAACACTCCTAAATTACTCTCATTTTAATCCATTTTAGTAAAGGTTCCACAAGAAGTTGATGATACTGATCCACAAAATGAAACAACTCTGTCATACTATACTTCCTGGTTTTGATAGTTTCTAGGCATTGCACTCCTACAGGATTACCTTACTGGTGGCCAGAGGTCTTAGGGTTGTTTCATGTTGCCCCTGCACAGTTGACTTAGAGGCTAATAGCTAAAGTTCAGACCAACTCAGATCTGAGTTTTGTTTACCATTAAGTCCAGACCTATCACTTTCCTTTACTTTTATTTATCTATCGCAGATAACAGTAACCAAGAGATTGTATGTTTAGTATGCTTACTGTTTTTCATGTACTTATATATCCAATGAGCCAACTCCTCAGGAGTTAGGTCTGCCATTTCTAAATTGCATTAGTAACTTTTACCCTTAGTAACTGTAGTGTAGCTACAGTTTCATACATGGGTCACTAGGTATCCATCCAGGGATCAAAGCATCATCATCCCTATCCTTTTATCCTTTTTCTTTATATAAACTGTATGTTTCTGTGAGCCTGGCCCCTCTAGTAAGACCCACTTTTCTGACACCAAGTAAAATTGTTCTGAGACCAATTCTGATGTGTTTGTAGGGTTTCTCCCATATCATCAAGACATGTGGAAACACAAGCTGGGTTTCCTACAATTCAGCTCAATTCTGATACTGCCCCCCTGGTGATAGCATCAGGTTCCACAGGTTAAGGGTCAGTGCCACAGTACTGCCCACTATTTTGAGGCCAGCTGCAAGCCCAGGTTAACACCTGTGCTTCTGACCAAGTGACTATAAACTAGAGATTCCAAGGTTTCCCCCTTCCTCCAAGGACATCTGGCAAGGATATCAGATGCCAGTTCTAAGTTCAGGTCCTTACCTCTATTTCTGACTGACTATAAATGACCTCCTCCCCTTTCAGATTCAGTTAATCAGATGGAAGGGAGATTCCACGCTTGGTCTAGGCACACTACTCTTTTTTTTTTTTTTTAAAGATTTTATTTATTTATTTGACAGAGAGAGAAGTCACAAGTAGGCAGAGCAGAAGGCAGAGAGAGAGGGGAAAACAGGCTCCCTGTTGAGCAGAGAGCCCAATGTGGGGCTCGATCCCAGGACCCTGAGATCATGACGCCAGCCGAAGGCAGAGGCTCAACCCACTGAGCCACCCAGGCGCCCCTAGGCACACTACTCTTGCCAGCATCTCTGTGTTCATCACCTCGAAGCTCTCCAAACTCTATCATTTTGGGATTTTATGGAACCTTATTATAGGCACGATTGATTAAATCATTAGTCATAGGTGATCAGTTCAACCTCCAGGCACCTCCTAGCAGGTCAAGGGGCCAGGCTGAAAATTCCAACCCTCCAATCACAGGATTGGTTCTACTGGTAGCCACCCACCCTTAGATAACCTAGGGGCATTTCTAAAGTCACCTCATTAACAATAAAAGATGCCTTTATCTCACAGTTTAGGAAATTTCCAAGGTTTTAGAAGTTCTGTGCTAGAAATGGGGACAAAGACCAAATTTATATTTCTTATTACAATCCACAATATCACACTTCCCTATCAAACTACATTCTTAATGTACAGAAGTAATTGAATCATATAATTGTCAGAATTATGAAAAGGGATTAGGTTTCCTTATTCTAATTCAGTTTTGATTGGCTAGATCATCTAGTGTTAGAAACTACAGGAGATAAACCATAAGAGACTCTTAATCATAGGAAATAACTGAGGGTTGCTGGGGAGCAGGGAATGGGGTAACTGAGTGATGGATATTAAGGAGGTCACGTGATGTAATGAGCACTAGTACTATATAAGACTGATGTGTCACTGAACTCTATCTCTGAAACTAATAATATAGTATATGTTAATTAACTGAATTTAAATTTTTAAGAAAAGGAAATAAAAGTCATACACACACAAGAAACTACAGATTTTCTAATCTGGCAGGAAAGTTAAAATTAGCAATCAAATGATTTGTTGGATGGCCCTGTTGGCAGGCCCTCATCCTGAGGGAAAACTTAGAGGCTTTCTAAAATTTGGGATATAAAATTTTAATGGTATCACTTCTTATGATGTTGAAAGAATTTTTAAAAACCTGAAACTTATATAGGCCCATTTTTATTATACTAGCTTAACCAAAATCAGCCTTTGTCGAGAAGATTCCATCTACATTTTCAGAAATATGGTTTTAATTATCTGAGAGGCACTTGGATTTCAAGGCTATTTCAGAACTAGATCAGCAGGAGGGCTTAGTAATGGAAAAGTTGTAAGTTTTCTTTCTTTGAAAACTGCTCTCACTAGTACCAAAAATAAGTCCCTGTACAATTTACAGTTATACTTTCATTCTCTCCTGGGAAGACCACTGAATTATTATTAAATGAAAAGGAGTGAGATTAGAAATGAGCATTTTCCCCTTTTAACTTAAGTGTGTACAGATGTCTTTGAACACATTTAGGTGGTATGCTGGTTAATAGATCCAGATTCTAAGGAGCCAACTCTTCACAGCATAGTTTCCAGTTTTCTACCTCATGAGCTTTCCCTCCTGGAAGGAATAGAGACTGGACAAGGAATTCAGAGTCTGGGGCTGAATGTCAACACTGAGCATTGTGGGAGATACAGAACATCCATAGGTAAAAACAACCTTGTTGGCATTTTCATGATGTTACAGACTGGTGACTGTTCTATATTTAGCCACTTTTGATCACGGGTCTTCATCACTCTTTATCACACTTCCAACGCCAACTCTATTTTTGGGTTTTCTAGGACAGGGTCAACAAACTTTCTGTAGAGGCCCAGGCAGTCTTAATCATAAATATTCAACTCTGCCATAATAGAAAAGCAGCCATAGACAATATGAAACTAAGTGTTCTGATAAAACTTTATTTATATAAATAGGCATCTGGCCCCGGTTTGGCACTAGTTTGCAGACCTCAGACTCTATTGTGGCATTTTTGTGGCATTTTATCATTTATTGCTAATTTTATATTTAAAGTTTATCCAATGATTTTTATTCACACTTAAAACATAATCTATTATGGAATCTAAAAAGTGACCTGTTTTCTTTTTAGAACTA
Organism: Mustela erminea; assembly: GCF_009829155.1. Taxonomy (NCBI): domain Eukaryota; kingdom Metazoa; phylum Chordata; class Mammalia; order Carnivora; family Mustelidae; genus Mustela; species Mustela erminea. Next base: position 153,126,200 of record NC_045614.1, read on the forward strand.
TAAATCGTTATTTCTCTAGCAAAGAATATTCATGTGAATTTTTATGTCATGATAAATAGCATGGGCTTATTGTGCAGTCTGTTGGTCCAGAGTGAGTACCTTGACTTCAGAGAGCATATCATACGCTTATGGTAGAAATGATTAAGTGGAACAAAGTTGACTTCATTGTGAGAAAATTTAAACTGTGAATTTATTACCTGATCAAAAAATACTAGAAATAACAGATTGATGAATTTGCACAGACCAAGTTAAATATGGGCTGTATCACTTATTAGTGAGAGGCCTTGGGCAAGCTACTGATACTCTTTAAATCTATTTCTTATAATGTTATAAATATTAAATGAGAGAGAACTTAATGATGTGTTTGCTGGATTAGGTACTCGTGACTGTGTTAGTTGATGATGATGATGATGATGATGATGATTTTTATTACTAGTGTAAGCCCTCCATGCTGATACTAATGTTCTCCCCGGCATCACTGGGGTAGAATAATATAAAGATCAAACTGACTTGTTTGTTCATAGGAGACTTGCTTAAGTGATGTTAATTAGCAGCTCTTGAACATACACTGAAATATTTCAAACTCAGCTTCTCTAATATAGGCAGGCCAAGGAGTTGGAGTATATGGTACATATGCCAACAAGACACTTTCTGCATTCATGGGTGATAAGGCCGAATAAACATGGCTCTCTTTCCCTCAGTCAGCTTTGTTTGCCCTTAGAATCTAACGTTTGGTGCTGGTGATATGGATTAGTCTGTAACTTTTTATGAACATTTGTTGCCCATTAACAAAATTAAAACTTTCAATATCTTTGGGAGGGAACTTTTCCACTCTTAAAGACAATTTTTCACCTATAGGAAAAAGTATAAGCAATGCTCTAGATTCGTTATTTTTAACTTTTACAGTTTCAGTGTCCCTTGAAAACTCCTTTTTAAATGCAAATGTTCAAAAGTGAGTGAACTGGAGTTATTAAATGCATTCTTGTACAGTGCAGTCTTTCTTATTCATAGAGTCCATAGAATTGAAGTACATTGAGATAAAGTTTTTAGAGAGAATGTAAACAATTTTCAATTTTTTTGGAAAATGATTATTTCAGGATGTGTTTGAAGGATCTCTAGAATCTTCATCTTTTTCTTTTCTCATTTCTTGCCTGTTGGGTGAGTATGTTCTGGCAGCCCACCCAGTAAAGAAGTTCTTTACTTCTTTACTTCTCCCATTCTGAGCTGATTTTTTTGTGTGTGTCACTCAATTTTAATAACAACGTGACTTTGCTCAATGTGACTCAGGATCAAATATCCTGTTCTCTTCACATGGATCAATTAGGTCCTTTCTAAAGTGGTTTGAATATAAATGATTTTCTAGGGATGGAGTGAGTTGGTTTCTCTCTTTTTTAAAGTGGATCTCAACTATACAGATTTGTATTTGTCATAATCTTTCTTTCATGTACACTATCATCATTGGTCCCGTATGGTCCTCTTATTATTTACTATTTTTTTAATATGTAATATCTGTTAATTTACATCTTTAATAATAGACATTTGTGTCTGCCTATGTGGTCCTCCTTTCTTGCACATCCCAGCTTTTATGTTTATCATTCCCTTATTTTTTATTTTAAATTTTATTTATTTTTTATTTTAAAAAATTTAACATATATATGATAATAAATTTTACATATATATATATATGCTAAAATATATCCAAACAATATATTATTATATATCATTAATTTTTCTTGTTTTTGAGCTTCTTTATAAAACATATTTCACATTGGGACTTGCTTTTCTTACCCAGTACCATGTTAGTAAGATTCATGCATGTTATTACAAGAATCTATAATCTATTCATTTTCACTGTTCTGTTTTATATCACTGTGTGAATGTGCCAAAATTTTTTTTTTTAATGTGCCAAAATTTATTTGTCCATTTTACTGCTAATGAATGAGCAGGTTGTTTCTATTTTTTTTTAATCTTGTTTTTGTTTTTTTGTTTTGCTATAATGAGTAGTTCTGTATACATATTCTTACACTTATACATGCTTCCTGGTCCATGTGGGCAAGAATTTCTTTTGAGTGTGGAATTGCTCTGTCACAAGAATGGAAATATTCAATTTTATAAGATTATGCTAAATTGTTTTCCAAAATAATCTATACCTTTACTTTCTAAACAGCAATGTGAAAGAAATCTTGCTGATTCATATTGTCTCAACTTTGCCAATTCATTGGTTATAAAATGGCTGTAATTTTTAACTTCTTATGCTTTGTTTTTGGTAAAGAAGTTATTCTAGTTTCATGGGATGAGTTGATAGATATAATCTTTTTTTCCTTTGGAGGAGGAGTTTATATATCATAGAAATGTGTTTGTTTATATATCATAGAAATGTGTTTGTTCCTTGAAATTTTGGTAACATTTACCTATAAACTCTTTCTTTGTGGAAATATTTTTAGTTAATACTTTGATTTCTTTAATAACTGTAAGATGATTCAATTGTATCTTTAATTACGTTTGGTAAACTATATTTTTATTATATTATTGTTATATATTTTTATTATAATGAACTATATTTTTAAGAATTACCCATTTCATCTAGATTTTCAAATTTATCATCATTAAGCTATTATTGATTTTTTATAATAATTAAAAAAATTTTTTTATAAACATATAATGTATTATTAGCCCCAAGGGTACAGGTCTGTGAATCACCAAGTTTACACACTTCACAGCACTCACCATAGCACATACCCTCCCCAATGTCCATAACCCCACTACCCTCTCCCTACCCTTCCCCCCCAGCCACCCTCAGTTTGTTTTGTGACATTAAGAGTCTCTTATGCTTTGTCTCCCTCCTGATCCCATCTTGTTTCATTTATTCTTTTCCTACCCCCCAAACCCCTGACGTTGCTTCTCTACTTCCTCATATCAGGGAGATTATATGATAATTGTCTTTCTCTGATTGACTTATTTTGCTAAGCATAATACCCTCTAGTTCCATCCACGTCATTGCAAATGGCAAGATTTCATTTCTTTTGACGCCTGCATAGTATTCCATTGTATATATGTATACCACCTCTTTTTTAAAAAAAATAATTTATGTATTTATTTGACAGACAGAGATCACAAGTAAGCAGAGAGGCAGGCAGAGAGAGAGGAGGAAGCAGGCTCCCCAACAAGCAGAGAGTCTGATGCGGGTCTCGATCCCACGACTCTGAGATCATGACCTGAGCTGAAGGCAGAGGCTTAACCTACCGAACCACCCAGGTGCCCTATACCACCTCTTCTTTATCCATTCATCTGTTGATGGACATCTAGGTTCTTTCCATAGTTTGGCTATTGTGGACATCACTGCTATAAACATTTGGGTGTACGTCCCCCTTTGGATCGCTACATTTGTATCTTTAAGGTAAATACCCGGTAGTTATTGCTGATTTTTTTTAATTTTTAATTTTTAATTTTTTATAAACATATAATATATTTTTATCCCCAGGGGTACAGGTCTGTGAATGGCCAGGTTTACACACTTCACAGCACTCACCAAAGCACATACCCTCCCCAATGTCCATACCCTCACCCCCTTCTCCCAACCCCCCTCCCCCCAGCAATCCTTAGTTTGTTTTGTGAGATTAAGAGTCACTTATGGTTTGTCTCCCTCCCAATCCCATCTTGTATCATTTATTCTTCTCCTACCCCCATGTTGCATCACCACTTCCTCATATCAGGGAGATCATATGATAGTTGTCACTCTCTGCTTGACTTATTTTGCTAAGCATGATACGTTCTAGTTCCATCCACGTTGTCACAAACGGCAAGATTTCATTTCTTTTGATGACTGCATAGTATTCCATTGTGTATATATACCACATCTTCTTGATCCATTCATCTGTTGATGGACATCTAGGTTCTTTCCATAGTTTGGCTATTGTGGACATTGCTGCTATAAACATTCGAGTGCACGTGCCCCTTCGGATCACTACATTTGTATCTTTAGGGTAAATACCCAGTAGTGCAATTGCTGGGTCATAGGGCAGTTCTATTTTCAACATTTTGAGGAACCTCCATGCTGTCTTCCAGAGTGGTTGACCAGCTTGCATTCCCACCAACAGTGTAGGAGGGTTCCCCTTTCTCCGCATCCTCGCCAGCATCTGTCACTTCCTGACTTATTGATTTTAGCCATTCTGACTGGTGTGAGGTGATATCCATTGTGGTTTTGATTTGTATTTCCCTGATGCTGAGTGATATGGAGCACTTTTACATGTGTCTGTTGGCCATCTGGATGTCTTCTTTGCAGAAATGTCTGTTCATGTCCTCTGCCCATTTTTTGATGGGATTATTTGTTCTTTGGGTGTTGAGTTTGCTAAGTTCTTTATAGATTTTGGACACTAGTCCTTTATCTGATATGTCGTTTACAAATATCTTCTCCCATTCTGTCAGTTGTCTTTTGGTTTTGCTAACTGTTTCCTAGGCTGTGCAAAAGCTTTTGATCTTGATAAAATCCCAATAGTTCATTTTTGCCCTTGCTTCCCTTGCCTTTGGCGATGTTCCTAGGAAAATGTTGCTGCAGCTGAGGTTGAAGAGGTTGCTGCCTCTATTCTCCTCAAGCATTTTGATGGATTCCTTTCTCACATTGAGGTCCTTCATCCATTTTGCATCTATTTTCGAGTGTGGTGTAAGGAAATGGTCCAATTTCATTTTTCTGCATGTGGCTGTCCAATTTTCCCAACACCATTTATTGAAGAGGCTGTCTTTTTTCCATTGGACAGTCTTTCCTGCTTTGTCGAAGATTAGTTGACCATAGAGTTGAGGGTCTATTTCTGGGCTTTTTATTCTGTTCCATTGATCTATGTGTCTGTTTTTGTGCCACTACCATGCTGTCTTGATGATGACAGCTTTGTAATAGAGCTTGAAGTCTGGAATTGTGATGCCACCAACGTCGGCTTTCTTCTTCAATATTCCTTTGGCTATTCGAGGTCTTTTCTGGTTCCATACAAATTTTAGGATTATTTGTTCCATTTCTTTGAAAAAGATGGATGGTACTTTGATAGGAATTGCATTAAATGTGTAGATTGCTTTAGGTAGCATAGACATTTTCACAATATTTATTCTTCCAATTCAGGAGCATGGAACGCTTTTCCATTTCTTTGTGTCTTCCTCAATTTCTTTCATGAGTACTTTATAGTTTTCTGAGTATAGATTCGTTGCCTCTTTGGTTAGGTTTATTCCTAGGTATCTTATGGTTTTGGGTGCAATTGTAAATCGGATGGACTCCTTAATTTCTCTTTCTTCTGTCTTGTTGTTGGTGTAGAGTAATGCAACTGATTTATGTGCATTGATTTTATACCTGACACTTTACTGAGTTCCTGTACAAGTTCTAGCAGTTTTGGAGTGGAGTCTTTTGGGTTTTCCACATATAGTACCATATCATCTGCAAAGAGTGATAGTTTGACTTCTTCTTTGCCGATTTGGATGCCTTTAATTTCCTTTTGTTGTCTGATTGCTGAGGCTAGGACTTCTAGTACTATGTTGAATAGCAGTGGTGATAATGGACATCCCTGCCGTGTTCCTGACCTTAGCGGAAAAGCTTTCAGTTTTTCTCCATTGAGAATGATATTTTTGGTGGGTTTTTCATAGATGGCTTTGATAATATTGAGGTATGTGCCCTCTAACCCTACATTTTGCAGAGTTTTGAACAGGAAGGGATGCTGTACTTTGTCAAATGCTTTTTCAGCATCTATTGAGAGTATCATATGGTTCTTGTTCTTTCTTTTATTGATGTATTGTATCACATTGATTGTTTTGCGGATGTTGAACCTACCTTGCAGCCCTGGAATAAATCCCACTTGGTCGTGGTGAATAATCCTTTTAATGCACTGTTGAATCCTATTGGCTAGTATTTTGGTGAGAATTTTCGCATCTGTGTTCATCAAGGATATTGCTCTATAGCTCTCTTTTTTGATGGGATCCTTGTCTGGTTTTGGGATCAAGGTGATGCTGGCCTCATAAAATGAGTTTGGAAGTTTTCCTTCCATTTCTAGTTTTTGGAACAGTTTCAGGAGAATAGGAATTAGTTCTTCTTTAAATGTTTGGTAGAATTCCCCCAGGAAGCCGTCTGGCCCTGGGCTTTTGTTTCTTTGGAGATTTTTGATGACTGTTTCAATCTCCTTACTGGTTTTGGGTCTGTTCAGGCTTTCTATTTCTTCCTGGTTCAGTTGTGGTAGTCTATATGTTTCTAGGAATGCATCCATTTCCTCCAGATTGTCAAATTTGTTGGCATAGAGTTGCTCATAGTATGTTCTTATAATTGTTTGTATTTCTTTGGTGTTAGTTGTGATCTCTCCTCTTTCATTAATGATTTTATTTATTTGGGTCATTTCTCTTTTCTTTTTGATAAGTCTGGCCAGGGGTTTATCAATCTTACTAATTCTTTCAAGGAACTAGATCCTAGTTTCGTTGATTTGTTCTATTGGGTTTTTTTTGTTTGTTTGTTTCTATTTCATTGATTTCTGCTCTGATCTTTATGATTTCTCTTCTCTTGCTGGGTTTAGGGTTTCTTTCTTGTTCTTTCTCCAGCTCCATTAGGTGTAGGGTTATGTTGTGTACCTGAGACCTTTCTTGTTTCTTGAGAAAGGCTTGTACCGCTATATATTTTCCTCTCAGGACTGCCTTTGTTGTGTCCCACAGATTTTGAACCGTTGTGTATTCATTATCATTTGTTTCCATGAACTTTTTCAATTCTTCTTTAATTTCCTTTAATTTCAATTCTTTAATTTCCTGGTTGACCCATTCATTTTTTAGAAGGATGCTGTTTAGTCTCCATGTATTTGGGTTCTTTCCAAACTTCCTCTTGTGATTGAGTTCTAGCTTCAGAGCATTGTAGTCTGAAAATATGCAGAGAATGATTCCAATCTTTTGATACCGGTTGAGTCCTGATTTAGGACCGAGGATGTGATCTACTCTGGAGAATGTTCCATGTGCACTAGAGAAGAATGTGTATTCTGTTGCTTTGGGATGAAATGTTCTGAATATATCTGTGATGTCCATCTGGTCCAGTGTGTCGTTTAAGGCCTTTATTTCCTTGTTGATCTTTTGCTTGGATGATTTGTCCATTTCAGTGAGGGGAGTGTTAAAGTCCCCTACTATTATTGTATTATTGTTGATGTGTTTCTTTGATTTTGTTATTAATTGGTTTATATAGTTGGCTGCTTCCATGTTGGGGGTATAGATATTTAAAATTGTTTGATCTTCTTGTTGGACAGACCCTTTGAGTATGATATAGTGTCCTTCCTCATCTCTTATTATAGTTTTTGGCTTAAAATCTAATTGATCTGATATAAGGATTGCCACCCCTGCTTTCTTCTGATGTCCATTAGCATGGTAAATTCTTTTCTACCCCCTCACTTTAAATCTGGAGGTGTCTTCGGGCTTAAAATGAGTTTCTTGTAGGCAACATATAGATGGGTTTTGTTTTTTTATCCATTCTGATACCCTGTGTCTTTTGACTGGGGCATTTAGCCCATTAACATTCAGGGTAACTATTGAGAGATATGAATTTAGTGCCATTGTATTGCCTGTAAGGTGACTGTTACTGTATATTGTCTCTGTTCCTTTCTGACCTACCACTTATAGGCTCTCTCTTTGTTTAGAGGACCCCTTTCAATATTTCCTGTAGAGCTGGTTTGGTGTTTGCAAATTCTTTCAGTTTTTGTTTGTCCTGGAAACTTTTAATCTCTCCTTCTATTTTCAATGATAGCCTAGCCGGATATAGTATTCTTTGCTGCATGTTTTTCTCATTTAGTGCTCTGAATATATCATGGCAGCTCTTTCTGGCCTGCCAGGTCTCTGTGGATAAGTCAGCTGCCAATCTAATATTTTTACCATTGTATGTTACAGACTTCTTCTCCCGGGCTGCTTTCAGGATTTTCTCTTTGTCACTAAGACTTGTAAATTTTACTATTAGGTGATGGGCTGTGGGCCTATTCTTATTGATTCTGAGGGGTGTTCTCTACACCTCCTGAATTTCGATGCTTTTTCCCTTTGCCATATTGGGGAAATTCTCCCCAATAATTCTCTCCAGTATACCTTCTGCTCCCCTCTCTCTTTCTTCTTCTTCTGGAATCCCAATTATTCTAATGTTGTTTCGTCTTATGGTGTTATTTATTTCTCGAATTCTCCCCTCGTGGTGCAGTAGCTGTTTGTCCCTCTTTTGCTCAGCTTCTTTATTCTTTGTCATTTGGTCTTCTATGTCGCTAATTCTTTCTTCTGCCTCATTTATTCTAGCAGTGAGAGCCTCCATTTTTGATTGCACCTCATTAATAGCTTTTTTGATTTCAACTTGGTTAGATTTTAGTTCTTTTATTTCTCCAGAAAGGACTTTTATATCTCCCGAGAGGGTTTCTCTAATATCTTCCATGCCTTTTTCGAGCCCGGCTAGAACCTTGAGAATTGTCATTCTAAACTCTAGATCTGACATATTACCAATGTCTGTATTGATTAGGTCCCTAGCCTTCAGTACTGCCTCGTGTTCTTTTTTGTGGTGAATTTTTTTGCCTTGTCATTTTGTCCAGATAAGAGTATATAAAGGAGCAAGTAAAATACTAAAATGGTGGCAACAACCCCAGAAATATATCCTTTAACCAAATCAGAAGAGATCCCAAATCATGAGGGGGGATAAAGGGGATAAAAAGAGGTTCAGAAAGAAAGAAAGAAAGGGAAAAGAAAAGAATTATAAGAGAAAATGAATAAAGAAAAGTATAAAAAAGAAAAAATATATATATATATTAGATAAACTAGTTTAAAAACGTTAAAAAAGAAAAGGGTAAAAGTTAAAAAAAATTTAGCAGAAGAATAGAAAAAAATGAAAAAGAAAAAAAATTAAATTAACTGCAAGACTAAAGAATCATAGGGAGAAAGCCATGATTTCCGTGCTTTGCTTTCTCCTCCTCTGGAATTCTGCTGCTCTCCTTGGTATTGAAACTGCACTCTTTGGTAGGTCTTGGTCTTGGCTGGATTTCTTGTTGATCTTCTGGGGGAGGGGCCTGTTGTAGTGATTCTTAAGTTTCTTTTCCCCAGGCGGAGTTGCACCGCCTTTACCAGGGGCCAGGCTGAGTAATCTACTCAGGTTTGCTCTTGGGAGATTTTGTTCCCTGAGCGCTTTCCGTGCTTTCCGTAGAGTTCTGCAGGATGGGAATACAAATGGCGGCCTCCTGGTCTCCAGCCTGGAGGAGCCAAGAGCCCGGGGCCCCACACCTCAGTGCGCCCTCAGAGAACAGCGCCCAGTCACTCCCGTCTGCCTGACCTCCGTCCGTGCTCCGAGCTCACCGAGCCTGTGACCAGTTCAAGGTAACCCCGAGCTGGGAGCTCACTGTCGGCTCTGTCTCTGTAGCTGGCTTCCCCGTTCTAATACCTGTAAGGTCTGCGACACTCAGACACCCCAATCCTTCTGTGACCCTGCGGGACCTGAGGCCACGCTGACCCAGCGTGGGCTTCACCCCGGTTTAGCCTCTGGAGCGATGTCCCTCAGCGGAACAGACTTTTAAAAGTCCTGATTTTGTGCTCCGTTTCTCCACTGCTTGCCGGCATTCGGCCCCTCCCCCCGGGGTCTATCTTCCCGTCACTTTGGATTCACTTCTCTGCCAGTCCTACTTTACAGAAAGTGGTTGTTTTCTGTTTCTAGAATTGCTGTTCTTCTTCTCTTTGATCTGCTGATGGATTTGTAGGTGTTTGCAATCTTTAGATAAGCTATCTAGCCGATCTCCTGCTAGCTGAAGTAGTCTCATCCTGCTACTTCTCCGCCATCTTGATTCCTCCTGATTTTTTTAATATATCTGTGCTTTATTGGTTACATTGTCTTTTCTTTCACCATATTTGTTGTTTAATCTTATTAGAAGTTTATCCAATCATTCAGTCTTTCCAAAGAACCAACTATTGCCTTTGATTTTTAGTTCTGACTTTATTTTGCATCCCTTTTTCTAAATCCATAAGTATGACACTAAGTTCATTAGTTTTCAAATCATTTTTTCTTTTCTAATTGAGGTATTAAAGTTTATAAATTTCCCTCAAAGCTCTACTTGCATTATATCTTAGAAATTTTGACTTGTAATGTTTTCATTTTATCTTAAATACTTATTAACATTTTTTGTTATGACACTTTTGACTCATAAATTATTTAGAAGATTGGTTTTCAATTTCAAATATTTGGAAATGTTTTGTTTGTATTTTGTATGTTTGTATTTTTTAATATTCAAACTTAATTGTGTTGTGATTAAAAAGCATGACTACTCTTTTGAGAAGTGTCAGCAGATAGAAAAATCCTCTGATTCTTACTTTAGGAATCTTTCTCTTTATTCTTTGGTAAGAGCATTGGAAAATTTAAAAACCTCCATTTTTAGTTCTTTGTGCAAGCATTCATACCATGGAACCAGGAATATTGGAAATAATTTCAGGATATTAACTCATTGTAATAAGTTTAGCAAATAAGTTTGGTTTTCATGCTCTTGCGAAGAGTAGAAGCAGAACCATTGTCTTGGGAGAAATGCAATTTCTTGTAGTACAGACTAGTCATAAGATTGCCAGTTTTTCTGCTTTTTATGTAGGCAAGCGTAGTAGTCTAGTGCTGAAGTAGAGAAGTAGGAAGTACTTTTACGCCCTTTTTTGTTGGCCTGAGAGTGTTCCTCATGAGACTGGATCATGAAGAATAACTTGAGTAGCATCTCTGAATTTGCCTAGAAAAATTCCGTGTGTTTAGATGATAGTGTTGATCTAGTCACTTTACTGGCGAATTAATATTTTAGTTTTCTTTTCTTTCTTCCAGATATTTTTTGTAAAGTGGAAATGCCCCCTTGGTACTGCTTGGCCTTGATAGAGCTAAATGGAATTGGCTTTAGTACCACAGAATGTGAAATTCAGGAACACGTAATGCAAGCCAAGCTGGATGCAATCTGAGACTCAGGCCTATCAACTAGCTGGACAGTTTTTCCTTCACCAGTTCAGATGACATTGCCAAAGTGGTATCAAGGGAATGGGGAATTTTAGAGTTAAAAATTATTTGTGAAGACCTCGAATAGCCAAAGGGATATTGAAAAAGAAAGCCAAAGTTGATGGCATCACAATTCCGGATTTCAAGCTCTATTACAAAGCTGTCATCATCAAGACAGCATGGTACTGGCACAAAAACAGACACATAGATCAATGGAACAGAATAGAGAGCCCAGAAATAGACCCTCAACTCTACAGTCAACTAATCTTTGACAAAGCAGGAAAGACTGTCCAATGGAAAAAAGACAGCCTCTTCAATAAATGGTGCTGGGAAAATTGGACAGCCACATGCAGAAAAATGAAATTGGACCATTTCCTTCCTCCACACACGAAAATAGACTCAAAATGGATGAAGGACCTCAATGTGCGAAAGGAATCCATCAAAATCCTTGAGGAGAACACAGGCAGCAACCTCTTCGACCTCAGCCACAGTAACATCTTCCTAGGAACAACGCCAAAGGCAAGGGAAGCAAGGGCAAAAATAAACTATTGGGATTTCATCAAGATCAAAAGCTTTTGCACAGCAAAGGAAACAGTTAACAAAATCAAAAGACAACTGACAGAATGGGAGAAGATATTTGCAAACGACATATCAGATAAAGGACTAGTGTTCAGAATCTATAAAGAACTTAACAAACTCAACACCCAAAGAACAAATAATCCAATCAAGAAATGGGCAGAGGACATGAACAGACATTTCTGCAAAGAAGACATCCAGATGGCCAACAGACACATGTAAAAGTGCTCCATATCACTCGGCATCAGGGAAATACAAATCAAAATCATAATGAGATATCACCTCACGCCAGTCAGAATGGCTAAAATCAATAAGTCAGGAAATGACAGATGCTGGCGAGGATGCGGAGAAAGGGGAACCCTCCTACACTGTTGGTGGGAATGCAAGCTGGTGCAGCCACTCTGGAAAACAGCATGGAGGTTTCTCAAAATGTTGAGAATAGAACTGCCCTATGACCCAGCAATTGCACTACTGGGTATTTACCCTAAAGATACAAACGTAGTGATCCAAACGGGCACGTGCACCCGCATGTTTATAGCAGCAATGTCCACAATAGCCAAACTATGGAAAGAACCTAGATGTCCATCAACAGATGAATGGATCAAGAAGATGTGGTATATATACACAATGGAATACTATGCAGCCATCAAAAGAAATGAAATCTTGCCGTTTGTGACAACGTGGATGGAACTAGAACGTATCATGCTTAGCAAAATAAGTCAAGCAGAGAGTGACAACTATCATATGATCTCCCTGATATGAGGAAGTGGTGATGCAACATGGAGGCTTAAGTGGGTAGAAGAAGAATAAATGATACAAGATGGGATTGGGAGGGAGACAAACCATAAGTGACTCTTAATCTCACAAAACAAACTGAGGGTTGCTGGGGGGAGGGGGTTTGGGAGAAGGGGGTGGGATTATGGACATTGGGGAGGGTATGTGTTTTGGTGAGTGCTGTGAAGTGTGTAAACCTGGTGATTCACAGACCTGTACCCCTGGGGATAAAAATATATGTTTATAAAATATTAAAAATCAAAAAATAAATAAAAAAATAAAGCATAAAAAAAATTATGTGTGTGTGTGTGTATTTCCTAAATGTGTTTGCCTAAACACCGAAGATACTGAAGAACACAGTTCAAAAAAATTTTAGTTATCAGAGTGCTTTGGAGATAGAGTATTCTAGCATCTAATTTATAAATTATATCTGTGTTTATGAGAATAGAAGTTAGTAAAAAAGCCTCCTAGAATGTATGCTCCATGAGATCTGCCTAGAACAGAGGAGGTACTCTAAATATTTGTTGAACAAAAGATCCATAGTGATTGTTATATAACAATGTAGTTGTTTCTCCATGAAGTTAGTAATTTCATGAACTCTCACCCCTTCCATACCCTAAAATACCTTTTTGGACAATAAAATTAGATATTTTTCTCAATTATTACTGAAAAAGGATTTTTGGGATTGTTTGCTTTTTAAAACCTAAATAAGATTTTATAAACTTAACATAAATTTGGACACACTTTATTCTTATATTTATTTTTAGAGGTTGGTGATCTATTCTTTCCTCTCCCCACCACAGTCCACAAAGGATGGCTGGGTTCTTGTGGAATGGTTACAAATATAGGGTGGGTGCTTATACTTGATAGCATTGAAGTTCAGGTGACTTGTAGATGCAGTTCAGTAATGTAGCATGTTGTGAAGACCACAGGCTTTCAAGCCAGATTTCATGGGTTTGAATCCCATCTCCTCCATTTATTAACCCTATAACCTGGAACAATCCATCAACTCTTTGTATCTCAATTTCTACATCAGTAAACTGGGTTATGATAGGAATACCTCAGAATTGTTGTGAGGAATAAATGATGAATGTAAAACACTTAGAATAATGCCCATCTCATAGTAAAAGTTCAGTAAATGTTATGTAGACTCATAAAAAAATGCCCTTTTAAAAAAGCCACAGTGTTTTTTTTTTTTTTTTAAATGAGGAATTTTCATTTTTCCAAATCACAGGGTACATTTGTATGGAATTCAGAAGTGCTGTTTTTGTTTGTTTGTTTGTTTGTTTGTTTTGTTTAATTTTTTCTTTTGAGTTCTTTAGCTCGGAACACCCCAACCAATACCCAACTGACTGCACATAAAATTACATAGGGACCTTATGAAAAACAGAGGATCTCTGGATTTCAGCACAAGTAGGGCAAAGGCAGGAATCCATCCCTCTGTGATTCAGATACTAAGGCCATAGATTTAGACCAAACTCTGGGCCAGAATTAAAGGCCTTTGATGTTAATGGCTTGTTCTTCAGTCTTCATTTTAAAAGGGAAGTTATATTTAAGGTTATCTAACAGTTTCACATATTGACTTGTTAATCCTTGGTAATTTTAAGGGGAATCTTTGAACTGGGCAGGATAGTACTAATCCTCAAGAACTGTTATATAGCCACTTATAGCTATTTAAATTTGAATTAATTGGGACACCTGGTGATGCAGTCAGTTAAGCCTCTGTCTTTGATTCAGGTCCTGATACCAGGGTCCTGGGATTAGCCCCACATCAGACTCCTTGCTCAGCAGGGAGTCTGTTTCTCCCTCTGACTCTGCTGCTCCCCCTGCTTGTGCTCTTTCTCTCTCTCTCTAACAAAATAAATAAATAAAATCTTTTAAAAATAAATTTAAAAATCTAACTTAATTAAAATTAATTTAAATATCAGTTCAGTACCTTAGTTGTGTTAGCCACATTTTAAATGTTCAATAACCACATGTGGTAAGTGGCTACCATAATGGAGAGTGCAAATATAGAACAATTTCATTATTGCAAAAAGTTCTTTTGGATGACACTGGCCTAGAGTGGGGATCGGCAAAATACAGCTTGTGGGCCAGATTTGTTCTGCCACCTGTTTTTGTAAATAAAATTTCATTGGAGCATAATCGTACTTGTTCATTTACTTACTGTCTATGGCTCTTTTTGGTCTGTAGTGGCACAACTGAGAATTTGTGACAGTAAAAACTGCAAAGCTGAAAAAATCTGTTATCTGGCTCTCTTTGGGAAGTTTGCTGATCCCTGGTCTAGAGGGAAGCAGGAATTAGAGAAAAAGAAAAATGACATTTGAGTTAGAAGACTATGGTTTCTAATTCTTAATTTTTCTACATTATGGTCATGTAACTTGAAGCAAGTTTCTCCAACTGGTATAAACTTTTCAGAAATGTCACAGAATTATTGTACATATGACATGAGATGACACATGTTAAAGCTTCCAGCATGATGGCTGACACATAGTAAGTGCTCAATAAATATTAGTGCCTCTTACCCTCATCCAATTCAACCCCCTCATTTCACAGATGTATTCACTGAGAATTGGAGAGGTAATTTATATGAAGTTTTCACAATTAATTCTGAAGGTTTCACCAAAACAGGAATCTAAGATAAGAACTTATAAATATTAAGGTGAGATTTTTGAGTTGTCCTAATTATGGTAGGTCTCTCTTCCTGGGTTTGTTGATTTATTGCTATTTGAAAAATAATGTTTCATTTTTCTATTCAATTATTTGATTCTCTTTCCTCTCCTGGCATTTATATGCTCTTTGATATCTGTACTAGAGTTGCCTGGATAAAATACAGGACATTCAGCTAAATTTGAATTTCAGATAAACAATGAATAATTTTTTTAAAAGATTTTATTTATTTTATTTGACAGATAGAGATCACAAGTAGGCAGAGAGGCAGGCAGAGAGAGAGAGAGAGAGGAGGAATCAGGCTCCCTGCTGAGCAGAGGCCCGTTGCGGGGCTCGATCCCAAGACTCTGGGATCATGACCTGAGCTGAAGGCAGAGGCTTTAACCCACTGAGCCACCCAGGCGCCCCAACAATGAACAATATTTTAATATAAGTATGCCCCATGCAGTTCAAAATTTAACTAAACATCTTGTAATTTTATTTGTTATGTATGACAACCCTGATCCCTACACATGCAGCCTTCTATAACACAACTCTTGGGAAAAATAGTTATTAACATCCATAGCAAGCCTCAGTATCTTTCATACCTAAGATT
Source organism: Mustela erminea (assembly GCF_009829155.1). Classification (NCBI taxonomy): domain Eukaryota; kingdom Metazoa; phylum Chordata; class Mammalia; order Carnivora; family Mustelidae; genus Mustela; species Mustela erminea. The sequence goes on from NC_045614.1 coordinate 153,141,781, forward strand.
CCAGTTATTCCTACTACTTAAAATTGAACCAGATCTTTGTTTCTATCATCACTGTTATTCTACAGAATAACAGATACAGATACAGATAACAGATACAGGCCTATCTTTCCTTCTACCCCTTGCCCAACTTGTGGCCAATAAAGATTCTTATATAATGCAAATGTTCTTAATTTTTAGGATTATTAAGTGGGAAAATAATCCAAGGTTCACTAAGCCCACTCAAGGTACATAAATGAATGAATGGAAGTAGTAGATAGTATTCTGAATAGCCTTGAGTTTTAAATTGAGCTAGTGATTTTAGGTATACATGGGAACTTCCTTTTGCCCCAGTACCTGGATCCTGTCCTGTGTAGGCTTAGTTTCTTCAGTAGGTCCTTATTAGCTCCCCTAGCTGTCATTACTGATTTCTGCATTGGGTTGGCCACCTTTCCCTGACTTTTTGTGTCCAAGGTTTCATAAGGTCTAGCCTTACTGTGGTGGGAGTAGATGGCTTTTTCTATCTCTTTCTACCTCAGTGTTCTCTGATTTTTGTGATCATATAATAGCCACAAAGGCTCCCATGTTGGTCCTTACTGAGGCTTAAATGATCGAGCAAACATGTTGATTAGTTTCCACATTAAAGGGTACTTAAGAGAGTTCACAGTCCTCAGAGAAACCTAAAGTCTCAATGTCAGTAGCTTATTTATCACTTGTTTAGTGATAAATAAAACTCAACCTGAGCCCTGCCCTCAACTCAGCATCCCCCAGACCCCAGTAGCTTGCCCCAGAACCCAAAGAGCAGTTCTGCCATACCCCTAGTCCCTAACCCTAACCCTTGGTTGGGTTTTCAGGCATCCATCTCTAGAGGCCTGGTCTTGATTCCCTCCATATGAGGGGACACAGTGTGTACATTCCTGTGTTCTTGACTTTTTAAAAGCCGCTAATTGATATTAATCTTATAGTGCCTACATTAGGTTATAGATTGCCTACTTGACATACGAATTTTCATTGTCATTATTTATCGAATGTGGTAATTTAATGTGTTATAAAAAGTTCTCACAACCCGTGTTGAATTGTATGGATTTTCTCAAATAACTTTTAAAAATGTTATGTGAATGACAATGCTTGTGATTTGATTCTTGACTAAAGAAGCATTAATTTCTTGCAGGTTTTATTTTTGGAATTGAAGTTGCCACCAAATGGAGAAGTACAAAACCAAGGCAGCAAGAAAACTTTGGGTTCTACCAGAGAGGGAATGACAATGGGCACAAGCTAAAGCTGGGGAAACAGTTCAGCACTAGTAAGGTGCTCTTCAGGACAGCTGCAGGGCAGAATTTGATTTACTTTTAGCACTCTGGTGTCTTGAAAGAAAGCTGATGAAGTCAAGACCTAGCATAGCCCATCATTTGAATGTATCCAGATTAAAACAAATTAGTTTGTGTTTCGGCTCACTGCAAAAACTGCAGAGACATTCCATCATGGAAAATCTGGACCAAAATCTGATTTAGCAGTTGTGTCCTTCCTATCATTAAAACAGTATAATGGTATATGAACTCAGACCCACAGACATTATTTAATTATTGGCATCTGATACTCTTGGACTTCAAGTGTAATATAATTTGAATAGTGTAGGAACATGAACAAAGATGTGGAAGAATTAAAAAAAGAAAGAACAAGCCATTACAAATAAACATTTTTTTTCAATTATAGGGCAAAATTTATATACATTTTTCAATTGTAGGGCAAAATTATAGGGCAAAAATTTTCCATGAGTTTAAGAATCTAGTCTACTAATTTCAAAGTGAAAGTATAAATTACAATCCATGGAAACCGTATGCTTAGGAGAGAAGAGAGAAAGTGCTTATTGTTACATTTTTACTGAATGAATTTTTAGTGAAATAATAAGGATAGAAAGTATCACCATAACAGGTAAGGAAAGAGCAGTTCAAGTTGCCATTTTGACCTTACTGTCATTAACTATGACTTACCTGCCCTAGGGAAGTTTCCACAGTTTCATTCTGTAACAAAACTTTTTGTTTTATCTTGCCCTCTAACCTCACAAGTTCCTGTTTCTTCACAGTTTACCCAAACTCTGTAGCATAGAAAGTTCAGAGTTTTAAAGATGAATGTCTTCTGACTTTCTTGATGTGGAAATGATCAAAGTATTAAGGCAAAAGGAAAAGAATGAGAAACTTCCAATCACATGAGAAGAGAGGAAGAAAATACAGACAAAGGAAAGACACGATATAGATTCTTGGCTGGTGTGAGACTGGGCAATTATAGTACCTTGTTAAGTTGACGTCTTTTTTTTTAAAAAGTAGATCTAAATTGATATTATTTGGCATTAACATGTTTGCATTTTACCATCTATAGTTGCTATAGTTTTATCATTATGGGGATGCAAAAACCCAAAGCGAAATTTTGAGTTATAGATATAGGAGTTAACAAATTTAGTTTTGAGATTGTATTATTTACCTAAGGGAGAGTCTAGTTTGGTATGGGATTTGGACAAGAATTTGATCTTACTTCATTATATTTCTTTGGCAAGATGTTTTAAATAAATTAAAGGGATTACATCATTTTCCAGGCTTGATATTAGAGTGGAGAAGAATCACTAATGCTATTACTAAAGTGGTCTTTCTTCTGCAGCGGGAAAAGCATCTAAATCTTTTTCTTGGAATGGAAAGAATCTATCCTGTATCACAGTCACACACTACTACAGGTAATGAGAAATCTTAAATATGGATAATACTCAATTTTGAAAGAAAACTTTTCATATCTAATATTTGCTTTGATGACCGAGGAATTCAAGTGTTGATCATTGGATTCTGTGAAGTTCCATAAACATTTATGTAACGCATTCTACATCCAGAATATAGATGGATACTATTTGCAGAGATGAGATTTAGTTAGAGTTCCAGCTTTCAAGTACTATATAGAGTAACTAGAATGTCTGTGACTGTGCTTCAGATCAATACTTATTTGAGTTAGTCATCTAATTTCAGTCCAGACCCTCTCCTGAACCTCCCAAGAGTCTGATGAATCTAGGTAATGCTGGAGAGCATCTGTGTAATAGATAAGTGTCTTATTTTACTTAACCAGAAAAGAGCTGTAGAGTCTTTTGGGTAACTTGTAGCACTCTTGGAATGGGTATGAGTAAGGAAGAAAGCATTCTTGTGTTAGGCAGTGCAAAGCTAAGTATCTGCCAAATGTAATGTGCATTAGAATAAAGGACAGCATTAATTCTCATCAGAGAGACAGTTTAGGTTGGCAGTGTAGAATGTGGGCTTTGATATCTGACTTTTACAAGTTTTGAATCTTTATTCAAGGTAGCTTTGTGCCTGAGTGTCCTCCTGTGTAAAACACAGTAATAATAGTCTCACTTCACCAGGGCATGCTGAGTATTAAATAGGCTAATACATTTCAAGTGTTTCGAATAGAGCAGAGCACTTTGTGCGGGCTCCTTACCAGCTGTTGCTATTATTACAGAAGGAGGCACCAGGAGGAGTTACTTTTTTTTCTGTGCTTTTTGTTGCCTGTTCTAAACAAACTCTTTTCCTTCTTCCGTATTTAGCTAAGCTCTTAGATCACCATAGCCATTTCTTGCCCTGTTGGTGTTTAAATCTCATTTTGAGATATATGCTAATGATGCAAACTTACATAAAATAAATCCTTGGTAAAAAACCAAAACCAGCCCAGAGTTTCTAAAGGTGTTGCATTTATCTGTTGCTTATAAAGTAGAAAGAAAGTAATCAATTCCTTTTTTTCTGATTGGTTTTCACCATACTATGCCTACCTTTAAAGAATATTTTGGAAATACAAGCCTACCTAAGCAAAGCAAAGCCATTTCATTAGAATTCATCTCCATGATGTTACATTCATGTTTTAGAATTTATTTTTGCCATCTTGTCTGCTAGTGTTAGTCTCATTAATTCAAAAAATAGACCTGAATATTAAATATTATTATAGAAAACAAGACAGTGTGCTGAGGCAGCAAGAGACTTGAACGCCTTCTGCTGTCAGCTAGTTTTATAAACATTGAGAAGGACATTTAATGGTAATAAGTATATTAATATCTACCATTCATTGAGCACTAATTTTTCTTAAAAGCTAAATAACAAGGACATATATCAGGGGTTTGTTCAGAAAAAGAGTATCCGAGGTACCTAAAATGTCTGACTCATCAAAAGAAGATGTAATTATATATACTAGCTGGTAGAGAGCCGTTACAATGAAGAGTATATTATAAAACAGAAGATTTTGTGTTGCTATATATGTATTGTAAAACTGTAATAAAAAAATCAGTTATAATAACAAAACCAGTTCCCCCAGACTCTTTGAATAATGCTTTCGTGTTTCAGAAAAATTCAACCAATAAATAAATAATCTGTAAAATATTTGGGGGGGAGAATAAAGGCTATAAGCATTAAAACATAGAGCTTTTTCTTTCCTAGAAAGTTCATTAATCTGATTCTAGTCTCTAGCTTTGTCAGTGCTACCACTGGTTCTCTTGTTTAGTGAGGATGGTGATAAAGGAAAGTGGCCAGGTGACGTCCGGCAAGTGATGTTCTAGTCATCACTTCTCATTACTCCATCTTCTACAGATTAGCTGGCCCCTTGGGCCCTGGGTTATCCCTTTCCAGCAGTCCATTGCTCTTTTGCTGCAGATCCTCTCTCTGTGTCTTGTGTATTCCTGAATTTTGAAGGTTTCTGACAGTCATTTTTCCTAGGATCCATTTGAATAGTCTTTACTCATTAATACCCCTGCTAACAGTCATATAGTGCTGACAGCTGGTATTCATTTTAGCACAGAACTAGTTCAACCTATCGAATTACTTCTCATCATGGGCTTGTTTTCTAGAGAGCTAGGTTAATGTAAAACATTCTATTGCAGTTGATGCATATATTCACTTACATTGGGATTGGTCTTGTACTTATTTTATCCTTGTTAGATGCATGAACATAATGAAAAACATTTATTTATTTATTTATTTATTTATTTTAAAGATTTTATTTATTTATCAGAGAGAGAGGGGGAGAGAGCAAGCACAGGCAGACAGAATGGCAGGCAGAGGCAGAGGGAGAAGCAGGCTCCCTGCCGAGCAAGGAGCCCGATGTGGGACTCGATCCCAGGACCCTGGGATCATGACCTGAGCCGAAGGCAGCTGCTTAACCAACTGAGCCACCCAGGCGTCCCAATGAAAAACATTTAAATACAAATTTAGTTTAGCATTGGTGAAAATGCATAATTCAGAAATGTAATTACTGTGAAAATAAATGTCAGATCCCCTCAAACATCTCAATTTTCTGTCTTCATTCTCTTTGATTTTAGGATGAATAACCTTTACAGAACCAAATATTCAGAATGTGCCAAGAGATTTTGAGATCAAAATGACAACACTAGTAGGAGAGAGCCCACCTTCCCAAGCCCTACTTCCCATGAACAGGTAGATGCTATTTCTCTGTATTTGTGTTATATACTTTTGTGAGTATGAAAGCCTCAGAACAAGACTAGTGGACAAAATAATGAAGTTAGTTTAATTTTCTGTTCTGGGCATACACATTTCTAGGTAATATCCATTTAAAATCCTGAGTCTGTCTATAAAAAAGCTAGTTGATGGTGAAAGACTGAAAACCTGGACCACGAATTAAATAATCAGCATGATGTGCTTTTCTAACTCAAATGTTACAGAGAAGAGTTTAACTATGTCAAAAGCCTCTCCCCCTCTGCCCTCCCCAAATTCACATGATTGGAAGGAAAAGCATAGATAATTTATGTTAGATATGGTCAAAAAGATTTGTTGACTTGAGATAAATGTCAGTAATTTTTTCAGAAGCAGTTTGTGGCAAAAGCTGTTACAGAAATGCCTTATTTTGTTTAATTAAATGTTTGCTAAAAAAGAAAATCTAGTATCTATGTTAAGCTTTAAAGTGAGTTTCAAACGATAAGGTTTTTAAGTTTCCTAGATGAAACTGTTGACTTCACTGAAAAATGAGACGTTCCTCATATATTTGAGACTGCTTCATGTCTATCTGCTGAAATTGTTTGACTGACGGAGGAAGAGATAAAGAGTCGTGGCCTGAACTGTGGATAGTAGGCATAGATGGAGGACAGAACCCCAGACAGAGGAATGCCATTTTCAGTCTGCATGCGGCATGTTTTTGTGCCTTTTCCAGGTAAGGTGATAGATGGTTTTTTGAACTTCTCATTGCTGTAGAAATGGTTTTCAAAGCACTGATAAAGCCTGCATTATGAATAAGACTCAGAAGTATGCATTGGTCCCTCCATCTTTCCTCTCTTTGGTGTAGCCTGTTTTTATCTTTGTGTAGCCAGGTTGTCAGTCACCATTGTCCTCATGATCTGCTCTGTGGAAAACTCCTGTGGTGTATGCTTGTCAGCAACAGTCTACAGAAACCATGTCTTCCAAAGCGATTGTAAACTTTTTTGCAAAGTCCAGCAGATTTCATTAGTCCTTGTACTCTTTGACAGACTCTTGTGCAGACTCTTCTGTACAGCATTTATACTGTTAATTAACCCTCCATTTCCTCAATTTCTGTCCTCCCTTGATCTCAAAGGGCACAATTTTCTTGTTTCTCTGACTTGCTTTGCTCTTTTGCTTCTATCCTCTCCATACCACTGTTTTCTATTGCATGGGTAACCCCCAAGGCTGCCCTTCTCTTGCCTAACCTTAGTACTCCAGACAACAGGCCTTTCATGAAAGGTTGAACTCAATAAACTCTAGTCATGAGACATTTGGAAGTCAGGATCTAACTCCTAAATCACCCCTACTATTTCTATATGAATTTGTGCCTTTATCTTCTGCTGGTTGGCAGGTCTGGGTGAGTGCAGCTAACTATCTGAATTGGTTTTAATTCTGTCAGAAAATATTCTAAGGGGGAATCTAGGTCCGTGACAGTGTCACCTGGTTGGTAATTTTCCGTTTTGCTCTCTCAGTGTAAACTATCAGCACTATATCATTGTAACCATCTTTAAGTGTTCAGTTCTTTGGCATTAAGTACCCATCATGGTTGTTTGTGCATCCATCACCACCATCCATCCCCAGAACTTTTTCATCTTCCACAACTGAAACTCTCTATTGAATAGTAACTCTCCCTCCCAGCAGCCCCCGGTCCCTGGCAGCCACCATGCTACTTTCTGTCTCTGTGAATTTGACTACTTGAGGTATCTACTATAAGTGCATTATACAGTATTTGTCTTTTTGTGTCTGGTTTATTTCTCTTTGCATCATGTCTTTAAGATTCATCCATGTTGTAGTATATGTCAGAATTTCCATTCTTTTTGGGTGCCTGGCTAGCTCAGTGGATTAAGCCTCTGTCTCCAGCTCGGGTCATGATCCCAGGGTCCTCTGCTTGATTCCTCTGCATCTGGCTCTCTGCTCAGTGGGAAGCCTGCTTCCCCCCCAACTCTGCCTGCCTCTCTGTCTACTTGTGATATCTCTCTCTCTCTGTCAAATAAATAATAAATAAATAAATAAAATCTTAAAAAAAAAGAATTTCAGTTCTTTTTAAGGCTGAATAATATTTGATTATATGTATATACTTTATTTTGTTTATCTGTTCATTCATCAATTTATTCTTACTTAAACAATAAAATTGTGTTTAACATGACCAATTTTATACTGCTTTTAAAAATTTTTTTAAGTTCATTGAAATTATACATATATGGATTAAATCTGAAAATTTCTGTCATTTAAATGTAGTGTTTAGGGGCACCTGGGTGGTTCAGTGGGTTGAAGCCTCTGCCTTTGGCTCAGGTCGTGATCCCGGGGTCCTGGGATCAAGCCCCACATCGGGCTCTCTGCTGAGCAGGGAGCCTGCTTCCCTTCCTCTCTCTCTGCCTGCCTCTTTGCCTACTTGTGATCTCTGTCTGTAAAATAAATAAAATCTTAAAAAAATAAAATAAATGTAGTGTTTAGTCCATTGGCATCTAAAGTAATCATTGGCATACAGTTGGTTTAACTCTACTGTCTTGTTATTTGTGTTTTATTCTATCTGTTCTTTATTTTTTAAAGCTTTAAGTGACCATTTTTATTGTGCTTCTTATTTCCTCTATCGTCTTCTTAACTATCTTAGATATTTCAGAGTATTCAATACGTATATATATATTCCATCACGTACTGTCTTTAAATAATCTTATACCACTACATCTGTAAAGTTTTTTCTATTTCCCCTCTTACATAATAGATTTAATTTCTATGATTTATAAACTCTACCATACAGTTATTATTTTTGCCTTAAAAAGTCTATTATCTTTCAAAGAAAGCAAGAAATAAAAAAGTGTCTTTTCTACCTGTCCACTTTTTACCATTTCTGGCACTTTTCATTTCTTGGAGTAATTCAAGGAATCTTGAAGTACTTCCTCCAGAGTACTTCCTTTAAGATTTCTTATAATGCAGTTCTACTGACAGTGATTTATCCCAGTATTCCCATGTCTCTAGATTTCTTTTGTTATCCTCACTTTTGAAAGATAATTTTATGTGACTTAGATTTCTAGATGTACAGTCCTTCTCCTTCAGCACTTTAAATATATATTTCCATTAGCTCCTGGTTTGTATTATTTCTATTGAGAAGTACGCCGTCATTTTTCTTGCTCCTCCTCTAAGCATAATACAACCAACTTTCCCCTGGATGCTTTTTAAATTTTGTTATTGAGACTCTTTGGGTAGTTTTTCATGCTTTGCTTCTAAGACTTTTGAGTTTGCTGGATATCCTAAGTTGGCTTAGTTTTTTTTTTTTTTAATATGTGTGCTTATATTTTTCAGTAAATTTGAAACATTTTCAACCATTATTTCTTGTAAATTTTTAATTTTTTATATTCTTTAATTTTTAAAAAGATTTTATTTATTTATTTGAGAGAGAGCAGCAGAGGAAGAGGGAGAAGCAGTCTCCACGCCAAACAGGGAGCCCATTGTGGGGCTCAATCCCAGGTCCCTGGGATCATGACCTGAGCCAAAGGCAGGTGCTTAACCAACTGAGCCACCTAGGCACCCCTCTTATAATTTTTTAAAAAGATTATTTATTTTAGAAAGAGAGAAAGAGAGCGTGCACAAGCATGGGGGTGGGCAGAGGGAGAGAATCATCAAGCAGACTCCCCTGCTGAGCACAGAGCCCCATGCAGGACTTGATCCATGACTTATGAGATCATGACCTTAGCTGAAACTAAGAGTCAGACTCTTAAATGACTGAGCCACTTAGATGTCCACTTGTAATATTTTTTGTTCATTTTTCTCTCCTCTCTCCTTTCTTCTTGTTGCTCCAAATATACATATGTAATACCACTTGGTATTGTTCCACAGGTCACTGAAACTTTTTTCTTTTTTATTCTCCCTCTTTTTTTTTTATTATTCTGTGCTACAGTGTATATTTTCTACTGACTGTTAAGTGTTCATGGATTTCTCTTCTACAGTGTCTAATTGCTGTCTTATCCTTCTAGTGAATTTTACATTTCAGATATTGTATTTTTAGTTTCAGAATTTTCATTTGATTTTTTGTCTGATTTTTATTACCTTATAGCAATTCACTATTTATTACATCATTATATGCGTGCTTCTTTAAACTCCTGAACATTATCTATGGTAGCTATTTAAAATTCCATCATCTCTTAATTTGGGGGTCATTTTTCTATTGATTAAATATTCTCCTGCTCAGCGTCACATTTTCCTGGTTCTTCTTATGTCTGGTATTTTTTTTTTTTAATTGTGTGCTGGGCATAATGGTTGCTACATTATTGACTTGGGATTTTGTAGTCTTCATTAGTAACATTTTCTTCTGGCAGATGATTACTTTCACATTCAGCTTGATCATTTTGTGATTTTTAAAACTTTGTTAGCAAATGTTTAAAGTGGCTTTTTTTCTAGGGCCAGATTAGCCCTGATTGTAAGCTGTGGCCTTGTTGAGGTCTCTACTTGGTGCTCAGCGTCTTAACAGGGTCTGTCTACTCGGTCTGGTCACAGCTTGAACATCTCTCAACATTCAAGAGGTTATTATTCAAGTAGTTGATCAGCTGACAACTATGTGATGGTGGCTGTTTCTTTGGTAGTAGTTATTTCTTTAGTATTGTTTTTTGCCTGGTTTCCTGAACTTTCTCGCTCCTTTAGTACTTGGTCAAATTACCACAAAATTCTAGCCTCCTCGGTAGGCATAAACTCTAGTCTCTGCTTCCTCAGCTCAGAACATAGTGCTTTGTTTCATCTCTTCTTCTCTGCAATGTGTTCTGGTAAATTCCTTTCAGAAAACTGAGAGAGTTGCATGGCTCCCCTTGTCTCCTTTCTCCTCCCTGCTTCTTAGAGACTGTAGTCATGCACTGTCTATTCCAACACCAAAAAACAGATTTGTCAGTTTTTTTCTTATTTATGGCAGGAAGGCCATAAAAGTTGTGGTAATTTGTTTTATATTATTATATATTTTTAAGTTGTTCATTCATTCTACATAGTTTCAAAATCAAAGTATATGAAAGGTATGTATGTATCCTATTGTCTACAGCTCTTCTAGATGACCTCCTATATGAGTTTCTTATATATTCCTGTAGTATTTTTTATGCAGAGGTTAGCAAATATGAATATATATTTTCTTCCTCTATTCTTACACAAAAGTAAAGATTCCAGATACACTGTTATGTATCTTTTCTCATGTAATGTTTTTATAATGGCAAGTTGTGATTATCAGTAAATAAATTTGAATGTAAACCAGTTTAATCTCTGTGCAGGTCATCTGTGTAACAAACTATGGATTTGCTGAGTCACAGAGTAAACCTGATCAATTTTGATAGATATTGTTGAATTGCATTGTAATAGGGGACAGTGACCATTTAGTTCCCAATAACAGTAAGTGTTTCTTTCTCAGCCTTGCCACAGAATGTACTGTCCAATTTCTGGATTTTTCACTAGAGAAAAATTGTTTCTTGCTATAGTTTTAGTTTACATCTCTTTTATTGTGAATGAAGTTGAGCATTCTTTGGTATGTTTGAGGTTCTTTTGGTTGTTTCTGTGAACTACTTGTTTATATTTTCTCTTGTTCTTGATTTGTAGCATGCCTTTTTTATAATATGGCAATGAGTGTGTGGTGATATCAGTCACATTTTCCCTCCTTTTTTCTTAGCCATAGTCTTTTAAATTTTATTTTTGCCATATATATCTAATCCAGTAATTTCCATTACATAGGTAAGCCTCTGAATCCTCTAAGTAACCCTTCTCCACATATCAACCCCTTGTTTCCACTGAATGCTTTTTTTCTTTTTAATTTTTATTTAATTTTTTTATTTAGGCTTTATTTTTTCAGTGTTCCAAGATTCATTGTTTATGCATCACACCCATGCAATACGTGCCCTCCTTAATACCCACCACCAGGCTCACCCAACCCCTCACCCACCTCCCCTCCAAAACCCTCAGTTTGTTTCTCAGAATCCACTCCACAGTCCACTGAATGTTTTTATTGTCAAAGCAGAGCACATGGTTCTCTCCAGCCCACTTACAATGTGCACACATTGCAAACCAGTTTCTTCATTCATTCATTCAACAACTATTTAAGGAGCTATGAAGTATCGGAACTGTGCAAGGTTTTTTTTTTTTTTTAATGTTTTCTTTATTTATTTGAAGAGAGAGAGAGCACAAGTAGACAGAATGGTAGGCAGAGGGAGAGGCTCCCCACTGGTCCGGGAGCATGACATGGGGCTCGATCCCAGGATCCTGGTATCATGACCTGAGCTGAAGGCAGACGCTTAACTGGCTGAGCCACCCAGGTGCCCCATGCATAAGGGTTTGCATAGAATGCAAAAGAAAATTAAGTATCCCATCCCTAATGGCTCTGTGCTATGTGGGAGAGGCACGAAAGAACCATTTTAGATTATGTGTCAAATGCTACAGAAACATTGAGGAAAGCACTAGCATAGTGGTTTAAGGGGCAGAAGTCAGGGGTGGCTTTACACATATTACATATACTTGAAAACTGATCAGAAAAAAAATTATCTAAGTTACAGAACTGAATTGCATCACATTAAGAGCAAAATTTTAACTTTTGGGCACATAATGTCTTTTTTTATGTTCAGTTAGCCAACATATAGTACATTATTAGTTTTTGATGTAATGTTCAATGATTCATTAGTTGCATGGCTCTCTTCACCACACGTGTCCTCCTTAGTACCCATCATCCAATTATACCATCTCCCAACCCTTCTCCTTCTGTAACCGTGTTTGTTTCGTGGAGTCCAGAGCCTGGTTTGTCTCCCTCTCTGATTTCCTCCCCTTCAGTATTCCCTCCCTTCTCTAATCTTATGGTTCTAAGTTAGAACTAAATTTCTGTCATCCTGCTCAGTTGCATAAAATGTGGACTTATTTTTGTACCAGCTTTTCTAAAATCATTTCTATTTCAGGTGGCTTAATATTAGCTGCTGTTTACTCTCAACTTGAACTGAGGATCTTGGCTCATTTATCCCACGATCATTGCCTCATTCAAGTATTAAACACTGGGGCTGATGTTTTCAGGAGTATTGCAGCTGAGTGGAAGATGATTGAGCTAGTGTCTGTTGGGGATGATCTGCAGCCACAAGCAAAGCAGGTGAAATGTTTAGCATATATGAGAATATTAATGATTTAAAAAATTTTAAAAATGCCTTCATCATTTGCAGTTGGGGAATAATGATTTCTCCATCTGTGGATCTTTCAAACCATATTCAGCTGAGCTTGTCTCATGGTATTCATCATACTCTCCTTCATAGAGTCAGTAGAAAGAATCAGCTAGACTTTGTCTGAGGCTAACTTGCATAAGGAAAGCCATCCACATTAGTGGTAGATATCGTGGTGGTAGTAGTTGTTATTTATGTGTATGTATGTGTATTTTAAAAAATGTCTTTCTAGTCTGTAAACAGTTTCATATTTTTATTTTTATAGGTGTTCTCTAAATGTTTATTGAAAAAGAATCACTGAACTGTGGATTATAATTAATAACTGATAGCTTTTTTGTTTTTTGAGATCATTGGTTAGCTAAACACATGTGAAACTTTATACTGTCCTTGGACTTTTTAAGGGGGTCCTTATTAGTTCTTACTCCTGGATGACTGTTACGCACAGAGAAAGTCAAAGGCCACATTTATACCATTTTCTGGCCTCTATTGACACTGATACTTCTTTCGCCACTTGGTCTGTGGGAAATCTGAAGCCATTTTTGAAAAATAGGATTGCTGGCTGAGACAAAAAACCATCACTCCCACTTTTACGATCCCACTGTGTTAGTTTTGCATTTATACTTCTAGTTACTCACAGCTGTAAGTCTTGACTGGCTCATTAGACATGAAACCCTTCCTCTCAGCCATTGCCTGTTCAGCACCAGCACATGTTTCTTCCACTCTTTAGAAAACCAGCTTTGCCCTCTCTGTTTAATAATCTCTGGGCTCCTGCATTCAGCAAGAATTGAACCCTGGATAAAGAACTAATGTTCCAATATTTAACCTTCATAATAAACCCATGAAATAGGTGCAATTATTATTGCCATTTTAAATAGGCATAAAGGGAAGCACCAAAAGTTAGTAATTTGCTAAAGATCATACAGCTATAAGTGGTGAAGCCAGGATGAGCTCAGAATGCCAGAACTTAGACATGCTGACTTTATCATCTAAACACTCATCCACTGATGATATCTGCCTCTTTTTCATAAGTTCTTACATGACTTAATAGTGTTTATGCTCTGCACCGTCTACTCCTTGGGTCTGACTGAGATCTCAGCCACTGCTGTGTACTAAAAAAAAAAAAATTAAAAAAGAAGCAACAGTAAAAAAACAACAACAACAACAAAAAAAACGTAGAACCACCAAAAAGGAAAAGATAAAAGGATGGAAAAAAAAAATCCTTCTCAATGTATTAAAAAAGACAGGTAAGGACAAAAAACTTGTAGTTGTTTTACCACATTAAAAGTAGCTTATGGGGACGCCTGGGTGGCTCAGTTGGTTGAGCAGCTGCCTTCGGCTCAGGTTGTGATCCCAGTGTCCTGGGATCGAGTCCCGCATCAGGCTCCTTTCTCCGTGGGGAGCCTGCTTCTCCCTCTGACTCTGCCTGCCACTCTGTCTGCCTGTGCTTGCTCTCTCTCTCTGACAAATAAATAAATAAAATCTTTAAAAAAAAATAAAATAAAAGTAGCTTATGGACTCTGATGATCATCTTTTACAAATTATATTTTAAAATTATATTTAATGATATTTATATGAACTTGCTTTATGTTAGTTTTCTGAACACTTAGAGGTAATAATTTAGTAATCTTCACAATTCCATGATGCAGGTATTACTATCCTCATGGATGAAGAAGTCAAGATATAAGAGTTTAGGTAGCTTCTGCAAGATAATCTTATAAATTCTGGAACTAGGATATAAACTGGTTATTTGGAACTAGGATTTAGTTAACTATTTATTTAAACTAAATACTTATTATTAAATTTACAGTTTCCTACTGACCTGTTTAGACTATTTCCTTCTACTACTCCCAAAATTTCCTCAGGAACTTGTTTAACCCAATTGAATTCTGCAATTGTGGGATATCAGGAGGCATATTTATTTCCAATCAAGTATTCCCTATTGTCGAACCCTGAAGCCTTCTCTTCCTGCTCTGTCCTATGCAGGATCCAGGATAGGAATGTTTGTAATGCTTCTCTTTCCTGACTCCTGGGTGCTTGTCTAAGCAGAAGTTAATGAGGTATTATTATGAGAGTAGAAAGCTACTCTGAAGACTACTGGATACATGACAAAGAGTCAGAAATAAATCTTCCTTTTAAATCACTAGGATTAGTTTCTTAAAACACACACATTCACAATTATTCATGTTCTTCCCCTTCCTCCCCCAGCCTGAAAGAATTGTTAAAAGGCAGAAAAGAGAAAAGATGTTCTCTGGATATCAGGTTCTATGAATTTAACCTACCAAAAGCAGATCTAATCATTTCTTTGACACACTATGAAATAAAATGTTTACCAAATTTCAATCCTGATCAACTTTTTATATTTGCAGTTTATGTAGTTATGACCTTTACTTTACTTACTGAGTGTGATGACTCCTTTTCAAATTTGCTATGGAATCATTTATGGAATGGGTACTAAATCAAAGAAAATGATACATTGATTCCTTCAAATCCTGATATACAGGTAAAGAAACATTAATTATTAGTTATCTTTTAGATACTAGTCAATTATCTTGCCATATTTTTTTTTAATTTTTTTTAAAGATTTTATTTATTTATTTGACAGACAGAGATCACAAGTAGGCAGAGAGGCAGGCAGAGAGAGAGAGAGGAGGAAGCAGGCTCTCCTCTCAGCAGGGAGCCCGATGCGGGACTCGATCCCAGGACCCTGAGATCATGACCTTAGCCGAAGGCAGCGGCCCAACCCACTGAGCCACCCAGGCGCCCTTATCTTGCCATATTAATTGAAAAAATAGTGTTACAAAATTTTCTGTTAACATTTCTATTACTGAAAAGTTTCCCCCAGATATTGTTAATTAAATAACATCATCCTTATGATTATTTGCTAAAATGGTCTTTTTTCATAAAAATAGGAGCAAAAATGGGATTAAAAAAACCCAACTGATGTATATGCTAGTTTGTCATTGTGAATATGCCATAAAGTCTTGGGATTGTGCTATGCTTTAGGTTTTAATAGCTTCAATTCGAAACAGTAAACCATTGATTGAATGTACCTGAAACTATGAAAGAACAAGAGCAGTTTGAGTATTATTGTTTAAATTATCTTGTATTTTGGCAATTTATTGAGGTACTATTTATATACAATAAAATTAACCCTTTTAAGATGTATATTTGTATAAGTTTTGGCAAATGCACAGAGTCCTATAACCTACATCACAACATAGATATGGAATCATGACCATATCATCCCAGAAGTTTACTTCATACCCTTTGTATTCAGCCCTGACCTCAGTCCCCAAAAAGAAAACTTTATTCACGTATGACATGATCTTATACATAAAAAATAATTTCGATTCTACGAAACAACTACTAGAACAAATAACTAAAAGTTTTTTTTTTTTTTTAAGATTTTATTTATTTATTTGAGAGAGAGCACAAGCAGGGGTTGGGGAAGTGGAAGAGGGAGAGGGGAAAAGCAGACTCCCTTCTGAGTGTAGAGCCAGGTTGGATCCCAGGATCCTGAGATCATGACCGATCCAAAGTCCGTGGCTTAGCCTACTGAGCCACCCAGGTGCCCCATCCCCATATAAAATTAATTTGTAAAAATCAGTTGGATTTTTGTATGCTAGTAATTAGTGAATGGAGTAAAAATAAAACCATTATGATAACATCAAAATACCTGAAATATGTGGGATAAATTCAACAGTATATGCAAGACTTTACTGAAAACTCTAAAACAATCCTGAAAGAAATCGAAGATACTTAGGTAAATGTGAGGTTTACCATCTTAATTTATTAGAAGGCACAATGTTATTGTGATGGCACTTTTCTATAAATTGTCCTATAGATTCAATTTAATTCCAGTCAACAGTTTATTAGATTTTTGTGTTGAATTTGACAAATTGATCTTAAATTTATATGGAAATTAAAAAAGCCTGGAAAAACTAGGAAAATTTTTTGGGGAAAAATACAGTGTTGAGTACTAACACTCCCTGGGTTCAAAACTTAGTAAAAAACTATAATAATTAAAGTAGGGATAAGGGTAGACATGAAAAAAAAAATGGGTCACAATAAGGGTTCAGAAATAGACCTATCGTGAGTGCTGGGAAGTGTGTAAAGCTGGTAATTCACAGACCTGTACCCATGGAGCTAATAATACATTATATGTTAATTTAAAAAAAAAAGAAGACCTTCAAAAAAAAAAAAAAAAGAAAGAAATAGACCTATACATATATGGTGGCTTTATTTTCAACAGTCACCATGGTTAACTCAATGGAGCATGGTCATGTCAACGATTGGTTCTAGAACAACTGGAGACCAGTATGGGAAAAAAATGAACTTCAACTATTATCTTATACTGTATTCCAAAGTTAGCTTTATATGGAGCATAGACTTAAAAGCTAAAACTATAAATCTTCCAGGAGAAAATTGGTGAAAAACACTTTGTGACATTGAGGTAGGCAAAGATTTTTTAGGTGATAATTACACCAAATTAAACATAAAATATAAACATTGGTAAAAGACACCATTAAGCAAATCTAAGGCAGGCCACAAAAGAGAAGATATTTGCAGTTCCTGTTGTCCAGTGAACTTGCATCAAGAATATGTAAAACACTCTTATAACTCAAAGCTGAGAAGGCAAACAATCCAATAAAATAAAGGTCAAAAGACACTTCACAAAAGAAGATGTATGAATGACCACGGCAAATGTTATCATCATTAGTCATCAGGGAAAAGCAAATTTAAACCACAAAGAGATACCATTACAAAAACACTAGAATGGCTAAAATAAAAAGCACTGTATTTCTTTTATATTGCTGATAGAGTTATACAATGGTACAACCACTTTGGAAAATGCTATGACTCTTTGATACAGAGTGAAACAATTATGTGATCCTGCAATTTTAGTATTGCATATTTGTCCAAGAAAAATGAAAACATATCCAAAGAAAGACTTATATGTGTATGCTATAGCAGTTTTATTCCTAACAACCAAATATCTATGAACAGGACCATGGTAACCAAACCAAACCAAAACAAATTTTGGTATATCTCTGCTGTGGAATACTACTTAGCAAAAGAAAGCAAACTCAAATGAGGATGTACAGCATAAGTCAATTTTTATGAATTTTAAAAACATGAAAAACCAAGGTATAGTGTTATAAAGCAGATCAGTGAGAGTTTGAGGCTGATAATGGAGGGCTGACTGATAAAGGTGATAAAAATTTTTCGTATCTTGAAGTGTACCTTTGTTAAATGCATCTAACTATTCACCTAAAGTGGGTTCCTTCTATGGTATGTAAATTATATATCAGGATTGATTTTTTTGTTGTTACGTACATTCCAGTTAGTTAACGTGCAGTATATTATTAGTTTCAGGTGTGCAATACAGTGATTCAGCACTTTCATACATCACCTGGTGCTCATCATTTAAGTATACTCCTTAATCCCCTTCCCTACTCACCCATTCCTCACCCACCTCCCCTCTGGTAACCATCAGTTTGTTCGCTAGAGTTGAGAATCTGTTTCCTGGTTTGCCTCCCCCAACCCTTCCCTTTGTTTGCTTTTTAAAAATAGTTCTTTCAGCCTATGAATGTTTGAGGACATCTGACAGGAGTTAGGTAAGAGAATTTGTAGAGATGCATTCTCTTCAATCTCATCATTTTCTTTGCTTTTCCCTCAATAATAACACAGTAATTCTTAAACAGAAAAGGTGAGAGCCTTATTGCTTTCTAATATTCTTATGCTGGTGGTTGAATACCACCAACAGCTTCATTTGGCAGCGTTTTCTCCCCTTCCTTTCACCCACAGTCTCCTCAAATGTCTCTCCTGTGCTAGTCACAAATGGAAATCCTCAAATGAGATGTTTTGGTTAAGGAGTTGTTAATGTTTATTATTTAGGATGAGCAGAGCTGTGAGAAAGCAGAGGTTGCACATATGAATAAAGATAGATCAGCACATATAAATAAAGATAGACCAGTTAGAGAAGACTTCTCTAACTCAGAGACAGGAATGAGCAGTGAAGACTTTGGCCTGCCGGGAACAACAAACTCACCCTGAAGATCTATAGGACATAATAATCTAAGGACATAATAATGAGCCTATATTGCAAAGGATGAATGCTGGTATAGGGAATATGAATTTGTTTGAATAGTATACTATACATAGTCTTTTTAAACTTTGTAACTTTTTAAACTTTTAAGAAGTGAATTGTATATATCCTAATGAAGTATTTATTATTCGTGTATTAATTTCAGTTTGGTCCTATTTGGATTGTAGCTTAGATGCTAACAAGGAGCTGTTAATGTTTTAAGCCTGGAAGTGGTAAGACCAAAGACTAAAAGATTAACATAATCAAAATGCAAGCTGGTGCAGCCACTCTGGAAAACAGCGTGGAGGTTCCTCAAAATGTTGAAAATAGAACTGCCCTATGACCCAGCAATTGCACTACTGGGTATTTACCCTAAAGATACAAACGTAGTGATCCAAAGGGGCACGTGCACCCGAATGTTTATAGCAGCAATGTCCACAATAGCCAAACTATGGAAAGAACCTAGATGTCCATCAACAGATGAATGGATCAAGAAGATGTGGTATATATACACAATGGAATACTATGCAGCCATCAAAAGAAATGAAACCTTACCATTTGCGACAACATGGATGGAACTAGAGCATATCATGCTTAGCGAAATAAGTCAAGCAGAGAAAGACAACTATCATATGATCTCCCTGATATGAGGAAGTGGTGATGCAACATGGGGGCTTAAGTGGGTAGGAGAAGAATAAATGAAACAAGATGGGATTGGGAGGGAGACAAACCATAAGTGACTCTTAATCTCACGAAACAAACTGAGGGTTGCTGGGGGGAGGGGGTTTGGGAGAAGGGGGTGGGATTATGGACATTGGGGAGGGTATGTGCTTTGGTGAGTGCTGTGAAGTGTGTAAACCTGGTGATTCACAGACCTGTACCCCTGGGGATAAAAATATATGTTTATAAAAAATAAAAAAAAATTAAAAAAAAAAAAGAGCAGAAGAAGCCTGTGAAAAGTATCATGGAATAATCTTAAAATCCTAGGTTTTAGTACCTGATCTGTTGTTCTGGAGTTTAGTTTCATGTTTTTTGTTCGTGATAGAGTTAGAGTATATCATTTCTTTTCTTTTCTTTTTTTTTTCATTTATTTTTTAAATTTCTTTTCAGTGTTCCAGAATTCATTGTTTATGTACCACACCCAGTGCTCCATGCAATACGTGCCCTCTATAATACCCACCACAAGGCTCACCCAACCTTCCATCTGTGGCCCCTCCAAAACCCTCGAATTGTTTTTCAGAGTCCACAGTGTCTCATGGTTTGTTTCCCCCTCCAATTTCCCCCAACTCCCTTCTCCTCTCCATCTCCCCATGTCCTTCATGTTATTCCTTATGCTCCACAAATAAGTGAAACCATATGATAATTGACTCTCTCTGCTTGACTTATACCAGTTAGAATGGCCAAAATCAACAAGACAGCAAACAACAAGTGTTGGAGAGGATGTGGAGAAAAGGGAACCCTCTTACACTGTTGGTGGGAATGCAAGTTGGTGCAGCCACTTTGGAAAACAGTGTAGAAATTTCTTAAGAAATTAAAAATAGAGCTTCCTTATGACCCTGCAATCGCACTACTGGTTATTTACCCCAAAGATACAGATGTAGTGAAAAGAAGGGCCATCTGTACCCCAATGTTCATAGCAGCAATGGCCACAGTCACCAAACTGTGGAAAGAACCAAGATGCCCTTCAACGGACGAATGGATAAAGAAGATGTGGTCCATATATACTATGGAATAAATAAATAAATAAATAAATATATATATATTCATCAGAAAGGATGAATACCCAACTTTTGTATCAACATGGACGGGACTAGAAGAGATTATGTAGATTATGTCATTTCTAAAGTCCCTTTAGTTTCTAACTTTCTGAGTCTGCAAAAAGGGAATGAAAGTTTATATGCAAAGTTTTTTTTTTTTTTAAGATTTTATTTATTTGACAGAGAGAGAGAAATCACAAGTAGGCAGAGAGGCAGGCAGAGAGAGAGAGAGGGGAGAAAGCAGGTTCCCTGCGGAGCAGAGAGCCCGATGCGGGGCTCGATCCCAGGACCCTGGGATCACGACCCGAGCTGAAGGCAAAGGCTTTAACCCACTGAGCCACCCAGGCGCCCCTATGTGCAAAGTTTTGATGATACAATATAATTTGAAGAATCATGGTAGGGTTTTGGCATATTTCACTATATTGAAGATAGTGAATGAGCTTAAGAATGGACTTTGGTTGCAATTATTTTTGTATTTTCTCTGTAGGCATTAATCAATTCATGAGAGAGACAGTGAAGAATTATAAAAGAAATGGGTTTGTTCAGACCATTTTGGGAAGGTGTAGATATTTACCAGGAATCCATGACAACAACCCTTATCATAAAGTTCACATATGTTGAAATGTCTCTGGATTTTTAGCTTAATATTTTAATGACATATGCTTTTTCTATAGACTAAACACTGCTAATTTTCCTTTTAGGGATCATTAGCATATTAATTGGATCTTCTGTTTCACTAAGGATTTTGAAGTGAAGGCTCATGCCTAAATTTGCTGAACACAGTCCTTAGAAGACTAATGTAAATATGGGTTCACTTAGTAATACTTCAAATACTTTAAAGATGTTCTGTTTCAGTAAACCAGTTACTTAGTAGTTTTGCTAATAAGTTATAAATTTAATTTTTATATCTGTTAATTGTTCTTTGTTTCAGTTATCATATACCAGTTTGTTGTATCACACCAAATTGCCAATGTCTCTAGAGATTAACCAATCATTATATGTGGTTCCTTCATTTTTGGTTCATTCTACTTGTGTGTTTGTTTTAAAAGCAGTGGCTCCACAGAGGTTAGTAGGATATCCAAAATATTGAAGAAGGCTGTTTTCTTAGCACCATTTTAAGTATTTATTGATGGTATGTGTTCAAATTATTATTAAAAACTCTGAAATCATTGGGATCCACAGAAAGTATTCTATGTATCTGAACATTTAAATTTCTATATAGTCCACATCTTCCTGTTTGAACTCCTTGTATTTCATCTTCTCCCAAAATTTCACATGTCAGTGCCCACTATACATTGTATATATTGAAAATTCCCAGCCCCATACTGCTAAACTTCTGTGTGGAGCAGGAAACCTTCAGAGCACTAGTGATCTTAGGGACCATGGAGGAATAGTTGGCTTTTTGTTATTTCTTCACTCTGTAGGCTCCCAAATAAGCAGACATCAAATATTTATCAGGCTTTTACCATATCTCTAAATCACTTGTCACTTAGGGGTAGATAGTTTTCTATTGGTCAGATGGAGTCAGCTAGTGGAAAGCTTTTAATGGCAGGCTGAAAAGTTAAGACTTGATCTAACAGGAGTTATGTTTCATGGGATTTTACATTATGAAAATTGGTAGATAGAGTCATATATGTAAATGAACCATGTAAGTTTTTGAAAATTAATATTTTTGCACCTAAAGATGTGAGAGTAAGCCTTTCTTTTTTAAAAATTTTATTTTATTTCTTCTCAGTGTTCCAGAATTCATTGTTTATGCACCACACCCAGTACTCCATGCAATACGTGCCCTCCATAATACCCACCACCAGGCTCACCCATCTCCCCACCTCCTTCCCCTCCAAAACCCTGTTTGTTTCTCAGAGTCCACAGTCTCTCATGGTTTGTCTCCCCTCCAATTTCCCCCATCTCACTTCTCCTCTCCCTCTCCCAATGTCCTCCATGTTATTCCTTATGCTCCACAAGGAAGTGAAACCATATGATACTTGACTCTCTCTGCTTGACTTACTTCACTCAGCATAATCTCTTTTGGTCCCATCCATGTTATTATAAAAGTTAGGTATTCATCTTTTCTGATGGAGGCATAATACTCCATTGTACATATGGACCATATCTTCTTTATCCATTCATCCACTGAGGGGCATCTTGGTACTTTCCACAGTTTGGCAACTGTGGCTATTGCTGCTATGAACACTGGGGTACAGATGGCCCCTTTTTCATTACATCTGAATCTTTGGGGTAAATACCCAGTAGTGCAATTGCAGGGTCATAGGGAAGCTCTATTTTTAATTTCTTAAGGAATCGCCACACTGTTTTCCAAAGTGGCTGCACCAACTTGCATTCCCACCAACAGTGTAAGACTTTCTTTACAACCTCTCCAACACTTGTCGTTTACTGTCTTGTTGATTTTGGTCATCCTAACTGGCATATGGTGATATGTCAATGTGTTCTTTTTTTTTTTTTTTTTTTTAAGATTTCTTTTATTTATTTGACAGAGAGTACAAGTAGGCAGAGGCAGGCAGGGCAGGGGGGGAAGCAGGCTCCCTACTGAGCAGAGAGCCCAATGTGGGGCTTGATCCCAGAACCCTGGGATCATGACCCAAGCCGAAGGCAGAGGCTTTAACCCACTGAGCCACCCAGGCACCCCTCAATGTGGTTTTGATTTGAATCTCCTTGATTGCTAATGATGATGAACATTTTTTCATGTCCCCTTTAGCCATTTGCATGTCTCCTTTGGAGAAGTGTCTGTTCATGTCTTCTACCCATTTTTTGACGTGGTTTTCTGTTTTGTGTGTGTTGAGTTTGAGGAGCTCCTTATAGATCTTGGATATCAGCCCTTGGTCTGCGGTGTCATTTGAGAATATCTTCTCCCATTCCGTGGGTTGCTGCTTTGTTTTACTGACTGTTTCCTTTCCTGTACAGAAGATTTTGATCTTGATGAAGTCCCATAAGTTCATTTTCACTTTTGTTTCCTTTGCCTTTGGAGACATATCTTGAAAGAAGTTGCTGGGGTTGAAGGGGTTGCTGGTTGAAGGGGTTACTGCCTCTGTTCTTCTGTAGAATTTTGATAGACTCCTGCCTCACCTTGAGGTCTTTTATCCATTTTGAGTTTATCTTTGTGTATGGCATAAGAGAATGGTCGAGTTTCATTCTTCTACACATAGCTGTCCAATTTTCCCAGCACCATTTATGAAGAGACTGTCTTTTTTCCAATGTATATTTTTCTCTGTTTTGTTGAAGATTATTTGACCATAGAGTTGAGGGTCCATATCTGGATTCTCTGAGAGAAAAACCTTTCAATCCAGATCTTTTAGGTGTCAAAGTTTAAACTGATTCATTATGTTGTTACTGAAAAAAGAAAAGAAAAGAAAAGAAAATTCCACCCTTCTGAATTATGAATAAACATAATCAGATGCAAAATTTGGTTTTGGTTTGGTTTTACTTTTTGTTTAAACCCTTATTATATTGAAAAATACACATAGGGAAAATACAGGAAACAAATGTAAATTTCAGTATATTATCACAGAGCTACACCTGTGTAGCAACTACTCAAGTCACATAGAAAATTCTTTTATGTTTCCTAATCACTACCCACAGCCCTTCCAGGAATAATTGCTATTGTCATTTCTAAGCCTATAGTTTTATGTATTTTTGACCTCTTTCTACATCATGTGTATATATTCTTGCATCTAGCTTCTTTCACTCAAAATTGCTTAGGTAAGTCATTCATGTTTCATTTGGAGTAACTATTTTATTGTAGTATATTCTATTATGTGAATATAGCACAGTTTATCCATTTTTCCATTGATGGACATTTAGGTTTCCAGTTTAGAGTTTATTATTATTGCTATTATTAATTTAATTTTATTTATTTTTTTAAATTTAATTTTATTTTCCAGTGTTCCAAGATTCACTGTTTATGCACCACACCCAGTGCTCCATGCAATATGTGCCCTCCTTAATACCCACCACCAGGGTCACTCATCCTCCCTCCACCTTCCTCCCTTCCAAAACCCTCAGTTTGTTTCTCAGAGTTAATCTTGCTGTTTTGAAAATTCTTGTCGAAGGTCCTTGGTGTGCATATGTTTCCATTACGTTTGGTAAAGACCAAGTCATAGAATTACTGCTTCTTCAGCTTTAGTAGGTAAAGCCAAATGGTTTCTTATGGTGGTTGTAGCAATTGTCCTCATCAGAAGTATGTGCAAGTTCTCATTGCTCTGCAACCTTGCCAACAGTTGCTATTAAGATGATACAATTTTAGCTATTCTGGTGGGTTTAAAGTACTATCTTGTTAGTTTTACTTTGCATTTCCTTGAATACTAATGAGGTAAAGCAATTTAACAAATATATATTAGCCCTTAGCTATTTTTTCTTGGGAGAGTACTTTTTCAAGTTTTCTTGATCATCTTTTGTTGTTGTTTTCTTTTTACTTTTTTTTTTTTTAAAGATTTTATTTATTTGAGAGAGAGAGAGAACACACAAGTGGGGATGGGAGGAGAGCTGAGGGAGAGGGAGAAGCAGATTCCCAGAATCCCAAGATCAAGACCTTTGTTGAAAGCAGATACCCATTTGAGCTACTCAGGCCCCCTGTCTTTTTCTTATATATAGGAGCTCATTATTGATTATATTTTTGGAAAATATTCTCTCCCACACTGTGTTTGGCCTTTGCATTCTTATCAGTAACTTTAGATGAGGAGAGGGAATTAATTTGGTTTATTCTTAAAATTTTTATTGAGAAATAACATGTACAGTGAAGGGTACAAATCCCTAAGCATAAAGCTGTAAGTCTTAATGTGTATACCCATATAACCACTATCCCAGTCATGACATAGAACTTTTCCAGCACTCAGAAGGCTTCTTTATGTTCCCTCAAAATCAATACCATCCACTTCCCACCCCAGCACACACATAAAAGTATAGGGTAGTTTTGTATGAAGTTGAATTTTATTTAAGTGTAATTGTACCGTATGTACTCTTGGGTCTGACTTTTTTCGCTCAAATATAGGTTTGTGAGATTCATTAGTGTCATACGCAACTCTAGCTCATGTCTTTATTTAACTGACATTATGGGAACACACCAACAATTTATTTATCTGTTTGAATGGTGGCAGAAATTTTCACTATTTCCAGGTTTTAGCTATCATTAATAAAGCTTCTATGAACATTCTTATTTGTGTCTTTTGGTAAACATATGCACCCAACTTCATTACCTTTAGAGTGGAATTGGTGAGTCATAGAATAAGCACATTTATGCCTGCAGTATATACTGCCTAACAGTTTTACAGAGTGGGTATCCCAGTTAACATTGCCATCAGCTCTGTTTATCTACATTCTTGCCATTGCTTACTGTCATTGTTCTTTTTAATTTTAGCCATTCTGGTAACTGTGTAATGGTACCTCACTCTGCTTTTTATTAATTAATTAACTAATTAATTAATTAATGTGTTATGTTAGTCACCATATAGTACATCATTAGTTTTTGATGTAGTGTTCCCAGATTCATTGTTTACATGTAATACCCAGTACTCCATGCAATACAAGCCCTTCTTAATACCCATCACCAGGCTCACCCATTTTCCTACTCCCCACCCCCCCCCCCAAAGCCCTCAGTTTGTTTCGTGGAGTTCACAGTCTCTCATGATTCATCTCCCCCTCTGATTTTTGCCTTTCCCTAATGACTAGTGATGTTGAGCTCCTTTTTTGTTTATTATCCATTTGGGTATCTTCTTTTGTGGAGGATATATTTAAGTCTTTGTCTCTCTTTTTTTGAATTAGCTATTTTTAACTGATTTATGAGAGTCCTTTATATATTCCAGATATGAGCCCTTTGCTTACGTAGATTTATCCATTTTTTATATTATTGTAGTATTTTCCTTGATCTGTTTTAACAAAGTTTTCTCTACCCCAACTTCAAGAAAATATTCAGTAGGAGCTTTTTTATTTTGCCATATATATTTGTATCTATAAATCAACCAAGAACTGGTTTTTATGTATTTTGAGAGACTGAGGGTCAAGGTCTTTCTCCTTCCCACTCAAGGATATACAGTTGTACCTAACTACTTATTGAAAAGACTGACCTTTCCCCCCACTACTTTACAGTGTCACCTTTGCCACAAATTATATTTTCAAATATGGATGTGTTTTTGGATGCATTACTTTTGTCTGTTGTATTTGATCATTATTTAGACAGTGCCACATTACCTTTGTGATACAACCTTGTAAGATGTCTTGATATATGATAAAGTAAGTCTTCTTATCTCGTTCTTTTGTTTGGTTTTCGAGTATTTGCCTGTTCTTGGTTCTTTGCATTGCCATATATGTTGTAGAAGCAGCACGTGAATTTCTAGACAAAAACAAAATCCTGTTGGGATTTTTTTGAGGTTGCCTTGAACTCATAGATCAAGATGGGATTAATGGACATATTTATACACTTGAGTTTTCTAATCCATGAACATGATCTATCTGTCAATTTATTTAGGTCTGTAGTTCTTAAATTCTCTTAATGTATAATTTTGGGGGAAGAGATCATATATGTATTTTTATTAGATTTATAGCTAGGTATTTGAAAATTTTGATGCTGTTACAAATGGCTTTTTTTTTTTTACTTTTTTCCTACTTTTTAAACCTTTTCTAACTCTTTGCTACTGGCACTTAGAAATATAATTTTTTTTTTTTTTGTCTAGAAGCCTTGCAAATATTACTTACTAATTCAAAAATTAGTAGATACTTGCAGATATTCTATCATCACAATTATCATCTGCAAAGTAGTTTTATAACTACCTTTCCAACTTTATTATTTTATTACTTTTGCTTGACTTACCAGCTAGGACATTGTTGAATATAAGTAGTAATAGTGAGGATCTTTGCCTCTTTTCTGATCTCAGAGGGAAATTTTAAGCATTTATTACTAAATAGAATTTTCCTTTAGGTTTTTAATTTTGCCTGTGTCTGATAAAGTAAGCTCACTTGTATATTTGCATATAGGGCATAGAGTCTTTGTCATACCTGCTAAATTCTGCTCTTACAGTGCAAATATGGTCAGAGACAATACATAAATGAGTGAGTGTGATTGTGTTCCAATAAAACATTTTTATGAAACAGAAGATAGGCCAGATTTGGCCTGAAGGCTGTAGTTTGCCCACCCGTGTTCTAACTGTCCCTTCTTTGAATATAATCTGCCTTTCTTCTTTAGGTTGCTTTCCATACAGTATTTTTCTTTCTGTCTCATTTCCATTAGATTTTCTGTGATATGCCTAAGTATGCATATGTTTTTAATTTATGTGCTTCTCTGTGAATATGTTTGTTTAATTGATCCTTTGAGGGTGTTAGGACTTTTTCAATCTGTGACTTGATACCTTTTGTTGATTTTGGAAATTTCTTAGTCATTTCTTCTTTAATTATTGCTTCATTGCATTCTTTCCTCTCTGGGACTCCTATTATAAAATTTCTTAATCTTAAAAAAAATCCTTATGTTTAATATCCTTTGTTTGTTATTTTTCACGTTTATATTGCATCCTGCTTAATTCTGGATATTTTCTTCTTTTAATTTTTTTTATTTTTAAAGGTTTATTTATTTATTAGAGAGCAAGCCAGCATGAGGGGAAGGGGAAGAGGGAGAAGCAGACTCCTTGCTGAGTAGGGAGCCTGACATGGGACTTGATCCCAGGACCCTGAGATCATGATCTGAACCAAAGGCAGACACTTAAATGATTGAGCCACCCACATGCCCTCTGGATATTATTTTCTTCTTCTTCTTCTTTTTCTTCTTCTTCTTCTTCTTCTTCTTCTTCTTCTTCTTCTTCTTCTTCTTCTTTCTTTTTTAAAAAAGATTTTATTTATTTAATTGACAGAGAGAGATCACAAATAGGCAGAAAGGAAGGCAGAGAGAGAGAGAGAAAGAGAGAGGAGGAAGCAGGTTCCTTGCTGAGCAGAGAGCCTAATGCGGGCCTCGATCCCAGGACCCTGAGATCATGACCTGAGGCGAAGGCAGAGGCTTAACCCACTGAGCCACCCAGGCGCCCCCTGGATATTTTCTTCTACTGTATCTTTCAATCTACTGATTTTGCTCTTCAGTTTGCTATTGAACTCAACTGTTGAGCTTTTTATGTTCTGAATCCTTTAGAACTTTTCCAGAACTCCAGAAGGTTTCTTTATGTTCCCTTCATGCCAGTACTATCCCCCACTGTACACACACACCAAACTACAAAGAAGGTACTGTTTTACGTGCTTTAAGTTTTGTTTTTTCCCCTGGCACAGAGTGATGCTTTTTAAAATTGGAGTATAATTAATATACAGTGTTATATTAGTTCAGGTGTACAATATAATGATTCAGCAGTTCTGTACATTTCTCAGTGCTCATCAAGATAAGTGTACTCTTAATTTCCTTTATTTCATTCCCTCACCCTCCCTTCTCTCTGGCTGGCAACTACCAGTTTGTTCTTTTTTTTTTCTTTGTTCATTTATTTCTTAAATTATACATATGACTGAAATCATATGGAATTTGTCTTTCTCTGATTAACTTATTTCACTTCACATTGTGCCCTCTAGGTCCATCCATGTTGTTGAAAATGGCAATATTTCATTCTTTTCTTATGGTTAAGTGCTATTCCATTGTAGGAATATACCACATGTTCTTTTTGCATTCATCTATGGATGAACAATTGGATTGCTTCATATTTTGGTTATTGTAAAATGCTGCATAAGCATAAGTGTGCATATATCTTTTCATATTAGTGTTTTTGTTTTCATGGGGTAAATATGTTTTTTGGTGGGGTCTTTAGTCTTTAGGTAAGTCACTGGATCATATGGTAATTCCATTTTTTAATTTTTTTGAGGACATTCCATATTGTTTTTCATGGTGGCTGCACCAATTTGCAGTATCACCAGTAGTGAACAAGGGTTCCTTTTTGTCCACATATTCAGCAACCCTGGTTATTTCTTACCTTTTTGGGAAAACACAACATCCATTCATAAAAAACAAAAAAACTTTCAACAATGTAGGTTTAGAGGGAACATGCCTGAGCATAATAAAGGCCATATGTGAAAAAACCCACAGCTAGCATCATACT
This sequence comes from Mustela erminea, assembly GCF_009829155.1. Taxonomy (NCBI): domain Eukaryota; kingdom Metazoa; phylum Chordata; class Mammalia; order Carnivora; family Mustelidae; genus Mustela; species Mustela erminea. Next base: position 153,171,313 of record NC_045614.1, read on the forward strand.
CAATGGTAAAAAACAGATCTTTTCCTTCAAGATCAGGAACAAGACAAGGATGTCCACTCTCACCACTTTTATTCAACATAGTACTGGAAGTCCTAGCCACAGCAATCAGACAAAAGAAGGAAATAGAAGGCATCCAAATTGGTAAGGAAAAAGTAAGACTTTTACTATTTGCAGAGGACTTGATACTATATATAGAAAACTAAAGACCCCACCAAAAAACTACTAGAACTGATAAATTCAGTGAAGTGGCAAGATACAAAACTAATATACAGAAATCTGTTGCATTATTATGCACTAATAATAAAGTAGCACAAAGAGAAATTAAGAAAATGATCCCATTTTCAACTGCACCAAGAATAATAAAATATCTAAAAATAAACTAAACCAGGGAGCTGGAACACCTATACTTTGAAAACTATAAAAATGTTGATGAAACAAACTGAAGATGACACAGACAAATGGAAAGATTTTCCATGCTCATGGATGAGAAGAAAGAAATATTGTTAAAATGTCCATACTACTCAAGGAAATTTATGGATTAATGCAATCCCTCTCAAAATATCAATACCATTTTCCACAGAACTAGAATAAATAATCCTAAAATTGTTTTGGAACCACAAAAGACCCCACATAGCTAAAACAATCTTGAAAAAAAGAAGAACCAAACTGGAGGTATCATAATCCCAGATTTCAAGATATATTTCAAAGCTCTAGTAAGTTATTTTTATTTTTTAGTTCTTGAGTTGCCATTTTGCTCTTATTTTATGGGTATTTTGTTCTCTGTTGAAATACTCAATTTTGTCTTTTATTATCTTAACTACATTAAACTTTATTTTATAGTCTAATAAATTTGGTAATAGTCTATAGTCTAATAAGTCTCAAACTTGTATCCCTGTATTCTTTTCCTACTTTGTTTTTCTTAGTTTCTATAAGAACAGTTATATTGTCTCAATTCTTTGCTGTACTGGTAGTTTTTTATTGAGTGTCAAATGTTGATTATGAAAGATTGTGGGTATAATTTGAAGCTTGTATGATAATGTTACTTTGTTCAGAAGATTTACATTTGCTTTTGGCAGGAAACTAGAATGACCAACAGTCTAGGATGACTTTGATCCAATTTCAGGATTAGAAATTAATTGAAGCAAAGATGTTAAGACCAGATTATCTCTAATTTATCCTTTTTCCTAGGGTGTTAGTTTTGGGGTGGCAACTTGATGGTTTCCTAGTGCTCCTTCTACTTCTTGCCCCGTTTGTTCCCTAGGCCCCTCAAGACCATCAAGCTCTGCTCAGAGGTTCTTTCAGCTTCCTCTTCTGAAATCTGTTGATATCTCTGGGAGAAATGTGGCCTCCAATGCCAGGGTCATCTCCTTGGCTTTCTTTCTCCCGTGGTTCTCTAGGTTCTATAATTTCCCATATCTTTTTAACCATCTGATTCAAAGAGACATTCTCTATCCAGCTTTTCCCATTGCTATCAGTGGGAGGGTTGGTCCTAAAGGCCTAATCTCCCATTACCAGAAACCTATGTTTTTTATGCGTGTGAAAACCCCTGGTTGTGAAGGGATAGAGATTGTGAGACACGAAGAATCCCAAAGGCTGCCAAGTTTTTTTTATTTTGGAGAGAATCAGGGAAGTATAATATGATGAAAGTAAAGTGTATATCTTAGTTTTATTTTTATGCTTGCTTATGTCACAGTAAAAACTACCCTAAAATTTCAATGGCTTATAATAAGAAACTTTATTTTTAATTTATATTAGAGTTTGGCTCTGGGTTGACAGTGGCTCTGCTCCATATTTTCTTCATTCTGGAATTGAGAATGAAAGAAAAGTGTCTATCTGGGATAAGCCCTTTTTTTTTTTTTTTTGACAATGTTGGATAGCTGTAGATGGGACTATATGTCAATTTTATTCACGTTTCTCTTGCCAGAACAAGTCAAGGTCAACCTTTTAGAGTGAACATTTGAAATCACATGGCATTGGGTGGGGCAGCAAGTAAGAACAATAGTAACACAGTCCACTACAAAGTGGCCTATGGTTTCAAGAAGGAGAGGCATCAGTAGAACTCTGAAATTCAGTCACCCTTTAAACAGTGACAACTGAGTAAGTTTAGAGTGGATTCATCAGCATATGACAAAACAAAACAAAAAAAAAAAGAGGGGGGAAATTGTCTATCTCTTTAACAACTATTTACTATATTAGAAATTGGTTGTAACCCAGGTGACATAAAGCTAGTCTCAAGTTACATAAATCCTTCCAGAGTATAGACCCTTCCCACTCTCTGAGATCTTCTGGGACAGTAGATATGGTATTCATGGGTAGGTTATACCTTGAACATTAACCCAGATACCCATCCTTGCTACTTTAGGATGATCACTTTTAGCAGCTAGGGTTGCCTGCCAAGCAGTTCATGGCAGCAATAGTTTTGGGGAGGTCTAACTTAATACCTAGGAATCTAGGGTATGCATTTTCACTAGCAGCTAATGATTAACCCCAGCAGCCCATAAAAAAAGCTCTGATTCAAGCCAAGGGCTTCAGATGCTCTTGGGCCAAACTCTACATAGGACCAAGAAGCCACTTATATGGAAGATGCTCTTGGAACATTCTCACATCACAAAGAATAATATTCTACTTATATCTATTTAGGCTTAAAAGGAATTGTATCTTAAAGCATAGATCTTTTAGAGTGAAGTTTAGAACTAGAACATTGGTGACACATATGTTTATGAAATAATTTTGAGCTACTAAGTACATTTTAAGTGTAATACAGTTTTTGATTCTGGAATGTTGAAGATTTCTAAACTGAAGGGATCTGAACTTTTTCTATTTAGACTGTTTTCATGTGGATGATAGCCCAGAATCTAGAGCCCTAGATCATTCTAGTTGTTAGGATGCAGCTTAATAGTTGATGTCCTGGATTACATCTTGGTCCAGATTACAGATGTGAGCACTGATCTGTGGATGTGGATACTAAGAGCAGGTATGAAATCATGTAGGTGTATCTGATGGAGCCCTTGTTATTGATTTTCATAGGCGGAGTGTCAGGCTATCCACAGAGCAGTCCAAGGTTTGGCGGCTGATATTGTTAAAATAGCCACAGTTAACATTCAGAAGCAGTTAGAGACCTTCCATTCAACCTTCAAGTTCCATGGTCATCGGGAGAGTATGCTCCAAAGTGACAAAACAGGTTTGTTCATAAAGGAGAACCCTGCTATAATGTAGTAAGATTAATTATATCAGAAAAGAAAAAGGGAAGCATTTTACACATTATTTTTCAGCAGTTTTCAAATGTTTTGGTCTCATGATGTCTTTATATTCTCAGAATTACTAAGGGTCCCAAAGAACCCTTAGTTTATGTGGTTTATATATACTAATATTTACCATATTAGAAATTTAAACAGGACATTCAAAAACATATTAACATTTGAAAATAATAATAAACTCACAATATGTTAGCACAAGTAACATTTTCTTAAAAACAACTGAATGTTTTAGAACAAGAAAAAATTGGTGACAAGTGGTTTTAGTTTACATTTCTACAAGTCTCTTTAATGTCTGACTTAGGAGACGATATTTGGATTCTCTTATATATTTCTGCATTCAGTTTGTTCCAATCTCACCTATCCTGTAACCTCTGGAAGATTCTCTTATACAGTCTATGGTGATAAATGTCCCACTTTGTGGGGGACTGATGGGTTTCCCAGGATATGGGACTTCGGTGCTAAATCAGGACAGCTGGTTACTTTAGTGTGCACTTTGGAGAGAATGAGACTGAAAAAGGAAAATAAATTCTGAGTGTTATTAGGAAAACGATTTTGACTTTGAAGATACTTTGAAGGAATCTTAGGGGTCTTCTGGTTCTTGGATAACACCTTAAGACCATGTTGATTTTCCTATTCATCACCTTCCATGTTCTCGGAAGTCTGGGAATATATACCGAGATTAACTTCCTTATCACATATATTCTTTGCCAGTATTGCCCTCTGTTCTTATTCTTATTTTCCTAAGTTCTGTCCTTATTGCTTGGATAGATTATTTCTTGTTCTGACAAGTAGATCCCCTTCTCTATTTGTCCCGTGTCCATACTTTTGCTTTAAATACCATTTCACTGTGATTGAGATTGGCAAACCATACTGCAGCCAGGTTTTAAATTTTCCTGGGAGGAAGTTAAGGTTTGGGGCATAAATGGAAAGAATAAACTGCTGGAGATGAGTCAGAAAAAGTAAAATCAGCTGTTTAGGATGGAATTTGCTATTTCTAGAAGAAACATACATGTACATTGCAGAGAATAATAGAGACAGTCACACAGATATAAAGATGTTCACTTACATACAAAAATACATAGATATAAAGACTTGCCTATCACATGGGGATTATTAATTTTATTGTCTTACCTCTCCCCCTAATATCTAAGGCTACTCATTCAACATTTTTTGTATGGTAGTCAGTGTGCACACACATCACACTCGTTACCGCACACACCACACTCATTACCACACACACCACATTCTCTCTTTCTTTATAGGGAGAATAAATGATCAAACTAATTTGGGTAATAATACTATACTATGTGCTTCAGGGGATTTGGAAATAAAAGTTATCAATCTCTTTCAAGTCTAAAATTGAAGGAAAGAAAGGGAAGATGTGATCTGTGACTGAAATATTTACAGAACAGTTCACAGCAGAGTGATGCAGGGCCAGAATGAGGATAGGGACAATAACAGCTTTTGGAGTGGGTGAAAGGCAATATGGGTATGTTCCTGAGGATCACTTCCTGGGCTTGTGCCGGGGTAAAGGTAGTGGTAGGTCAGCTGAGCCCGAGGAAGCAGCCTGCGCAGGAAGCAGGAGGATCATAGCCAAAGAACAGAAGCCAAAGAACAACAGGAAATCCAGAGGATGAAGGTATGGTGACTGGAAAGCAGAAAAGCATCCTGATAACCAATGATGTGAGCTAAGTGGGGGCTGGTGGGGCAGAGCAGATTTTAGTCAGCTGGCAAAAAGATAGTTGCACAGCCTTTGCGGCCCTGGGATGGAAGCAGCTTGCCACAGCCTCATCTGTCTGTGCTCTTTGACCCTATAAGGGCCACCTGTCAATAAACTTGGGCTGCAGATTATGACAGCTGAAGAACCCTCTCTGAGGGAAGCACCAGATACTAAGGAAGATAGTGTTTGTGCTGCCTGGAACGAACAGTGGGAAATCTGGGTGGCAGAGAGGGAAATGATTAAGAGCAGTTACTCTAAAGTAACCTTATCTTAGTGATTAGTGGGCATAATCTGTGCCAGTAGGCCCAGCTTGTTAGGAGATGTAACTAAGTCTAATACAGTGGAGTTATAGGTTCTTTTGAGAATATACTGAAAGATCACTCTACAGAAAAATGTACAGATAACAGACTATAACACTTAACTTCAAGGGATTTGTACAGTCTCTGAAGTCCTCATTTGGACCCTGGGTTTAGAATTACTTGTTAAGTGTGGTGCAGTTGGGAAAACCCCAGTTCTACCTCAGCGACACTTCTGGCCATAAGAAGATATCAGGGAGTGCCCTTTTTATAAACCGCCTAAAGACAATACCAGCTTATTTTCCTGGGGGCAGAGATCAGGCCCCATACTACTCTGGTGCTATTATGCAGAGAAGTTGGTAGTAAGGTCGCCATGGAAAGTGAAGATGTTGGTTATTTATAGGAAATAAGTTAGACATCTTTTGGAGCAGAGTTCTTCAAACTGCATTTACTGACTTCTTTGTTACATTCCTCCTTTCTGGGAGAAAGCTGGTAGAGTTTTGAGTTTACCTGATAGGTGGGAAGTCAGCAAGTACATCCTTTCTAAATCTTACGTACTTTAATCTCTTAATTAAAATTCTCCAGAGTTTCTCAAAATCCCTAAAAAAACCTGTTCTTCTATAACACAGTGACATGCTGATCAGTTTTCCTACTTTTTTCATGGGGTAAGATTGTTACCAAAGAGAAAACTGCAAGGGATTTCTCCCCAATCAGGGGAAGCTTCTTTTTTTTTTTTTTAATTAATTTTTTATTTTTTATAAACATATATTTTTATCCCCAGGGGTACAGGTCTGTGAATCACCAGGTTTACACACTTCACAGCACTCACCAAAGCACATACTCTCCCCAATGTCCATAATCCCACCCCCTTCTCCCAAACCCCCTCCCCCCAGCAACCCTCAGTTTGTTTTGTGAGATTAAGAGTCACTTATGGTTTGTCTCCCTCCCAATTCCATCTTGTTTCATTTATTCTTCTCCTACCCACTTAAGCCCTCATGTTGCATCACCACTTCCTCATATCAGGGAGATCATATGATAGTTGTCTTTCTCTGCTTGACTTATTTCGCTAAGCATGATACGCTCTAGTTCCATCCATGTTGTCGCAAATGGCAAGATTTCATTTCTTTTGATGGCTGCATAGTATTCCATTGTGTATATATACCACATCTTCTTGATCCATTCATCTGTTGATGGACATCTAGGTTCTTTCCATAGTTTGGCTATTGGAAATAGTGGACATTGCTGCTATAAACATTCGGGTGCATGTGCCCCTTTGGATCACTACGTTTATATCCTTAGGGTAAATACCCAATAGTGCAATTGCTGGGTCATAGGGCAGTTCTATTTTCAACATTTTGAGGAACCTCCATGCTGTTTTCCAGAGTGGCTGCACAAGCTTGCATTCCCACCAACAGTGGAGGAGGGTTCCTCTTTCTCCGCATCCTCGCCAGCATCTGTCATTTCCTGACTTGATGATTTTAGCCATTCTGACTGGTGTGAGGTGATATCTCATTGTGGTTTTGATTTGTATTTCCCTGATGCCGAGTGATATGGAGCACTTTTTCATGTGTCTGTTGGCCATCTGGATGTCTTCTTTGCAGAAATGTCTGTTCATGTCCTCTGCCCATTTCTTGATTGGATTATTTGTTCTTTGGGTGTTGAGTTTGCTAAGTTCTTTATAGATTTTGGACACTAGTCCTTTATCTGATATGTCGTTTGCAAATATCTTCTCCCATTCTGTCAGTTGTCTTTTGATTTTGTTAACTGTTTCCTTTGCTGTGCAAAAGCTTTTGATCTTGATGAAATCCCAATAGTTCATTTTTGCCCATGCTTCCCTTGCCTTTTGCGTTGTTCCTAGGAAGATGTTGCTGCGGCAGAGGTCAAAGAGGTTGCTGCCTGTGTTCTCCTCAAGGGTTTTGATGGATTCCTTTCGCACATTGAGGTCCTTCATCCATTTTGAGTCTATTTTTGTGTGTGGTGTAAGGAAATGGTCCAATTTCATCTTTCATGAGTACTTTATAGTTTTCTGAGTATAGATTCTGTGTCTCTTTGGTTAGGTTTATTCCTAGGTATCTTATGGTTTTGGGTGTAATTGTAAATGGGATTGACTCCTTAATTTCTCTTTCTTCTGTCTTCTTGTTGGTGTAGAGAAATGCAACTGATTTCTGTGCATTGATTTTATATCCTGACACTTTACTGAATTCCTGTATAAGTTCTAGCAGTTTTGGAGTGGAGGCTTTTGGGTTTTCCGCATATAGTATCATATCATCTGCGAAGAGTGATAATTTGACTTCTTCTTTGCCGATTTGGATGCCTTTAATTTCCTTTTGTTGTCTGATTGCTGAGGCTAGGACCTCTAGTACTATGTTGAATAGCAGTGGTGATAATGGACATCCCTGCCGTGTTCCTGACCTTAGCGGAAAAGCTTTCAGTTTTTCTCCATTGAGAATGATATTTTCAGTGGGTTTTTCATAGATGGCTTTGATGATATTGAGGTATGTGCCCTCTATCCCTACACTTTGAAGAGTTTTGATCAGGAAGGGATGCTGTACTTTGTCAAATGCTTTTTCAGCATCTATTGAGAGTATCCTATGGTTCTTGTTCTTTCTTTTATTGATGTGTTGTATCACATTGACTGATTTGCGGATGTTGAACCAACCTTGCAGCCCTGGAATAAATCCCACTTGGTCGTGGTGAATAATCTTTTTAATGTACTGTTGAATCCTATTGGCTAGTATTTTGTTGAGTATTTTCGCATCTGTGTTCATCAAGGATATCGGTCTATAGCTCTCTTTTTTGGTGGGATGCTTGTCTGGTTTGGGGATCAAGGTGATGCTGGCCTCATAAAATGAGTTTGGAAGTTTTCCTTCCATTTCTATTTTTTGGAACAGTTTCAGGAGAATAGGAATTAGTTCTTCTTTAAATGTTTGGTAGAATTCCCCCGGGAAGCCGTCTGGCCCTGGGCTTTTGTTTGTTTGGAGATTTTTAATGACTGTTTCAATCTCCTTACTGGTTTTGGGTCTGTTCAGGCTTTCTATTTCTTCCTGGTTCAGTTGTGGTAGTTTATATGTTTCTAGGAATGCATCCATTTCTTCCAGATTGTCAAATTTATTGGCGTAGAGTTGCTCATAGTATGTTCTTATAATAGTTTGTATTTCTTTGGTGTTAGTTGTGATCTCTCCTCTTTCATTCATGATTTTATTTATTTGGGTCCTTTCTCTTTTCTTTTTGATAAGTCGGGCCAGGGGTTTATCAATTTTATTAATTCTTTCAAAGAACCAGCTCCTAGTTTCGTTGATTTGTTCTATTGTTTTTTTGGTTTCTATTTCACTGATTTCTGCTCTGATCTTTATGATTTCTCTTCTCCTGCTGGGCTTAGGGTTTCTTTCTTGTTCTTTCTCCAGCTCCTTTAGGTGTAGGGTTAGGTTGTGTACCTGAGACCTTTCCTGTTTCTTGAGAAAGGCTTGTACCGCTATATATTTTCCTCTCAGGACTGCCTTTGTTGTGTCCCACAGATTTTGAACCGTTGTATTTTTATTATCATTTGTTTCCATGATTTTTTTCAATTCTTCTTTAATTTCCCGGTTGACCCATTCATTCTTTAGAAGGATGCTGTTTAGTCTCCATGTATTTGGGTTCTTTCCAAACTTCCTTTTGTGGTTGAGTTCTAGCTTTAGAGCATTGTGGTCTGAAAATATGCAGGGAATGATCCCAATCTTTTGATACCGGTTGAGTCCTGATTTAGGACCGAGGATGTGATCTATTCTGGAGAATGTTCCATGTGCACTAGAGAAGAATGTGTATTCTGTTGCTTTGGGATGAAATATTCTGAATATATCTGTGATGTCCATCTGGTCCAGTGTGTCCTTTAAGGCCTTTATTTCCTTGCTGATCTTTTGCTTGGATGATCTGTCCATTTCAGTGAGGGGAGTGTTAAAGTCCCCTACTATTATTGTATTATTGTTGATGTGTTTCTTTGATTTAGTTATTAATTGGTTTATATAGTTGGCTGCTCCCACGTTGGGGGCATAGATATTTAAAATTGTTAGATCTTCTTGTTGGACAGACCCTTTGAGTATGATATAGTGTCCTTCCTCATCTCTTATTATAGTCTTTGGCTTAAAATCTAATTGATCTGATATAAGGATTGCCACTCCTGCTTTCTTCTGATGTCCATTAGCATGGTAAATTGTTTTCCACTCCCTCACTTTAAATCTGGAGGTGTCTTCGGGCTTAAAATGAGTTTCTTGGAGGCAACATATAGATGGGTTTTGTTTTTTTATCCATTCTGATACCCTGTGTCTTTTGACAGGGGCATTTAGCCCATTAACATTCAGGGTAAGTATTGAGAGATATGAATTTAGTGCCATTGTATTGCCTGTAAGGTGACTGTTACTGTATATGGTCTCTGTTCCTTTCTGATCTACCACTTGTAGGCTCTCTCTTTGCTTAGAGGACCCCTTTCAATATTTCCTGTAGAGCTGGTTTGGTATTTGCAAATTCTTTCAGTTTTTGTTTGTCCTGGAAGTTTTTAATCTCTCCTTCTATTTTCAATGATAGCCTAGCTGGACATAGTATTCTTGGCTGCATGTTTTTCTCGTTTAGTGCTCTGAAAATATCATGCCAGCTCTTTCTGGCCTGCCAGGTCTCTGTGGATAAGTCAGCTGCCAATCTAATATTTTTACCATTGTATGTTACAGACTTCTTTTCCCGGGCTGCTTTCAGGATTTTCTCTTTGTCACTGAGACTTGTAAATTTTACTATTAGGTGACGGGGTGTGGGCCTATTCTTATTGATTTTGAGGGGCGTTCTCTGAACCTCCTGAATTTTGATGCTCGTTCCCTTTGCCATATTGGGGAAATTCTCCCCAATAATTCTCTCCAGTATACCTTCTGCTCCCCTCTCTCTTTCTTCTTCTTCTGGAATCCCAATTATTCTAATGTTGTTTCATCTTATGGTGTCACTTATCTCTCGAATTCTCCCCTCGTGGTCCAGTAGCACTTAGCACTTCGGGTCTCATCTGTGTGAAGCATGAAGACCTTGGAACTGCTGTCTTAGGGGCATTTCCAGCCCTGTGCAGGATTCAGATGCTTGTGATGCAGACCCCAGCAGGAGCCATAGGCAGATAGAGATTTAGTTTCTCATAGACTACCACAGTTAGGCATTATGTGTGATTTTTTGGTCCAATATCAATTTAAGACTACCAGAGTAGTCTTTGTAAGCAGCATTGGCTAATAAATTCTGAAGTCTGTAAAGTGATAGGCTTGGTATGGATGTCGTCCAGGAATGGATTTTCATGAAATGGTGTTTCTTTTCCTTTTCCCTCCTCAATTCATACAATGAATGTATTTGTAATAGTTGGTATTATAAAATAAGCTACACCTCTTCAAGCGGTATCCTGTTCTGTAAGATCAGATATTTATACTGCAGTTTAATATAATAATGCCAGAGAAGGAAGACACCCCCATATCCATCTCTTAGTGCCCCTTTCTATGTTTGTGGCATGGTGAGGATACCCATACTAAAGAAATGATATTTTATAATTCCAACCAAAGGTGTATACTACTGACTTTCTTGCTGTTGAAATAAAATGAATTTATGAGAAATTTATATCATTATTTTGGTTTTTTAAATTGTGTTTCATCTAAGAGTGTCCAAAAGCTAAGTTCCTAGTTATTTATTCTAGGGTTTGCATTGTTGAGTTGGTTCAACAATGTCTGTGCACATAGGAAATGTTTCATAATCAGTTATCAGAAAAGTTCTTTTATGTTTATTAGCCAGAAATTTTAAAAAAGACAATTACTTTATAAACAAAGTGTAATACACTATTAGTAGTTGCATATTAGTGTACAAAATACTCAGACATGGTTTTTGGGAGGTGAGAGGGAGTAGGCAGAAGATGGCAAAGATAAGAGAGAAGTTATATCATTATTTCTTGAGTTTTTTCCATATTTACCTGTACCATGTTTTTCAGAGAGAAAAGCTGTAGTGCTGTCAGTATTCAGGTGGCCTTGAGATCCAGCACAAGAGAAGGCTCTTTTCTTCTCTAAACATGAGTGCAGACATATGGGTCATTTCCACCTGATCTTCTGGGGGTGGATGTGTAGTCCCATGCATCTTCTCATCCTTTTCATTTATCAGCTGGACTTAAAACAGGCAGCCCTTGCTATGCATGATTAAGTTACAGGCAAATTCCAGTTACCATGGTTTACTTAAATAAGACTAGTGCCCCTAATCACAGGATTGAAATTTCAGTTCTCATGGTATATTACCTGAGTAACTGTGGTAAGTTCACACTTCATTGGTAGCTCTTCAGTCCACAAATCATGATATAAATAAAAGACAAGCACTGTGGTAAGCAGAATAATTCCCCCCCATCCCCATCCTAATCCCCCAGACCTGTAACCATGTTATATTACTGTTAAAAGGGACATTGCTGAGGTGATAAAGGTAGAGATCTTGAGATGGGGAACCTATCTAGGTGGTTCCAATATAAACACATTGGTCCTTATAAGGGGAAGGCAGATGGTCAGAATCAGAGGAGGATGGTAAAGATGTTACACTGAAATTTGAAGAAGTTGCACTGCTGAACTTAAAGATGGAAGAAGGGGCCTTCATCCAAGGAATTCAGGCAGTCTCTGGAAGCTGGAAAAGGCAATGAAATAGACGTGGATTCTCCCCCTACAACCTCCAGAAGTGACACAGCCCTGCCAATGCCTTGTCTTAAGCCTAATAAGTTTATATTGGACTTCTGACCTCCAAAACTGTAAGATAATAATCAGTGTTGTTTTCTTTTCAGTTTTATTGAGGCATAATCAACACAAAGCACTGTATAAGTTTAAGGTATACAGCATAATGACGACATATATATTGTGAAATGATTATCAAAATAACGTTAACATCCATCACCTCATTTGGCTACCAAAAAAAAAAAAAAGAATAGGTTTTTTCCTTGTGAGAACATTTGGAATTTACTCTCTTGGCAACCTTCAAATGTACAATCCAGCAGTGTTAGCTCTAGTCATCATATTGTACATCACGTCCCCAGTGCTTATTTCTCTTGTAACTAGAGGTCTGTACCTTCAAATCATCTTTTCTAACTCTCCCCTTCCCCCATCTGGGACCTCTGGTAACCACATATCTGATCTCTTTCTCTATGAGTTTGTTTTTTTAAAGATTCTACATATAAGTGAGATCATGCAATATTGTCATTCTCTGTATGATTTATGATTTATTTCACTTAGCATATGTCCCTCAAGGGCCATTCATATTGTCTCAAATGGCAGAATTTCCTTTTTTTTTTTTTTGGCTAAATATTCCATTGAATATATAGTCCACAATTTCTTTATGTATTCATTCACCAATGGACATATAGGTTATCTACATATCTGGGTTATTGTAAATGATGTTAATGGGGCGCACAGATGCCTCTTTTTAAAAAATTTATTATTTTTTTAATTTTTTATTTTTTATAAACATATAATGTATTTTTATCCCCAGGGGTACAGGTCTGTGTACAGGATTACACACTTCATAGCACTCACCATAGTGAGACCCTCCCCAATGTCCATAACCCAACCACCCTCTCCCAACCCCCCTCCCCCCAGCAACCCTCAGTTTGTTTTGTGAGATTAAGAGTCACTTATGGTTTGTCTCCCTCTCAATCCCATCTTGTTTCATTTATTCTTCTCCTACCCACTTAAGCCCCCATGTTGCATCACCACTTCCTCATATCAGGGAGATCATATGATAGTTGTCACTCTCTGCTTGACTTATTTCGCTAAGCATGATACGCTCTAGTTCCATCCACGTTGTTGCAAATGGCAAGATTTCATTTCTTTTGATGGCTGCATAGTATTCCATTGTGTATATATACCACATCTTCTTGATCCATTCATCTGTTGATGGACATCTAGGTTCTTTCCATAGTTTGGTTATTGTGGACATTGCTGCTATAAACATTCGGGTGCATGTGCCCCTTTGGATCACTACGTTTGTATCTTTAGGGTAAATACCCAGTAGTGCAATTGCTGGGTCATAGGGCAGTTCTATTTTCAACATTTTGAGAAACCTCCAGGCTGTTTTCCAGAGTGGTTGACCAGCTTGCATTCCCACCAACAGTGTAGGAGGGTTCCCCTTTCTCCGCATCATCACCAGCATCTGTCATTTCCTGACTTGTTAATTTTAGCCATTCTGACTGGTGTGAGGTGATATCCATTGTGGTTTTGATTTGTATTTCCCTGATGCCGAGTGATATGGAGCACTTTTACATGTGTCTGTTGGCCATCTGGATGTCTTCTTTGCAGAAATGTCTATTCATGTCTTCTGCCCATTTCTTGATTGGATTATTTGTTCTTTGGGTGTTGAGTTTGCTACGTTCTTTATAGATTTTGGACACTAGCCCTTTATCTGATATGTCATTTGCAAATATCTTCTCCCATTCTGTCAGTAGTCTTTTGGTTTTGTTAACTGTTTCCTTTGCTGTGCAAAAGCTTTTGATCTTGATGAAATCCCAATAGTTCATTTTTGCCCTTGCTTCCCTTGCCTTTGACAATGTTCCTAGGAAGACGTTGCTGCGGCTGAGGTTGAAGAGATTGCTGCATCTATTTTGAGTCTATTTTTGTGTGTGGTGTAAGGAAATAGTCCAATTTTATTTTTCTGCATGTGGCTGTCCAATTTTCCCAACACCATTTATTGAAGAGGCTGTCTTTTTTCCATTGGACATTCTTTGCTGCTTCGTTGAAGATTAGTTGACCATAGAGTTGAGGGTCTATTTCTGGGCTTTTTATTCTGTTCCATTGATCTATGTGTCTGTTTTTGTGCCAGTACCATGCTGTCTTGTTGATGACAGCTTTGTAATAGAGCTTGAAGTCTGGAATTGTGATGCCACCAACTTTGACTTTCTTTGTCAATATTCCTTTGGCTATTTGAGGTCTTTTCTGATTCCATATAAATTTTAGGATTATTTGTTCCATTTCTTTGAAAAAATGATGGTATTTTGATAGGAATTGCATTAAATGTGTTGATTGCTTTAGGTAGCATAGATATTTTCACAATATTTGTTCTTCCAATCCAGGAGCATGGAACATTTTTCCATTTCTTTGTATCTTCCTCAATTTCTTTCATGAGTACTTTATAGTTTTCTGAGTATAGATTCTTTGCCTCTTTGGTTAGGTTTATCCCTAGGTATCTTATGGTTTTGGGTACAATTGTAAATGGGATTGACTCCTTAATTTCTCTTTCTTCTGTCTTCTTGTTGGTGTAGAGTAATGCAATTGATTTCTGTGCATTGATTTTATACCTGACACTTTACTGAGTTCCTGTACAAGTTCTAGCAGTTTTGGAGTGGAGTCTTTTGGGTTTTCCACATATAGTATCATATCATCTGCAAAGAGTGATAGTTTGACTTCTTCTTTGCCGATTTGGATGCCTTTAATTTCCTTTTGTTGTCTGATTGCTGAGGCTAGGACTTCTAGTACTATGTTGAATAGCAGTGGTGATAATGGACATCCCTGCCGTGTTCCTGACCTTAGCGGAAAAGCTTTCAGTTTTTCTCCATTGAGAATGATATTTTTGGTGGGTTTTTCACAGATGGCTTTGATAATATTGAGATATATGTCCTCTATCCCTACACTTTGCAGAGTTTTGATCAGGAAGGGATGCTGTACTTTGTCAAATGTTTTTTCAGCATCTATTGAGAGTATCATATGGTTCTTGTTCTTTCTTTTATTAATGTATTGTATCACATTGATTGATTTGCAGATGTTGAACCAACCTTGCAGCCCTGGAATAAGTCCCACTTGGTCATGGTGAATAATCCTTTTAATATACTGTTGAATCCTATTGGCTAGTATTTTGGTGAGAATTTTCACATCTTTGTTCATCAAGGATATTGGTCTGTATTTCTCTTTTTTGATGGGATCCTTGTCTGGTTTTGGGATCAAGGTGATGCTGGCCTCATAAAATGAGTTTGGAAGTTTTCCTTCCATTTCTAGTTTTTGGAACACTTTCAGGAGAATAGGAATTAGTTCTTCTTTAAATGTTTGGTAGAATTCCCCTGGGAAGCTGTCTGGCCCTGGGCTTTTGTTTCTTTGGAGATTTTGATGACTGTTTCACCCTCCTTACTGGTTTTGGGTCTGTTCAGGCTTTCTATTTCTTCCTGGTTCAGTTGTGGTAGTTTATCTGTCTGTAGGAATGAGTCCATTTCTTCCAGATTGTCAAATTTGTTGGTGTAGAGTTGCTCATAGTATGTTCTTATAATTGTCTGTATTTCTTTGGTGTTAGTTGTGATCTCTCCTCTTTCATCATGATTTTGTTTACTTGGGTCCTTTCTCTTTTCTTTTTGATAAGTCTGGCTAGGCGTTTATCAATATTATTAATTCTTTCAAAGAACCAGCTCCTAGTTTTGTTGATTTGTTCTATTGGTTTTTTTTGTTTCTATTTCATTGATTTCTGCTCTGATCTTTATGATTTCTCTTCTCCTGCTGGGTTTAGGGTTTCTTTCTTGTTCTTTCTCCGGCTCCTTTAGGTGTAGGGTTAGGTTGTGTACTTGAGACCTTTCTTGTTTCTTGAAAAAGGCTTGTGCTGCTATATATTTTCCTCTCAGGACTCCCTTTGCTGTGTCCTACAGATTTTGAACCATTGTGTTTTCATTATTAGTTTCCAAGAATTTTTTCAATTCTTCTTTAATTTCCTAGTTGACCCATTCATTCTTTAGAAGGATGCTGTTTAGCCTCCATCTATTTGGGTTCTTTCCAAATTTCCTCTTGTGATTGAGTTCCAGCTTCAGAGCATTGTAGTCTGAAAATATGCAGGGAATGATACCAATCTTTTGATACCAGTTGAGACCTGATTTAGGACCAAGGATGTGATCTATTCTGGAGAATGTTCCATGTGCACCAGAGAAGAATGTGTATTCTGTTGCTTTGGGATGAAATGTTCTGAATATATCTATGATGTCCATCTGGTACAGCATGTCATTTAAGGCCTGTATTTCCTTGTTGATCTTTTGCTTGGATGATTTGTCCATTTCAGTGAGGGGAGTGTTAAAGTCCCCTACTATTATTGTATTATTGTTGATGTGTTTCTTTGATTTAGTTATTAATTGGTTTATATAGTTGGCTGCTCCCACTTTAGGGGCATAGATATTTAAAATTGTTAGATCTTCTTGTTGGACAGACACTTTGAATATGATATAGTGTCCTTCCTCATCTCTTATTATAGTCTTGGCTTAAAATCTAATTGATCTGATATAAGGATTGCCACCCCTGCTTTCTTCTGATGTCCATTAGCATGGTAAATTCTTTTCCACCCCCTCACTTTAAATTTGGAGGTGTCTTCGGGTCTAAAATGAGTTTCTTGTAGGCAACATATAGATGGGTTTTGTTTTTTTTATCCATTCTGATACCCTGTGTCTTTTGATTGGGGCATTTAGCTCATTAACATTCAGGGTAACTATTGAGAGATATGAATTTAGTGCCATTGTATTGCCTGTAAGGTGACTGTTACTGTATATTGTCTCTGTTCCTTTCTGATCCACTACTTTTAGGGTCTCTCATTGCTTAGAGGACCCCTTTCAATATTTCCTGTAGAGCTGGTTTGCTGTTTGCAAATTCTTTCAGTTTTTGGTTTTCCTGGAAGCTTTTTATCTCTCTTTCTATTTTCAATGATGGCCTAGCCGGATATAGTATTCTTGGCTGCATGTTTTTTTTCATTTAGTGCTCTGAATATATCATTCCAGCTCTTTCTGCCCTGCCAGGTCTCTGTGGATAAGTCTGCTGCCAACCTAATATTAGATCTATGAGATTGCTGCCAATCTCATAGATCTAATTAGATCTAATTAGATCACATCCTGGGTCCTAATATTACCATTGTATGTTACAGACTTCTTTTCCTGGGCTGCTTTCAGGATTTTCTCTTTGTCACTGAGACTTGTAAATTTTACTATTAGGTGACGGGGTGTGGACCATTCTTGTTGATTTTGAGGGGCATTCTCTGCACCTCCTGGATTTTGATGCTTGTTCCCTTTGCCATATTAGGGAAATTCTCTCCAATATACCTTCTGCTCCCCTCTCTCTTTCTTCTTCTTCTGGAATCCCAATTATTCTAATGTTGTTTCATCTTATGGTGTCACTTATCTCTCAAATTCTCCCCTCATGGTCCAGTAGCTGTGTGTCCCTCTTTTGCTCAGCTTCTTTATTCTCTGTCATTTGGTCTTCTATATCACTAATTCTTTCTTCTGCCTCATTTATCCTAGCAGTGAGAGCCTCCATTTTTGATTGCACCTCATTAATAGCTTTTTTGATTTCAACTTGGTTAGATTTTAGTTCTTTTATTTCTCCAGAAAGGACTTTTATATCTCCCGAGAGGGTTTCTCTGATATCTTCCATGCCTTTTTCGAGCCCGGCTAGAACCTTGAGAATCGTTATTCTGAACTCTAGATTTGACATATTACCAATGTCTGTATTGATTAGGTCCCTAGCTTTCAGTACTGCCTCTTGTTCTTTTTTTCTTTTTTTTTTGTGGTGAATTTTCCCACCTTGTCATTTTGTCCAGATAAGAGTATATGAAGGAGCAAGTAAAATACTAAAAGGGTGGCAAAGACCCCAGGAAAATACACTTTAACCAAATCAAAAGAGACCCCAAATCGTGAGGGGGAGAAAGGGGATAAAAAGAGGTTCAGAGAAAAAAAAAAAAGAAAAAATTAAAGAAAGAAAACAAATAAAAAATATAATATATATATATATATATATATATATATATATATTAGATATACTAGTTAAGACACATTAAAAAAGAAAAGGGTAAAAGTTAAAAAAAATTAGCAGAAGAAGAAAAAAATGAAAAAAAAATTAAATTAACTGCAAGACTAAAGAATCATGGGGAGAAAGCCATGAGTTCCGTGCTTTGCTTTCTCCTCCTCTGGAATTCTGCTGCTCTCCTTGGTATTGAACCTGCACTCCTTGGTAGGTGAACTTGGCTAGATTTCTTGTTGATCTTCTGGGGAAGGGGCCTGTTGTAGTGATTCTCAAGTGTCTTTGCCTCAGGCGGAATTGCACCGCCCTTACCAGGGGCCGGGCTGAGTAATCCACTCGGGTTTGCTTTTGGGAGCTTTTGTTCCCTGAATGCTTTTCGTATTGTTCCGGAGGATGGGAATGAAGATGGCGGCCTCCCAGTTTCTGGCCCGGAGCTGCTGAGAGCTCGGGGACTGCCTCCTCAGTGCTCCCTCAGAGAATAGCACCCAGTCCCTCCAGCCACGCTCTGAGCTCACCCAGCCTGCAACCGGTTCAGGGTAACCCCGAGCTGAGAGCTCACTCCTTGGCTCTGTCTCTGTAAGCCAGCTTTCCTGTTCTAATACCTGTAAGCTCTGCAACACTCAGACACCCCTGATCCTTCTGTGACTCTGCAGGACCTGGGGCCACACTGACCTCGCATGGGCTTAACCCCGGTTTAGCCTCTGGAGCAATGTCCCTCAGTGGAACAGACTTTTAAAAGTCCTGATTTTGTGTTCCATTGCTCTGCAGCTTGCTGGGATTTGGCTCTTCCCCCCGCGATCTATCTTCCCATTGCTTCGGATTCACTTCTCCGCCAGTCCTACCTTTCAGAAAGTGGTTGATTTTCTGTTTCTAGAATTGCTGTTCTTCTTCTCTTTGTTCTCCCGTTGGATTTGTAGGTGTTTGCAATGTTTAGACAAGCTATCTAACTGATCTCCTGCTACCTGCTATATTCTCAGCCTGTTACTTCTCCACCATCTTGACTCCTCTCCCCCAGATACCTCTTTGATAAGTGTTCCCATTTCTTTCAGGTAAATACCAAGGAGTGGAATTACTAGATCACATGGTAGTTTTGTTCTTAATTTTTTTCAGAAACCTTCATACTGTTTTCCACAGTGGCTGTACCAGTTTGCTTTCCCACTAACAGCACACAAGTGTTCTCCTTTCTCCACATTTTAGCCAGCACTAATTTTTTGTCTTTTTTATGATAGCCATTCTAATGGGTGTGAGGTTTTGATTTGCATTTCCTTGATGATTACTGATGTTGTGCACATTTTCTTGTACCTGTTGACCATTTGTGAATCTTCTTTGGAAAAATGTCTATGCAGATGTTGACCCATTTTTTATTTGATTAATTAGGGGTTTTTTATTTTTTTTTGCTAATGAGTTGTATGAGTTTTAATATTTAGTAGATATTTACTCATCAGATTTGCAAGACTTTTTTTCATTCTACTGGTTATATTTTTGTTTTATTGATTGTTTCTTTTGATGTGCAGAAGTTTTTAGTTTCATATCATCCCACTTGTTTTTTATCTTGTCACTTTAGGTGTCTTATCAAAAATTCATTGCTAGGACCTATGTCAGGAGTTTTTTTCTTTTTTTTTTTCAAGGAGTTTTATGATTTCAGGTCTTAAATTTAAGTCTTTCATTTCAAATTAATTTTTGGGAATGGTTTAAGATAGAGGTTTACTTTCATTCTTTTACATGTGAGTATCCAATTTTCCCAACACCATTTTTTAAAAAGACAGTCCTTCCTCCATTAAGTATACTTGGCTCCCTTGTCTAATGTTAGTTGACTTACACATATCGGTTTATTTCTGGGTTATCAATTATGTTCCATTGGTTTGTGTGTCTGTTTTTACATGAATACCATACTGTTTTGATTACTATAGACTTATGATATAGTTTGGAAATCAGGCAGGGTGATGCCTCCTGCTTTGTTCTTTTTTTTCCTCAGGATTGTGTTATGAAAATTGTAAGTTGTAAAAAATTATAAAAACAATTTTAGGATTGTTTTGTTTCCTTCTGTAAAAAATGCCATTGGAATCTTAGGGATTGCATTGAATCTATAGATAATTTGGGGGTAATATAAACATTTCAACTTTACTAATTCTTCCAGTCCATGAACACAGGATGCCTTTCCATTACATCTTTGATTTCTTTCCTCAACTATAGTTTTCAAGGTAGAGATCTTTAACTGGTTAAATTTATTCCTAAATATTTTATTGCTTTTGATGCTATTGTAAATGAGATTGTTTTGTTTTTCAGATAATTCTCTTTTAGCATATAGAAACACTACTGATTTTTGTAAATTAATTTTGTATGATACAACTTTATTCACTGAGTAATTTTAAGGTTTTTTTTTGTGATCTTTAGAATTTTCTACATATAAATCATGTTTCTATAAATGGAGAAAATTTTACTTCTTCCTCTCTAATTTGGGTATTTTAATTTCTTTTTCTTGCCTGATTGTCCTGCTAAGACTTCCAATACTTTGTTGATTAGGAGTGGTGGAACTGGGCATTCTTGCCTTGTTCTTAGTCTTAGAAGAAAAGCTTTCTACCCGTCTCCCTTGAGTATGATGTTAGCTATGGGCTTCTTGTCATAAAACACTTTTATTATGTTGAGGTACTTCTTTCCATACCTAATTTGTGAACTGATGTTTAATTTTATCAAATGTTTTCTCTGCATTACTGAGATGAATATTTGATTTTTTTCTTTCATTCTATTAATGTGGTGAATCACCGTATTACTTTGTGTATGTCAAACCATTCTTGGATCCCAAAGATGAATTCCTCTTGATCATGGTAAATGATTCTTTTAATGTGCTGTTGAATTCATTTTGCTAGTATCCTCTTGAGAATTTTTGCATCTGTATTCATCAGGACCTTGGCTTGTACTTCTCTTTCCTTGTAGTGTCTTTTCTGGCTTTAATGTCAGGGTAATGTTGGCCTTGTAGAATGAGTTTGGAGAGTTCCCTCTCCTTTGATTTTTTGGAAGAGTTTGAGGATTGGCATTAATTCTTTAAATGTTTGGTGACATTCCCCCATAAAGCCTTCTGGTTTTGTTTGTTGGGATGTTTTTGATTAGTAATTCAGTCACCTTACTAGTAAGTGCTCTATTCAATTTTTCAATTTCTTTCTGATTCAGTTTTTGTAGGTTGTATGTTTCTAATAATGTTTCCGTTTCTTCTGGGTTGTCCAGTCTATTGGAGTATAGTTGTTCTTAGTAGCCTCTTAGAAATCTGTATTTATTTGATGTCAGTTATGATGTCTCCTCTTTTGTTTATAATTTTGTTGATGCAGGTTCTATCTCTTTTTTTACTGGGTTAGTCTAGCTAAAGTTTTCAATTTTATAATTTTAAAGAATGAATTCATAGTTTTGTTAGTCTTTTCTTTCTTTCTTTTTTTTTTTTTTTTGGTTCTCTCTTTCATTTTCTTCTACTCTAATCTTATTTCCTTCCTTTCTAACTTTGAACTTAGTTTTTTCTTCTTTTCCTAGTTCCTTGAGCCATAGAGTTAGGATAATTATTTGCGATTTTTCTTGTTTCTTAATATAAATGTTTATTGTCATGAACTTTCCTCTTAGAACTACTTTCACTGCATCCCATAAGTTTTAGTAAATTTTGTTTCCATTTTTATCTCAAATAACTTTTATTTTCCCTTTAGTCTCTTGCTTGAGCCATTTGTTGTTTATGAGAGTATTATTTACTTTCCATGTATTTGTGGTTTTTCCAGGTTTTCTCCTGTTACCAATTTCCAGCTTCACACCATTGTGATCACAGAAGATATGTGGTAAAATTTCAGTCTTCAATTTGCTAAGAATTGTTTTTACCTACCCTATGGTTTATCCTAGAAAGTGTTCCATTTGTACTTGAGAAGAATGTGTATTCTGGTATTGTTGGATAGAATATTCTGTATGTATCTGTTAGGTTTACTTGATCTGTAGAGTATTAAAGTCCCCAAATATTACTGTATTGTTGTTTATTACTCCTTTCAATTCTATTAGTTTTTGCATTACATGTATGTAGGTGCCCCATTGTTGGGTGCATATTTACAATTGTTACATCCTCAGTGGATTGACCCCTTTATTATTGTATAATAACATTCATCTCTTTTTATCAGTTTTATTTTAAGGCCTATTTTGTCTGATGTAATATACCTAACTCTACTTTTTTGTTGTTATTAGGATTTGTTTGAAATGTCCTTTTCATCCCTTTATTATGTCCTTTTTATCCTTTAGTCTATATGTGTCCTTGAGGTTAAAGTAAGTGTCTTATAGGCAGTATATCATTAGAACTTGTTTTTATCCTTTCAGCATTCTATGACTTTTCATTTGAAGATTTAATCAATTTACATTGATTAGGTAAGTAATTATTATTAGGAAAGAACTTACTGTTATTAGGTAATTAATATTAGTAAGAACTTAGTATTGCCATTTTCGTAATTGCTTTCTATTTTATAGATCCATTGTTCTTTCTTATCCTGCTACTTTTTAAAAATTTTGATATCTCTCAGTATCAGTATGCTTTGATTTCTTTATCATGTTCTTTTGTGTAACTACTGTAGGTTACCCTCTTGTGGTTACCATGAGGCTTACATAAAATATCTTAAAACTTTAACATCCTATTTTAAACTGATAACAACTTAACTGCTATAGCATTCCTAAACTTCATACTTCTTCCTTCCCTCACATTTTAGGTTATTGATGTTATACTTTACATATTTTTATACTGTGCACCCAATAATAGATTACTGTACTTCTGGTTATTTTTACTACATTTATTTTTTTAACTTTTAAACTAGAGTTAATTATGCTCCTCTGTTACCATATTATGGAACCTAACTTTGACTACGTATTTACCATTATTATTGAGTTTTCCATTTTCTTTTCTTTTTATGATGTTAATATCTTTTACTTCTGCTCAAAGAACTTTTTTTTTTTTTTTTTTTTTTAGCATTTCTAATAAGGTAGGTTTGTTGGCTATGAATTTCCTCAGCTTTTGTCGGTTCAGGAAAATCTTTATCTCTTCTTAGTTGTTTAAAAAGATTTTATTTATATATTTATTAGAGAGCTGCATGAGTGGGCGGAGGGACAGAAGGACAAGCAGGCTCCCCATTGAGTGGGGAGCCCAATGGATGGCTTGATTCCAGGATCCTGAAATCATGACCTGGGCTGAAGTTAGACACTTAACTGATCCCTGATCCCGGGACATCCCTCCAGGTGTCCCTCTTCATTTTTTAAAGGGCAACTTTGCTGGGTATAGAATCCCTGTTTGACAGTTTTTTATTTCAATATTTTGAATAGATCATCCCATTCTCTTCTGGTTTGGAAGGTTTCTGTTGAGAAAGCCACCCATAGCCTTATGGGGGTTTCCTTATGTATAATTTGTTTCTTCTCTTGGTGCTTTCAAAAATTTTGTCTTGGATTTTTGACCATTTAATAATAATGTATCTCACTGGAGTGCTATTGAGGTTGTTTATTTGGGGTTTATTGGGTCTCATGGATCTGAATATCTACTTCTCTTCCAAGATTTGGGAAGTTTTCAGTCATTATTGCTTTAAATATGTTTAAATATATTTTCTCTCCCTTTCTTTTCTTCTAGTTTTCTTATAATGTGGACATGTGGATTCTATAATTATATTCTATAATTCTCATAGGCTTTCTTCACTCTTTTTTTCTTGTTTCTTCTCTGAGTGGCAACTTAAATATCCTGTCCTTCAGGTCACAGTTGCTCTCTGTTGCATGTTTGAGCATGCTGCTGAAGCTCTCTATTGAATTATTCATTCCAATCATTGTATTTTTTGCTCTAGAATTTCTGTTTTTTGGGGTCTTTTTTGATAGTTTATATTTCTTTGTTGAACTTCCTTGTTTTGTTCATACATTGTTTTCTTAGTTTTGTTCAGTTGTCTATGTTTTCTGGTAGTTCTTTAAACTTCTGTAAGAGGATTATTCTGAATTCTTTTATTTATTCATTTATTTTTAAATAGGCTCCACACTAAGTGTGGAGCCCAGTGCAGGGCTTGAACTCATGACCTTGAGATTAAGACCTGAGATGAGATAAAGAATTGGACACTTAGCTGACTGAACCATCCATGTGCACCCATTTTGAATTCTTTGATCTTCATTTCTTTATGATTATTAGAGCTTCACTAGTTTCCTTTGGTGGTATCATATTTGCCTGATTTTTATTATCCTTGATTCTATGTGCTGGTTTCTGTGCATATGAGTAAGCTGTTTTATTTTTTAAACTTTATGGGTTCACTTTGGTAGAGATAGTTCCTCACCAGTTCACTTGATTTGTTGTTCTGGATGTTTTCAGCTGGTAATGTCCTTGGGCTAGTAGGGCTTATTATCACAGTCTGTATTTGGTCAAGGTCATTGTCCATCCTTTGAGGTCAAAGGGCAAAGAGATCCTGTTCACCAAGAACAGTTGGATAGGACTGATGGTTTGTTTTCCTGCTGTAAAGAGATTATAGAATAGATTCTGTGGTTGACCAGGTTCTCTGATCAGACTTTCTAGATGATTGGGAGTAGATAATTGTATTCAGCAGCACTTGTGGTTATGAGTTAGCTTCACTGTCCTCTCAGGACACCAGAATGGGCCCCAAGGCCTGCACTGCTCATTGTTTGGGGACCCAAATCAGGCTGGCTGCACACTGAATTTCCTGGCCAGAAAGGTTTTGCTATGCAGATGGAGAAAACTCCAATCTGTGGTTTCTTTTCAAGTGCCACTTTAAGTAAGGCTGTAGGATGGTCTCTGTAGCTTTCCATGTACTTTGTTAGGTCCTCTAGTTGGGAGTGGTGGGGTGGATGGTGAAGAGTATAACAGCAGTAGCTAGGATAGGAATTAATTTACTTGTCCAGACAGGACCCCATACATGCCCCAAAACTGTTAATTATCTTGTTTGGGAATCATATGAGACAGACCTACATGCTAAGCTCCCTGGGCAGATAGGGACACTATCTTGGTTCTGAGCATGGAGAGCTGCTGTCAGTGTCTTCACTTAGGTGTAATTATAATCAGAGCCATGGGTTGGTTCCAGAGATTACCAGCTGATACGGCCAAGCTTCCCAGTCTGGAAGGGCAGGGAGCTATGCTCAGCAGTGGGTGAGGCTTTAATTAGTTCCGTTTCCCAGGCAGGGCTGGAGAGCCAGCTCTAAGCAGCATCCCAGATGATCTGTTCCAACTTTCTGGTCAGGAGAGGCTAGGAGCTATACTCAACAGTGAATGAGACTATGAATTAGATTCTCTACCTGAATAGAGCATCAGAGCTGCCTCCAACTAGCCTCTCAGGTGTTCTTGTCAGGCTTTCTGGTAGTACAGGGCTGTAAATCACATTCATCAGTGAGTGGGATTATGAATCAGCGCCCCTTACGGGGTAAAGTCAGGTAATTGGCTCGAAGGCTGACAAGGCTCTTTGTTGCTGACCTGTGCCCCAAATTTCTGTCACACTATGACCACTGGCTTTGCTGTATGGATGAGCAGATCTGCCTGCTGGATTCTACACTTGAGCATTGCTGGGCTATGTAACTTTCAGATCTTCTGGTCAGGCTTTCTGGATAGGCAGGGCTAGGAGCTACATTGAATAGTGGGTAAAGATATGACTCAGCATCCCTGTTCAGCAGAAGGGGCCATGTGGGAGATGGGGGCAGACCAGGATCCAGGGCTGGAAAGACTCTTTGTTTGAGGTTCAAATCAAGCAAACCTGCACCCTGCCAAGTTCCCTGGTCAGACTATACCACTGTCTTGGCTTTGCAGATAAACATAGATGTTGTTTGTGACTTCTCCTTGGGTGCTCTAAGTGAGACCTTGGTCTGCCAAGATCCAAGTACTGGTTATTACAAGTCTCTCCCTCCTTCTCTGTCAGTCTGATTTCCAGCAGTCAAGCCCTACATATTCCCCCAAGATCCCCTTGGGGCAAGACTGGAGTGGAACTCACAAGAAGGGATTCATCATGTTAGGTGAACAGGATGTTCACCCTGGATTCTGATCCCATTGGAGAAACCATAAGCTTGGGGAGTGTCATGCTGTGCTGATATGGTAGAGAGACAGAGTAGTCAGTGTAGCCACTCCTTTTACCCTTCTAATGTGGTCTATCTCAGT
This sequence comes from Mustela erminea, assembly GCF_009829155.1. Taxonomy (NCBI): domain Eukaryota; kingdom Metazoa; phylum Chordata; class Mammalia; order Carnivora; family Mustelidae; genus Mustela; species Mustela erminea. The sequence goes on from NC_045614.1 coordinate 153,197,466, forward strand.
CTCCTTGGTCCAGGGGGATGCTTCAGTCTAACCCTGTGTTCTAGGATTTTCCCATTGGTGTCTTATCTGTATATGGTTGTTAGTTGTTCTTGTGAGGAGATAGGAAGCTGGGAATGATCATGTCACCAACTTAGTGATGCCACTCTTCAATTTGTGTTGTTTTAAGCTGGTAAGTTTGTAGTAATTTGTTGTAGCACTAATAGGATTCTAATATATGCATCATGAGTTACAAGATACATCACTTCTTTCAAAGTCTGTCCATGATTTGTCACTGCACATTTGTCATTGATTTTAGGCATAAACAGTAAAACATGTAGCAGTGCTGACTTTTGGTTTCCCAGTATTAAATTCATGTGATGCTTTACAAAAATGGGTAATCAAAAGAGGAAATTGAAATTGTCTAATCAAGATGTAAGAAAAATAAAAAATGACAATACTAGAAGTGAAATTCAAATCAAACAGAGAGTCATAGAAGAAATAGCTCACTAGAAATATTGATATTGATAGTACCCAAGATGCTCTGGATGTTTAATGTAAAAAATTTAGTGACAGGGGTGCCTGGGTGGCTCAGTAGGTTAAGCCTCTGCCTTCAGCTTAGGTCATGGTCTCAGGGTCCTGGGATCGAGCCCCGCATCAGGCTCTCTGCTCAGCGGGGAGCCTGCTCCCCCTTCTCTCTCTGCCTGCTGCTCTGCCTACTTGTGATCTCTCTCTCTGTCAAATAAATAAATGAAGTCTTTACAAAAAATTTAGTGACAAAAAGAATGAAGATGTCCTGGAGGAAGTGATAGTAGCAAAAAACATTATTTGTTAACCTATAAATTTACTATAATTTCATTGAAAGTCTCAAGAGGACTTTTTTATTTTATTTTTAAAGATTTTTATTTATTTATTTGACAGACAGAGATCACAAGTAAGCAGAGAGGCAGGCAGAGAGAGAGGAGGAAGCATCCTTCCTGCTAGCAGAAATCCCGATGTGGGGCTCAATCCCAGGACCCTGGGATCATGACCTGAGCCAAAGGCAGAGACTTTAACCCACTGAGTCACCCAGGCACCCCTCAAGAGGACTTTTTAAAAAATAGGTGATATTCTAAAACTTTGAGAAATAAAATCAATATCTACCAAACTTGAAAAGGATCAAATATATCTATCAGGTATTAAGACAGATTATAAAGATAAGGTAATTTAATAGTTTGATATGGACAAAGTAACAGACAAATAATTACTAGGGCAGACTAAAGAATTTAGAAAACAGACATTTATGTATATGGAAAATTAAGATGTCATTTTAAATTAGTGGTAAAAGGATATCATTCAAAAAAAGGGGTATACTGATATGTTATCCATTTCTTAAAATATCAACTTAGATCTCTATTTTAAAACTCCAGGTGGATTAAAAAGCCTAAGTATAAAAATAAAACTATTAAATTAATAAAACTAAGAGGTTATGAGTTATTATTTTACAGACATAAAGACCTCTAGACAAAGTTAAAAGGCATAAAACTAAAAGAATATAAAATTTGATTACATTAAAAGAAAATCCGCAGTACGAAAAAAGAATGGCAGACATCTAAGACAGAACAGTCTAATCCAGGGCCAGGGCATGAGAACCCAAAAGGTATCCATAGCTTCTATGGGGCTGAATTAACAAGTGAAGATGAAAGGGCCCTCCTCCAAACAGGAGAGAAGACACACATTCACTAATTGTACTTCAGTACAAATCAGTGAAAGGTGCTAAAGTGTGTAGACCAGACCAGCCACTATTATAGAATGAGTGATGGAGAACTCACAGGGAAGCACAAGAACCACCACCCCTTCCCTTGCCATGAAATCCCAATGAACCTTCCTTGAAACCAGGAAGCCTGTCTTGCTAAAAGGAAAGGGAGAAATTATCTGAATGGCTTTTAGGAAGACTCAAGGAAAAATCAGTTATAGAAAACAAATAGGCTACATTAATTTCCTGGGCTGGAATAAAAACAAATAATAGAAAAGTGACCTATAATAAAGAGTCTGACTCCGTTTTTTACCGTTTGCTGACAAGTTTTAGGTCTCACCCTCTCTTACCCTCTGCCCCATCTGCCCCATATGTGGGTAAGTTGAGAAGCAGGACTGGATGCTCCCTTCTTTATTGTGCAAACTCCTTCCTGTAAATCCTGCACACAAAATTTGCCAGCCCGTCTTTTTTCCTTATTCTCTGAAGCTATTTTTGGCCAGTTTGGGAGCTATGGATCTCCCCAGAAACCTTGATTTTTCATACACTCTTAGGGTGTGTGTGGTGGATCAGTTTCAACATCCAAACCAAATGTTGGGTGGGATATCTAATCTTCTGTAGGATGGCCACAACATAACTATTCAGAGAATATAGTTAGAAATTATAAACAGGTCATAGAAGACAGAATAAGTGTGTTTGATTAAACATTAAAAGGTATTCAATTTCACTAATCAGGGAAATTTAAAAAAAACCAATAAGATCCCATTTTAGATTGTGAAACAACCTTTTAGATTATGAAAAAATTAGATTAATATTGTGATTAGGTGAAGATGTAGGGAAACAGTAATTTTTGTGTACTGGTGAAGAATTAGCAAAATCTATTTGCGAGGTTTGATTGAGCATGAATTTTGACTTAATTCCACAATATATTCCCTAGAGAACTGCTTGCAGATATGCAAAATGCATGTGCAACAATGTTTATTGCAGTCTTATTTGTAATATCCAGGGACTGGAAAATATCTAAATGTTTACTAGTAGAGGAATGGTAAGAAATTATGCTTTATGGACACCATGGAATAATATAAGTTAAAAAGGCTAAGTGATATTTATAAATATAGATGGTAGAAAGTTATCTAAGACATAATAGGTACATGAGTAAGCAAGTTACAGCATAGAAGAATGTTTGGAAGGAAAAAAAACTAGTAACTGAATAGGAAAGGGTAGGAGGTAACTGAGGGAAACTTTCACTTTATTTTGTCTTTATTATTTGGTGTGATTATAAATATATATATATTCATGTATTATTTGAGTAATTAAAGCACATTTTTAAAAGAAAAAAATTTTAAAAAATGGTTGGCTTCCCAAACAGTCTTAAAAAACTACTGGACTCTGAAAAACAATCTGAGGGTTTTGAAGGGACGGGGGGTGGGAGGTTGGGGTACCAGGTGGTGGGTATTATAGAGGGCACGGATTGCATGGAGCACGGGGTGTGGTGCAAAAATAATGAATACTGTTATGCTGGAAATAAAAAAAAAATGTTTGGAAGTTCAAAAAAAAAAAAAAAACTACTCTAAACCCACAAAGCAGTTGTCCATTTACTATGAAAGGTAGAAGACAATGTCATTGAAACGCAAGTAATTCGACAAAATTGAAAACATTTTATTTTTATAATTTTATTTTGAAGTAAATTCAAATGTAAGTAAAAGTTTCAAGAATAGTACCAAGAATCCCACAAGTGAGTTTTGTGAATTGCTGCAATTATGCTTTTAGAGCAAAAAGGTCCAATCCAAGATCACATGTTATACGCAGTTGTCATGACTCTCTGGTCTCCTTAAATCTTAAATCCATCTTTCCTTGACTTTCATGACTTTGATAATTTTAAATACAGGGCAGTCATTTTATAGAATGTCTGTCAATTGGATATTGTCCAATATTTCCTCATGGTTAGAACTGGGTTGTGTATTTTCAGCAGAATTATTACAGAGGTGATGTCTTCTTATTACATGCTGTCAGATGACACATAATGTTGATTTGTTCCCTTACTGGTGGTGGTAACTTAGACCACTTGTTTAAAATAGTGTCTACCAGGGTGCCTGGATGGCTCAGTGGGTTAATCCTCTGCCTTCAGCTCAGGTCATGATCTCAGGGTACTGGGATCGAGCCCTGCATTGGGCTCTCTGTTTGGTGGGGAGCCTTCTTCCCCCTCTCTCTCTGACCGCTTCTCTGCCTACTTGTGGTCTCTCTGTCAAATCAATAAGTAAAATCTTTTTAAAAATAGTGTCTACCATGTTTCTGTAGTTTAAAATTGTATATATATATATATTTTTTTGATTAACAAGTAGTTTTTGTGAAGATATTTTGGGACTATGTAAGTATCTTGTTCTTTCATTCCATTTTAACCCAGGAGTTTTACATTCATTAGTTTATTGCCCCTAATTTCTACAGTGACTGACAGAGTAATTTAAAAATTCTATCCACTTGATTGGTGGACATTCTATTGTAAGGATGAGCTTTCCCTTCTCCTAAATAATTAATTAACATCAGTGTGGACTCATGGTTAGCTTTTTTTTTTTTTTTTAAGGATTTAATTAATTTATTTATTTGAGAGATAGTGAGAGAGAGCATGAGAGGGGAGAAGGTCAGAGGGAGAAGCAGACTCCCCTTGGAGCTGGGAGCCCAATGCGGGACTTGATCCTGAGACTCCAGGATCATGACCTGAGCTGAAGGCAATTACTCAACCAACTGAACCACCCAGGCTCCCCATGGTCAGCTATTTTATTCGATTATTATTATTACTTTTGATAATCAAATTATCCTTGATTTGACCTGTGTGGGCCCTTTCAACTAGTTTCTGTGTCCTTTGGACACATTCCCAACATTCTTTGAATATTTTATTTTCTGGAATAAAAATATATAGTCCAGCCTTGAAACCAGCTATTTCTTGACAATCAAAATCCAAGCATTTTTTGTTTTTGGGGTTGTGTTACCATCCTCTCAGCATTCAGAAATAGAGTATGTCTTTGTGAACAACACGCACGTCGTGGATATATGTGTATGTATGTATTCACATAAAACTTACACTGATAGTTCCAATTCTAATCCAATAATAGAGGATTTATTCTCACATTCCTTTTTATTTGTACTTCTCCATCAGTGAGAAATCTGGATCCTGTATCCTCAAGATAATCACTTAATTGATCAGTCCCTAATCTGCTAACCTGCTGGGTTGCCTTCTGCTCTGCTCCGGTGCCTCTTTCTCACAGGCCATCATCATTGACTGCCTGAGCACTGACTGCAGGTCAGCCACCTCACTCCAGCTCTGTCCTCTGGGCAGTCACACTCACCCTGCTACTATGCACTCCTTGCACGGGGCTGCCACCCACAACTTGCTTAGGTTGATTGCCTTTTCGGCTGAATGAATGGAAAAATAGGAAAGGAGGAAAGAAGGGGTGAGGAAAAGGAAGGAAGGAAGTCATATCAGTATTTTAAATACTGAATTCGGTATGTGAAGCCCGAGTGATTGTTGTTCGAAGAAAGTGAGGATACTTTTGAGAAAATTCTGAAGAGAAGACTGAACATTTGGCTTTTAAATGGTCTGTTTTTACATTTGCACTTTTGATTGAGAAACATTTCTTATCCTCAGATTGGTTGGTTGTTTTTTTTTGTTGTTGTTGTTTATTTTATATGGAACCAAAACTAGGAGGGAAGTTGTGGTGATGGGAAAATCTTGAGATAATTAGCATTTGGAAGAATAAGCTTAACTGGCTAAGGCCACAGTATAGATCAATACAAAGAAAGTGTCTGAAGAGGAATTAACTGTGCAGATGAAAGCCAGGTGAGCAATGTCTTTCTGGGGAACTTTTGGAGGTTGTGGAGTTAACGAGTGTTCATTATAACCACTAGGAAGTGATATAAGCTCATAATGGTTTATGTTTTTTGCCTGGATGGGATTAAAGCCTGAGCTTTAAAGGATATTGGGTTTGTAAATATATCTTACTCAGTCTCAGATTTTTACTCTGTACCCTCACCAAACTTAGTTTTACTTGTAATTCACCAAAGGTCTAATCAATCAACATGCTCAAAAATTGTCTGTAAAAACATCCATAAAAAAGTTTCACAACTCCCCAGTTTGAAATCTGGAGAAAATACTCTAGCAAAATCTGTGATTCTAGAGAACTTGTGTTTAGTCCTTTCTTTCTGTTTTTTAGTTCAGACAAATGTGATGTACATGATTCCCCCACCCACCTCTCTGCCTTTTAAAAACAAGTATACTTTCAAAACCATGGTTCATAGTGTTGCAGATGAAAATCTTCCCTCTGCCCATCTTTAATCTTGGTAAAATGTTTAGTGGTGCATGACATCATAACATAAGAGCATCTATGTACAAACATATACAATTTTATTGATATCTCTACAGACTACAAGAATTTTAAGTATAGTCACAATTGCTGAGTGCAACAGAAAAATAGTAATTTGTCATTTTCTGAAAAGATGCAAAAATTCTGAAGATGAAAGAAAGATACATCAATGATGTCATCTGTTTCTTATTTCCTAGAATAAAACATCACATAATTAAGTACTAAAAATTACAGGTTATTAGAGATTTTGATTCTGTGTATACTTGTCCATAACCACCACCTAGTTTATTTTCTGGCTTTGCAGCTGAGAAGCACAGGCCAATACCAGAGGGGAGCAGTAAGAGAGGAGAGAACTCTCACATTTTCTCATTGAGGATTATTGCCTTGGATAGGCAGACTCTTCCTTTTTGAAGGTGAAAACAGTCTCTCAGGGTGCTGGAGGCCAGATAATAAGTTACAGACACTCTTCCTCCTTTAAACACGTATCCAGTAGCTAAGAAAAAAAATCCAAGTGGCCCTGGGAGCTAAGACAACAATCAAAAAGGAACTGCTGTTCTTCCTTCTTGCTAAGATCAAGTCCAATAAAATATACTATGGCAGAACAGGTACCTAGTACCCATGTTTCCTCCAAATGAAGAATGAATAATAAATTTGGGCCTGATTTAATAAATGCTTATTTTAATTTCCACTATCCAACTATTAAGTATTAGTTTTCCACTTAGCTTTACATGCTGTTGAGTTTCTTGATTTCTTCTGGTGTCTTGTGATGTCACATGTATAAGACAATCAAAACCTAGATGTTTGAATTGGAATAATGGCGAAGTCATATGGGAGAAAACCACAAAGACAGAATTATTATAAGTCAATGGGGCACTGCCTGGTCAGAAATTTGCACAGAACATTTGTTTTGGGTTACAACACAATAATTCTCAATCCAGACAACATTGTATCTCTTGCATCTTGCCTTCCACAACTCCTCAGAAGTGGGGCTTGGATACCAGCCAAGGTAGACAAATGTGTCTTCCTTAATCAGCCATAAAGCTGTGTTTATCAGCATTGGTTGACACTGGAACCATATTGGGGGCTTTCAAAAATAATAATGTTTGGTTCCCACTTCATGAGATTTTGATATAATTGGGATTTTAAAAGTTTCTTAGGTGATTCACATGTACAGCCAAGATTGAGAATCAGTTCCCTAAATAAATATATAAATCAAAGCAGCCATCTGTGCCTCTGGTTTCTCATCAAAACCTCTTCCACTTAACTCTGGTTTCTGTGTCCCTCACCATCCCAATCCTCTTGCACCAAATTGGCACTTCCTCTTACTTTCCAAAGTCAGACATTATCTTCTGCGTTATATCCCTTTAGAGCTATGTTATAGGCAAATATGTACACTAAACTTGCTACACAACAACCATACTCCCTGAAATGGTGCCATCCAGAAAGCATAACTTGTTGACAAGTATCTCTGGCACCTGGAACAGAGTGTATTTGAATTAGTATGTAGCCAGTAATGAGGTTGGTGTTACAGAAGACAAAGGTAAGGAAGCTGTGAAGGCTACTACTTTTCTCCTGATGCAAAGAGCAAAGCCTGATAGAAATGTCTGAGTCCTTTTGGCATTGCCCTCTCAAAGAAAGTAGTCAAGTTATAATGTCTTTCTGTAGAGCCAGACTATAATCATAGATATTCTCCTGGGTTGTCCCAATGATCCTAAACCAAGGAGAGGATTTTTAGCTTACTTTTCTAAACGTTTTTCATTTTCCCCCTCTTCCAAACATTTTAAACCAAGTATTTAAAAGAGCTCATCTTCATCTTCTTCAACTAACCTTAGGCATAATCTCTCTCTCTCTCTCTTTTTCTTTCTCTAAGCCCTGGAAATCCCTTGATGTAGATAACAGATAGATGGTGTATTTAAAACTGGACACAGAGGTCACATAAAAAGGGACTCCAACAGCAAACTTTTTCCTTTTATGATTCCTTAAGATCTTTGAGGAATAGAAATCTGGATTCTGATTTATTAACTTGAGAATCACTCCAAGGCTATATAAAAGATTTGAAAAATTATCTTTATGACGAAATTATCAGACAACATCTCTCTCAGTTCTATCACCGTTCTTCCAAAGTTAGATGATGACCCCGATAGTGATTGGGGCACTAAGTCTGAGTCTCAAGTATAGGAAGCAAAGTCAGTAATACTACTTTTGTAGGGAATTAAAATAATCATAATCATCCTTCCCTCCAAACACCAAGGTTAATGGATGATTTCATGGTAGGGATTATTGCTCACATTATTAGAATCAGGAAAACAAATACTTCTAGCTTCATTTTGGTAAATAGAGTGCAAAGACCCATTTTCTTCTGGAACATATAGGAAGGGCTTATCTCCTGAGGGAGTCATAGGGAGATAGAGTCAGCTTGGAGACTGTGGTTTACAAGCCTTATCTTCTGATGTCACCATAGTAGATATAGTGTAATTTTGATAACAAAGGCTCATTTTCTCTATCATTATCCAAGTTACTAGGAGTATTTTTCTTTTGTTCCAAGACAGAGGCAAGACACTCATAGAGAGGAGAGATGTAAAGAATTACATGGATCAACAGTACTCATTTTCCAAAGATGATGATGATAAGGTGGTGGTGGTGGTTGTGTTGGTGTATGCGCATGCACAAGCATGCTAAGGTCAGTGCAACAGAATAGAAATGTTTAAAGAGAAAAATCACATCCACATCAGATTCTTGTTATTGCTATCTCTTCGAATTATAAAAATAATTCTGATACAGTAAAACCTCATTAATTTGTATTCCACTATCAGGAGTTCAGGAGATGAAGTTACCTTACGTTAAGAAAGGGTCTTTAAAAACAACACTGAAAGACATATTTAAACTACTTAAAAATATTTATTCTTTTCAAGCATTTCAGAAGCACCTGTTTACTTCCACTTGATATGCTAATTCTAAGCATTTGATCTATTCATTAGAGCCAGAGTTTTAAGTGCTTCTGTGAAATGCTATGTTGTTTTTTGTGTTTTTCTCTGTATGCTTTAAAATATTCTGTAATTGTTATTTTCCACTGATTTGCATAAGCTTTCTCCAAAATAGGATTTTATTGCATATGAACCACATGTGTAATTTTGGGTATAATAATTTATCTTCTTAAGGTACTGTGTATTTGTGATAATTTAATTTTATGCAGGACATATATATTCACATTTAATCTGTCCTTAAATAATGTAGAGGAGTGGCTCTCAACTGGGAGCAGTTTTCGCAATGGTTGGAGATATTTTTGGTTTTCTTCTGGGCTTGCAGCTGGCATCTAGAAGATAGAGGCCAATGATGTTGCCAAACATTCTGCAGTGTAAAGGGCAGTCCCCCATAAAAAAGAATTTTCTATTAATAGTGAACTATTAACAAAATGTAGAACAAATTAAATCAAATCTTATGGAGGGCTTCAGAGATAATCATTGAAGTTGATGCCACTAAAAAAATATTTTTCTCTAAACGTTTTAAGCTTTTCTTTGAATTATAGAAATGATAAAGTATTTGTACAGAAAATCAGAATACTGGGTTCTTAAAACTGAGGTATAAATAGTGTACTATAATTTGGGTTCCATTGTGTTCTAAATTTTGATCCCAGGTTTCTATAATATTTTTACTGCATAATTTTATATGTGATGTTTGTATTTTCAAATCAGGTTTGGTTACTCTAAAGCTGTTCTCAGGAGTGGTGAGATTCATGGAGAAGCTTTTTTTGAGAAATTAGGAGAATTCAAGGACTCTAAGAAATGCTTTCCTGATATATATTTCCTACTTTATCATCTTTGCTCTTCTCAAAATTACTGGGAACATTTAAAGGAAGTGCAACTTCAAAAAAAAATACACTAAGAATTAAAAAATCTAAAAAAAAAAAAGAACTAAATACTATTTTAGGATACTAAAATAACCTGGACTTCAGAAAAAATGGTGAATTCTTAGGAAACACAAAAATATATCTAGTAAGACCTGGAAAATCAAAATTCATTAAGTCACACACATTTTTTTTTTTTTTTAATTCTCTTCGAAGGAACAACATATTACAGGATGGGTCCTAGAACCTGCGAATATTCATTTTCTATGACTTTTAGCTTCTAGAATCATGTTAAATAATAATAGCAGGTGTCTTTATTTATTTACTTTTGTCTCTAGAGTTCGTTGTTATGACAGGTAACTTTTATCATATTAAGGGTATTCCTTACTTCACTTTTTAAAGTGTTTTGAACAAGGAATAGGTGTTTGGTATCTATTGACATAATTTGTGGCTTATATCATTTAGCCTAATGAGTGACAAAATTATTCATTTTGTATCATTAAACTCTCTCTGTATTTTTGTTGCCCATAATGGTGACTAAGGCCAAGATAGCAAAAATACCATATTTTACAAAGATTTTCAATAATAAGTATTGAACTAAAAAATATTTACTAATGAAAGCCCTTGTTAATCAGAAATGTAATAAATCAGAATCCCTTTCCCAAAACATTTACTGAGGTTTTACTGAATCATACTAAAGAGAATGACCAGTTTGGTCTGTGAGTGTCAGGCTGCAAGAGCACCTTTGGATTGAAGACACTACTGGGCTGGAACAGTAATATACTGTGTGATTGGCAGACAAAGATACAAATGGAGCATTAAAAATATATGCCTTTAGAAACTGAAATCAGAGTGTGTGAAATCAGTTCTCAAAGATAACTGCACTGTTTCTGTAGTCTAGTTTCCCCAAACTTAATCATCAACTCCCCTATAGAGCACAAGCCAGGCTTGTGACCCAACCCTGCATGGTTTATGACTAAAAAATAGCCACTTGTTCTGAAGGTGACAAATGGAAATAACTGTTAGGAATGACTTACTATCCTGGCAATACTCAATTATGACTCATAATGGTGATGATGTAAAATAGTATGGAGAGACAAACAATCAGACTTCCCATAAGAATTCAATAATGTGCTAGTATAATGAAAGTTACAGATGAAAAGAAAACTCTAGTTTTCTTTTCTTTTTCTGTTGGGTATGGCAAATGTACTTGAAATACACTGATATCTTCTAATACAGATTTTTTAAATTGTCAGGTGTGGCCCAATTTATAAAAATAGTTTGTCATAATCTTTTTTTTTCTTCTGTCACAACATGCTTTTTTTTCTTTTCCTCTTAAGATGTTAATTTATCATGCAAAGATTTTTTTTTTCATTAAGTGCATTAATGCTTTTGTTTGTACAGGATTTTTTCAAATCAGAAGGACTCCCCATAGTTCCTAAATGTAAATCCTTAGCAAACAACATGCCAAAATGATAGCTCCATTCCACGTTAGGAAAAGGCAAATTCAGCCATGTCTTGGGATTTTAACCAGGGTTTCAGCCTTTGGGTTGTACAGTGTCTCTAATAAATTTCCCTTATGATAACTTCAGATAGACTGTAATGGAACATTTTGTAGAAGAAACTGGCTTCTAGCAAGTTGAATAGTGATGCTGGGAATAAATTTTGTTTCCCTGAATAATGGTTTCTCAAAGCAGTCACAGCTTCTTTAGAAGTTTAGAATTGGTACCATTTCTTATCCTTATATTTCAGCATTAACTGCAAGAAAAAATAGTCAATAAAATGTTTTTAAAAATCTTTAAAAGTACTAATCAAAGCAAGCTCATATTGAACCAATCATGCAGATCTAAATCTCAAAATTTATAAAATTTCCATTATTTTTTTAAAATAAAGTACATACGAAAAGATTTTTTAAAAATAATCAATCTGTAAAGACTCAACTGATTTTTAATGACTGAAGCAAAGAGGAGTGTGTGGGTTCCAGCTACTAGTACCCCTCCCACCTTTTTTGGTTGAGCGGGGAGGATCATGTAATATACCTAAGCACATTTTTAGTAGCAGATGCATAATATAAACCCAATATATCAGAACCAATGAATAATTTTTTTTAGATTATCTCCTAAGGTAAAGAAATATTAATATAGTATTTTAAAACATTTTTCTCCCAAATACTGGGGGAATCATAATACTTATAACAAGATCCAGATTACTCTGGCTCTCACACAGGATTATTTACAGTGGTATCTCTGGGCTTTCTTGTGCAAGGCCCAGTGTTTCAAGTTATTATTGTATGGAGATGCCTATATTAAGCCATTTACCTCATGTGCATGTTTGGAAAATGCTTCTGCACTGGTCATCATGCCTGCAGTCTTCTCCTCCAGCTCTCCTAGCCTCTGTCCTCTCTCATCAAGTGCGATCCGAGCGCGTGTCAGCTCTCCCATCACCCCTCCGGCAGCACCTTTCATCCCTTCTATACCACCTGGTCCAGGAATGTGCTGTGCAAGGCTGCGAGATGCTCTTCCCGCTGAAGCTTCCCCAACTGGGGATTCAAGCCATAGCAATTTAAGACATATTGTCAGTAATTCAAGTAATTAGGATGAAGTTTATCACCAAAACACTTACCTTAAATTCTGTCATAATTCTCATTGAGAGAGAGAGAGGGACATATTTGGTCCTATCATGGATGTATGTTTGGAGGTGCTGGCTTTTACCCACAAAAATGTCTGTGAAGGAGTCTGATACTGTGAAGTAACCGTATTTTTACTGCCTGTTTTTGTGTATATGTATGTGGATTCCATGCAATATGGCATTGCATTTCTTCTATGGCATTGAATTTCTTGACATTGCTGAATTGGGATGCTCACAATATATGATCTCATATTTAACCCATATCAGGGTCTGTTCCAAACTTAGGTCTGTTCATTTGTTTAAATTTCTGCCCAAGTCTTCATTCTTAACATCTCTCTTCATCTTGCTGTCATCCTTTGTAGGCCTCAGTTGTTGTTCCCGTTTTAAGATAGGTGTGTGTGTGTGGGAGTAAATACTAGAGAACAGGGTGTGCATGATGGACGTTAGTATACATATGTTGTAATTTTGTTACTTTATAAAAGAATAAAAATTTCCCTATCATTTACAAATTTCAGTTTAATTTCAATAATTTTTTTGGAAGTTTTTATTGAACGACAGCTATCTTGGTAGAAATTTAGTGAGCATTCTCAAGGATGTAATATTAGAAATAATATCAAAAGTTTTTTTTTTAAAAAAGAGTCTAATTGAGCTATAATTCACATACTTTATACAAAGTGTATAACTCGGTGGTTTTAGTGTGCTGACAGAGCTGTGCAAATTTTATCTATCTAATTTTAAAACATTTTCATTAATCCAAAATAAAACTCTGTGCCCATTAGCAGTCACTCCCCCTCCCAACTTGTCCCAGTGCTTGGCAACCACTAATCTACTTTCTGTCTCTATGGATTTGCCTATTCTGCACATTTCATATAAATGGAATCATACAATATGTGGCTTTATTTCCTTCTTTAATTTAGCATGATGTCTTCAAGGTTCATCCCTGTTGTAACATGTATCAAATTTCATTTCTTTTTATGGCTGATTAGTAGTCCATCACATGGAGGCATCTAGATCTTTTCCTTGTTAAAAGTTCAAGAGAAAAAGAATTTTGATCTGCAGGACCAAATAGGGTTGAGATATTCTGGGAAATACGTTCTTTCTGACAATGTTTTCTAGTGTCTTTCTACTCTTTTTTGATTATTCATCAGAGTTTCACTGGAAGAATTTTAATTTATTCTGTAGCATTGGTAAACTTTGTGTTCTGAATAAAGAATCTGCTTCCCAGCAGTCGTTAAAGGCAGGAGAATTCATAAACATTTTTTCCAAAATTTAGCAACTACCTTCACCTTGCCTTGCAGGTATGATCTATTTGCAAATGATGTATTTATTAGCTTACTCATTATTTGTTTGAACTGCATGTACTGTTTTTTTGTTGAACTATTTCCTAATATAAAGCAACTGATTTTATTCATGTTTGGAAAAAAAAATAATTTTCATGGTATAGAAGCAGAAAAAAAAACACCGTAGTCTAGAATTTGAAACCACCTATTACATTAAGTTAGACACACACACACACACACACACACACACACACACACACACACACAGAAATGGGTCTTCTGTGGTACAGTTTCATAATCAGTTTACTCACAGAGCTCTTCTCTGTCAAATGTTTGTCCACTGCCACCAAACAGCCCCTTGAGGAAGCCTCTGTTTTGAGCTTCTGGTGTCTCTATGGGAGTAAACAAATCTCCTAGCATGTCCTGTATCAAATTCAAACAAAAAAGCATTAGAATAACTAAAAATAAAGCAATAGAAAAAAGATAACACTATACTACGTTAAAGCACAGAATGAAAAGATAGTCTGCTTTCCATATATTTTCCTGGCAATTTTTGCTTTGTTCCCAGTTTTATTTCTGGCATTTCTTTCTCCACCTCCATTTCCTTTCCTTCTCTAATAACTGGAGTCTGAAAATTTTCATTTTTCTGCCCTGTTCTTTTCTCCCCTTTACTGTTAGAAAAATTGAGAAGCTAATATATTTATTTTAGGATTAATTTCCACCTGATCAATTACTCCCAATCTGGATTTCAGATACGTTTTCAATTACAATAGCTTCTTTCCTGTCTTAACCCCCTTCCCTGAACCAAGCACAGACCCCACTATGAAGAGGGAAGCCTTTGGTAATATGTGGAGAACATTTGGATTTATTTTTGTATGAAGTACATAACTAGGAAATGGCTCAAGACAAATGAATCAAAATAGCTCCTGCATAGTGAGACACAATTGTTTTCAGTACTTTTTTTTTTTTTTTAAGATTTTATTTATTTATTTGCCAGAAAGAGAAAGCACAAACAGAGGAAATGACAGGCAGAGGGAGAGAAAGAAGCAGGCTCCCGTTGAGCAGAGAGCCTGATGTGGGGCTCTATCCCAGGACCCTGAGACCATGACTTGAGCTGAAGGCAGAGGCTTAACCCTCTCAGCCACCCAGGGGCCCTGTTTTCAGTATTTTGATGTGTTTTAGAATGACTGGAAAAATACCTTGTTAGAAATACGGGTGCTTGGGCTTCATTCCTCACATACTGAATCAGAATCTGCATAGATGTGTTCTGGTTATATATATTTTTAATGTGCTCTCCATGCCTTTCTGAAGCAGACTAAAATTTGAGAACAACTGGTGTGGAGGAAGAAATGTTGGCCAAAAGTCTGTAGATCTGTGACCTAATATCAGTTTGTCTATGAACCTGCAGCCTGACATTCTTTATCCTCTTCCTCTCACCTCTGCTCACCAGACCTGAGCTCTTCCTCCTGGATCCCTTCTTTTTAGAAAATGGCACCGGTATCGACTTAGCCAGAAACCCAGGAATCATTATTAATTCCTTCCTTTCCCTCACTGCTACATCTAAGAACCCTCCAATCCAATTGATTACACTATATAGCTATTGAATATGCCAACTTTTCTCCATTCTCATTGCTGGCTGCCTTATTTTAAGACACTCATTTTTGGCCTTAATTATTAAAAAAAACAACAACCCCTCCTGATTGTTCTCCCTCATTCCTCGAAACCATATGCAACCAGAATATTAGTTTTCATAAACCAATCTGTTAAACCTTTTTAATGACTTCCTATTGCCCTTGGGATAAATGCCAGATTCCTTAGGCTCATATAAGGTGCTCCAAGATCTGCTCTGGAATAATTCTCCAGCATTATCCCTTCATCCTTTTCACTAATTCTGCACTTTGTTGGCAGTTTCCTGACCGCCCCCCGGGGTTTTGCATGCAACTACTCTGCTGGGAATATCATTTCTTTTTCCATTCTCAGCCATCCATTCTTATGAACAACTACTCAGCCCTTAAAACTCTTCCTAACTAGCCATCCCTGCTGTCCCATCAACCTAGGGGCCCCTCTTCCATGTCTCTCTGGTGCCGACACAGCCACATATAGGCAGTCTCTTCCACAAAGTGCTGTAGTTGTCTGTTTACTTAGCTCCCTTCACATTAATGGGTAGGGAGTCGTATCTTGTTTTATCACTGTATTTTATCATATGCCAAGTACCAGGTATGTATGTTAACAACTCAATAAGTATTTGTTGAATAACCATAATTATTATTATTTATTTTTAAAATATACTCAGTTCTAGGCACTACGTTCAGCATTTTTACTTAATTCTCAATGATGCTCCAAGATAGAGCATACAGGGTGTTAAATAAAATGCCCAAAGTTATACAAGTGGGCAAAATACAACTGAAATAGTTCAGAGCTTATACTTTCAACCTCTGTATTAAAATGGGTGAGTTTTAGTTTTCTTCTTTATAAAATAAGGGAGTTGAACCAACTAAGTCTCTAAGATGTTCTTTTAAAATTTTGTAACTGGTTATCCAAGGCATTTATATTTATTCTGTTTCAAGGCTCTGCTTACTTCTATGATAAAAGAAAAATGCCCATTTCTAACCTATAGGAAGTATATTTGTTCTGTATGGCTCTTAATTAAAATTTAGATTTCTTTAAAAAAAGTCCATGAGCTCTCTAAATTGTATGCAAAATTTTTGTGTGTACATGCATATTCCCCACCTTAGAAGGAAGAGTTTATAATCTTCTTTTTTTTTTTTTTTTGAGAGAGAGAGTTCATAATCTTACAGAGGATTCTCCATAGGCAAAAAAAAAAAAAAAAAGAATAATAAAATGAACAAACAAAAAATCACCCATTAATGTGTATGATCTTCACATTCTCTTTCTCACTTTCCCTTTTTCTAGACCCACATTAAACTTAACAGGATCCTAATGATGAACACATATTCAAAACATATTCTAGGGAAGGCATGTTTTTTGCCTGGCCCAGTAATATTTTAGATTTTAGATATCTCTCTCATTCTCTTTTTACAACCATGTCCAATGTTTTCATAAATGTGCCTGACCTACCTGTAGATTATCACACATCTCTTGGCTGTATGTTAAACGCTGAATTTCAGTAGGAGAGACGAGGTATAATGCCTGGCCTTCATTGGTAAAACAAAATGTCCGTGCTATCCTCATGTCTGTCAGTGGCAAATAATTAACATCCAACATTGGGCGAAGACTAGGTAGGCTGAATGGAAAAAAGCAAATCCACATTTCATATTCAAGTTGTTAGAAGCTTTAATTTCTGTGTTAAATGTGCAGACTCTTACATAAAAAATTATTTTTATACCACTATTTTATGGTTGTTTCTTTTTATTCTCTTGAAGTCTCAGTGGTAAAAAAACAAAAAACAAAAAAACTAGACTCATATAAAATCACATATATTCTCTTGAAGTCTCAGTGGTAAAAAAACAAAAACAAAAAAACAAAAAAACTAGACTCATATAAAATCACATATATACAAAAAATCTTGGGCCCAGTTCTTTATCTTAATCCACACAGATATTTAGCAGATATCCTTGAAGGTTGGATTAATGGTAGTGGCCAGAAATTTCAGGATATATTTTGCAACATTTCACAAATTCCTACAATATGGTTATAGTCTTTGGTTATGGCAAAAACACCATAGCTAGAAATGGCTGGCTACATAATTGGCCTACCATCTCCCTTCTAGGCAAAACTCCTGAGTCTGAGGAAGTTATGCACTAATGGACATGTGGAATGGATCAAGTACACTGTGCCCAGCAATTAATAAATAATCATGCTTGAGGTTATATGGGAATGAGAATAAATTACAGATAATAGATCAGAACTTGCATAGCCAAAGGAATATCACTCATGTCAAGTGTTTTACCAAATGGCTATAGTCTTATCCTAATGTTGTAGCCCATGATTTTGCTTAAATACTTATTAGAATGTCCCCTTGGATGCTGCCATGAGCCAGTTTTGCAAAATACTAAAGAAAATTAATCTCACTGCTTTTAGATCACACCTCTAATGCCAACAGGGGAAAAATCTGCAAACTTGTCATTAAATTTCAAACTTTGAATTCATGCAACTGATTTTGATGTGTATAATAATTTTAAATTATCCCAGATAATAAAACCAGTACCTTGAAAAAAAAGTACTGTTTTCTCTTATGAAAGTAGTTTGTAATTACAAGTTAAGCCTTCAAACTTCATCATATAAAAAGGGACCTGAAATCTGTGCAATTGGAATAAGCTTTCCATGAGTTTCTAGCACCAAATCATTCAATATGGTAGCCATTAGGCATATATGGTTATTGAGCAGTTGATATGTGTTTTGTGTGAACTGAGGTGTTCTCTAAATGTAAATTATATACTGGATTTCAAAGACTTATATGTTACAGCATTTCAAGTAATTAAGGTCTCTAAGATATGAGTCCAAAACAAACCCCATTAAACAGACTTCCATGATAGATTCAGTCAAATAAATGGGTAGCAATGGGGAAGGGATGCCAATAGACTTTTCTGATAAACTACATTATTTATGTAGCATAATAAAGGTAAGCCATGAAAACAAAAATGGTATAATTATTTTAGGGAGTAATTCAATTGCAAAAGACTAGGAACTAAATTTTATTATATGTGTTGTCTAAGCAAGCATGGAACTAAGTGATTTTAAAGCTGAAAAATAGATTTTTTTTTCTGTGCAGGGGACATTTTATAAGGAAATAGTTCACAAAACTAACAATGATTCTCACTAAATATGACTGTCACAGCCCAGTCTGAGAACTCATTTATAAATAAGCTTCTAGTATCACTTTCTACTATTTTCTAGGTCTGGGTACATTAGCATATAGATAATCATTAGCTACCCGCCAACTATCAGAAAAGTAGGACTTGAGAATGGACTCAGTAAAGTTCATTTCTGATAGGATTTGGGAAGATCTAGGAAAATAATAACTCTCCTGTTGCTAGGACTCCTATTGGTTTTTAAACTATTGTTTGTCGTTTCTCAAGAAATTTCCCTCCTCAAAGTGTCAGTGGTAGCACATATTTATTTAAATGGAAATAAATTTTCAGATATACCCCAAATCACTTGAGAAAACAAGACACACTAAAATTTTGCAAAAATAAGGTAATCACTATCAAGCCAAAAATCTCAACTGTGACAATAGTTTAATGTCTTTTAATTTAAAATAAAAATTTGGAGTGACTAAATGGGAGCTTAGGGGACAAAAGGATATGTGTGATATACATTTTTTTTCCCCTTGAAACTAAGGCATTCTAGGAGTTAAGTCATCATTTTCAAACAAGACTGGAATGATTTCCATGACAAATAACCAAAAAACAGTTTGAGAAAAAGAAACCAGATAAGAAGAGAAAGAACCAGAAATATCTAAGAGAATGAAAAGACAGTAAATGATTGTTTTTATTTTTTTTTAAACTTTAACTACTTTTCTTTGGATTACAAATATACTCATGTCTCCCCTATTAAAGAAAATAAAACAGTAAAAACACTCTTGAAAACCTAGTCTTGCTCTTGAACAACTTTCTTATTTCTCATCACTTTTTTTAACCAAAAAATTTCCTGAAACGATAATCTATACTGGGGGTTGGCAAACTTTTATTAAAGTGCCAGCTTGTAAATATTGTAGGCTTTGCAGGTCACTGGGTCTCTCTTACATCTACTCAACTCTACCTTTTTATGCAAAAGCAGCCAGACATTATGTAAGCAAATGGGTGTGGCTGGGTTCCAAAAATCCCTTTATTTATGGACATTGAAATTTGAATTTCATATATTTTTCACATATTATGAAATATTATCTGATTTTTTTCAATGTTTTAAAATTTAAAGTCCATTCTTACCTTGCAGGCTATACAATATCAGATTAGGGGAAGGTCAAGATAGATATAGTCTGTGGGTGGTAGTTTGTCAACTCCTGATCTATACCACTGCCTCTAGTTCCATTGAAAATTTACTTTTGTCTCTACCATGCTCCTAAGATTTGCCATCTCAAGGATCACTAGTACCTTTTAGTTGCCTGGCCTAATGTTTTTTCTTCTACCCAAATTATTTGGCTCTCTGCTATATCTGACTACTTTTTGACCATTGTTTTGGTGGTCTTCTTTCTTTTGTTTGGATACTCTTCTATCCTTTGATGAAGTTATTCTCATATTTTTCCTGTATCTCTGATGACTTCTCATTATCCTCTGCTGGATTTTGTCTCTTTTCTACTACATGAATGTAGAGATATCCTTAAGTTTTTGTTCCCAGATCAGTCTATTTCTCCTTTCTTTTTATACTATCTTCTTTGATGATCTCATTCACTCCTGTAACTTCCACTAATGCATTTACATGGATGACTTCCAAAGCTGGATATTCTATATTTTTTTAGAGTCCACACCTGAAATTGCTTGCAAAAGTTCTGTGGGATGGCTTAAAAACACCTCAAATTCAAGGCATTCATTCTCAAACTTCTCATTATCAGCTTTTCCAAATTTTCATGAGTTTCCTACCTTCTAATGGCATTACTGTTATTCAAGTTCATAAAAAAATTTTAACCTTTAAATTCTCTTCTAATCCCAAGATAAAATAATCTCCATTACCTTTCACAATCCGTTTTACATTCAGCAAGTTTCCCTCAATTATCCCTCACATCTGTTTCTACCTTGCTTTCTATATAGCTAACACTTTAGTTCAGAAGACCATTTCAAGCTCTCTGTATTATTTCCTAATGTATAACTAGAAAGGTTAGCTGCTCACTGATTAATATCAAACTCTTTAGCCTCCCATTAAAGTCCTCAATAATTTACCCCAATCTACTTCTTCAGGTTACTTTCTTTCCAACATCTCCTTTTTAATAACATATACTATCTCATGACTATGAATTCTGAGGAGTTAGTTTGTGTCTAGAAGATTTTACCCTATATTTCCTCTGCTGGGATATGTATTTTTTTGTGTGTTATAATTACTTGTGTATCTGTCTTATCTCCCCCAATTTGATAGTAAGCTTTTTAAGGACTAGGATTATGTTTTTACTAGCTTTTGTATCCTTCAAAGATATAGTATAATGCTTAACTGTCTCAGCGATTTTTGGAACCAGGTGAGTTATTAAAACAAATGATAGTGACTTCTACAGAGATTACGTTTATTAAGCGTTTGTTGAACTTATAAAATCATTATGTAATTAATTTTGTGTCTCATGAATTTTAATTTACTAACAGTATAATAAAATTTCTCAACTGATACATATTATTAAGATTTTTAAATTCTGGTGTTCTAATATACATGATGACTTACAGTTAACCATACTGTGTTATATACAGTATGTAAATAGTTGCTAGAAAAATAGATCTTAAAAGTTCTCACCACACACAAAAAAGTGGTAACTGTGAGGTGATGGATGTTTTAACTAATGTTATTGTGGTAGTAATTTCACAATATATACATATATCAAATTATCATGTTGTACACCTTAAACTTACACAATATTATATTTCAGTTGCAGTGATGTCTTTTAAAATACTGTTCAGTGCTATTCTTATTTTCTTAGACTTGCAACCTCAGGCAAATTTGAGCTTTAATTTATTAACATATGTAAAATAGAGAATGCAAATAATACTTTGTTTTCCTATGTCATATAGAAATTATAAGGACCAAATTTAACTCTATATGTAAAGTTCTTGTGTGGACTATAAAACAGTAAAAGTAAGTTCATTTCTTTTCCTTGTAGTTTATTCACTTTTATATTTTATGCCTAGCATAATATCTGGGAGATAACACTATTCAGTAAATGCTTGTGAATGAATGTGTGAATGACTAGAAAAATTACTCATTCCTTAGATTCCTCAAAATCAATGAAAATACATATTTCATTCATAATACAAAGCATTTTTAGCAAAAGCAAAAAGTAAAAAATAAAAACCTCATAGTCTCCTTAAATTTCAAACAAATCATTCACAAATATAATGAAGCAATAATCTCATGTTGCTTCTTGATTGCACATTACACATACTGTTCAGAACTGTACCTTGGTCACATTTTTGTGATTACCAGATAATTTATAAAGAAGGCAAGTACCTCATTATCATGATATGCCCATTGGCACAAAAGCATGCCAAGCAGGCACTGTTACACATGACCACCACATCTGCTTGCAGTATAAAAGATGTCTCGGTGATGTTATGAACATAAAGACAAGTCTGAGAAGGCAGTGAGAAGACTTTGGCTTGTTTCTCTGAGCAGATTATTGTATACTGATGATCTCCTATTTCTTGGGATGGAGAGGGGCAGTTCATGACCAGTTTCCTTCTCCAAGATTTTTCATTTTCATCTACGTTGTTTGGATCCCTCCAAACTTCATATGGCGGCTGCATTAATCCACCATTTCGGTCCATACAGGAGAATGTTAGCACAGCACCTTTCAGTGAGAGGAAGGTACCTATAAAAACAATGTGAAATTCAAAAAAAAAATGTGAAATTCTTTCTAAAATGGTTATTATTCATTTATGGGCAGTAAATGTTTTATAATGATAATTTATATCATGGTGTCATAATATTGCAGTAATATAAATAAACCAGTAGATTTATGAGTTCATCATTTGCAATAACTTGGCATCATAGAATGTTAGGTCTCAGAGGAGCCTAAGACATCAACTTATCAAATCTTTTCATTTTATTAATGAGAAAATGGAGACCCAGAAAAGTGATGAGACTTGGGGCACATCACATGGCAAATTAGTGGCTGAGCCTGAACTAGAACTCAGGTTTCCTAATTTCTAATCCAGCATTCTTTTACTATACTATATAGTCCCCCTTAACATCTTTTTTTAAAAAGCAAATTTTAGAAAATTCATAATTTTCATTTATTGAAAGAAGTTCAACTGAAAAAATCATACCATCTGATTCCATTTCCTTATTTTTAAAAATTATTTTTATTAAAATATAATGTATTATTTGCCCCAGGGGTACAGGTCTGTGAATCCTCAGGCTTACACATTTCACAGTACTCACCATAGTACATACCTTCCCCAATGTCCATTTCCTTATTTCTTAGGCTCATTTACTAGAAAATGTTTTTTTTTCTTCTTTTGAAATTGAACACTTCATGAAATTTTAACATATAAAATTCAGGCTAGCAATTTTGATTATATTAAAAAATCCTTTGGCTCTTAGGCAGGGTTATATATCTTTATATGGAAAAGAAATTTATTTACCTCGATTCTCCAAATTTGAATATCCATGACCAATTATTACCTATGGGTCTTTCTACCAGTCCCAGAGGACAGAATACGGTACAGCTTAGGAGGTAACTTGAGATAGATTGACCTTTGGACATCACCAGACTCTCCCTTAAGCAATGCCCCAGCAGTCTTTTCCTTCCTTTGTCCTCTGACATCATGCAGAGAGAGTAAGGGGATTAACCCAGGGTGATATGCCTCAGGAGTGTACATAAAACAGACACTTGAGAAAGGAAGGATGATAAATAAAAATATAGTCCATTTAGAAAGTACTCTATAATTTGAAGTACTTAAAATTGATAAAATTTTAAAATAACATGCTTAGGTGATTTACTATCCCATTTGTGTTTTAAAATCCACTTCAAGGGGCGCCTGGGTGGCTCAGTGGGTTAAGCCACTGCCTTCGGCTCAGGTCATGATCTCGGGGTCCTGGGATCGAGTCCCGCATTGGGCTCTCTGTTCAGTGGGGAGCCTGCTTCCCTCTCTCTCTCTCTGCCTGCCTCTCCGACTACTTGTGATTTCTCTCTGTCAAATAAATAAATAAAATCTTTAAAAAAATAAATAAATAAATAAATAAAAATAAATAAAAATAAAATCCACTTCAAAACTAAGAAGTCTTATAGTAAAGCTTGAAATCAGGTAATGTGATGCTGCCAGTTTTGTTTTTCTTTTTCAACATTTCCTTAGCAATTTGGGGTCTCTTCTGATTCCATGAAAATTTAAGGATTATTTGCTCCAGCTCTTTGAAAAATACCGGTGGAATTTTGATCAGAATGGCATTAAAAGTATAGATTGCTCTAGGGAGTATAGACATGTCTCCAAAGGCAAAGGAAACAAAAGTGAAAATGAACTTTTGGGACTTCATCAAGATCAAAAGCTTCTGCACAGCAAAGCAAACAGTCAAACTAAGAGGCAGCCCAGGGAATGGGAGAATATATTTGCAAATGACACTTCAGATAAGGGGCTGGTATCCAAGATCTATAGAGAACTTCTCAAACTCAACACTCAAAAAACAAGTAATCCAGTCAAAAAATGGGCAGAAGTCATGAACAGACTCTTCTCTAAAGAAGACATAAAAATGACTAACAAACACAGAAAAAATGTTCAACATCAGTAGCCATCAGGGAGATTCAAATTAAAACTGCAGTGACGTACCACCTTACACCAGTTAGAATGGCCAAAATTAACAAGACAGGAAACAACATGTGTTGGAGAGGATGTGGAGAAAGGGGAAAACTTTTACACTGTTGGTGGGAATGCAAGTTGGTGTAGCCACTTTGGAAAACAGTGTGGAGATTCCTTTTTTTTTTTTTTTTAAAGATTTTATTTATTTATTTGACAGAGAGTGATCAGAAGTAGGCAGAGAGGTAGGCAGAGAGAGAGAGAGGAGGAAGCAGGCTCCCTGCTGAGCACAGAACCCGATGTGGGACTCGATCCCAGGACCCTGAGATCATGACCTGAGCTGAAGGCAGCAGCTTAACCCACTGAGCCACCCAGGGGCCCCATAGAGATTCCTTAAGAAATTAAAAATAGAGCTTCCCTATGACCCTGCAATCGCACTACTGGGTATTTACCCCAAAGATACAGATGTAGTGAAAAGAAGGGCTATCTGTACACCAATGTTCATAGCAGCAATGGCCACGGTTGCCAAACTGTGGCAAGAACCAAGATGCCCTTCAACGGTCGAATGGATAAGGAAAATGTGGTCCATATAAACTATGGAGTGTTATGCCTCCATCAGAAAGGATGAATACCCAACTTGTGTATCAACATGGATGGGACTGGAAGAGATTATGCTGGGTGAAATAAGTCAAGCAGAGAGAGTCAATTATCATATGGTTTCACTTATTTGTGGAGCATAACAAATAACATGGAGGACGTGGGGAAATGGAGAGGAGAGGGAGTTGGGGGAAATTGGAGGGGGAGATGAACCATGACAGACTATGAACTCTGAAAAACAATCTGAGGGTTTTGAAGGGGAGGGGGAAGGGAGGTTGGGTGAGCCTGGTGGTGGGTATTATGGAGGGCATGTATTGCATGGAGCACTGGGTGTGGTGCATAAACAATGAATTCTGTTACACTGAAAAGAAATTAAATTAAAAAAAAAACTACAAAATGTTCATTAAAAAACAACAACAACAACAACAACAACAACAACTAAGAAGTCTGTTAATGTTCTACAAGGGTTATGAAGAAGATAGGAGAGCAGGGTTTAGGCATTTCAGTGTGAGGGTCAAGGACTAAAAAACAGTTGTACCAGTGTCCCATGGGAAAAAAGGATAATGCCAAAAACATTAGACTTTTACTTGGTATGAAGAAGAGTTTGAGAATAGAGTGTTGTAATCAAATTTTCATTTAACAGGATCACTATTCCTGCTAGGCATATTCTAGAGGGAATCAAGTTTGAACAAAGGGAGAACAGTTAATAGGCAAGAAATGGATGGAGGTTTCCTCCAGTGAGGTGTTAACAGCAGAGATAGTGAGCAATGATCAGAATATGATGATACTGTAAAGGTCAAGCCAACAGAATTTGCTAATAAACTGGATTTAGAGTGTGAAAGAAACAGAGTGGTCCAGGATGATTCTAATGTTTCTGACCTGAGAAACTGGAAGGATTGGATTGTTGTTAACAGATGTGGGAAAGAATATGGGAGAAAGGAAAGGAATACCAGGAACTCAGTTTTGGACATGGTAAGTTTGAGACGCTTATTAGACATTCAAGTGGATGTTATGTAGCTGGATATCTATGTCAGAAATTTAGAGATGGTTGCAGACAATAAATACAAATACATGACCCATCAGATTATCAATGGCACTGACGTCATGAGGATGGTAGATTTCATTTTGGCCTTGAATATAAATAGAAAACAGAAAAGGTTCAAGTCAGTCTTTGGGCATTCTGATGTTTTAAGTCCAGTGAAATGAGAAGGAACCAGTAAAGTGGACTGATAAGGAATGGCTAGAAAGTTAGGAAGAAAAGTAGGTAAATAAATTGTTCTGGAATCCAAGTGAAGTGTTTTTAATGTAGGGACAATGGTAAACTGTGCAATATGTTGCTGACATGTCAAGTAATATGTACACTGGGAACTCACCATTGGATGTAACCATGAGGTCAGTGGTGACCTAGATAGAGGTTATATTGATGGGTATGGGAGAAAGCTTCAGAATGGAGAGGAGAGAAACGGAGAAGAAAATTGGAAATAGTGAATACAACACAAGCATTTCAAGGAATTTTGCATTAAAGAAAAAAATGAAAAGGAGCATTTTGGAGGATAGATTCAGGAGAGTTTCTCTTATTTATTTATATAAGATTTTTTATTTTCTTTTAAGTAACTTCTACACCCAGTGTGGGCCTTGACGAACTCACAACCCTGAGAGCAAGAGTCAACTGAGCCAGCCAGGCACTCCCAAGTTTTTCTCTTTTAATGGGAGAACAAGCAGCATGTTTGTATAATGATCTAGCAGAAAGATAAGTACTGATTACCATTATAATTACACAATAAGGAGTAATAATGCAAATATAATATAATTATGTAAAGGAAACAGAGGAAAAGTTGCTGGATTGACTTTTTTGAGTGTACCAGTAGAGAAGCTGGCCAAGTTGGGCCGTTACACAGCTTAGTCATAACACAGGAGAGAATGTAGAGACCCTGGAGATATAAGCAAACAGGTTGGTAGATGTGGTGGTTGAAGTTGTTATCTGCTTGTTTCAATTTCCTCAGTGAAAGAGGACACATGCTCATTAGCTGACATTGAAAACAGCAAAGGAGATACTGGTGGTTTGAGGAGAGTGGAGAAATAGAATTGTTCAAGAGCATGGGAGAGAGGAGTAGGGAAATATAGTAAATATAATTATCTGGGAGCTTAGAAGCCAAGTTGAAGTTATTAATGATTTATTTCAAAATGAGACTATTTATTGTGTTTATATATTTTTCTCTAGGTATGTTCAGCTACACAAGTACAAAAATAAAATAGGTAGAATTAAAATTTTTTTTAAAAGATATTATTTATTTATTTGACAGACCGAGATCACAAGTAGGCAGAGAAGCAGGCAGAGAGAGAGGAGGAAGCAGGCTCCCTGCCAAGCAGAGAGCCCGATGCAGGGCTCAATCCCAAGAGCCCGGGATCGTGACCTGAGCCGAAGGCAGAGGCTTTAACCTGCTGAGCGACCCAGGTGCCCCGGTAGAATTAAATTTAACCAGAATTGTGATTAAGCTGAATATGCATGTGTAATACTGTGATTTATAATCAACGTATATTTGGTCTTTATTCTGTTTCTGACACAGAGTTCCTAAAACCCTTGGAATTTCTAAATGTGAGGGCAACACAAGTGTCTTTTATTATTGAGGTGACTTTTAGACCTCATCCAAGGATGGGGCTGGTTACCAGAGGAACCAACAATGTGATTAGAGGACTGGTACTTTTAGTCCCACCCCTTCCCCACTCCAGGGAAGGAGGAGGAGGAGCCTTGAGATTGAATTAAATCACCAGTGGTCAATGATTTAGTCAATCATGCCTATGTAATTAAAAACCCTCTGTAACCCACTTAAGCCCCCATGTTGCATCACCACTTCCTCAAACAAACAAACAAACAAACAAACAAAAAAACCCTCTGTAAGAACGCAAAAGGAAGAGGTATTGAGAGCTTCTGGGTTGGTGAATAGGTGGAGGTACAGGGAGAGGGTTTCTCTTGGAGAAGACATGGAAGCTCTGGCTTCTTTTCCCTATTCATCTCTTCCATCTGGATGCTCATCAGTATCTTTTAATAATAAACAAGTAAAAGGTACGTAAACAGTTTTCCTGAGCTCTGTGTGCTACTCTAGCAAATTATTTGAACCCAAGGAGGGGGTTGTGGGAACCCCAGATTTATAGCCAATGGGTCATAAGCACAGGTGATAAACTAGACTTGTGACTGGTGTCTAAAGGAAGGAGAGAGGGCAGTTTTGTGGAACTGAGCCCTTAACCTGTGGGATGTGATAGTTACTTGCAGATAGTATCAGAGTCGAGTTAAATTGTGGGACATTCTGCTGGTGTTGCAAAGAATTGCTTGCTATGAAGAAAAACCTCCACGCATTTGGTGTCGGAAGTGTTCCAAGTGTGGAAGAATGTGAAAGTAAAAGAGGTACATAGGACAAGCACAGAAGGAGGAAGCACTGGGTTTTTTCCACATAGGAGGCAAGAATCATAGCTTTTTCCATCGCAGCATGTAAAGTTGCATTTGTAGAATCACCTGGGAGCTTGTTAAAAATGCAAATCCTTAGACTCCACCCCAGACCTACTGAATTGGAAACTCTGGAGGTGGGGACCAATAATCTGTTTTGTAACATACCCTCCAAGTAATTCTGATACAGACTAAAGGGATAACTACACGGAATGGATAATCTTTAGGTGTTTTCAATTCTAAAATCCAATGATTTAGTTCACTTCAAATTTTCATATCCTTGAATTTGTTGTCAAGACAACCACAGTAAATAAATGTGAAAAGATTCCTTAAAAAGGAGAAGTGGGCTTTTCTTTGTTGAGAGGCTTTTGATTGCTGATTCAATCTCCTTGTTAGTTATAGATCTGTTCAGATATTTTATTTCTTCATGATTCAGTCTTGGTAGGTTTTATGTTTCTAGGAATTTATCTGTTTCTTTTAGGTTGTTTACTTTATATGCATATTATTGTTCATAGTAGTCTCTTAGATCGTCCAGTTAGGCTTTCTCTCTTTTCCATGGTTGTTTATGAAACACATCTGAACCTAGCTTCACAGTTAACTCTTTTATGTATCGCTTAAAAAATACTTTTTTTAAAGAAAAATTTTAGGGTTACAGATAATTGAGTACAGAGAGTTCTCATATGCTCCCTTTGTCCTTTGTATTTGTGTTATATTTGTTACAGTTGGTGAACTGATATATTAACTGAAGTCTTGAAAGAACTGGAGAATGACAGAAAATTGGAGAAGACAGGTTCCCATTATTTATCTTTAAATAGTTAAGGAAAAGCTTTGCAAATATTTACTAACCAGATACCACATTATTAAATTAAATCTCTACTTATTTTGTATTTTGCCATCATTTTTAGTCTATGTCGTTTGTTAAGAATGGTAAAGAACTTTCCTGTAATATTGAGAGATTCGTTAAATTAGTTCCAGATGTGTATATTTCTAGGCTTGTGACATAGAAAACCGTATTTGTTAGAATATCTCTTAGAAATTTGTCTTCCACTTACACTTGTAAACTTGTGTACACAAGAGTTAGATTTTCATCTTTAAACTTGTAAGGAATGCTTGGCGCTTATTAGGTATCCAATATGGATAACAATTTATTGGTTAAATAGTGGATTGAATTAATGTTTTATAATTCACTATGACTTTACTGATCTGACTCTAACTCAACCACTGTAAGAGAATTGTGCATATTTCTTTAAAATTAGGAATGTAGTAAAATATTTTCTCATCATGAAGTATGTTTATAATTAAAGTGACCCTAACAGATTAACTTTTAAAATACAGTGCATTTTGTGGGCTAAATTGTGTCCCACAAATTCATATGTTGAAGTCCTAAACCCTAGTGCCTCAGAAGGTGATTAGTTTAAGGTAGAGCCTTAAATTAATGAGTGATTAAGTTAAAAGGAGGTTGTTAGAGTGGGTCTTAATTCAAACTGACTGGTGTCTAAGAAGAGATTAGGGTACACAGGGTGATGCCAGAGGTACATGGACATAGAAGGACAGCCATGGGAAGTCATGGTAAGGGTGGCTATCTATAAGACAGAGGCTTCAGAAGAAACTAGAACCGCTGACACCTTAATCTTGGCCCTCTAGTATCCATAGTATGAGAAGATCAATTCAATTGATCAACACACACACACACACACACACACACACACACACACATCTAAATTGCCACACTAGTAGAGAGCTGACTATTCCACCTATAAGTAAAAATCTACATGAATTTAGCACACCAGTTAACAAAATATTACTCTAACCTAGTATTCTTTTTTAAAAAAAGATTTTATCTATTTATTTGACCCACAGAGATCACAAGCAGGCAGAGAGAGGGGGGGAAGGCTCCCCGCTGAGCAGAGAGCCCGATGCGGGGCTCAATCCCATGACCTGAGCTGAAGGGAGAGGCTTTAACCCACTGAACCACCCAGGCACCCCTCTAACTTAGTATTCTGTGTTTGTGTGTGTGTGTATACTTTTAAAATAAAATTCCTTATCCAAAAAAAAATTCCTTATCCTATATATCAATAAAAATCTTTGTTTTTCTACTTAAAAACTATCTGAAAACATCATACATAGGAAATACAAAGGAAGAGTTACGGAGAACAAATTTTAAAGTATTCAAAGGAATTGCATGAGGAATCACACTCTTCTCTTCTTTGGAAGGAAAGAAAGATAATTCAAGAGAATACAACACATGCTTTAGCAAAGTACTCCTAACTTATATTAAATTCTTTAGGCACTAGAATAAAAAGGAAATAAATTATGTGCCATGCCTTTGAAACAAGATGGGAAGGTTACCAAGGATTTTAGAAAGCCATGTCAAGTCAGACTGCTCCTAGATTAATCATTCTGAGTTCTTCAGGGATGATAAAAAATACTCATAGGATCTGATCTGGCATGGAACTTTAGAGAAATGTTTCAATTCATTAAATACTTTAAATTTTGCATTATGGTTTTCTTTCTCCCAAGGCATTGTTTAGGTGGGCAGTTCCACAGTTTCCTACCATAGAATTAATTGTATTATTTTATTCTAAGGAATGGTAATTTGCTGTATAACAAATGTTGGGATAGTATGATTTATGAAATTTTCAATAGTTTCCAGTACAGAGAATACTTATAAACTTTATTCCAGATCGATCAATACAAATTAATGTTCTACATTATTTTATATCTAAATGTTAAAAAGTAGCATTTAAGGAATAAATAAAAACTCTTACCACTTGGGAATACCATGACTGGCTCTGTAAATCTTTGTTCATCTGCTGAAGGAAGGTTCAGGGAGATGATTAACACCATTCCCAGACTAGTTCCAACAAACAAACAAGGAGAGACTGTAGGGTCATTTTTCCGAGCAAAGGACTCCATGAAGTATAGTGCTGTAATTGCTTCTTTTGAATCTTTGTCAATACTGGAGATGCTAGAGCTTCTAGAACGATTATAGGAATTTTCTCGGCTTTCTATAGAAATTCAGAAAAACAAAAATTCTTAGTGTATTTCCATAACAAGTAAAGTCAGACTTAGTTCATGAAAACCAAAATTATGAAAGGGAAGTAGAATTTGATTCCTTGTTAACTGATCTGGAAGACCTCTTCTCCAGTTCACCAGCTTATTTTGATAATAAAGAGACTGAAGCCCAAAAATGTAAATTATAAATTTGGCAGAGCTGGGACTAGAAGTGGTCTCCAGAGTTCCAGTTCACTATGTTTTTCTCCCTATATTACTTCACAAATTAGTTGAAAATTGTAATCTGGAAAAAAATATTTAGTCTGAGTTGTCAAGGTTATACGAATTTCTGGTACCATTTTAATTATGCTTTCTTTCTATCTCTCAATCATTGAAAATACTCCTAATGATTTCTTGGCAATTCCCACCTACTGACAACATTATGGTGATACTTACCTGAAAGGTCACAAGTGCTCTTGGTGAATACATTTCCCTGACATAATTTTTGGTTTTGCTATATTTGGAGTAACTATAGTCCTAAAAATTGGAATAGTTACCAAGGCCAAAGAGCAAATGCTATATTCCTGAACTACTTTCAGGCTACCTACCTGAATCCAAATCCAGTTCTAACTTTACCTGGGACCAAAGAAGCTGTAGGCAGGCCTATTTCATTGCTAATGGTAATCTTTGAGAGGGCTTCAGGACATCTAAAGGAAGCTGGATGGTTTCAAGTTTTCCTGCTCATCAACACTTATACATGAGCACACTCCAATAAGCATAAATGTACCTCCCTCAGTTAAATACTACTAGGAACGTTTTGTACTTATAATTGCTCCAGAGTTCAAGTTCCTCATACTCTTTTTTTCTACTGCATTCACTTTTTTTTTCTTGATGGGTGCCAGTTTGACTCATTTTTATAAAAAGAGACTCAATATAAGGTCCTTTGACTTTTTTTTTTTCTAAAAAGCAAAATGTAGTATTCCTGATTGCCTCCTTCTATCCCTCAACAAATTTGTAAAAATAATTATTTGTAACAGAATTTAGAGATGAGAAGGAGCTTGGATATAATCTATACAATTTTATAGATTTGGTGACAGAGACCTAGAGTTAAGCAATTGTCCCAGAATCCAATACAAGTTAGAGGCAAAAATATCTAAAACTCAAAATTCTCAACAATCCAGTGATTAAGTGTGCTACTTCTATAACTTTACATTTTGCTCCTATTATAAAATTCCTAGCTAATATGCTTTCAAAGTTTTTCCATTCATGGTTCATCAACATTCAAGTTTGTTACTCATACACCTGTGAAAGAGATAACTTCATTATCTGCACATCCATGAACTAGATTTAGTATTTAAAAATAGTAAATTTTTTAATCATTACTAAAAATTTTTTTTGAAGAGTGGTAAATGGGGAATTACTTTATAGAAAGAATTACCATAGAAAATCTAAGATTATTTTTTCCTGTCTTTCCTCAAAGTTCTTTGTCAGCAATACTGTTGCAACTAAGTTTCATGATTCCTTTTTTATTCTCCCTCTGAAAATTTGTGACCTTCTAGCTCTTACACTTTAATTCCTGCTCCAACACTCACTGCATAAATATGCAATAAATCCTTTTAAAAACATATGAAGATTGCAAACTTTAGAACTTAAGATTTTGCCTTTTTCTTGGTCTCATTCACTTGACAGTTGAGGAAATGAGGGTTGCAAAACATTAAATATCTACTGATAAAGACACTAAATGGCTTATCACTGAGATGGAAGGAAACTCAATTGCTGCTGGGAGTGTAGAGAACTGATTAAGGCATAGGTCTCCCCTTGAACAGGGGAGGTGTCTACCAATGAGAAGAACCATTCTGCTTTTAGAGATGAAGAAGGAAGTATAGTGAAGAATGAATTTGGAGTCATGGCCAACAGCTTGACCAGGCTTTCAGTTACTCATTGTCTAGAACTGACTGTAATAAGACCTATATCCCTTGTCCTCTAGCACCCATTATCATAGTATATAAAATTTTAGTTGTATCCACAAAAATTTGTATGTTTAACTTACCTTCTGTTGTGACTGGTAAAGAAATTTCCATGCAAGCAGCTGATTGTGCTTTCCGAAATGGTGGTCTTCCAGGACCCCAGCGATTTACTTTTGAAACATCAGCACTGGACAGACGTTTTCCAGAACTGCAACTCTGAGAAGTTGGACTTGTGCAGTGTCCATTTACATGATCTGTACCAAAAGGAAGAAGGCAGCATAAATATCATAATTAAATCTTCACATAAAGGAATCCAAACATGTAGATTAATGAAGAATGAGAATTCCTTTTTCACCAAACCATGTAAAGATGGCCAAGTCCTTGCTAGTTTAATATTTAGCTACATTTTTAGTAGTTAGCCAAAATTTCACAAGATTTATATTACACATAAATTCATTTTAAATATGTGGCTAATTAACATAGCTTAAGATTTATTCTATATCCGCATTAAGTATTATACCATTTAATGGCATTACAGAATAGATTATAGTATTTAACTTTCTTTTGCATAATTTAAAAATACACCTATTTATATAAGTTTTAGAAGTACCTCAAGTGTTTGGAGTTAAAAATCTAGAATGGAAACATCTTTTTAAAATTTAATTTAATTTTTTTCAATGCTCCAAAATTCATTGTTTATGCACCACACCCAGTGCTCCATGCAATACGTGCCCTCCACAATACCCACCACCAGGATCACCCGACCCTACCCTCCCCTTCCCTCCAAAACCCTCCGTTTGTTTCTCAGAGTCCTCAGTCTCTCATGGTTTGTCTCCCTCTCCAATTTCCCCCAACTCACTTCTCCTCTCCATCTCCCAATGTCCTCTGTGTTATTCCTTATGCTTCACAAGTAGGCAGTTATCATATGATTTCACTTACTTGCAGAGAATGGAAACATCTTACTGTGCAGTTGTGAATGTTAATTAAGAATATTGATTCTAGAGCCAGACTGCCTGGCCTCAAATCTCAATTCTACCATTTACAAGTTGTACAAATTACTGAAGTCTTCATACTTTAGTTTCCTTTTCTATAAGCTGGGAATATTATCTACCTCATGGAGTTTTTGTGATAATTCATGTCACATGCCAAAACACTTCTTGGTATATGGTAAATTCTGAACAAAAATTATTACTGTTATTCTTGTTTCAGACTGCTTTTGTCTAAGACAAATAGTACTATTCATTTAGAGCTTATGAGTTTATTTCTGTTTTGATATAACTTAAAAACTTGGAAAAACTACCACTAAAAATAGGTGTTTTGTTAATGCTCCTATATAATATAGGAAACAACATCTCATAGTTCTGTAATATTGAGTACATTTTAAAATGTACCTTGATCATTCAAAGGACAATAGAGTCCAATATGGACCTTGATCATTCAAAGGACAATAGAGTCCTACTGGACTTTGAATGATCAAGGTCCATATGGTACTAAGTACCTACTCCATTATAGCCTTTTTATATTGTAGAGTTTGAGAACTT
The DNA here is from genome assembly GCF_009829155.1 of Mustela erminea. NCBI lineage: Eukaryota > Metazoa > Chordata > Mammalia > Carnivora > Mustelidae > Mustela > Mustela erminea. The sequence goes on from NC_045614.1 coordinate 153,232,210, forward strand.
AAAATTATTCATTTCCTGGTTTTCCTTGCAGTGAGTGTAAAGATGATGATTCAGTTAAGTTTCACCATTCATATGCATTAGTCTGTTTTACTATTTTTTTAAAAAGTGAATTAACATATTTATTAAATATTTAAATGCCAGGCACTTTATACACATTACCTATTTAATCTTAACAACAGCCCTGCAAAGAAGATGCTTTATTATCCTGATTTTGCAGTTGAGGAAACTGAAGCTCAGTAAAAAGAGTTTGGAAAATTGTCTTATATTACATAAATAATATTTTTGGAGGCAGAATTCAGATCCAGATTTTTTCACTTAGTGTCTATATGCTCAAAAACTGGGCTACAGCACAAACTAAAGTATTTGGTAAGGGGTAGCAACTTTGAAGACATATTTAGTAGGGTTTAGGTGTAGCTTATGTAATGCACATTGAGATCCAGGCCTTTTGGGGCCAGTCATCTTCCATATTAACACAGATATTGGAAATCCCAGATTTCCCAGATGGAAAGGCAGAACTATCCCTTAATGAGTTAGTCATGGGGAAGCTGAAGTCAAGATCTCTACCCCTTCTGCACTATCAAATGTAGTCTTATAAATAAGAAATACACTGAGAGTGACAGCTGGCACTATCAAAGACTTAGAATGAATTTAAAAAAATGGCAACTTTGGTGGCCCCGTCAGTTAAGCCTCCAACTCAGTTTCAGCTCAGGTCTTGATCTCAGGGTTGAGAGTACAAGCTCTGTATTAGGCTCTATGCCCTACTTAATGGGGAAAAAAAGAAAGAAAGAAAAATTGGGTACAAATTGCAAAAATGAGACCCCTTCTGGGTATATCTGTTAGGAAAAGTTGCCCCATCATCAGGCATGATGTCTTGGTTGGGGGACAAGTTGGCTTGTTAATTGACTTAATGTTGGTTTTCTTGATTAATTTGTTTTAGCAGGAAAAGAATTTATGAAGGATATTAGGCAGCTCAAAACTTCAAGGAGAACCTGTAAGGTATACTCAGATGCTTTGCAGCCCCAAACAGTGACCAACCACACTGGAGTTACTGTTGTTAGTGTCTCAGCATTGAAGATGTTGGTGTTAGATGCCAGAAGCTGTCCTCTTGCTGGCCTGATATAGCAGGACATCTCTGCCATCATAATTACCAAAACTGAGGTTTATGTAATTACAAATTAATTTTTTATTTTAGTGTTTTTTGACTATTCTCATTCTCTACCTTTTTCCTGACATTTTGAGGATTTTAAGGTCTTTATTTTTAGGATTTTTTTTTTTTTGAAGAATTTTAAGCTGAGACCCAAACGGACTGAATCACAGACTTCTCCTTGATCAAGTTAATTTTTATCTCCAGTTTTAATTTGATTCTTCTATAGCAAAATTTTCATAGCTATGATTTTGTTGTCAAAGCTAAAATTGCTTTAAATGAGCAAAGGTTTATATACCTTGTGTTTAATGTTTAGTTTCTGAAATCCAAAATTTCAAAGATCTTCTGTCTCTTCATTTCTCCATAATTAGCCATGGGTTCAAGTTTAACTTATAATTTGTTCATTTAAGTGGATATTTAAAACTATTTGGGACCAACTTTACAGCTTTAGAGAAAATAATCTCTTACTGAAAACATTGCCTAAGGCTTTGCCAGTGACGAATAGAATGTTTTAACTTGCAATAACTATTCTTAAAATTTCAGCTTCAATGAGGTAAAACTGACATAAAATTGTAATATACTTAAGGTGTATATCATGATGATTTGATGTAGATTGGGAAAGGATTCTCACCATCTAGTTAATTGACATGCCTATTTCACGTATTTATTTTTTGGTGAAAATATTAAAGTTCTCTCTTAGCAAATTCCAATTACACATTACAGTATTGTCAATGATAGTCATCATGTTTTACATTAGATTCTCAGAACTTACTCATCTTACAGCTAAAAGCTTGTACCCTTTTACAAATCTTTTCCTATTTGCCCTACTCCCCAGATCCTGGCTACCACTTTTCTACTCTGTTTGTATGACTATAATTTTTATTTTAATTTTTAAAAGATTCAACATATAAGTGAAGCCATTCAGTATTTATCTTTGGCCCATTTCACTTCACATAATGCCCTCAAGGTCTATCCATCTTGTTGCAAATGGCAGGATTTCCATCTTTCTCATAGCTGAATAATATTCCATTGTGTGTACATATACACACACATACACACACCACATCTTCTTTAGCCATTCATTCACTAACAGACACTTAGGTTATTTCCCTATCTTTGTTATTGTGAATAATGCTGAAATGAACATAGGAGTGCAGACAGTCCTTCAATATACTGTTCATTTCTTTTGAATATATACCCAGAAGTGAAATCATTAGATTATATGGTAGTTCTATTTTTAATTTTTGAGTAACCTTCTGTATGTTAAGAGCCAGATGGCTGGTTTGTAGAAGCACATCCTGAATGCCTCTGTTAATCATTATCTTGAGAATGTATAGATCTTGTGCATCCTTTCTGCTACTTTCCACAAGCAAGATAGGTAGAAAATGTTTTGTTCAGCATTCCAGGTCAAGGGTGCCAGGGTTGGCGAAACTGGAGTATCTCCTTGGTAATGAAGCATGTCCAGCTGGTGGGCTTTTATCTTCTTGGAATATTTGCCATGCAAGGAGGAGCAAGGCTACAGAGAACTGCTAGGATAATTACTACATTATAAAAGTTTGCTGCATTTAGTTTCCAGCAGCAGATGCTTTGTTCAGTTGGCCACTCCTGGACTCCACGTACTTGAAGTTTCCCCCATGAACTTAGGTCTCAAGCACTGTCTCTGGGTCATTCCTTTGGTCTCGCTGGGTCATCATCTACACTTTGCTGAGTCTTCAGAAATGTGGCTACATACCTCCACACTGTTTTTCATAGTGGCTGTACCAATTTTACATTCCTAACAACAGTACATAAGGGCTCCCTTTTCTTCACACCTTCCTTAACATTTGTAATTTCTTTTTGATGTTACCTACTGTAACAAGTATGAGTGATAGCTCATTGAGGTTCTGATTTGCATTTCTGTGATTATTAGTGATGTTGAACACCTTTTCATGTACCTGTTCACCATTTGTATGTTGTCTTTGAAAAAGTGTCTATTCAGTTCCTCTGCCCATTTTTTTTTTTTCCTTTTTTTTAAGTAGGCTCTGTGTCCAACATGGGGCTTGAACTCACAAGCCCTAGGGTCAAGAGTTGCATGCTGCCTGAGCTGCTTGAGCCAGCCAAGCACCCCCATCTGCCTGTTAAGTTGTATTGTATGAATCCTTTATATTTTTTTGAATTGTATGAATCCTTTATATTTTTTTGACATTAACCTCTTATCAGATATACGATTTGCAAATATTTTCTCCCATTCAGTAGATTACCTTTTTATTTTGTCAATGGTTTCCTTTACTATATAGAAACTTTTTAGTTTGATGGAGTGCCACTAAATCATATTTTTGCTTATTTATGCATATTTTGCTTTTATTGCTTTTGCCTTTGGTTTCAAATCCAAAAAAATTACTGCCAAAACCATTGCCAAGGAGCTCACCACTTGTGTTTTCTTCTAGGAGTTTTATTGTTAAGTCTTATGTTCAAGTCTTTAATCCCATTTGAGTTGATTTTTGTATATGGAATAAGATAGTGGTTTAGTTTTGTTCTTTTGTATGTGGCTGTATAGTTTTCCTTGTACCATTTATTGAAGAGCTGATCCTTTCCCTATTGTACATTCTTGGCTCCTTTGTTGTAAATTAATTGAAATATATATATAAATTATATATATGTTGTAAACTAATTATATATATAAATAATTAATTATAAATATATATAAATTATATATGTTGTAAATTAATTGAAATATATATTTCAATTAATATATATATATATTTCAATTAATTATGTATATATGTGTGTGTGTGTGTGTGTGTGTGTGTGTGTGTATTTGTTTCTGGGCTCTCCATTTTATTTCATTGATTTATGAATCATTTTTGTGTCAATACCATACTGTTTTGATTGCTATAGCTTTGTAATATAGTTTAAAATCAGAAAGTGTGATGTCTCTTTGTTCTTCTTTCTTAAGATAGCTTTGGTTTTTTGGAGTGGTTTGTGGTTCCATACAGATTATTCATTTCATTTTGGTGAAGAATGTTGTTGGAATTTTAACAGGGATTGCATTGAATCTATAAATTGCTTTGGGCTATATGGACGTTTTAATGAGATATATATATATATTTTCGTTTTAATGATATTAATTCTTCCAACCCATGAGCATGAAATATCTTTCCATTTATTTGTGTCTCCTTTAATTTCTTAATGTCCTATAGTTTTCAGTGCACAATTCTTTTATCACCTTGGTTAAATTTATTCCTAAATATTTTATTGTTTTTGATACAATTGTAAATAGGATTTTCCTAATTTCTCTTTGTAATAGTTAATTGTTAGTGTATAGAAATGCAACAGAGTTTTGTATATTGATTTTCTATTGGGAAACTTTGCTGAATTTATTAGTTTTAATAGTTTTTTATTGGAGCTTATGGTTTTCTATATATGTATTCTGCAAATAGTTTTACTTTTTCTGTTCTGATTTGGATGCCTTTTATTTGTTTTCCTTGCCCTAGCTTGTACTTCAGTACTATGTTGAATAAAATTGTTGAGCGTGGGCATTCCTGTCTTCTGAGCTTGGAGTGAAAGCTTTCAGCTTTTTGCCACTGAATGAGTTGTTATCCATGGCCCTGTCATATATGGTCTTTATTATGAAAGGCACGTTCCCTTTCTTCCCACTTGGCTATAATTTTTGTTATGAGTAGATAACGAAGTTTTGTCAAATGCCTTTTCTTCATCTGTTGAGATGTTCACGTGATTTTTATTCTTCATTTTGTTAATATGATGGATCATATTGATTTGCAGATTTTAGACCACCCTTCCATCCCTGGAATAAATACCACTTTATCATAAGATCCTTTTAATATATTGTTGAATTTGGTTTGCTATTTTTTTAAGGATTTTTGCATCCATGTACATCAGAAATATTGTGATTTTCTTTTCTGGTAGTGTCTTGAAAAATGAGAATGGAAGTTATCCTCACTCTTTGATGGTTTGGAAGAATTTGAGAAACATTGGTATTCTTTAGATGTTCGGTAGAAATCAAAAGTGAAGTCATGGGGCCCTAGAATTTTGTTTATTGGAAGGTTTTTAATTAATGACTTAGTCTCCTTGCCAGTAATTAGTTTGTTCAGATTTTCTATTTCTTCATGATTGTCTTGGTAGGTTGTATTTTTCTGGGAGTTTATTTTGAGGCTTTCCAATTTTTGTCATTTAATAGTCTTTTATGATCCTTTGTATTTCTGTGGTATCAATTGTAGTGTTTCTTCTTTCACTTGTGATTTTCAGTCTTTTCTTGGTGAATCTGGCTAAAGTTTTGTCTATTCTGTGTATCTTTAAAAAAAAACAGCTTTTAGTTTCATTAATCATTTTGATTATGTTTTTAGTCTCTATTTTGTTTATTTCTGCTCTGATATTTATTTCCTTTCTTCCACTAAATTTGGGCTTCATTTTTCCTTTCTCTAGTTTCTTGAGATATAAAGTTAGGTTGTTTAAGGTCTTTCTTGTTTTTTGAAGGGCAGCTATTGATATTGGCAGAGTATGAGAACCCCAGGCTTGCCTCCTTCCTGAAACACAGCTAGATAACTATCAAATCATTCTGAATACTCAAGACTTCAATATGACAACTGGTAGAATAAACTACACAACCAGAGGGAGGGTAGAGGCCATTTTGAGGAAGGTAGGAAGTGCCAAGACAAGATTGGGGGAAAAACAGATGGCAGGTGCTGTGGAGGGGAAGGAGCCTTGGTCATGGAGAAAGCTGAAAGAGTGGAATGCACAGACATATGCACAAGAACACTTCCCCAAAGCTACTTCTGAGAGAATGAGTGGGACTGAATTTTGTGAATGTTTCCAACCGCGGGACTCAAAGACTGGAGTTTAGGAAGTCCTGGGCTTGCCTGTGATAGAAACCTGAGGATGCTGCTCTACTCCTGGAGCAGAGGCAGGCAAACAACATGGGACAGACTATACAATCTGATGATTGTTTAAGGGGCACAGGGAGAGACTGTTAATTCTTTTGGGAATATATCTGTGAGAGGTACCATTTTCTCTCGGGGGGCAATAAAACTGAAAAGCACCATTTTCCTTCCCTGCCCCTCAGCCCAAATGTAGAGACACCTGCTAAGAGCTGCTAACTGAGACACTGGCTTTTTAGCTTGCATATTCCCAATCCCATGCTCCTGTGCTCTGGTGTGGCAGCCCTTCTGAGTCAAACCTGTATCAGTATCAGTCCCAATGCAGAAAGACCTTTTCCTAGAGGACTGACACAGGTCTTTGACACACCAGGTACCTGAAGTTTAGACTTCTGAATGTCAAAAGGCTTGAAAAGTGTAGTCCCCAATGTGTTCAGTGCTGCTCCAGGCAGGCAAGTGACCCAGAGACAGTATGAAATCAGTGATCTGAAAAATCCCTGTAACATGTGAGGGGAACTTATTCTTCTTCTGAAAGTGCTTCCCAGAGAGAAGCAAGCATAGGCCCCTGCTTCCTCAGCAGGGTCAGAGGAGCCAGCAGGTGCCTTCTCTCCTCTGCCCCTCAGCATAAACTGATTTCAGTAAGCAGCACAGTGCCAACAGTGACAGCATAAACCACTTACACCAATCCTGCAATCCCACCCCTTGCTAGTAATGCTTTTTTTTAGGCAACTGAGCCTGATGACCAGCACAGCTGGTCCCTACCTCAGAAGACCAAACACCTGCCCCCCCAACACACATACACACCAGGTCTATTGGCCATAGGGTTCTGCAAAACTTCAGCACTTGTAGAAATAGCATCAGGATTCTTTCAACCCAGCAGACCAGAGTACACCTAGCTAAAACTCACCACACTCTGGGTAAGGTCAAAACACTCCCCTCTGCAGGCAAGGAGAAACTCTGCAGAGGACTGACCTAGGGAAAGAACAGCCAAAGCACAGCAGCATAGTCCACATAGCACACACCAGAGACATTTCCTGAAGCACCAGGCCCTGGATATTGTATGATCTCTTCTTCACAACGCCTTTACTCTCAGAAGCAGGAAACATAACAGGCTTTCCTAACACAGAGAAGATGACAGAGACCTAGACAAAGTGACTAGAGGGAGGAATTCATACCAAAAGAAAGAACAAGAAAAGGTCACAGGCAGGGATCTAATGAGACAAATATAAGTAATAAACCTGATCCAGAATTTAAAGCAACAATCATAAGGGTAATAGCTGGGCTTGAGAAAATCATGGAAGACATCAGAAAGTCCCTTACTGCAGAGACAAAAGAGCTCAACCAACCAACCAACCAACCAATCAGGCCGAAATGAAAAATGCAATATCTGAGATTCAAAACCAACTGGATGTAAGGACCACAAGGATGGAAGAAGAAAAGTAACAAACAAGTTATAAAGAAGTTAGAATTACAGGAATTAAAAAAGAGAAAAAGAAAAATCTTGGATCATGAAAGAAGACTTAGGGAACTCAGTGACTCCATCAAATATAATAATACTCATATGAGTTCCAGAAGAAGGAGAGAGAGAAAAAGGTACAGAAGTTTATTTGAGAATATTATGACTGAAAACTTCTGTGATCTGGAGAAAAAAAAAAAAAAAAAACAGACATCTAAATCCAAGAGGCACAGAGAATGCCCATCAAAATCAACAAAAGCAGGCCAACACCAAGACATATCCTAGTTAAATTTCCAAAATACAAAGAAAAAGTCCTAAGAACAGCAAGACAAAGGAAATCCCTAACTTAAAAGACAAGATAAATAAGGTTAGCAGGAGACATATTGATAGAAACTTGGCAGGCCAGAAGAAAGTGACATGATCTATTCAACATGCTGAATGGGAAAAGTCAGCAGCCAAGAATACTCTATCCTACAAGGCTGGCTATTCTCCTATAAGGCTGGCTGGGAAACAAAGAGTTTCCCAGACAAACAAAAACTTAAAGGATTTCATGACCACTAAACCAGCCCTGCAAGAAATATTATAGAGTGGGAAAGAAAGACCAAAAGTAACAGACTAGAAAGGAACAGAGAAAATCTTCAAAAACAATGATAAAACAAGTAATAAGATGGCACTAAGTTAATATATATCAATAATGACTTTGAATGTAAATGGACTAAATGCTCCATGAAAAAGACACAGAGTGTCAGAATGGATAAAAACAAAACAAAACAAAACACAAAAACACAAGACCCATCTATATACTGCCTGGAAGAGACTTCTTTTGACCTAAAGATACCTGCAGATTGAACGTGAGAGGAGGGAGAAATATTTATCAGGCAAATGGATATCAAAATAAAGCCAGAGTAACCGTACTTGACTCAGACAAACTAGATTTTAAACACAGACTGTAACAAGAGATGAAGAAGGGCACTATTTCATAATAAAGGGGACTATCCAACAAGAAGGAACTAACAACTATAAATATTTATGCCCCTAACTTGGAAGCACCCAAATATATAAAACAATTAATTATGAACATAAAGGAACTCACTGGTAATAATACAATAGTAGTAGAGAATTTTAACACCTCACTTACTTCAATGGACAGATCATCTAAGCAGAAAATCAACAAAGAAACAATGACTTTGAATGACAAGCTGAACCAAATGGACTTAACAGATACATTCAGAAGAGTCCATCCTAAAGCAGCAGAATGCACATTCTTTTCAAGTGCATATTCTCCAGAATAGATCACACACTAGCTCCTAAATCAGACCTCAACAAATACAAAAAGACTGAGATCATACCATGCATGTTTTCTGACTACAATGCAGTGTACCTTGAAGTCATCCACAGGAAAGAACTTGGAAACCACAAATATATGAAGGCTAAAGAACATTGTACTAAAGAATGAATGGGTCAACCAAGAAATTAAGGATATAAAAGGGAACATGGAGGGGTGCCCGGGAGGCTCAGTGGGTTAAAGCCTCTGCCTCCTGCTCAGGTCATGATCTCAGGGTCCTGGGATCGAGCCCCAAGTTGGGCTCTCTGCTTGGCAGGGAGCCTGCTTCCTCCTCACTCTTTGCCTGCCTCTCTGCCTACTTGTGATCTCTGTCAAAAAAATAAATAAAATCTTAAAAAAAAAAAAAGAGAGTACATGGAAACAAATGAAAACATGACAGTCCAAAACCTTTGGGATGCAGCACAGGCAGTCATGAGAGGGAAGTATATAACAATATAGGCCTACCTCAAGGAGCAAGAAAAATCTCTAATACACAACCTAACATTACACTTAAAGGAACTAGAAAAAGAACAATAAATGAAGCCTAAAGCCAGCAGAAGAGGATAAATAATAAAGATTAGAGCAGAAATAAATGATACAGAAATTAAAAACAAACAGTAGAATAGATTAATGAAACCAGGAGTTGGTTCTTTGAAAAAAATTAGTAAAACTGATTAACACCTACCTAGACTTATCAAAAGGAGAAAGAACCCAAATAAAATAAATAAAATCACAAATGATAGAGAAGAGATCACAACCAACACTATAGAAATACAATTACTAGAGAATATTATGAAAAATCATATGCCAACAAAACAATCTGGAAGAAATGGATAAATTCCTAGAAACCTATAAACTACAAAAACTGAAACAGGAAGGAATAAAAAAACCTGAACAGACCAATAACTGCCAAAGAAATTGAATCAGTAATCAAAAACTTCCCAATAAACAGAAGTCCAGAGCCAGATGATTTACTATGGGAATTCTACCAAATACTTAAAGAAGAGTTAATATCTATTCCTCTCAAGCTGTTCCAAAAGAAATGGAAGGAAAACTTCCAAACCCCTTCTATGAAGCCAGCATTACCTTGATTCCAAGACCAGAAAAAGACCCCTCTAAAAAAGAAAACAAAGGGCCAATATCCCTGATGAACATGGATGCAAAAATTCTCAACAAAATACTAACAAATTGAATCCAGCAGTACATAAAAAGAATCATTTGCAACAATCAAGTAGGATTTATTCTTGAGCTGCAAGGTGGTTCATTCTCCCCAAATCAATCAAGGTGATACACCACATTAATAAAAGAAAGGATAAACCATATGATTTTCTCAATAGATGCATAAAAAAATTTGACAAAGTATAACATCCATTCATGATAAAAAAAAAAAACCCTCAGCAAAGTAGAGGTAAAGGGAACACACCCCAAAATATATAAAACCCCACAGCTAATATCTTCCTTAATGGGAAAGACTAAGAGATTTTCTTCTAAAGTCAGGAACAAGACAGGGATGTCCACTCTCTCTCTATTGCTATTTAACATAGTATTGGAACTTCTAGCCTCAGTAATCAGACAACAATAGAAATAAAAAGTATCCAAATTGGCAATGAAGAAGTCAAATTTTCAATATTTTCAGACATGTTACTCTATGTAGAAAACCCAAAGGATTCCACCAAAAAAATTGCTAGAACTGATATGAATTTATTAAAGTCATAGGATACAAAATCAACATACAAAAATATGGATTTCACTCATGTGGAGTTTAAGAAATAGATGAACATGGGAGAAAAAAAGGCAAATGATAAAACAGATTCTTAGCTCTTAACTATAGAAAACAAACTGAGGATCTCTTGTTGGAGTAGTGGGCAGGACAATGGTTTAAATGGGTGATGGCTAGTAATGAGAGCACTTGCGATGAGCATTGGGTTTGTATGTGAGTGATAAATCACAAAATTCTAGTGAAATTAATGTTGTACTATATGTTAACAAGAGTTTAAATAAAAAGTTAGAAAAGGCAAGTAGATAGAACAGTGATAATAAAATATAATCCCTTCTAGGCCTTTTTTAATCAAATAAGACTGAGGGCTATTTTAATAACTCCATAAAATGATAAAGGTTTTATCAAAAGAAAAAAATTACTAGTCAAAGCAATTAAATAAGTAAAATAAACATTATGTATATGTATTCAAAATAATGTGATAAGATTATACGTATAGGGGATAAAATTTTATACCTTAAATCTCAAGAGAATCAACTGAAAAACTAAGAATTCAGTGACATGGCTGGTTACAAAATTCATATATATATATCTATGACTAATATTAATAATTCATTTTTCATCCTAATCCATTTAAAGTTCAATCAGTGGAACAAAATAAAATATCTACAAGGAGACCAAATGGATAAAGAAATTTTGTAGTTGAAAATAAGTAACCTTAAAATGAGAGGGGTAAACATAATTCATTCAATAAATGCTTAGGACAACTAACTAGGCATTAAAAAACAATTTCTCTATACCAAAATAAATTCTAGATGATAAAAGTATAAATGTATAGAGAGAAACTATAACAGTGCTAAAAAAAAGCATAGGAAAATTTTTTTAATATTCTTAAAGATATATTTGCTAAAGATAGAACAAAACTTGGTACCCATTGTAAAAACCAGTAAATTTGATTATATATAAATAGTCAATATAGAGAAAAAAATGAGACAAATGACATTCTGCAATAAATTTGACAGAGGAAACCAATTTCCACAACGTCCAAAGTGCTTAGATATAAAAATAAGAAAAAAATAACACCAAAAATTTTTTACAATGTATTGGTAGTTCAGAAATAAATAGAAGTATGTTTAAATAAAAGGTTGTTCAATACTTATTAGAAATGACTATTAAAATAGTCTTTCAATTAGCTCAACAAATATGAAAGAATTGTATAAGCAAAATATTAGTGATGATGTGGGAAGACTGGAGTTCTTATACACTGTTGGTGGGAATCTAAGTTGGTTAAACATTCTTGGAAGTCATTTTGAAATCAAAATATACAATGCCTATTCTTTTGCCAAGCAATTTCAGTTGAAGCAATTTCAGTTCTGAGAATTTATTCTACAGACATTTATTCTACAGACATTTCAGTTGAAGCAATTTCAGTTCTGAGAATTTATTCTACAGACATAATCACATAAGTGTGCAAAGAAGTTATTACTATTCTCATTAAAGTTTGTTTTGAAATAGTAAAAGACCAAAAGCCTAATGTCTTTTAATAAAGAAATAGTTAAGTCAACTATTGTATAGCCTAAAATGGACACTTTATCCTTATATAAGCCATTATTTGATACTACAAAGAATTACATAGATCTGTATAGAATGGTCTTCAGGACACTGTAAAATAAATAAAAAACCACAAAATATTGTTAAAGTGCTTCCCCTTCTAATGAAAAAATGTTTAGACTAATTGTTGAATACTCAAAGAAGATATTAATGTTCTTTGTCTCAATGGATATGGGAATTAAGGAATTCTGAGATATAATTTTTAAATTATTTTAAAAAGAAAAAATAAATTGGTACAAACTACAATACCCAGAGAACACCCCTTGCATGTATTTTAAATGAAGTTTAGATTTTGAAGAACTGGCTCACTGAATATTAAGTACATGTATTTCAAACAAAAAAAAATCCACATCCTTTTCAAGGTTAAGGTAAATTTGTTCACATGGTGGGGGTGAAGGCATTTTACTCACATGATTATTATAGCTGTAGACATCAGCATTGCAAATGTCAGATAAAATGACTAGAAACAAGTAATCTAGCAACTCAAGAATTAATATTTAAGGAGGCTACAGTTAGACTAACTTTTTTATTTATCTCAGGATATGCTGTGCTTTTTTTTTTTTTCCTCTCCCCAGTCTTAATGTGAGACTTGATGTGAATATTTACTCATATGGTTCAGGACAAGGTGTCAGTTTGCTTTGTCAGTATCCATCAGGATAAATGGCATTTTAATGTTAAAATTTATTGTTATTTTGGGGTGCCTGGGTAGTTCAGTCAGTTAAGCATCTGCCTTCAGCTCAGGTCATGATTCCAGAATCCTGGGATCAGACTCCCTGCTCACTAGGGAGTCTGCTTCTCTCTCTCCCTCTGTTCCTTCCACTGCTCATGCTCTCTCTCTCTAACACTCACTCTCAAATAGATAAGTAAAATTTTTAAAAAATATTATTGTTCTTTTGAGTTCTGGTTCAAGACGGCAATACAGGAGGCTGCTGAATTCTTCTCTATCCATGGATACCACAGATCTATAGCTACACATGGAACAGTTCCCTCTGAAGGAAATCCAGACTAGCTGAGTGACTCCTATGCAGTGGATGAATGAGAAAGCACTTACACAGGGATGAATCTTTGCACACTTTCAGTTACAGGGAGACACTATGAATGAGAAATACCTCTTGGAAAATTGCAAAGGATTCAGAGGCCACTAAAATCTTGGGCCAGGGTGAATCATAAAGCTCATCTTTATGATTCTACACAGGACCATTCCATCAAGTCTGGGAGAGGTGCCTGTTTTCTCTTGTGTAGTAACCAATACAGAGAGTCAAGGAAAATGAAGAAACAGGAATATATTCCAAACAAACAAACAAACAAACAAAAAAACACACAATAAAACTCCAGAGACATATCTAATGAAATAAAGATAAGCAAGTTACCTGATTACCTGATAGAGTTGAATACAGTGGTATTAAAGATGTTCACCAAGGTCAGGAAAATCTTGCATGAACAAAATGAGAATTTAAACAAAGAGACCAAATACCTAACAATATGCTAACAAATCATAGACCTGAAGAACACAATAAATACACAGAGAAATTTAATAAAGTGGTTCAACAACAGACTGAAGTAGAAGGAAGGATCAGTGAATTTAAAGGCAAAGCAGATTTCATCCAATCAGAGAAGCAAGAAAAAAATGAAGATTACTCAGGGTACTAATGGGACAGCTTCGAGTGGAATAATCTCCACATTAAAAGGATTTGAAAAGGAGACGTGTGAGAGAAAGGAAAATTTATTTGAAGAAAAAATGTCTGAAACATTCTCTAACCTGGGGAAAGAAACAAACATCTAGATCCAGGAAGACCAGAAACTTTGAAATAAGCTAAACCCAAAGAGACCAATACCAAGACACAAAATTGTCAAAAGCAAGGAAGGATCTTAAAGACAACAGAAAAACAACTTGTTACATACAAATGAATCCCCATAAGACAATTGCCAGAGTATCAGCAGAAAATTTGCAGACCAGAATGGACTGTCATGCTATATTCAAAGTGCTCTGAGAAAATATTCTTGCTAACCAACAATATTCTACCCAGGAAAATTGTCCTTCAGAATCAAAGCAGAAATAAAAGAATTTTCCAGACAAACAGAAGCTGGAGAAGTTCATCACCACTAGACTGGCCCTACAAAAGTTGTTAAAGGGACTTGAAACTAAACAGTCCTAACTAGTAAAACATATAAAAGTATAAATGTCACTGGTAAAGGTAAATATATAGTAAAATTTATAATAATCAAATGCAATGGAGGTGGGTAAATCACTTATAACATCAGTCTGAAGGCTAAAAGATAAAAGTTGTAAAAATAACTACAATAATTTGTTAATAGATATGTGAGATAAGGTAAATTGTGATATCAAATACAAAATATGGGAAGAAGAATAAAAATATAGGCCTTTAGAATGCATTTGAACTAAAGTTATCAAATTAAATAGACCATTAAAAATATTTCTACACCTAAAACTAATATTTTATGTTCAAAAAGAAGATAAGTTTTAAATAACTTAAATAACATTTTTTATAATCATCATGGTAACTGCAATGCAAAAACCTATGGTGAATACATAAAAAAGAAATCTAAGTATACCACAAGAAAAGCATCAAACTGCAAAAGGGGAAAAAAAAAAAAAAGAACAAAAAAACAAAGCAGTTCTTCAACCACCAAAGACAATAAGGCAATAAGTCCTTAGTAAGTCCTTACCTATCAAGGTTACTTTAAATGTAAATGGACTAAAGCCAGAGTGGCTGAGTGGATTTTTTTTAAAAAAGGAGATACAACCATATACTGCCTACAAGAGACTCACTTTAATTTTAAGCTGAAAGTGAAAGTGTAGGAAAAGATATTCCATGTACTCATAATAGAGAGCTAGGGTAGCTCTGTTATAATATAAATATATATTATAAATAAACTTTGTTTATTATGACACTATAATATCTCTATTATAGGCTATAAAATAAATTTTGAGTAAAAAAAATTCAGCTATATGTAGAAGAATGGAACTTGACCATTCTCTTACACCATACACAAAGATAAACTCAAAATGGATAAAAGACCTCAACATGAGGCAGGAATCCATAAGAATCATAGAGGAGAACATAGGCAGTAACCTCTTCAATATCAGCCACAGCAACTTCTTTCAAGATATGTCTCCAAAGACAAAGGAAACAAAAGCAAAAATGAATTTCTGGGACTTCATCAAGATCAAAAGCTTCTGCACAGCAAAGTAGTTAACAAAACAAAGAGACAACTCATGGAATGGGAGAAGATATTTGCAAATGACAGTACAGACAAAGGTTGATATCCAGGATCTATAAAGAACTTCTCAATCTCAATACACATGAAATAGATAATCATGTCAAAAAATGGGCAGAAGACATGAACAGACACTTCTTCAATGAAGACATACAAATGGCTATCAGACACATGAAAAAATGTTCATCATCAGTAGCCATTAGGGAGATTCAAATCAAAACCACATTGAGATGCCACCTTACACCAGTTAGAATGGCCAAAATTAACAAGACAGTAAACAATGTGTGTC
Organism: Mustela erminea; assembly: GCF_009829155.1. NCBI lineage: Eukaryota > Metazoa > Chordata > Mammalia > Carnivora > Mustelidae > Mustela > Mustela erminea. The sequence goes on from NC_045614.1 coordinate 153,247,862, forward strand.
GGAGAGGATGTGGAGAAAGGGGAACCCTCTTACACTGTTAGAGGGAATGCAAGTTGGTGCAGCCACTTTGGAGAACAGTGTGGAGATTTCTTAAGAAATTAAAAATAGAACTTCCCTATGACCCTGCAATTGCACTACTGGGTATTTACCCCAAAGATACAGATGTAGTGAAAAGAAGGGCCATCTGTACCCCAATGTTCATAGTAGCAATGGCCACGGTTGCCAAACTGTGGCAAGAACCAAGATGCCCTTCAACAGATGAATTGATAAGGAAGATGTGGTCCATATACACTATGGAGTATTATGCCTCCATCAGAAAGGATGAATACCCAACTTTTGTATCAATATGGATGGGACTGGAAGACATTATGCTGAGTGAAATAAGTCAAACAGAGAGAGTCAATTATCATATGGTTCCACTTACTTGTGGGGCATACCAAATAACACGAGGACATGGGGAGATGGAGAGGAGAAGGGAGTTGGGGGAAATTGAAGAGGGAGATGAACCATGAGAGACTATGGACTCTGTAAAACAATCTGAGCATTTTGAAGGGGTGGGAGTTGGGAAGTTGGGTGAGCCTGGTGGTGGGTACTATGGAGGGCACACATTGCATGGAGCACTGGGTGTGGTGCATAAATAATGAATTCTGGTACACTGAAAAGAAATTTAAAAAATATAAAATATAAAAAAATATTCACAAGAGACAGAAAATGTCCTTGTATAATGATAAAAGGGTCAATCCAACAAGAAGATATAACATATTTAAATATTTATGGACCCAACATTGGAGCACTCATTATATGTGAGACATATATATATATAGATATAGATATATCTATATATATAGAAAGATATATATATATCGATTAACAGATCTAAAGGGATAAATAGCAATACAAATAATTAAATTCCCAACTTGCATCAATGAATAGACTATCCAGACAGAAAATCAATAAGGAAGTACTGTACCACTTTAACATGTTAGACAACATGTTAGACCACATAGACATAACAGACATACAGAATATTCCATCTAAAAGCAACAGAAGACAAATTCTTCAAGTGCACACAGAACATTCTCCAGGAGAGATCATATGGTAGGCCACAAAACAGGCCTGAAAATATGTAAGAAGACTGAAATTATATTCAACCTCTGTCCTGACAACAATGGTATGAAAATAGAAATGAATTAGGGGAAAACTAGAAAATTACAAATATGTGGGGATTAAACATTATATTGAACAACCAATGGGTCAAAGAAGAAAAATATATAAAAATATCTTGAGACAAATGAAAATGGAAATACAGCATATTAAAATTTATGGGATGCAGCCAAAGCAATTGTAAAAAGGAAGTCTTTAGTGATAAACGCATACATTAAGAAACAGATTTATTTTTTTTTGGTCCTGGTTTTTCAAGTCTTTATTTAAATTCCTGTTAACATACATTGTAACATTAGTTTTAAGTGTAGAATATAGTGGTTCATCACTTTCATTCAATACTCAGTGCTCATCGTAAGGAGTTCCCTCCATAGCACCTTCATCCATTTGACCCAGTCCTTGCCCACCTCCCCTCTAGTAACCCTCAATTTGTTCTGTATATTTAAGTGTCTGTTTGCTGGTTTGCCTCTCATTTTTTTCTCCTATGTTCATCTGATTTATTTCTTAAATTCCACAGTATCCATTCATTAGTATATGAGCATTTTGGCTCTTTCCATAATTTGGCTATTATTGATAAGGCTGCCATAAGTATTGAGATGCTTGTCCTTCTTCAAATCAGTATTATGGTGTATTTTGGATAAATACCTAGTAGTGGAATTGCTTGTTCATAGGGTAGGTCTATTTTTAACATTTTGAGGAACCTCCATACTGTTTTCCAGAGTTGCTGCACTAGTTTGCATTCCTACAGTGTAAGAGGGTTCCCCTTTCTCCACATCCTCGCCAACATCCATTGTTTCTTGTGTTGTTAACTTTAGTCATTTTGACAAGTCTGAGATGATATTTCATTGCAGTTTTGATTTGTAGTTCCCTGATGATGAATTATGTTGCGTGTCTTTTCTGGTGTCTGTTGGCCTCCCATATGTCTTCTTTGGAAAAATTCCTATTCATGTCTTCTGCCCAATCATTAACAGATTGTTTTTAGGGTGCTGAGTTTGAGAACTTCTTTATAGATTTTGGATACTAATCTTTTACCAGATGTCATTTACAAATATGTTCTCCAATTCTGAAGGTTAGTTTTTAGTTTTGTTTCTTTTGCTGTGCAGAAGTTTTTTTTTTTTTCATCTTGTGAAGTCCCAATAGTTCATTTTTGCCTTTGTTTCCCTTGCCTCCAAATATATACCTAGTATGAAGTTTCTATTGTTGATGTTCCAGAGGTTATTCCTTGTGTTCTCCTCCATAGTTTTGATGGTTTCCTGTATCACATTTAGGTCTTAAATCCATTTGAATTTGTTATATGGTGTAAGAAAGTGGTCCAGTTGCATTCTTCTGCATGTTGTTGTCCAATTTTCCCAACATTTGTTGAAGAGATGGTCTTTTTTTCCATTGGATATTCTATCCTGTTTTATCAAAGATTAGTTGATCACATAGTTGTGGGTCCATTTCTGGGTTTTCTGTTTGGTTCCACTGATATATGGTTCATCCACTGTATTGATGACCACATACTGTATTGATGACCACATACTGTATTGATGACCACAGCTTTGTTATATAGTTTGAAGTCTGGATTGTGAGGTATCCAGCTTTATCTTTTTTGAGATTGCTTTGGCTATTTTGTCTTGCTGTTCTTAGGACTTTTTCTTTGTATTTTGGAAATTTAACTAGGATATGTCTTGGTGTTGGCCTGCTTTTGTTGATTTAATGGGCATTCTCTGTGCCTCTTGGATTTAGATGTCTGGTTTTTTTTTTTTTTTTTTTCCCCAGATCACAGAAGTTTTCAGTCATAATATTCTCAAATAAACTTCTGTACCTTTTTCTCTCTCTCCTTCTTCTGGAACTCATATGAGTATTATTATATTTGATGGAGTCACTGAGTTCCCTAAGTCTTCTTTCATGATCCAAGATTTTTCTTTTTCTCTTTTTTAATTCCTGTAATTCTAACTTCTTTATAACTTGTTTGTTACTTTTCTTCTTCCATCCTTGTGGTCCTTACATCCAGTTGGTTTTGAATCTCAGATATTGCATTTTTCATTTCGGCCTGATTGGTTGGTTGGTTGGTTGGTTGAGCTCTTTTGTCTCTGCAGTAAGGGACTTTCTGATGTCTTCCATGATTTTCTCAAGCCCAGCTATTACCCTTATGATTGTTGCTTTAAATTCTGGATCAGGTTTATTACTTATATTTGTCTCATTAGATCCCTGCCTGTGACCTTTTCTTGTTCTTTCTTTTGGTATGAATTCCTCCCTCTAGTCACTTTGTCTAGGTCTCTGTCATCTTCTCTGTGTTAGGAAAGCCTGTTATGTTTCCTGCTTCTGAGAGTAAAGGCGTTGTGAAGAAGAGATCATACAATATCCAGGGCCTGGTGCTTCAGGAAATGTCTCTGGTGTGTGCTATGTGGACTATGCTGCTGTGCTTTGGCTGTTCTTTCCCTAGGTCAGTCCTCTGCAGAGTTTCTCCTTGCCTGCAGAGGGGAGTGTTTTGACCTTACCCAGAGTGTGGTGAGTTTTAGCTAGGTGTACTCTGGTCTGCTGGGTTGAAAGAATCCTGATGCTATTTCTACAAGTGCTGAAGTTTTGCAGAACCCTATGGCCAGTAGACCTGGTGTGTATGTGTGTTGGGGGGGGCAGGTGTTTGGTCTTCTGAGGTAGGGACCAGCTGTGCTGGTCATCAGGCTCAGTTGCCTAAAAAAAAGCATTACTAGCAAGGGGTGGGATTGCAGGATTGGTGTAAGTGGTTTATGCTGTCACTGTTGGCACTGTGCTGCTTACTGAAATCAGTTTATGCTGAGGGGCAGAGGAGAGAAGGCACCTGTTGGCTCCTTTGTCAGAGGAAATACCACCTCTCAGATGCATCCGGGAAGTGGAACACGTCTCTTCTGGTGCATTCCATGGGATCCTCTGTTTTTGTTGTCTGCTCCTGGGCTACCTGCCTTTCTCCACAGAAGCACTGCAGTTCTTCGCTCGTCTCCACACCTGCCATGCTGTGGACCTTTCTAACTCCAGTCTTTGGAGCCCGTTGGGTGTAAAAATGTTTGAAAATCATCTGCTCTCATTTTCCTAGTCAGTGGCTATGAGGAGGTGTTTTCTTTGAGTGATTATCTGTATGCTCTTCTCTTTGTCTTGCTTCTCTCTATGACCAGGGCTCTATCTTCCTTCTGTGGCATTCATGATCTGTTTCTCCCCCAAATCACATTTATGCACTTCCTACTTCCCACAGTGTGGCTTCTTCTCTCTGTATAGTTGTGCAGTTTGTTCTGTCAGTTCTGAGATAGATTTCTTGGGTATTCAGAATGATTTTATATTTATCTAGTTGAGTTGGGGGATCAGGCAAGCTTAGTATTCTCTTACTACTCCCGCATCATAGCTCCTGCTCTGCTAGTACTTAAATGTAAGTTAAATAACAAAATTGTGAACTCTTAGTTTTAGAAATCTGAGAACATCATTCTTCTCCCTCATTTTTAGATGACAGATCGTTATTTGACAATTATATTCTTCAGCACAGGTTGAGACACAATTGACATACAACAGACTATACATGTTTAAAATTAAAAGAAACTGTTTCAGTTGTCATAGTAAAAATAATGAATATATCCATCACCTCTCCCAGTTGCCTAAATCTTATTTTTAATGCTGCCATCCTGCCTCTCTCCCTTGGCTCTATATCCTCAACAACGACTGATGTACTTCATTACTCCAGATTAGTTTGCATTCCATGGAATTTTATACAGGAGCAGCCATGCAGCTTATATTTGTTTTTGTCTGACTTCTTTCATTCACCATGCTTAGTATGAGATTCTGCCATGTTATTGTATTTATCAAGAGCTCATTTCTCTTTATTGCTGAAGAGCTTTCCACTGTATGGATAAGGCATAATTTAACATTCACTCATTGATGGATTATTTTGGATGTTTCTAGTGATCAGTTATTTTTTAAAGAAATTTAAAAACTAATCTGTTTTACTGACCCACATATTTACCCTTTCCAGGGCTCTTCATTCCTCCATTTATATCTCAATTATCCTCTATATTATTTTTCCTTCTTTCAGAAGGACTTCTTGCAATGTTTCTTGTAAAGCTGAATTTTTAGTCCTGGATCTTTTCAGTTTTTGTATGTTTGTAAAAGTATTTATTTCACCTTCATTTTTAATGATATTTTGTTTAGAAGAGAATTCTAGATTGACTTTTTTTCAGTACTTAAAGAATGTTCTTTCACTATCTTCTAGCTTGTAAGTCTGATGTTATTCTTGTTTTTTTACTCTATTTGTTAATAATTTTTTTCCACCCTCTCTGGCTTTTTTTAAATGAATTTCAACTATGATGTACTTTGGTATAGTGTTCATCATGTTTCTTATGCTTGAAGTTCATTAAACTCCTTGGATCTATGGACTTACAGTGTTCATCAAATTAGGAAGATTTTTGGTATGATTTATTCAAACATTTTCCTGTCCCATCCTTTCTTTTCTCTTCTGAGACTCCTATTGTATGTGTATTAGGTAACTTGAAGTTTAACAATAGATCACTAATTCTCCATTCACTTACTTGGGTCTTTTTATTCCTTTGTATCATTTTAGAGTGCAAATTTGAGTTCAGTAATTCTTTTTTCATTGTCAGTTCCCCTGTTTGTCCCATCTAGTGTTTATTGCATGTAATCTCATACATTATATTTTTCATTTCCAGAAGTTCAATCTGAATCTTTTTGGTATCTTCCATGTGTCTTCTTAACATGCTTATGCTTTCTTCTAGCTCCTTTAATATATGGAGTATATTTATGATAGTTGACTTAATGTCCTTGTCTACTGAATTTATCCTATGTATTACTTCTGGATTAGTTTCTGTTGATTGATAGTTTGTCTTCATCATGGACTGTATTTTCCTGTTGATATGCTATCATTGCCTGAAAGCTAGACATTGTGAATCTTATGTTATTAGGTGCCATTTGGTTTTTATTCTTCAGCTATGCTTGAACTTTGTTCCAAGGCACAATAATGTTTCTTAGAAACCACACTAAGTTGCCAAAAAGTGTATAGGATAGCAGTGTAGTTTATGGATAAGTGAAATGAATGACAGTAGTTATTCAAGAAACAGGGAGAAATTAGGAATGCTTTGTTACTATAAGGTACTTGTACTTCCCATTAAGCAGTACAATGTTACTTTAAACAGGACTTAGATCAGTTGTAAATGTATATTGCAAACTCTACAGTAACCACTAAAAAATTAAAAAAAGAGAAATAATACAGATATACTAAGAAGTGGAAAAGAATCATATATAAAATGTGCAGTTTAAAGTAAAAAATCAGAAAAAAAGTAAAAAGAAAATAATAATAAGGGTAATGAATAGAAAACAGTAAGGACCATGGTAGACACTAATCCAATTATATTATCACTTTATAATCTATTTTTCATTTTCCAGCTCTGTATTTTGGAGCAATAACTGTATGCTGAAAATAACTATCATGATTTTGGCAGTTATTAGCTTATTAAGCTATCTCACAAAATTAAGTACTGTATAGAGCTTAAAGTGATGTTTGTTTTTTAATTTTCGCCTGGAAAATTAGCATGAAAAGGAAATGTCATAAATGTCATTCCTTTCCTCCCCCGCCCCCTTCTTAATGTGCCCTTTCTTATATATTATCACTTTAAATGTGCATGTTCTAAATAAACTAAGAGATTATCAGAGTAGCTCAAAAAACAAGCTCTAAGTATTATGTTGTCTACAAGAAAACCAGTTTAAGTATGAATGCATATATAGATTAAAAATAAAGGTATAATGAAAGGTATAATGAAAAGTAAAGGCTAACATTCATTAAAAATTAATAATACATATGTATCTATGCAGTTGCTCCAGGATAGTGGAGAACATGGTAAGACCAATGAACCCCATAACCACTTGCTCACTGCCACACTCCATTTGTTATGAAATTAATTTCTTGATGCTGTGTGCATTACCATGGTGGTAGATAAGGTATGCTGTAAGTCAATGGATGGTAGTTTTAGCAGAAACATTTCATGCAGGGAAGGTAGATCCATATCCAGAATAATATCTATTCCACTAAGAACAACATCTTTCCCTTCCTTGATGAAAATGATCCAATGTAACCAAGCTTCCACTAGGTAACTGGCTGATGACCCAGGGAATGGTGCCAAATTGGAAAAAGTGTTGGTTTCTGCTGCTATAAAATTGGGCACTCAGTAGTGGTTGTCGCCAGGTCAGTCTTGGTAAGTGAAAGTCCATGTTGCTCAGTCCATGCATAACCTCCATTTCTGTCGCCATGGTTACTTTGTTCATGAACCTATTAAGTGCTAAGAGAACTGATTGGGAAAGAGGCTAACTGGTATCCACAGAATGGGTCATTCTAACCAACTTGATTATTAAAATTTTCCTCTGGGGAGGTTACCCTTTGGTGAGCATTCACATGGGACAAAAAGGAACACTACATCAAAAACTAATGATGTACTGTATGGTAACTAATGTAACATAATAAAAAAAGATAAAACAACAAAAAAGTTTTCTATATACTAGCTATAGAATTTGAAATTAAAATTGGTAACATTTACATTGGCACCCTCAAAAATAAAGTACTTAGGCATAAATCTAACAAAGCATTTATGAGATCTCTATGGAGAGAACTATAGAACTACAAAAAATTTCTTTACTGAAGAAACTGAAGAACAAATAAAAAGATATTCTGTGTTCACAGGTGGGAGAACTCAATATTGTCAACGTGTCAGTTCCTCCCAACTTCATCTATAGATTCAACATAGTAAAAACCCCAGCAGGTTATTTTGTGGATATTGACAAACTGATTGTATACTTACATAGAGAGGCAAAAGACCAGGAATAATAACATAATATTTCAAGAGGAGACCACTGTCAAAGGACTTGTGCTACCTAACTACAAGACTTACCATAAAGCTAAAGTAAGGAGGACTGTATTGGTGACAAAACAAGACAAACAGATTGAAGGGGCACAGAGCTGAAAGTCCAGAAATAGATCCACATATAGTAGCCAACTGATCTTTGACTAAGGAGCAAAGGAAATACAATGGAGCAAAAACAGTCTTGACAAATTGTGCTAGAAGGAATGGGAACTCACATGCAAAAATATGAATCTAGGTACAGACACTATATCCTTCAAAAAAATTTTAACTCAAAATGAATCATAGACCTAAATGTAAACACAAAACTAGAAAATGACTAAAAGAAAATATAAAATCTAGAAGACCTTGGATATGGTGATGACTTTTTAGATAAAATATCATAAACATGATCTATTAAAGAAAAAATTGATAAGTTGGGCCTGCTCTGTGAAAGATACTATCAAGAGAATGAGAAGATGATACAGACTGGGAGAAAACAATTGCAAAAGATACACCTGATAAAGTTTGTTTTTTTAAGATTTATTTATTTTAGAGGGAGAGTCTCAGGCAGATTCCTTGCAGAGTGCAGAGCCCAATGCAGAGCTCGAGCTCATGATCCTGAGATCATGACCTGAACCAAAACCAAGAATTGGACACTTAAGTGACTACACCACCCAGATGTCTCAAGATACATATGATAAAGGACTGTTATCCAAAATACACAACACTTAAAGCTCAGCAATAAGAAAATAACCCAACTAAAACAACCCAACTAAAAAATGGGCAAAAGATCTGAACAGACACTATACCAAAGAAGATGGACAGATGGCAAAAAGCATATGAGAATATTTAAAATTACAAATTAAAGCAATGAAATTAATTTAGTGATTAATGAAACTTAATTTAGTGATAAAATCTCAGACACCATCAACACCGAATGCTAGAATGAATATGGAACAATAGGAACTCTAATTGTTAGGGGATGCAAAAATTATACATTGTCACATTGGAATACAGTTTGTCAGTTTCCTAAAATAAACATATTCCTATCATGCTTCTTGGTATTTATCCACCAAAGCTAAAACTTATGCCCATATAAAAACCTGCACATGAATGTTTATAGCAGCTTCATTCATCAATTGCCAAAATCTGGACGCAACCAAGATGTCCTTCAGTAGGTGAACAGATAAATTGTGATATATCCAGACAATGAAATATTCTAAAAAGAAATGAGCAATGAAGCTACCAAAAACATACAGAGGAAACTAAAATACATATCACTAAATTAAGTCTATCTGAAAAGGCTACATATTGTATGGTTTCAACTGTATGACAATCTGGAAAAGGCCAACTAAGAAGACAGTAAAAAAATCAGTGGTTGATTGCCAGGGTTCAAGGAGGAGGGAATGATAAATAGGCTGACAGATTTTTAGAGTGGTAGTATTCTGTATTATAGTGTATTACACGATAATGATGGATATGCTTGGTGTTTTGACCTATATATAATGCCACATGAGCTCTACTGTAAATATGAATTCTGGGTGATAATGATGTATTAATGTAAGTTTATCAATGGTAACAAGTGTACCACTCTCATGGAGTCTGTTAATAGTGGGGAGGCTATGAGTGTAGACAAAGGTATATGGAAACTCTACTTTCCACTCAGTTTTGCTGAAACCTAAAATTACTTTAAAAAATAAAGTGTATTAAAAAGTATATTAAACCTAGTCCTATCTGTTTTTTACAGTGGTTGTATCATTTTGGATTTTACCAGCAGAGTAAGAGAGTTTCTGCTGATCAGTGATATCTTCACCATGAGGTTGTTTTGCCAGTGTCTTTTATTATAGTTAATCTAATAGGTACTTATTTAGTTGTAGTCCATTGTTGTTTTAATGTGTATTCCTCTAGTGGCTAATGATGTTGGAATATCTTCCCATGTGCTTACTTGGCATCTATATATCCTCTTTGGTAAAGAGTCTATCCAAGTAGTTTGCCCATTTTTAAAAAATAAATGTTTTATTTTGGAAAAATTTTAGATTTAGAGGAAAGTTGCAAAGATGATATATAAATTTCTCACCTTGGTACATTACTCTTATCTAAATTCTAGACTTTGCTTCACTAGTTCTTTGAAATTTTTTCCTACATTTTTGATTGAAGTGAAATTCATATAATATAGAATCAACCATTTAAAAACGTATAAGTTAGAGGCATTTAGTACATTCATAATGTTGTATAACCACCACCACTATATAATTCACATTTTTATCACCACAAAGAATAGCACTGACTCATTAAGCAGTTATTGCCCATTCTCTTCTTCAGCCACTGGCAACCATCAGTCTGCTTTCTGTTTCTAGGGACTTAACTATTCTGGGTATTTCATATAAATGGAATCATGTAATTTGTGCCCTTTTATGTATGGTTTCTTTCACTTTATATGTTTCTGAGCTTCATCCATTTGTAGCATGGATCAGTACTTTTTAAACTTTAATAAAATATTTTAAAATTATGGTAAAATACATGTAACATAAAATTTATAATCATACCCATATTTTAAGTGTTCAGTTCATTGGTAGTAAGTATATTCATATTGTTTTGCAACCATCATCACCAGCCATCTCCAGAATTCATCTTGTAAAAATGAAATTCATTATTAATTGAACTGTAACTCCTCATTTACTCCTCTCCCAGGCCCTGGCAACCACCATTCTACTTTCTCTTTGCATTTGACTACCCTGGGTGCCTCATATAATTGAAATCTTGTATTTTTGTGTCTTTTTATTGCTGACTTATTTTACTGAGCATAATAGCCTCAAAGTTCATGAATCTTGTAGCATATGTCAGAATTTCCTTCCTCTTAAAAATTGAATGCATTCCACTGTAGGTATATATTCCACATATTGCTGATCCATTTTAACTCTTGTCAATACTGCTGTTATGAATATGTGTATACAAACATCCCTTTGAGACTCTGTTTTCAATTTTTGGAAATATATACCTAGAAATGGATTAGCTAGATCATGCAATAAATCTAATAATTTTTATTTTTTGAGGAACAGCCATAGTGTTTTCTATAGCTGCTGTACCATTCCACATTCCTACCAGCAGTGAACAAGGGTTCCAATATCTTCATATCCTTAACACTTTTTATTTTCCATTATTATTATTATTTATGGTAACTATCACTATTGTGTGTGAAGTGGTATTTCATTGTGGTTTTGATTTGCATTTCCCTAATGATTAGGGATGTTGAGCATTTTTTTATGTGCTTATTGTTCATCTTTATATCTTTTTTAGAGAAGTGTTTAAATCTTTGCCCATTTTTAAATTTTATTGTGGAACTTTAGGAGTTCTCTGTATATTCTGGGTAATAGACCCCTAGATGATTTGCAGAAAATTCTCTACAGTCTGTCTTTTCACTTTCTTAATAACAATCTTTGAAGTACTAAAGTTTTAAATTTTGATGAAGGCCAATCTACCTTTTTTTTTCTCTTTTTGCTTATATTTTTGTGTGCTAAGAAACCACTGCCAAAGCCAAGGTCATTAAGACTTTCCCCTATGCTCTCTTCTAAAAGTTTTATAGTTTAGCTCTTAAAGTCACTGATCCATTTTTTCTATGTAATGGGAGGTAATGGTCCACCTTCATTTTTCACATGTCAGTTTCTAGTTGTCTTAGTACCATTTGTTGAAGAGACTATTTTTTACACCATAGAATTGTCCTAGCAACTTGTTGAAAATCAGCTGGTCACAGATGTATGGTTTAATTTTTGGAATCTTAATTTTACTCCATTGGTATATATGTTTATCCCTATATATGTATTCCTACACTGGTAATGCCATTTTGATTACTATAGATACTGGTACTGGGAAGTGTGATTCTTCCTACTTTCTTCTTTTTCAATACTATTTTGGTTATTCTTGCTTCAGCATTTCCACACAAATTTTAGGATAATCTTTTCCATTTTGCAAAAAAGGCTTTTGGTATTCTGGTAGGGTCTGGGTTGAATCTATTAGATTGTTTTGGGTGATACTAATATTTAAACAATATTAAGCCTTTCAGTCCATGAACAGGTGATATCTTTTATCGGGGCCTCTTTACTTGCTTTAACAATGTTTTATAGTTTTCAGTGTACAAATCCAATATCTCCTTGGTTAAATTTATTTCTAGGCATTTTATTCTTTTGGAGACTTCTAAGAATTTTTAAATAGATTCTTTTAAAAAATTTTCCTTAAATAGCATGGAGGACATGGGGACTTAGAGTGGAGAAGGGAGTTGGGGGAAATTGGAAGGGGAGGTGAACCATGAGAGACTATGGACTCTGAAAAACAATCTGAGGGTTTTGAAGGGACGGGGGGTGGGAGGTTGGGGTACCAGGTGGTGGGTATTATAGAGGGCACGGATTGCATGGAGCACGGGGTGTGGTGCAAAAATAATGAATACTGTTATGCTGGAAATAAAAAAAAAAAAAAATTTTCCTTGCTGGTATATAGAAACACAACTGATTTTGCCTATTTATGTTATACCCTGCAAGTTTGTTAACTTCATTTATTCTAGTTGTTCTTTTGTGGTTTCTTTGGGAGTTTATACAGGATTATGCCGTCTGTTAGAAGGGATAATTTCATTTCTTTTTCATTTTGAATGCCTTTTATTTTTTGCTTAATTTCTCTGAGTAGAACTTCCAGTACAGTGCTAAAAATAGGCATCCTTATCTTGTGCTGAATTTTAAGGAGGAAAGTTTTTAGCTTTCATCATTGAGTAGGATCTTGTCTGTGGGTTTTTTGGGAATACCCTCGGTCAGTTTAAGGAAGTTCCCTTCCATTCTTAGTTTTCTGAGTATTTTTTTTAATGAAGGAGTGGTCAATTTTATTAAATGCCTTTTCAGTAACACTTGAGGTGTATCTGTATCATTTTTTTTCTTTTGTTCTATTAATGTTGTTTTTATATCTTTTATTTTCTTCTGTTGAACCACCCTTACATTTCTGGAATAAATCCCACTTGGTCATGGTACAAAATCCTTTGAATATGCTGTTGGGTTCTGTTGGTTAATATAGTATTGAATTTCTACATGCATATTCATAGGGGATATTGGTCTCTTATTCATTGTGGTATTGTCTAGCTTTGAAATTAGGGTGATGTTGATATCATAGAAGGAGTGAGGAAATGTTCCCCCTCTTCTATTTTTTGGTAGAGATTGAGAAGGATTGGCATCAATTATTTAAATATTGAGTAGAATTCACCAGCCATCTCATCTTTGGTCTTCCTTTGTTAGAAATTTTTGAGTACTGACTCAATATCATTACTTACTTTAGTTATGTTGAGATTTTCTTCTTGAGTCAGTTTTTGAAAATTCATGTGTTTATAGGAATTTACCCATTTCATTTAGGTTATCTAATGTTAGTATACAGTTGTTCAAAGTATTATCCTCTTTTCTGTAAGTTTGATATAAATGTCCCTACTTTCATTTTGATTTTAATTATTTGTATCTTCTCTCCTTTTTGATTAGTCTAGGTAAAGTCTTGTTGATTTGTTGATCTTTTCAAAGAACCAACTTTTGGTTTTGTTGATTATTGTTTTCCTGTTTTCTGTTTTGTTTATCTTTAATCTTTATTATTTCCTTACTTCTGCTAGCTTTGGGTTTAAGTAAGTCTTTTCTAGTTTGTTGAAGTATAGAGTTGGGTTCTTAATTTGGGATCTTACTTCAACATAGGCATTTAGTTATAAATATCCTTCTGAGCAATGTTTTTGGTATAACCCATAAATTTTGCTTTTATTTCATGTGTCTCAAAGTATTTCACATTTCACTTGTGATTTCCTTTTTGACCTTTTGGCTGTTTACAAGTGTGCAGTTTAATTTCCAAATTTTGTGAATTTCAGTTTTTACTGATTTCCAGTTTCATCCCCTGGTGGTTAGAGAAAAAACTTTGTATGATTTTAATCTTTTTGTTTTTTGTTTTTTTTAAAGTAGCCAGAGAGACAGGCAGAGAGAGAGGAGGAAGCAGGCTCCCTGCCGAGCAGAGAGCCTGACTCGCGGCCTGATCCCAGGACCCTGAGATCACGACCCGAGCTGAAGGCAGAGGCCTAACCCACTGAGCCACCCAGGCGCCCCTGATTTTAATCCTTTTAAGTTTATTGAGGCTTGGAGCCAAAGCTCTCTCTTCCTCCACCTCATGGCAGAACCCCAGGACAGAGCCTCAGATGAAAGAAACTATCATGAACCAGGAGAAACTCACCAAACTGAAAGCACAAGAGCGCATTGGTGGGAAAGGAATTACTTCCCAAAACAAGAAAGTGTTCATAGAACAGCTACAGCAGATGGTAAAAAACTTCAGTTCTCCTTAAAGAAGTTAGCGGTAAACAATATCTCTGATATTGAAGAAGTAAATATGTCCACAAACCAAGGAACAGTGATCACTTTAACAACCCCAAAGTTCAGGCATTGCTGGTGCTGAAACTTTCACCATTTTAGGGCATGCTGACACAAAGCAGCTGACGAAGTGCTACCCAATATCTTAAATCAACTTGATGTGGACAATCTGACTAGTTTAAGAAGACTGGCTGAAGCTCTGCCCAAACAATTCTGTGGATGGAAAAATACCACTTGCTACCTGAGAGGATGATGATAATGAAGTTCCAGATCTTGTAGAGAATTTTAATGAAGCTTCCAAGAATGAAGCAAACTGAATTGAGTCAAATTCTGAAGAAGATAAAACTTGAAGTTACTGGGAGCTATTATTTTATATTATGACTGCTTTTTAAAATTTTGTCCATGGATCTGATGAAATCTAGGTCTCTAATATTTTTAAGACCAAGCCCCTTGGATACTGCAGCTCTTTTCACTTTTTGCTTATACACAATTCATTCTTTGTAGCTAATCAGTCTGAAGAAGCCTAGGAATAATGTTGAAACAAGGTTAATAAAGTTTTTTGCCTAGGAAAAAAAATTAATGAGGTTTCTTTTGTGGCCTAAAACATGTTTTAGCCTCAAGAATGTTCCATGTGTACTTAAGAAGAGTATGCAATTCTATTGTTATGTGGAGTACTCTGCCTGTTAAAACTAGTTGGCTTATAGCATTATTCACATTCTCTATTTCATGTTTAATCTCCTGGCTAGATTTTCTATGCACCACTGAAAGCAGGCTATTGAATTCTTCAACTATTATTACTAATTCTCTAATTAGTAATTAGTTTCTAATTAGTTTAATTCTCCCTTCAATTTTTTTAAATGTTGCTTCATATATTCTGGGTTCTGCTGTTTGTGCACATTTGTCTGTAATTGTTATATCTTCTCACTAAATTAACTCTTTTATCCTTCTTTGTTTCTTGTAACAGTTTTTTACTTAAGGTCTATTTTGGTCTTAGTATTGCCGTACGAACTCTCTTTTTGGTCATTACTTGCATGGAGTCTTTTTCCATCCTTTTAATTTCAACCTATTTGTATTTTTTGATCTAAAATGACTCTCTTGTAGATACTATATAGTTAGATTATATACTTTTAAATCTCTTCTGCCAGTCTGTCTTTTAATTTGTGAGTTTAATCCATTTGAAGTAATTACTGATAGGGAAGAATTTCTGCCACTTTTTAAATTTGTTTTCCAGAAATGTACCTTTGTTTATGAATTGCTCCAATACTGCCTTCTTTTATATTTAATTTTCCCCAGTGCATCTTTTTATTCCCTTCATATTTCCTTTTGTTTTTTTTAGTTATTAATGGTTATGCTGGTGATTACAAATTCACAACAATGCCTTTTGAATTCTACCAATTTAGTTTCAATAGCATACAAAACTCTGTTGCTTTAAATGTCCATCACCTTCCCTTATATTGTTGTCTTCATATCTTTATTTATTACAGGTCCATTAAAGATTTATATCTTTGACTCTTAAATCATGTAGGAAATAAGAGTTGAAACCCAAAAATATAATAATATTGGCTTTTAATCTAACTATGTAGTTACTTTTACCAATGTTCTTTATTTCTTTATATGTCTTCAGGTTACTGTCAAATGCCTTTTCATTTCAGTCTGTAGAGCTCCCTTTAGTATTTCTTGTAGGGAAGTTCTATTAGTCATGAACTCTCTTTGCTTTTGTCTGTCTGGCAATGTCTTAATTTCACTTTAATTTTTGAAAGAACATTTTACCAGATATAGGAATTCTTTGTTGATACTTTTTCTCCATCACTTTAAATATGTTACCCCACTGCCTTCTGGCCTCTTTGGCTTCTTACGTGGATTTGGCTAGCAAAATTATTGAGGATTTCTTATTCATGATGAGTCACTTCTCTCTTGCTTCTTTTAAGATCCTCTTTTTGTAAAGTTTGATTATAATGGATCTGAGTGAGTATCTCTTTGAGTTTATTACATTTGGAGTTTGAAATATTTCTTGGATGTGTGGCTTATGTCTTTCCTCAAGTTAGAGAGGTTTCCAGCTATTATTTCTTCAAATATTGTTTCTTCTCCCTTTTCTCTTCTCTTCTTCTCTTTCTCTTCTCAAATATTCCCATAATATGTTGGTATGCTTGATAATGTTTCACAAATCCCTTAATCTCTATTCCTTTTCTTTTGTTTTACTTTTGTTCTTCAATGTCAGTAATTTCAATTGTACTTCAGGCTGGCCAGTTTCCTCTGCTACTCAAATCTGGTGTTGAACCTTTCTGGTGAGTTTTTCATTTTAGCTATTGTAATTTTAGCTCCAGAATTTCTACTTTTTTCCTTTACAAAAAATTTAATTATTTATTTATTTCTTTGACAGACAGAGATCACAAGTTGGCAGAGAGGCAGGTAGAGAGAGAGGAGGAAAAAGGCTCCCTGCTGAGCAGAGAGCCAGATGCAGGGCTTGATCCCAAGGACCCTAGGATCATGACCTGAACTGAAGGCAGAGGCTTTAATCCACTGAGTCACCCAGGTGCCCCTACTTTGTTCCTTTTTATAATTTCTATTTCTTTGTTGATGGTCTCTGTTATTCAAGATTCTTTCTTTGTTGATGGTCACTGTTATTCAAGATTCTTTTTTTTTTTTCTTTTAAGATTGATTTACTATAAAGAGAGCATGGAAGAGAGGGGCAGAAGGAGAGGGAGAGAAAAAATCTCAAGCAGACTCCCTGCTAAACAGAGATTCCTATGTGGGGCTCAATCCTAGGATCCTGAGATCATGACCTGAGCCAAAATCAAACATTGGATGCTCAACTGACTGAGCCACCTGGGTGTCCCCAATGTTATCCAAGATTCTTAATTGGTTTTTAATTTGGGCTTGCTTTAGATTCATGGTTTATTAATCTTTTTAAAAATTAGTTATTTTTTTATCATGTTTTAAGCATTCTAAAAAGTCACTGTATAGTACATCATTAGTGGCATGTGGCCAATGCCTATGTTCCCCTCTAAGATTTTGATGGATTCCTGTCTCACATTGAGGTCTTTCACCATTTTGAGTTTATCTTTGTGTATGGTTTAAGAGAATAGAAGGTCTCTGTTATTCTTTTAATAAAATTCATTTCAACTGGAATGAATTATTATGGTAAATTTTTTGTAGCATGCCAGAATTTTTTCTCTACCTTCCCTTCTTTACTCTCTACTGTAGGAGTTTTGTAGTTAGTCCACTATCTTCTAAATCCTTAGTCTATAATTTTCAGAATTCTTGATCTATGATATTACTAGAGATCTGAAACAAAAATTTTGCTACTGATCTAGTTAGTGAGAAACCAGGCCCTCACACAAGTGAGGGTTCAAAATCCTTCAGTCTTTAGGGTTTGTTTCTGTTTTTTACATTTTGTTTTTCTTATGTCATTAATTTGTAATTAAGGAATACAATTTGAAATAGTCTATAAATATTAAGGTTTTATTGTGGCTTTAATATAGGTTTAAATTTTGTAAATTTTTCAATGGGTACTTGAAAATGATATTTCTAAGATATAAAATTCAATATATATGAAGTAACTCTTCCATGTAAACTCTCTTTTTTCCTCAGTATTCTTTCTTATTTTTTGTTGAGTTATCATTAAATTATGTTGAAATCTCTCATTATTACTGCATTTCTGTTTCTTCTTATGCTTATGGTTTTTGAAGTATAATTATTAATCCACATTAATTGGTTTATTAATTTTTTTATGTTTACACTTTCATTTTATGAATTTTATCATTTATTTTCATTCATTCTTATTATTATGTTCAATTAGCCAGCATATAGTACATCATTAGTTTTTGATGTAGTGTTCAATGATTCATTAGTTGCATAGAACACCATTGTGGATGTACATTTCATCACTGTAAATATAAGCACTCTAATTTAATGTATTTTGTCTTGAACTCAACTTAGATATTAATATAATAACTCCTGTCTTATTTTTGCCAGTAGTTTTCTAATATATCCTAGTACTAAACTTTGAGTCACCTTGCTTTAGATTTTCTCTTATTGGATTTTATTATGTGATAAAAGCTGAAAAATCTTTTTCTTAAAATAAAAGCACATTAATATACTACATCTATTGACATGAGAGACAGTTCATCCTAGTCCTATTTTAAAGAACATATTGATTATTTTACTTAATTTTCTATGTGACAATTTACATACCACCTTATCTCCCCTCTTAAGTTAATGAAACAATTTTCCATAATGAACTGCTTAAAAGCAGCTTTGGTAAAGAATGGGATAAAGCAGCAAAAAAAAAAAAAAATTAAACATTTGCCAATGATATTTAAACACAACATAGAAATGATATTTGCATGATACATGTTTTCATTCTTTCCTTGTGGTTGGTTTTCCTCACCATCATGCAAATGACAGACCTGAAGTCAGGTACTGTTTGTCATACTAGGTCAAAGAGATGCACTCAGCTTCAAATTATTTGAAGGGCTTGGAGGGCTTGAAGATTCTAAGATTTTGAAATCCCAAATTTTCATGGCTCCATTAATTCCTGTGGGGCAGAGTTTTCAGCAATCTTGCTTTTCCACTTGAGTAATGCTATCTCTTCTGGCGCAGTATCTCTGATGCTGTGATGTAGTACTCAGTTGTGACTCTCTTGTCTATGTTCTGGAAGTATTCCATAGCTAACCTCCTGTGCTAGAAGCTGTGTTTTGGAATGTCCAGTTTGGAGACTAGAGCCATGGTCATCTTAGTTAAAGAACACTGGGTAGCAATCATGGCTGGCAGCTACACAACGCTGTATTGTCTGAGACAAATAATTCATTCAGCATTCAGGAGTGGCAGCAACTGTTTTCAGATGAAACCTGAACACCGTTTGAGGCATCAGCAATAGGCACATTGCTGTCATGGTTGACCTAGGTCATAGAGCTCCTACAGGCAGAGAAGGTGAAGCTAAGACGGAGTTCCCAGTACCAGTGAACAGATATCAGCTAACCAAAATGCATCTTGCTGCGCTACAGTATACTGGTTCATCTTCATCCACTTCTTCAATGTATACAGGAGCACTCTGCATTTGAAGTCACATAATCCTACTGCTAGGAAAACATTGTTGGGATGCCATTCCAAACCAAGGACATTTTAATGTGTTTGCTTATCCACTTGCCATTTTCATACTCAAGTAATAAACAGAAATGAATTGTGCTTCACTATTCACAGCAAATTTGTTCTCTAGAGGGGATGACTTCAGAAAAATGGTTACATAAGTAATTCTGAAGAGCAGGGTTAGCTTCCCGACACCATCTTTCTGACTTCAGCAAAGGACAATGTGGTCATTCTTGAAAGACCAACAAATACCTGCGATGTGTTCATTGTGTTCCTGGAGTTCATGCGGTTTCACCCACTGGCTCCCATTCTTATAAATGTGAACTCTGGTTATTGTGGCTAAGGTCGATCTCAGTATACTAAGCAGGACAAGTGATTGGCTCTAGTAAAAAGTAGTTGTGGTGAAAATATTCTTGGTGTTTTCAAATCATAGAAAGCTAGAATCAGGGCAGTCTTGAGAGTTTTAAAGTGGAGAATCTGAAGACTCTAGTCAATCAACATGACCAGGTTCTGTTGTACTCTCCCACTTTATAGTGGGTTGTATCTTCCTGATTTTTTTCATATGTATTCTCCTTTGGTGAAGTTTTGGAGTATTTTACCTTTTTTCTAGTGGTGACTGTGTATTTTTCTTCTTAAATTGTTATCTATGAATAATTATTTCCCCTTATGAAAAATGAAATTAGTGCAGTTCTTCTTCTGCTTGTCTTTGTTCTCACTTTACCACCAATTAACCACCAAATTTAGCTATAGAATTCTCTTTTTGGCAACTCTAACCTCCTCTCTACATTCCATCTCTCAATTTTAAAATTTCATTATGATTTCTATATTATTACAGATTTTAAGTTTATGATATTTGCCACTGTTGCTTGACTTTAGTTTTACACTTAAATAAGTTAAATAATCATTACAGTTCTTTGACCATGGCCTCCCCATGCATCTTTTCATTGGCTAGAATTCATCTTGTAATAGATACTTTTTAAGGGCTTATGGGTTTCATTTATAGTATTATAGTGTAAATATAAATATAAATATACTCTAAAGTGTTTCATTTATAGTATTCTATCATGCATCTATAACAATATATTTTTAATGTTATTTGCCAGCCCTTGGATTATGTACACTCAAGTCTTGAATTCTATAAGATTGATTTTTAGGTTTTTAATTCAAAATATTGTTAGGAAAGAGAAAAGTCTATTTTTTTGTTAAAAATGAGAAACAAGGGGTGCCTGTGTGGCTCAGTGGGTTAAAGCCTCTGCCTTTGGCTCAGGTCATGATCCCAGGGTCCTGGAATCAAGCCCTGCATCTGGCTCTTTGCTCAGCAGGGAGTGTGCTTCCTCTCTCTCTGTCTGCCACTCTGCCTACTTGTGATCTCCGTCTGTCAAATAAATAAATAAAATCTTAAAAAAAAATAAGAAACAAGATAGTTTTCTACTAAATGTAAAAATGTTAGGTATAAAATACCTCATAAAATGCTAACTACTTAAGAGTTCTAACTGCATTAGGTATGAGGTTTTTGCTGCTGCTACTATTATTTTACTGTTATTGTTATACTGTTCTTTATTTAAAGATTGTTATAACAAAGAAGTTGCATTAGTATCTAGAACTCTCCAACACCTTGTCATTTTTCCCTTTGTCTTCAGTGAATAGTTCATGTACCCAGTTACTAATACTTTGATATAAATGAAAGTTATCAATAATTTCTAATTTCTCATTGAATGATTAACGTGGATGTCTCTGTAGAAACTCAAACTCATTTTCCTTTCCTCTCAAACCAGACATTCTCCATGAGAACTATTCTTAACATTTTGTACTCGGTCTTGACTCCTCCTATTTCCTATGCATTAGGAACCCTGTTCCACCCACAGTCTGTAATCCCATCAGTTGTAAATTCTCCCATGGGGACTGCTTTTCTCTTCATTTTCTTTGTTGTTATTCTACTTTACGCCCTCATTTGGCCTTTGGCAATAACTTCTTAAACATCTTCCTCCTCACTAATGAATTATATACTACTGGAAAATAATCTCCCGAAGCATGTTATAAGCAACCTAGGTATATTTTATACCAAGATTTTATATGTCAGAATTTACATTTATATAGATATTTATCCTTGTCTAGAAGCCTTAAGATTTTTTTCTGGGAATTTCATTTTTTTAAAAGAAAGTACATTAACATAATTAGAAGTAGAAATTTAATGAGATTTTACTGTTAATCCTTCTAAGTGCAAAAAACCTTTAGTAAAGTGACAAGCACTTGACAATTTTCTGTATATCTGAATTTTCATAATTTATTTTTGCTCAAAATATGCATGAAAATGGTGGGAATGAAGCTGTTGGGAGGGAGACTTTGAGAAACTAACTGGAGACTGAGAGACTAACATTTATAGAAATTGTTAATGTTTATTAATAACAACTATGCTAACTGATCTCCAGATCAGAATTATAACTAATAGAATTATAACTAATAGCTTTCTTTGCTATTTTTAATAAATATAGAAGTGGATTGGAATTTTCTTTCTTCATTTGTAAAGTGGGAACAATATCAACTACCTTGTCTTGGGCAATATGTCCAAACATTTAGCATAGTATCTGACACAAAAATAGAACTTTCAATAAACAGAACTATAATGTTGATTCTTCCTTTGATATCCATTATCAATTATAATGGTAAAATACCAATGTATAACAATTTAATATTGAATTAATAATAATATTACCTAATATGTTAGTGCTTTGCATTTATAAAACATGAATTAATCAAATTCATAAAAGATTATATGTAATTAGATATTAAATGTAATAAATTATATGTTGTTTAACAGTTATTTAATTTAGATACAATGAGGTGAGATATGTGAATATGCTGCATAAACTTTGGGTAACATATTCTATGACCTAGCTTCAAATCTTTACCATTTATTAACATAACCTGTTTCTGCTCTGAAGAGAAAAAAAAAAAGTTTGGGAATACCAAGAGCAACTTTAAGGAGCTGCTATAAGTAAATCAAGTAAAATAGTCTATGTGAAGCAGCTTTATAAACTCTGAAAAGTAATGCAAAGACTAATTACTGTATTTTTATTGTTTTAAGCATGACATTAGCAGGATTTAATGCTATGGCTTTAAGTTAGAATAAAGGAGATGAAAACAAAGGTAATTAAATTAAAAAAGAACTTATGCTGGAAAAAGCAGATAAAAGTTCTAAAGGAAAAATTTATGAAGATCTATTTAATAAAGCATTATTTATTTCAGAGCTTAAATTATGAATAAGCCTGTGACCCCCACAATAAATAAACTAAAAGTGAATCAAATTTTATGTAACTTTTCTAAAATTAAAAAAAAAGCTAGGGCTCCATTCTTTTATGTATCATGCTTTTGTTGTTTTGTTGTTGTTAAATAGCACTAATTCTACATAATACTAATATGCAGAATACGGAAAATAATTCTGGGAAAAAATGATGCTCCTTTACACGATTACAGTCACAAAGGACAGGGTCCATATGCATGATTATTCAATGTTCAATAACATTTTCATGCTAAAAAGAAATGAAACATTATATATCTTGGTATATAATGATTTATCAAACATAATTTTGTAAAATGATTGTTACAAATGAAATGTTGAATGCTGCCAACAGAACTGTATGGTGATTTTTAAGAAAGCCTTTTTGGAAAGCCATCAAACACTGCCATCTAGGAAATTTTTCATTCATGGACTGGTTGGTAAAAATGTTCAGCCAAATGAATATAAGAAAACTTATGATTGTTGGCGTACCGTACCAAGATCAGCCTTAAGATCTGTTGGCAGACTTAACTTTCTTGATCCTTTAACTGAAACAACAGAAAAAGGAAAAAGGCAGTTGTTAATTATATAAAATTAAAGAGGAGTGTGGGGGAATAGTTGTTTTACAGTATAATTATTAAATCCTGATGAGCATTATATTTAATGAACATGTATAGAAGCAGAAATACTGTCTGGTGTTAGTTTGTCATCATTCAGTAGTAAATATTTAATATGTAAACAGAAACATGAGAAAAGCAATTATTCTTACAGTAAATAATTAAGTATATCTCTGCATATTTTTTTTTCACATGTGGTATGAGATGTGATTTTTTTAATTTGGGAAGAAGCAAAAATCTATTTCAGATCAATCTAATAGGTAAAGAAATATTGCAACATATGTATGAGCTCATTTCATAAATAACTGATAAGTGTAAAAACTGATGATAAAACTCTCAACATATTTTTGAAATAGAAAATTCTATTATAGATGTATATGATATAGTTAAAGAAACTTTACCATGCCAATGGCAGATGAAATGACTTCAGTATTCAATATTACAAAGTTAAATTCAGTACATAAGATCTTGAAAATAAAAAATATTTGAAAATGGATTTAATTATATTATAAATCAAGCTATCAGACAATGTTTGAATAGACAAAGAAAACACCTATAATTTATTTAAAAACTTTCCTTAATAAAAATTTCACATTGTGTATCTCAAAATATTTAACTGGAATGCATGTTATCATAGAAATGCACAAGGGGAAATCATGTTAGACGTTTTTCGTCAATACTTTAAGACTCTAATTGATATCATCAATTAATTTATACCCTCTAATCAGTGATTTTTCTTTACAAATAGGAAAGTTATTTTAAAATAAAGATGCAGAAGATAGACTTGAAAGAATATTCAATTTAAAATCAGAAAACCTGGCTCACAAATTTCTGAATTTTGCTATGTAATATTACTTTGAAAAAAATCCCTTCATCAATTTGTAGCTTAATCTCATAGCTTAATCTTATCTGCCAAATGACATTCTTTTTTTTTTTTTAAAGATTTTATTTATTTATTTGACAGAGAGAGATCACAAGTAGGCAGAGAGGCAGGCAGAGAGAGAGAGGAGGAAGCAGGTTCCCTGCTGAGCAGAGAGCCCGATGCAGGACTCAATCCCAGGACCCTGAGATCCATGACCTGAGCCGAAGGCAGCGGCTTAACCCACTGAGCCACCCAGGTGCCCCAAATGACATTCTTGATACTATCTTTAATGTTTCCACTGGAATATAATTGGGATACATTTTATAACAAACTTTAGAAAGCCTAAATTTATTATAAACTTAAATATATTTTTATGGGTCATAACATATTATCTCTTGATTTTCTCCCCATTTAAAAATTAAAAACCCATTCTTATTTCACAAATCATACCAAGATAGATGGCAAGCTGGATTTGACCTGTGGACTGTGGTTTGCTGACTACTATATTCCATGCTAAACTACTTGAAAAAGGAAACCTAAGTATTATCATTCTAATAAAAATAATAGCAACAGGCAAGTGTTGCTATAAAGAGACATTAAAAATAATTCTATTAAGATTAAGGCACAAAAAAGAAATCAAATTTTAGTAATTTGGGTTTAGAATTAGCATAAATGAAAGTTATTTATATCAGAATATGGCAAACTAAATATATGTCATATGCTTCATAAGAGGTTGCAAATGTATTATATAAATTCACAGTTCAGATAACCTGAACGAGCTGGGGTGTGTTCAGCATTTACAATAGTCTCTAATTTTTTAAATAACTTTTTTTATAAACATCTATTTTTATCCCCAGGGGTACTAATAATAATGAAAGGATTTGTATCATAATTTATCTTGTTTCTATTTTGTTTTTAAATATGGTATTTTGGGTCCCCTGGGTGACTCAGTCTGTTAAGTGGAAGACTCTTGGTTTTGACCCAGTTCACGATTTCAGGATCCTGGAATTGAGCCCTCTGACAGGCTCCATTTTCAGCGGGGAGTCTGTGGATTTTCTCCCTCTCCCTGAGCCCCTCTCCCTGCTTGTTCTCTTTCTCTCTTTTTCATATAAATAAATAAATCTTTAAAAAATAATGGATGGAACTAGAGCGTATCATGCTTAGCGAAATAAGTCAAGCGGAGAAAGACAACTATCATATGATCTCCCTGATATGAGGAAGTGGTGATGCAACATGGGGGCTTAAGTGGGTAGGAGAAGAATCAATGAAACAAGATGGGATTGGGAGGGAGACAAACCATAAGTGACTCTTAATCTCACAAAACAAACTGAGGGTTGCTGAGGGGAGGGGGTTTGGGAGAAGGGGGTGGGATTATGGACATTGGGGAGGGTATGTGCTTTGGCGAGTGCTGTGAAGTGTGTAAACCTGGCGATTCACAGACCTGTACCCTTGGGGATAAAAATATATGTTTATAAAAAATAAAAAATTAAAAAAAAATAAGGCATTTCAACATATCTATATAGTATTATTTTTATTTTTTTTAATTTTTATTTTTTTTTTTAAAAAGATTTTATTTATTTATTTGACAGAGAGAGATCACAAGTAGGCAGAGAGGCAGGCAGAGAGAGAGGAAGGGAAGCAGGCCCCCTGCTGAGCAGAGAGCCCGACGTGGGACTCCATCCCAGGACCCTGAGATCATGACCTGAGCCGAAGGCAGTGGCTTAACCCACTGAGCCACCCAGGCGCCCCTATATAGTATTATTTTTAAATGGATTAAAAAGATGTTTTCAAAAAGAGGGCAAAGAGTTCCTGCCTATTGGTCAGTAAGCCCAGATACATAACAAAGATCACAATGTCACATGCCCTCCCACTTCCCACTATTCTTTTTGATGGAAAATTCACATCCTACATTCTAATATCTAACTAACTCTGGCTCCCAAATCTGCTCTAGTTTTTTGGATCCCCTCCTCCATTTTGTTACCTCTTTTTGGTTTTCTGTGGAAAGCCTGAAAACTGAGGTCCCCTCACAAACCCTATCTTCAGTTGTATAACTGAGGGAGGGAAAGGGAATGATTCGTGGTGGGATTAATTGGGGAACTTTAGTAACAGTGTTAATAATAGATGTCTATTATTCATGCACAGAATGAGTCTCCTCACCTGTCCAACTAGTATACTTTTTTGGGGAGGGAAGGGAGCAGTGCTCCTGTGCCAGATAACTAGTAAACTCTTACTTGTTCTTCAAGACTCCTCAAAAATCACCTCCTTTCTGAATGTAGTTCCAAACTCAAGGCTTCATCTGATGCCATTATCTTAACCTTCATAGCCCCTTGTGTACATTTCCTTTATTACACTTAACACCTTTTATTATACTTGATTATTTTTTTTTTACTCCTCATTAATATCCTGAAACTGAGTTCTCCAAAGGTGGGGGTTGTATTCCCAATACCTAATAAAGTACTGACAGAGAGTAGGTGTACAATGAGTGTTTCTAAATAGATGTTGAAAAAAAAAAACACCTTAAAATCACAAGGTAGGAGTTACTCTGAAAATGATAAGCAAACAGAGAAAGTATGTTTAAGTATTAGAGAAATATGTTGTTACACAGGAATATTTGAGGAATTTGGGTTGGAAGATAAGTATGGCAATTTGTCTTGGAAATGTATAGAATGGAAACAATACATATTAACCTTTGCAATGTGCCCCTGGGAATGTCATTCTCTGAATTTCTACATTTTTACTCTTCTCTAAGCTAAAGTATATACACCACTGTGATTACATATTGTTAGCGGAAGGGGAGAAAATGGTTAACAGAAACTTCTCACTACACTCTGGCTCAGAACATTGCACAAAAAAGAGAATCTTGGTTCAAAGGAATCTTAGACGTCTTTTACTCCAATACCTTATTCAATGGAACTATTTCTCCTACAACATTCTTGATATTCTGTCTGTTTAAATAGTTATGATAGAAAACTATAAAGGTATAAAAAATATTATATTACTGTTATATTACTACAAAATTTCCTTCTATGTGAGCTCAAACTGTTTTCCTTTACCATTTATAATTTGTCCCAGTTCTAATCTCTGGAGCAATAGAGTAAATGATTCTTGCTCTCACATGACAGATCTTAAAGCGTCTATGGAGACTTAGAGGCCACCTCCAGGTTACTCTCAGTAGATCAGCAAGAATTTTTAAGAAGGTGATACTGATATGAAGAGGTTGGCAGATCACATTTTGAGAATAACATTTTATGGTTTTATGAATATTAACCAACTTATGGGACTTTCACTAGCGACTCTTCCACAAAAAGTATTTCCTGAGGTGCACCTCAGATTTTTCACATGAAAGACCATATTGTCCACAGTTGTTAAATTAGGTGTAGATACAATTACAGATAGATATAGCTAATATTTTGATAAGCTTTTAAAATTGATTATTATATATTTGTGTTGACAGTTACTTTTTTGATTCCTTTAAGTAAAAAAAAATTCATTATAACTTTGATCTTACATTTCCTAATTTTGAATGAAACATGGTAGTTATAAGGACAGGAAAGCCCCTGTTAGAAGAGGTTAGATGCCTTTTTTTTTTTTTTTTCCTCTCTGTAAATTTCTACAAAGACATTTGCTGTTATTTAAGGCAGGTTTTCTGGTATTTGATGAAGTAAAATCCAGTGATCCAGAACACAAGGGAGCTGGATTATGACTCAACCATTTACCAGATGAGTGATACTGGGCTATGTACACATCACTCAAGAGTATGTGCCTCTTTCTCTATAAAATGGGAGTAATAATAGTCCCTACTTCATAGGGACCTCATCAAAATTAATTAAAGGAATGTGTGTAATGCATTTAGCATTGTATGATATCTAATAGCATTTAATGTTAGCTATATTCATTACTAGTTCGCAAGAAAATATTGTCACTCTGTGGTATTCTATACAAAAATTACCTTTCTTGGCAACATGTCCTATTTAAAATTTGGTGCTTTTGATTAAACACTGAATACCTGAGAAAGTCTCCAATTGTATATAACACTATTATTTGTATGCTCTGCACAATAGGACTTCCTAAGAGTCCACTATCTTTTCAATAGTAGTGTCATACCATTAGTTCATCATGGGCTTATTTTCCATGCAAATCTCTTTAATCATGTGCATTATCATATAGAATAGTATCTTTCATCCTTCACATGTTGAAAAACTCTATGTCTTGGCTCATAGACTACAAGGCAGAAAATAATGCTATAGGTAATCTAACTGCAGGGCAGGGAATATTGCTGCATAAAATGTTAGACTTAAAACAGTTTGATTTCTTGTGATTTTAGTTCTGTTAGATTCTGAGAAAATTGTCAGGAAATCCTTGTTACTTTAACATGTAATGCATATGTTTCTTTAAAAAACCCACGAAATTTATAATTATACACTAAAAAGGTGTATTTTATCCTATGTAAATTATATCTCAATAAAACTGAGTCAGAAAAATTGACAGGAAAGCATCCCCACAGGTAGGGTTAATCACTTACCTAATCACAAATATCACCTTCTGACTTACCTAGAGAATATTAGGTAAGATGGTATAAGAGATCAAAGATGATGCAAATGAATGAAATGATTGGCTGATAGCAAGAAACATATTAGTATTTAATAAATTCAGGCTTAAAGGTCAGGTGGCCAAGCCCTATGATAGCACCAGATCAGAAACCTTTGCAAGATTATTTATCTCTATTCTAGATTTTCTGCCTCTAAATTCTGTTTCAGTTACAGCAATGAGGCAGGGTAGTCTGGTGGCTAAGCATAGCTTATGCCAGAATGAGGTCATATGCTAAGCCCTAAATATGAACAGAACTTTATTTGTATGCTCTGCACAATAGGACTTCCTAAGAGTCCACTATCTTTTCAACATTTCAACAGTATTTTGCATAGGGGTCATGTATATTCCATGCATCAGATCCTTCAGTCATTTGTATATTCATTTGCTTTTTTCCTAACTCTTAATTCAAGTCAAAGTCAAAGGAAAGTACAGCCTAGATCATCTGAGGGATGTTGTATTGGCTTCAAACAACTATCAGAATAATAGAGAACAAACTGATGGTTATCAGAAGGGAGATGAGTGGGGGAACAGGTAATACAGGTGTTGGGATTAAGGAGTGTACTTGTGATGAGCATGGAGTGTTGCATGGAAGTGTTGAATCACTATATTGTACACCTGAAACTAATATTATACTATATGCTAACTTGAATTTAAGTAAAATTATTTAAAAAAATAACATATAAAAAAACCTCCTCAAGTCATTGGTGCCACATTTGAATCAAAATTTTAGGAACACAACAAACCCTGATTCATTCTGAATATGGCTTACTACCTTAATGGGAAATAACATAAAGAGATAGGCTAGAAGCTTCTAATTCAAAGCTTTTGATTAGTTCTTTCTTGGTTAGAAACAACTGGATTGAACTTTTGATTTCCATTGAAGGATTTTTACTTTGTTATGGCTAAACTACAACTAGTATTAGAAATTTAGAATGGTCAAGAAGATCAAATTCAGTTTAGGCCATGGATGTCCATTATTATTTTTATAATAACCACTACTATATATTATTGAGAATCTGTGTTCTGGAATTAGTATACCATTAAGGTTGAGAAACTTGGCTAAAGTTATAATGGTAGGAATAGCAGGTAAGTTCAAATTTCTGACTCCAAATCTATGCCCTTTCCAGTAAGAGTACAATATGTATGTTATGTATGATATAGCAGATACCATGTGTGTAGGCCTAGATGTCTTCTGCAAAATAAATAAATCTAATACTAAATTAAAAGTTTAGATTAAAATGATTGTAAAGTTTATCTATGTGTTGATTCATTTACTGACTAGTTGGAACAAAGTAATGAATTTCATTGGTCTCTATCTTCCCTAAGTTAGAAACTAATATAGAAAAAAAGCCCCCAGTATGTATATAGGTATAGTACACACACACAATTTGGAGTTGCCATACCATGGTAGAGCCCTGGAAGGTCTACATACCTCCATATTACCACCTCCCCCACCCTTCCTGTTATGAAGTGATGACGATAAAGTTAGGCAAAGAAGGATCTTTATTTGAATTTTCCCAGCTTAAAAAAATGTTTAGGGTCATGACTCCACTTTTCTTGGTATATTAAAATAGTATTATGTTTCTATCTGGATAATGTTAATGAATTAATGACTTTTTATTAGTGTTGTATGAACAAGAGTTAAATGATTATGAAACTTTATTTCTGTTCTTGTGTACCTTGAATTATAAACCTCCAACGATTACTACGTTATTCAACACACTTTTTTTTTTAAAAGCATATATAATAGTAGGATAAATAACTTGGGATCAAAGGACCTTGCAGTCTGAAGATTTGCGTTGATTCAGACTAAGCCATTTATTAGCAGGGTAACCATGGGCAAATGATGAAATTTTTCCTTAGTCATAATTTCTCCTCCTGTGTAAAAGGAGAACAATGCTAACCTTATATGGTTGCTATAGGACTGAGTAAAATAATACATATGAAAAACACTTTGCTTTAAAGTACTATACCAACACTAATTTTAATTTTTAGCAAACAAGGCTTAATAAATTCAAAATGTGATAATTTGGTGATTCTATGAACTATAAAAACTTAAAAACGACTTTTGAAACCAGTTTTTCCTGGAACTTAAATGGTAAACTATATTTCTAATGTTTCATGTAAGGTATATTACTTAAATTCTTTTGAATTCTTTGCTAAAACATTCTCTTCGTAACTTAGTAACTTTGTCACTGCTTGGCTGTCCTTTAATTTCAACTGTGATTAGTTTTTTGCAATTCCTATATATTTTTTCTCTTTTTATTAATGAAATCCAGGAAAAGGCATAGGTTTTACAACTAAATGTAACCAAGTTGAAATTCTAGCTCTACTTATTTAATATGCTGAGCATCACTTTTCTCCTCAGAAAAAGACCTATCACAGGGGTGTTCTATTACACAAGAAAAAAAGAAACTAGTGTTTGGAAAACTGTGGATTACAATTATTTTTAAGTTCCCTGGTCACTGACTTTATTTGGAATTTAGAACATTGGTAAATTATTCTTAAAATTGCAAATCTGGTCACAACCATTTTGTAATGAATGCTTAATTTAAGGGAGCTATACAACCTGTGTTTGATTTTGATTTGGTCCTTCTGAACAGCATCAAATATTCAATGGCTATGCATGATACAGATTATAAGACCTTCCTTTCTGTTCTCTATTTCTGAGAGAACATTGCCTCTTTGAGGTAGTTCTTTGGTGGAGTTTCCATGATCATCATAGTAGTTTGTGACCTTAGATAATAAATAACTATATTATGAAGAATGAAGAATTAGTAGAATTTTTACAAAACCATTCTATTTTTTGGCTCTTAAGTTTCCCTAAGTTCTCTGTTGGTCCCCCCATATTTTCGTATAGGTATGATAAAAGTATACAGGTTTAAAGTAGAAAGATATCACTATCAAAATTATATAGGACACTTCAAAATCACAGATGTCTTAGGAATTCCCGTTTTATGTCTTATGAAGTCAGTGTCTGTGGTTTTAATTGATTCAGGGAAATTTGTCTTCATTCACGATGCGGGACCTGTATTTTCAGCACAAATAAGAATAAAGCTTTTGAGACAAATTGTGAAGTCCAGAAAATTGTAGAGACATGAAAACCTTTTTCGTTCAAAGAGATTTTCACTTTCACCTGGCAAGTGATGTATTTGATTCCTCTGTCTCACAGCTGGTATTTCATTCCTATAAAAGCCTGTTGTTGCCTCAGGAGTTCTGGTAGCAAGTCCTAAAGGAAGGGAATAAAAGACTATTGGCATTTACCTTCTTAGCCCAAGTGAACCCAGAAGCTTTATTCTAGAGGTGAAATTCATAACTATTTGGAAGGGTCTCTACTTTGTGCCTTTATTTGAGTATTTTTATACTGCCCCAACACAGGTCTATCTGGAGGGAAGAAGCTTTTTCTTTGAAAGATGGAGTGGGGTTCTAGAAATGTAGAACCATATAGAAGGAGCATTCAAGCTAGGCTATAAGATGTAGTTCTAACCCAGGATTGAGAACAGAGCTGGTTAGTTCTTTGTTAGTATTTTGTGATGTTAGTCTCTATGACATTTTAATAAAGATATCTTTATTAAAGATACTTAAATAAACATATTTTAATAAAGATACATATTCCTATCACCTTAGTCTTCACTTGAACTTGATAGCATAGTTAAGTCTGTTGTATATTGTGGACAGTGAGAATTATGAGGATTGATGCCTATATAGATAACAGCAGTACTAGAACCTATTGCTAGCTTAGATAGAAAAAATGTTCATTTGAGCAAATTATTTTTAAAGTCATACCTTAAAGGAAGAAAAATTAGAAAAATGTACATCTTGTGGACAACTCTACAGTTGAAGTCTTGGTTAATTTTCAATTCATTGTCCAAAGACAAAAGGCCTATTTACTTTAAGGATTGCAGCTCTGTTCCAGGTAAGTGGAACTAGGGCTGAATATTAGTTCAGGCTCATACCTTTGGGATGTTTATGTAGTATACAAATTGTACAGCCTTACCTGGTGAGTGAAAAAGGGTTACATAGCTTTAAGAAAAAACAACTATTTGTAAAATTATTAGTTTAATGTTGGTTCCTTCATATAGACTCTATTCCATCTGGCACAGAGTATGTTATTTTGTTCATTAGTTTATTCTCAGTAGATAACATAATATCTACATAACTGCAGATACTGGAAATTACTTGTTGAATAGTTGGGTAAATGAATAAATATTATGAAATGGTTATATTTTCCTGGAAGTTAAGAACATCAGCTTTCTGGTTAGCTCACTGGAATTCTTTAAGCTCCCAATTCCTACTCCGTTTCTCCCATTATTTTCAAATAAATGTTTAATAGTCTTAAACTTCACTCTTTTTACTTGCAGTTCATTGGGCTAAAGGGGAGTTTGAGATCCACGCCAGAAATCAGGGTTATAAAATGATTATCGATCTCTGGCTTGCCTAATTACCAACCATTTTTACTCAGCTATTTGAATTCAATATTTTAATCAGACTTTAAAGGGGTGAAGGTTTAAGATTACAAAATAGATACTGAGAGAGTTAAGTATTGAAAAAACATTTTCACAGAGCCATGATTCTCAAGTGGTCCAGAGACCAGAAGCATAAGCATCACGTAGGAACTTGCTAGAGATGCAAATTTTCAAGCCCTACTCTAGACTTGGTGAAGTAGAATCTCTGACAGTCAGCATTCTGTGTTTTAACAAACTCTTCACTTGATTCTGATATAGGCTTACATTTGAGAAAAACTGCATTAAGAAAAAAATAAAGAGAAGGCAAGAATAGTATTGGCTCTTAAATGTTATATATACATGAAAAAGGGGAGATATACCCAGGTACAAACATTATAATTGCCATTATTAATCAGACCTAGTGATCTGTTTCTTAGTGTATGAATCAAGGAGACATCAGGAGGCATGGTTGCTTTTCTTAGTTTTTCCAAAACTTAGGTATATTACATATATTCTAGTTTCCCTTAATTATATACTATTGATTTTGTCATTCATAAGTTAAACATTTTAACTGTTTGTATCTTCATTCTTTTCTACTTTTAGAGATCATAGTCTTCATAAGTTTTGTAAACTATTGTTAAAATAGTTTTTTCAGTTACATTTTAGTTTTATGAGGTTGGGCTAAAAAATCTGCATTTACCTTAACTATACCTTTCCTGATAATCTAGATACAGTAATTCCTACAATAGGAAGAGATTGCAGAATGTAATTTTATGTATATGTGTTGTTGTAGTATTCTAGGTATAGCATTGTGTGCATTCTCCATTGTCGGCTTAGAAAGACCCTTTAATACAATACAATTATTTTTCTTTTTCATGGGAAATGAATGGAATATGCAAATAACATTTCAAATTTTCTTAAGGTAAAATACACTTTTATGGCACTGTTCCCATGAGGATAAATTTCTTTAATTTTTAACAAATCTATGACTTAAAATCCATAGTAAGAAATCTCTCATTCCTCATTTATGAATATTTGTATTCTAAGGTTACTACTAAAGAAGAGTGGGCCCTGCCCAGCAAACCAGTTTCAAATAAGGCACTGAAGTGATAAATGAATCTTATCACAGCCAATCATTTCTGGCCCAAGTAACTTAACAAAGTAGTCGAAACCTTCCTACTTTGAAACAATCTACTTTATTGCATGTGAAGTCTTGACTCTGTCTTGCAAAAGAAGTGTGGTGGTGATATTTCTAGATTTGCTCTAACATTAATGAAAAAAGAAACATCAGAGACAGAAGGCTAAAAGCAAGATGTCTAATAAAAACCTACAATAATTATAATAATTAGTTATGATACTGCCTTATCCCTGAGATTGGGAAGAAAGAAGAGATGTTTGCTAACACCACATATATTCAACATTGTATTGGAGGTCCTAGTTAAACTCTTCCTTTAGAAATAAGAAACAGAACTGTCATTTTAATACTGGATATAATTGGATAGAGAGTCCAAAAGAATTTACAGATTATTGGAATTTATGAAGTTTTCTGGATATGAGGTCAATATACAAAAATTAATTGTATTTTTATATTCCAGCCACAAACAATAAGAAAATAATTAATTGACAGCATCTAAAAACACAAAATGCCAAGGAATAACAACAATGAAATGTATATAAGACCTCTAAAAAGAAAACTAAAAATTGTACTGAGAGAAAAGATGTATGTGGAACAAGTAAAGCTTTCATGCACTGCTAATGGAAGTAAAATTGGTGCAACCATTTTGAAAAACTCGGTTGTATTTACTGAAGTTAAATATAGACATACCTTTGGACCCCCCAAATTCACTCCCAGATACATGTGAAACAAAAATGAGTTTATATTTCATTAAACATTTTACAAGATTGGTCATAACAGCTTTTCTTAAAATAGCCTCAAACTATAAACCACCTAAATGTACAGCAACAATAAAATGCACAGATATACATACAGAAGAATATCACACAGCAATACAAATCATTCACCAATGTAACTGAATATCATATAGATAAGGCTGACCAAAATTAGCAAGAAACAAAAGAAGCAAATAATGCATGTTTTCATTAATATAAGAATCTAAACTCCACAAAACAGATCTATGGTTAAAAGTCAAAATAGTAGGTACCTTTGTAGGAATAAGTGGCTGAGAGGCATGAGGGAGATTTCTGAGGTTCTAGAGACATTCCATATTGTACCTCAGTTTTAAAAGTTTACTCCCAATGAGGTAAGACCAAGGTAAACAAAAAATTCCAAGTAAAAAAAGCAAGAGAAATAAAGCAAGAAAAATAAAGGAATTAAGCATCTATTAAGTGAAAAATAAAGGGAAGCAGAGGATGGAACTAATTAAAAGCCGAAGTTAAGTTAAAATCCCCAAACCCAGTAAAACTTGCATTTACAAACCATGAGAGACTGTGGACTCTGAGAAACAAACAGGGTTTTGCGGGGGTTGGGGGCTTGGATGAGTCTGGTGGTGGGTACTATGAAGGGCACATATTGCGTGGCGCACTGGGTGTTGTGCATAAACAATGAATTCTGGAACACTGAAAAGAAATAATAAGACAAACAAAACACAACCAAAAAACCTTGCGTTTAGGTTTAAAAAAAAAAAAACAAAAACAGAATAGATTGACTATTAACTAGCCTAAAAGAAAGATAGAACCACAATCTTTGCACATGTTACATTGAACATTGTTAGAAAATTTCCATAATGGAACTTTTTTAATGAAAAGTTTTCTTTACCGATACTATGAACATACAAAATAAGTAATTATAAAGGTTAAATGACTTGATGGAAGAATTCTACCAAAACTTTAAGATATAGTTAACTCCAATAGTATTTAAATTGTTGGGCATAAAGAAAATCCTTAAAAGAAATGTCTGAATGCAGAAAACTTATAAGACAAGAGATAACACAAGCAAAGTTAAGAAAAATATTTGGATCTCATGTCATAAAAGGTTAATTTTAATTTGTAAAGAGGCAATACAAATTGATATGAAAGGGGAAAACAACCCTATAGATCATGGGTAAATTGTATGAATAGATGATTTACAGAAAAAAAATATTTAATGAGTTCTTAAACAATTGAAAAGGTATTCAATATCACTCAATGTGAGAGATAAATTGAAACTACACTGACAAATCCTTTTTTCCCTAACAGACTTACAAAATTTTAAAAAATGATAAGCAATAAACATTGGTTTATTGATGTTATTAATAGAGGGAGAGAAAATTGGAAGAATTTATAAAGGTTAGACATATACCCTTTGACTCAGCAGCTCCAAATTTAGGAATTTATCTTATACCTGTACACATTTAAAATGAAGAATGTACCAAGATTAGTCATAGCAGCATTGTTTGGCATGACATAAATTTGATAGCGAATTAAGTGTCCTTTAATTGGTGAAATGACTATATAAATTAGAGTAAATGCCTGCAATTAAATATCATACAAGTATAATGATTATGTAATCAAATGGAAAGACAAGATACATAGTAAACTGAAACAAGCAAAGTATAGTGAAATGTATATGCTACTTGTGTATAAAACAGGAAGCAAAAAAGAACGCTTGTCTTTTTGATTTGTTTACAAACACAAACTAAAAGAATAAATAAGAAAATAACTTTATTTTTCAAAAGGATAGAGACAATGTATGGGGAACAATGGGAGGGAGAATTTAAATTCCATTTCTTTTTGACATTTGAACCCTATATTACTATTAAAATTCAGATTATGGATGATAATTTAAAGTGAAGTTATCTAAATGTTATAGAAAATTGAATCGAATCTTAGATTGAACATGAGAAAATGTCAAGGTAATATTTTAAGGAGATTAATTTTGTTACATGATATGCGAAATGAATTATAAGAGTGAGAGATGGATAGCAGAGACACCTGTATTACATTTTTGTAATACTCTAAATGTGGAATAATAAATTGTAATACTCTAAATGTGGAATAATAAATGCCTATGTTAGGATGGTGCCAATAGAAATACAAAAGAAAGGGTAATGTATGAGATCATGTTTAAAATAAAAGCAGTAAGTTGGGGGAAATTGGAAGGGGAGGTGAACCATGAGAAAAAAAAAAAAAAAAAAAAAAAAAGAGACTATGGACTCTGAAAAACAGTCTGAGGGTTTTGAAGGGGCAGGGGGTGGGAGGTCGGGGTACCAGGTGGTGGGTATTATAGAGGGCATGGATTGCATGGAGCACTGGGTGTGGTGCAAAAATAATGAATACTGTTATGCTAATAATAAATAAAAAATAAATTAAAAAAAATTAAAAAAAAATAAAAGCAGTACAATAAAGATGAAATAGATACGATTAAAACAAAAATTTTTATGGACACAACTAGATTCTACTTAGCCTATATTCCTGAAGAATAAGGATAAACAACCAACAACTCCTAAGACAGAAAACTGAAGAAATGTCACAGTTCTAAATGAATTTATAAAAGTTAAAATTAATTCCTTTTTAAAGTATTAAAGTTTTATACATTTGTGTGAAGTTAAAATAAAAAAACAATTTTCGATACTCAATGAAAACATATCTGTAGCTCATTATCACAGATATACCTATATTTTTGGTGCTTAAAAATTTACATGTTACTATATATGCATTAGAGAAAAATCAGATAAATAAATTTCAGAAAATAAGCTAATTGTTCATAATCCTACCCCCCAAAATTTCTACTACTAACATTTTTTGCATACCTTAAAGACTTATTCCTAGGAATATTTATACTCACATTTTTTATATATTTTATTGGGCTCATGTTTTATCTTGATGCTTTAGTTCCAGCATGTTATCAATTTTTCTTTTTTTTTTCAGTGAATATACATGTTTTCAAACTGTGATCCAGAGGTATGAACCAACTAAGGTCCAATGGTATCATATTCTCTGCACCTACAGTATGTATTTCCCACTTAATTCAACTCTAGCTATAAGAGGAAAGAGTTTCTGTGTATCATTACCAATTTTTACTTCACATTATTTATCTGTAAAGAAACCTTCCTTTAAAATGTCTTTAAAAGTACTACATTCATACCTCTGGTCTTAATTATTTGGAAGGCCAAAAATATTTTTAAAGACATTTATTTCTAATTGATTGTGGAATCAAATTTGTTTATGATTAAATTTCAGAAACTACATTACAATGACTAAAATTATGAATTTCACATGGTAAGAATTATGAAAATAAAGCAGTAGATTACTGCAGTGAATTACCAGAAGACTGAAAGTTACCATTCATGTTTACCTGAAGTGGGAGACTTGCAGCGCTCAAGTTCCAGGGAAACTGGACTGTCATTTAGCTCAGTTAAACCTAAAAATGAAATGATAATAAATGAGATGAATTTTGCTAACACTTTGTAGATAATTCCTATTCCTGAAAATTTAGAAAGGTTTTTCTTCCCCCTGTGAAAACTACTTTTGTAGTCTCATGTTATGACAAGGGTTCTGATAATTTGTTTCAACAAGTGATATCAGAAACAATAAGGAGCAATAATTAATAGAGATGCAAAAAAATAATCAAACATAATGGTAGAGAACTGTAAAATCTTTTTTATTTTCTTATATGAAATCATTACTTTAATAACCTAAGCTTCACCTGAAAATAGACCAAAAATTATACAATTTATAATGGGTTTTAAAAAGGCCTAATCAAATTTTCTGCTTTCAAGAGAAACACTTACTGGCTTTTATAAAGAACATGAAAGGTATGCTACAAACTTTAAATACTATATTTAGTTATAAAAAGGTAGTATTGTGGGTTGCAGTGGGCAGAGGGGTAGGGAGAGGGTGGTTGGGTTATGGACATTGGGGAGGGTATATGCTATGGTGAGTGCTGTGAAGTGTATAAGCCTGACAATCCACAGACCTGTACCCCTGGGGCTAATAATACATTATATGTTAATTTTTTTTTAAAAAGGTAGTATTGTGTAGTACATATTAAAGTGATTTATTTGATGGTATCAAATTCCTTCTTAAAATAAGCACTATATTTTTCTCTTTTTAAAATGTTTTATTATGTCACTGTACTGACATACCCAAGTATCTACTGACAAATACAAGGATAGGCACAATAGGTTAATAAACATTTTATATTCTCATTACTATGACATGCATAAAATATCCTTAATTATGGTTTTCCTATCCTTGTAGGAGATTCTTGTATACTTTTTCTTTGTAAATAAATATTCAGAGTTTCTACTTTAATATAAATCCCCATACCCAGCATACCCAGAAGTACTTAGGGCTATTGTCAATTACCAAAACTATCTTTGTTCGTATTCCTTGCCACCACCCTTTATGTAATTTGTATGAATTAACTTGCTGTGGTTTCAAAAAATCATAGAATTTTTTAAAAAGTCTGCTGTGGTACTCTAGCCCAACTCTTATATTTTACAGGTAAGAAACTGACAGTTTGAAGATTTTAAATATTTAAAGTTACAGAACCAAGTTAATGCCATAGCTTGAATAGAATTCTTTATATATTTCAGAGTCTTTTGTTAGAAGTAGGTATTGTGAATATTTTCTTCCCATATGGGACTTATCTTGTCATTTTCTTAATGAAAATGAAATCTTTTGATGATCAGAAGATTAGTTTCCTTAAAGGAAAATTTATCATTTTTTTCAAAATTCCTATATGAGTAATCTTTGCCTTCTCCATGGTCATGAAGATATTGTTGTTTCCTTCAAGAAGTGTTTTAATATTCAGCTTTCATTTTTAGGACTATATTTCATCTCAATTTTGATTGTGGTGTGAAGAGATTAAGGTCCATTTCCCCCTATATGTTTGTCCAGTTTTTTGCATCATTATTTGTTAAAAAGATTTTCCTTCCTTCATTGATTTTTATTAGTGTCTTAATAAAAAATAAATTGGCTACATAAGTGTAGGTTTCTTTCTGGACTTTCACTGTGTAGTCATTGGTCTATTTGTCTATTTTTTTTTTTTTTTTACTACCACACTAATTAATGTACATTTATAGTACATCTTGAAGTCAGGTAGTAAAATCCTCCAACTTTGTTTTTTTCCAAGAGCTTTTAAATTATTTTAGATTCTTTGCATTTTTTAAAAAAAAATTATTTATTTGACAGAGAGAGAGAGCACAAGTAGGCAGAGCAGCAGGCAGAAGGAGCGAGAGAAGCAGGCTCTGCTGAGCAAGGAGTCCCATGCAGGGGGCTTGATCCCAGGACGCTGGGATCATGACCTGAGCAGAAGGCAGCCACTTTACCGACCCAGGTGCCGCTGATTCTTTGCATTTCTAAATAAAGTTTAGAATCAATTTGTTAATTTCTACAAAAAGATATGCCAACCTTTTGTTGGACTGTAATAAATCCATAGATAATTTTGGCGGAGTAAACATTTAAAAAATAGTCAGTCTCCCAACCCATAAACATGGTGTTCTCTCTTCATTTGAATGGTCTTTTAAATTTTTCTTTCTGTACCAGTTAGCAGATTTCAGTATAGAGATTTTGGTCATGGCATTTTTCAAGCCTTCTATTTTCTTTTTGGTTTTCTACCTAGTTCTTGTATCATTATTCAAAGTGTAGTATTAAAATTTCTAATTGTCTTTCTCCCTCTAATCCTGTTAAGTATTGCTTCATGTACATCTTAGTTCTGTTGTTAGATGCACTGATGTTGATAATTAAGTCTTCTTGATGGATTGACCATTTTTCCATTTTAGATGTCTCTATTTCTAGTAACATCTTTTTTTGCTTTAAAATCTGTTTTGCCTGATATTAACTACAGCTTTTTTATGTTTGCTGTTTGCATGACCTTTTTCTATCCTTTTACTTTCAACCTATTTGTATCTTTATGCCTTTAGACAGCATAGAGTTTAATCTTCATTAAAAAAAAAAAAACTAGTCCAACAATCTTTACCTTCTGATTGGATTGTTAAATCTATCCATATTTAATGTTGTAATTGATATAGATGGATTACACCTGTCATTTTACTTTAGGCTTTCTGTATGTCTCATGTCTTTTTTGTTCCTCTAATCTTCCTTTATTGCTTTCTTTGGCATTAAGTATCTTCTGGTACAATTTATTCGTTTAATAATTCTGCCATATTTTTGAAGTTCTTTGTAATGGTTCTAAGACAACATATACATCTTAATTGACCAAAATCTACTTCCAGATGTATATTAACTTAATTCCAGGAGGATATAAAAATGTTACTCATTTTTGGCTCTATTTCCTCTTTCCCTTTTATGTGTATTATGTATAATACACATATATGTGTATTATATTGGCATACATATTATATCCCTATGTGTTAGAAATCTAACAAATTATAATTACTTTATATAACTTTGTTTTTTATAAAACCTGAGAGAAGGAAAAAGCAAAAATTACTTTTATAAAGTTTGTGTATCAACTTTCTAATTTACCATTTCTAGCTCTCTTCATTTCTTGTGGTCAATCCAGGTGGTTTCGTCTGCTTACTCAAATCCAGCTTTGCTCCCATTACCTCCTTAGTGCTGTTATGTAAAAATATATTACAGGTCTATATGTTATAGGCCCAACAATACAATTTTATACATATAATTTTATAAATGAGTCTTTAAATCAATTAAGACATGAAAAATGTGGATTTATACTATTTATAATTACATAATTACCTTAATAATGTACTTTTTTCCTTTGTGTGAATTCA
This sequence comes from Mustela erminea, assembly GCF_009829155.1. NCBI lineage: Eukaryota > Metazoa > Chordata > Mammalia > Carnivora > Mustelidae > Mustela > Mustela erminea. Next base: position 153,289,814 of record NC_045614.1, read on the forward strand.
AATTATCATCTAGTGTTTACCTTCTTACAGCCTGAGAAAACTTTCTTTAGTATTTCTTGTAAAGCATATCATTTTTTCATCTACATTTTTGAAAAATCATTTTGCTGAATATAAGATTCTTGGCTTTAGTTTTTTTCTTTTGAGCACTTTGATTATGTTGTCTAACTGCTTCAGGCCTCCATTGTTTCTGATGAACTGTTAATCCTACTGGAGTTCCCCCATATGTGACAAGTCATTTTTCTATCAGTTCTTTCAAGATTTTCTTATTGTCTTTCCGCATTTTTACTATGATGTGTCTGGGTTATAAATATCTTAATATTTATCCTTTTGAAGTTCACTGAGTTTTTGGACATATACATTAATGGTTTTGGAACTTTTCTGCCACTATCTCTTTGAATATTTTTCTGCTTCTCTCCTCTTCTCTCCTTCCAGTACTCATTATGGACATGTTGGTGCACTTAAGCTACCCTAAATTTTTTTTTCTCTTCTTTAGAATGCACAGTGTCTATCAGTCTACCTTCAATTCTACCAGTTGCTGATTCTGTTTCTACCAGTTTAGGTTGACTGTTGAGTCCCTCTAGTGAATTTTTCTTTCCACATATTGTACTTGGTCCTTGTTTTCCTTTGACCCCATTCACTCATTTCACCCCCCTTCCACTCTCTGCATTTGGAAACCACCAGTCTGTCCTCTGTATTTTTGTACTCATTTTTGTTGTTCTTTATTCACTCTTAGATTCCGCATATGGATATCATATGGTATTTGTTTTTGTCTTTTTTCACTTAGCATAATGACTCAGGTCCATCCATGTTGTTGCAAATGGCAAGATTTCCTTTTTTTTTTTATGGCTGAATAATAATCCATTGTGCGTGTGTGTGTGTGTGTGTATAGCTCAATTGTATTTTCTTTACTCGTTCATCCACTGATGGACACTTAGGTTGTTTCCATATCTTGGTTATTATAAATAATGTTGCAGTGAACATGGGGGTGGCATTTATCATTTTCAGTTAATTTTTTATTTCTTTGCATAGACATCCAGAAGAGAAATTGCTGGATCATATGGTAGTTCTATTTCTAATTTTTGAGGAAACTCCATATTGTTTTTCAGAATGGCTATACCAATTTACATTCCTACCATCAATGCACAAAGGTTTCCTTATCTCTACATCCTTGCCAACACTTGTTATTATTTCTTGTCTTTTAGTTATAGCCATTCTTTTTTTTTTTTTTTTTTGGAGATTTTTTTTATTTATTTGACAGGGATCACAAGTAGGCAGAGAGGCAGGCAGAGAGGAAGGGTGGGTGGAGAAGCAGGCTCCCTGCTGAGCCGAGAGCCTGCTGCGGGACTTGATCTCAGGACCCTGAGATCATGACCGGAGCTGAAGGCAGAGACTTAACCCACTGAGCCATCCAGGAGGCCCCAGTGATAGCCATTCTAACGAGTGTCAGATGATATTTCATTTTGGTTTTAAAGATTTGCATTTCTCTGATGATTAGTGATATTGAGTACCTTTTCATGTACCTGTGGGCTATCTGCTTGGTTTTTTTGGGGAAAAAAAAAATCTGCTCAGATTGTCTGCTCATTTTTTACTTGGAATTTTCTTTTCTTTTCTTGCTATCAAGTGGCATAAATTCTTTATATATTTTGAATATTAACCCTTTATCAGATATATGATTTTTAAATATTTTCTCCCATTTAATGGATCGCCTTTTCGTTTTGTTTATGTTTTCCTTTGGTCTGCAGCAGCTTTTTAGTTTGATACTGTCCTACTTACTTTTGTTTTTGTTGCCTTTGCTTTTGGTGTCAAATCCAAAAAATTATTGCCAACAATAATTTTTTATTGTTTTTTATTTTTTATAACCCAGTCAAGGAATGTACTGGCTACATTTTGTTCTAGTATTTTTATGTTTTTGTATCTTATGTTCCACTCTTAAATCCACTTTGAGTTAATTCTTGTGAATGGTATAAGATAGTTCTGTTTGCTTCTTTTTCTAACTTTGATCTGTTTGTTGATCTTCTCTATTTGATGAGACATTATCATCATAGTTTCCCTTCTTTAAGCATGGTGTCTTTGGCTCCTTAAAAATTTTTCATGGCTGCTATGAGATTAAATCCAACATCTGGGCCCTCTCAGAGGCAATTTCTGTTGTCTTATTTTTCTGGTAAATGAGTCACACTTTCCTGTTTCATTGCAGGTCTTATAATATTTTGCTGATAACTAGTCATTTTACAGTACAGTAATTCTGGATATTGATTACTGATGCCCCCGTCCCCCTAGTTTTTTTTTTTTGTTTGTTTGTTTGTTTGCTTGTTTAATGACTGGGCTAGAATATTTTAGTGAAGTTTATTTCCCTTCATTGTGAAGACTTTGATGTTGCTTATCAGAGGGCATAAACTTCAGTGTGTATACAGTCACCCTAGGATGGCAATAGTTTTAAAAGTGGTCTCCTCGTCTCGTTCCCTGGACTCTCTGTTGATACCAAATCCAGCTATCAAATATCACAGTCACAGCCAGGTGAATGTGTTATTGTTTTTGACAATGCCTCAGGATATATATATTACTCAATATTCTAATCCAATTTAGGCAGAGGCCATATATGAAGCCAGTCTTCAAGGTCTGTTCAAATCTCAGGAGGGGTATTAGTTGTCTCTTTGTTCTCATGGGTGAGCAGCTCACCTATGGTCTAGCTGGTTATTCTTAATTAAGAAGTGCTACCAGCGTCTTATTTGATTTCCACCAAATACGTTATTGGTTTTGAAGCATCCTTAGGCTTGAACTTCCCTAACTTGTGTTTCAATAAAGCTAGTTTCTTTGGGGAGAACTTCAGAGTTCTCTGTCTTATAGACTGCCTCTTCCTCTGGGCAAAACCTCTGAGCCACAAGTCTGGATTCTGGGCAGGTATGGTAACTCTGGCCTTCCCAGATTTACTTCTCTGGCATGAAACATTTATTCTATGAGCAAGCTGAGTGAGAGCAGTCAGGGACTCAGCATTTTGGCTTGCTATGGTTGGGGTAGACATTTTGTCCTATGACTGAGGCATTGACAGGGGAAGGGAGCCTTTGACATTTTGGCCACACTCACCAGGAATTTGTCTTTTTCAACTTGCGGTTGGAGGGGATGAGAAATGCTGGTAACATGAGAGCAGGAGAGGTACAAAGCAAGTTGTGGCTCAGTGTCAAAGAGTCACTTTTTGCCAAGTGTCAGATTTTTTTGAATAAATGTTTCTTTCTTTTCTATCTCCTCTTAAGACGATTTCCAGAGATTTTAAGTAATTATTTTGTTAAAAAATAGTTTTCACTGGTTTTATGTTTTCTCTGGAGAATATGTCCATGGTGTTCCTCAAGATGCCATTTGGAAGTCTATCCTGTACCTGGTATTTTAAAAATAAATACACTTCTTAATTGTTTCCTTTTATTATATAGAAAGATAATTGACTTTGTATACTGTGTACTCTTCAGTGTTGCTAAATTCACATACAGTTTTTATAGCTTTTTGTAGATGCCTTTGCGTTTCCTCAATATACGATAATATCATTGGCCAATAAAGTTAAATATTTTCCTTGTAAAGCTTAAACATATTATTTTTTATCTTGCTTTTGCACTAGGTCATCAAAGACAATGTTGAACAAAGAGAGTGAGAGTGGACATCATTGCGTTGTTACCAATTTTAGTGGAAAACATCCAATATACCGCAATTAAGAATGATGTTATTTGTAGGATTTTCATTGATGGTCTTCATTCATTTGTAGAACTATTCTATTTCTTGTTTTCCAGTGGTTATTTTAAAGAAGTGTCAACTGATGACAATTTTTTTTTGCATGTATTGAGGTGATACAATTTTCTCTTCTATCTTGTTAAACAGGTGTTCTGCATTGATTGGTTTTCAAATATTAAACTTATATTCCTTGGATAAATGTACATTGGCAATGGCATTTTATCTTTCTTATGTATGTTTGTCTTTCATTTGCTAATATTTCATGTATGATTTTTGCATATATGCTCATAAGTGAGATGGGCCTATACTCTTCCTTTGGTTTGTCAAGTTTTAGTTCTTAGCATTGTGCTGGCTTCAGATAAGCAGTTGGAAAGATTTCCTTTTTTTCTTTTTTCTAGTCCCTAAAGCTGTTGGCATAAGATTAGTGTTATTTCCTCCTTAAATGTTTGATAGAATTAATCAGTCAAGTTATTTGAAGACTGCAGTTTTCTTGTTGTGGGTAATTTTTTTTAAAAGATTTTATTTATTTATTTATTTATTTATTTATTTATGAGACATACAGAGAGAAAGCAGAGGGAGAAGCAGGTCTCTGTTGAGCAGGGAGCCCCTGGGATCAAGAACCAAGCCAAACGCACATGTTTAACTGAGTGAGCCACTTGGGCGCCCATAGGTATCTAATTTTGAATAAAGATAGGAAGCTATTTATATTTTCCAGTGTGTTTGGGTCAGTTTTTATAATTTTTTTCTTTCAAGAAGTCTCTTAATTTTACCTATTCTGTCAATTTATAGGCATATAGTTGTTCCTAGTCTTTATTATTTTTAATGTTTATAGAAAATTCGTAGTAATGCCCTCTTTTTCATTTGTTATTTACTTTTTTCTTCTTGATCAGTCTTACTAGGCTTTTATAGATCTTAGTAGTTTCTTTGAAGGTGTGATATTGATTAAAGATTAAGATCTTGTGTTTTTGTTGATCTACTCTATTGTTTGCCCTCTATTTCATTCACTTTTGTCTTTATTCCCTTCCTTCTGTTTACTTTGTGTTACACTGTTCTTTTTTAGTGTTTCAACAAGGTTTAGATTATTGATTTGATATAATTTCTTTTCTAATATATGTACTTATGTTCCAAATTTTCCCTTAAATACTATTTAAGCAACATCTTACAAATTTTGGTATTTTGTGTTTATACTTTCAGTTCAAAAATACTTTAAAACTGGGGTGCCTGGGTGGCTCAGTGGGTTAAAGCCTCTGCCTTCGGCTCAGGTCATGATCCCAGGGTCCTGGAATCGAGCTCCATATTGGGCTCTCTGCTCAGCAGGGAGCCTACTTCCCTTCCTCTCTCTCTCTCTGCCAGCCTCTCTGCCTACTTGGGATCTCTCTCTGTCAAATAAATAAATAAATATAATCTTAAAAAAATTATTTTAAATCTGAGGCACCTGTTGCTTGGTGGGTTGTCTGCTTCTCCCTCTCCCCTGCTCGTCCTCTATTTCTCTCTCACTTACTCTCTCTCAAAAAAATAAATGAAATCTTTAAAAAGAAATCTTTAAAGTTTCCCTGTGATTTGTTTTTTAAGTCATGAGATTCCTAGTTTCCAAATATTTGGGGATTTTAAGACATATTTCTGTTAATAATTTCTAACTTAATTTTTTTTTATGACCAGAGAACATACTCTGCTTGATTTCAGTCCTTTGGAATCCATTATATACATGTGAATATTCCATGTCCATTTTTAAAAAAGGCATATTTTCCTTTGATTGGTGTAGGCATCTATTGACTTCAGTTAGGTCAACTTGGTGAAGAGAGTTGTTTAACAGTTTTATACACAACAATTTCTATTTATTTAATCAATTACTGAGGAGAAATGATGAATCCCCAGCTATGATTGTAGGTTTGTCTGTTTCTTTCCTTCATTTCCTATTTTGCTTTCTATATTTTGAATATCTCTTATTAGGTCTATACTTGCATAGGATTTTTATACCTTTCTGATAAAGTGATTCTTTTATAATTTAGAACTGCCTATCTCCTTGTCTTGAAGTCTACTTTTTCTTATAGTTACATCAGCTTTCTTGAGGTTAGGGTTTGGATAAAATTATTTTTCCCTTCTTTTACTTTCAAAACATGCAGCTCTTATAAACAACATATAGTTGGGTCTTTTTATATATATATTATTTCACAAGCTCTGCCTTTTAGTGGGGGGCTTTGCTCCATTTACATTGGTGTTTGCTCCATTTACATTTAGCATAATATAATCATTGATATAGTTAGGTTTACATCTATCATTTTTTTCAGTTTGCCCTTCTGTTATTTTTTCCACTATTTCTCTTTTTCATCCTTTGAGAAAAACAAATATATTTTAATATTCTATTTTATCTTCTCTTTGGCTACTTAACTACACCTCTGTTTTATTTATTTATTTTTTCTATTAGTTCTAGGGATTATAATATGCATCTATAATTCTCACAATCTTTTAATTATTGTACCATTTCTCTTATAATGAAAGAAACTTATAACATTATGTCTTTCCCATCCTTTGTTACTGTTGTCATATATTTTTCTTCTACGTGTTGTAAACTCCATAATATAATTAGTTTTTAATTCAAAAATTAAATGAACTCAGGGATTTTAAGAAAAGACAAAATAATCTTTTATATTTACCCACATAGTTATTCTTCACAATGTTTTTCATTCTTGCTATATATCTAAATGTCTGGTATTATTTCCTTCAGCTTAAAAACCTCCTTTACCGTATCTTATTGTACAGGTCTGCCAACAACAAATTTACTTACCTTTATTTTTTAGTTTTTTTTAAAATGACTTTATTTATTTATTTATTTGACAGAGAGAGAGAGACAGTGAGAGAGGGAATACAAGCAGGGGGAGTAGAAGAGGGAATGGGAGAGGGAGTGGGAGAGGGAGAAGCAGGCTTCCTGCTGAGCAGGAAACCCAATGAGGGGCTTGATCCCAGGACTCTGGGATCATAAGCTGAAGGGAGACAACGCATGAGCAACCAGGAGCCCCTATTTACCTTTATTTTAAAATATTTTTACTAAATGTAGAACTCTAGATTTTCCTATTCTTTGCAGTCCATCCATTTATAGAAGGGCCACTCTTTTCTGCATCTGTGCCCAGTCACTTGTCCCAGGTATGGAAGCACCTACAGCTTTCTGCTCATCTACGAATGGTTCTTTTCACTCTTGAGTTCATTCAATCAAGGCTTTCTTGAATCCACCACTTTTTAATATATCCATAGAAAATTATGCTTTTAAATTTTATCATTATATTTATCACAGGGTTTTATTATTATGGTCATCATTGTTGTTTCCATGGAAGTGAATTTTCATGTCTTTCAACATCCTATCTGGATCCCTCACTTTTATTTTATATCTTGGAAATACTGTGAAAGCTGGATTGAAGACACAGAAGACCAAAAGAGTTAAAACTAGTGAGATTGATTAATCCATTACTGATACTAGTAGGTATCCAATGAAATGCTCAGAGTACATGCCAAATGTGCTTTTCCCAAGATTATAGTGAGATTTCTCAAAGAGATTTCCCAAAGATAAGGTGGAGAAAGTTATGTCTGATATGTACATATAGTAAAACAAATTGACTAAACTTGGAAGATTTATACAGTGATTCATTAGAAAATATATAATAAATCTTGGTTGAGGACAGATACAGAAATTTTATGGGAAATCACTGAATATCAGAGGACAAAACTCTTTTGGTTATAGTAAATTATATCAACTTTTATTTAAAATTTTTTTTTTTTTTTTTTTATTATTTTTTTTTTTTTTTTTTTTTATTTTATTTTTTTTTTTTTTTTTATATTTTATTTCCAGCATAACAGTATTCATTATTTTTGCACCACACCCCGTGCTCCATGCAATCCGTGCCCTCTATAATACCCACCACCTGGTACCCCAACCTCCCACCCCCCGTCCCTTCAAAACCCTCAGATTGTTTTTCAGAGTCCATAGTCTCTCATGGTTCACCTCCCCTTCCAATTTCCCCCAACTCCCTTCTCCACTCTAAGTCCCCATGTCCTCCATGCTATTTGTTATGCTCCACAAATAAGTGAAACCATATGATAATTGTCTCTCTCTGCTTGACTTATTTCACTCAGCATAATCTCTTCCAGTCCCGTCCATGTTGCTACAAAAGTTGGGTATAGAGTTGACCCTTGTGTAACAAGGGTTTAAACTGTATGGCTCCACTTTCACATGAATTTTTTTCAATATATACAGTATAATGCTACAAATGTATTCTCTCTTCCTCATTTGCTTAATTATATTTTCTTTAGTGGACTTTATTGTAAGAACACAGTATATAATACATATAACATGCAAAATATGGTTGGAAAGGCTTTTGGTCAATAGTAGGCTATTAGTAGTTAAGTTCCTGGGTAGTCAAAAGTTAAACACAGAGTTTTAACTGCACAAGCACCAACTTCTAACCTCACACTGTTTAAGGGTCTCCTGTATACCTTTAATGTATCTTAGTGTATAATATGATTAAGATAGTATTTGAAGTAACAGCTTGTGAATGTTAAATAAAATATCAGTATTTTTAAGGGAACTAATACCCAGTATGCAAGTGTCTCCATGCATATAACTAGTATACACTTTGGGGGATTTTCTAACAAAACTATGATTTACCGAATAAATGTTCTGGTCTGAATATTTTCCAGTATGATTGACATTTCTGTGAGATAATTTTTTTGTTATGGAATAGTATATTATAGGATGTTTACAGGCATTCTACTTACTAGATGCCAGTAGAGTACCCCTCCCCTAATTGTGAAGACCATAAATATCTCCCCACATTGACAAATTTCCTGTCAGGAACAAAAATCATTCCTGGTTGAGCACCACTACTGTTTAATTATATTAGTTTGTTTTACTTGTTTGACTCACACTATTACTAACTAAATTCTAGAAAACTCACACATATTACTAAGTAATAACTCCCCTACTTTTTTTTTTCTTTGTTCATTTTGTTTAAAAGAAGAAACCTTATATTTTATCTACTACAGTTCAATGTAGTTGCTTTCTGGCACAAAGTTTTGAGGTAAAAAAATTTACACTGTAAAACTGATTTCAAAAAGAAAGGAAACTTACTAAAATATAGATCTGTAAATCAGAGATAGGAGAGCCACTTGTTTAACCAATCACACGTTTTTTAATTTATCCTCCATTCTATAGATCTTTCCTTTTCTTTTATGTACCTATTACAATAACAAAAGCCTCCTATTAACTAATCTTTGTACATATGTTCTGATTCCCATCCCCTATCACTTTCTTAAGGATTTTGCTCCTTAGGAATCCCTTCTCTCCCTTATCATCAATCTCTCTTTCTCTAGGTATCATTCCGTATTCACCTTAACTTTAAAATATGCTCTTTATCTAAAATGAAAGCACAAATATTTCTTCCTCTTAACCCTTTATTTCAGTCCAGGTACTCACCTATTTTTCTCCACCCCTTCATAAGACATCTTAAAAAAGTTATCTACTTGTTCTGTTTCCTCACTTGCCATTCTTTCTAATATAATTTTGGTTTCTATCCTAATACTTTTCCCTAACTACTTTTTAAAGAGTCACAGAGCAAAACCCACTAGTCATTCTTCTAAACTTATCTTATTTTTCCTATCTGCAGCATTTAACATGGCTAACCATTTCCTGAAATGCTCCCCTTTATTTTGGGTTCTATAAGAGTCTCTCCATTTTTTTCTCTTCTCTCTGGCGAGACCTCTGTGCCAGCTGCTTCTCTTCCTTTGAAATTTAAATGTTGAAATTCATGATGTCTCTATCCATAATCCTCTTCTTCCCTCCCACTCTTCCTCTTCTCTCCCCTACCTAGGTAATTTCATTTATTCCCATGTCATTAGACACTATCTGTATGCTGAAGACTCAAATTACAGCACCGATATTCAGATTTGTTTACTTGTCCACTTGACATCTTCACTTGACAAATGACAGACATACCATAATTTAACATATCTAAAACTGAAATATTCTTCCTTATTACCGTGCTCAACCCTAACCCTAGCTTCATCTTTGTATCATGACACAATCAGTGTCAATCAGTTTAAACCCAAATCTTGGAAGAATCTTTGATTCCATTCTCTGATCTTCCACATTGAATTATAATTAGTAGCTCTGTAAGTACTAATGATTTTTGGACCTATCCTTTTTCTACAATAACATTGCTAAAACCCTAGTTAAAGCCACTTTCTTTTCTTGCCTGGAGTATAACACTGGCCTCCTAAATGGTATGCTAGCTTTTTTTTCTTTTTTCTTTTTGTCCCACAATAATTTCTTCACGCAGTAGTGTGGATGATATTTTTAAGACATAAAACATATCATTCCTCTGCTTAAAATAAAATGGAATTTCTTATAATTGACTCAGAAACATGTATAATAATGTCCTCGCTCATACAGTCATCAAAATCTTAACACTTTTTTTTTTTTTTTTTCTCAACAGCTTTCTACTACACTCCTAGATTCCTTGGCCTTCTATTTCTAGAAAATAGGTCTTTACCACCTTAGAACCTTCTTATAGGGTGTTCACTGCTTGGAATATACTGCTCCCTGCTGGTTATGTGGCTAATACTTTTTTGAAGAAAGCTTTATTGAAGTTTAATTTATATGTTTATAAAGCATATGATTTGATAAATTTTGACATACACATACACCTGTGAAACCATCTCCACAATCAAGATAATAAATATATCCCTTATCCCAAGAATTTTTGTCTTTTTGTAACCTTCCTTCCAGCCCTTCCCGTAAGTGCCCCTTTCCATCCCCAGGCAACCACTGATCTGCTCTCTGTCACTATACATTAGTTTTCATTTCCTAGAATTTTATATTAATGACCATACAATATGCACCCTTTTTTGCCTGGTTTCTTTAACTCGGTGTAATTATTCTGAGATTCATCCATGGTGCAATACTTCGCAATAGCACACTCATCGGGGAAAAAAAAGAAAAAGAAGGCATACCATAAGAGACTATAAAGAACAAACTGAGGGTTGCTGGGGAGATGTGGAAGGGGGAGAATGGGGTAATTCGGTGATGGGCATTAAGGAGGGCACTTGTGATGAGCAGTGGGTGTTATATCATTGATCTCAAATTCTACTCCTGAAACTAATTGTACACTATATGCTAATTAAAATTTCTTTTAAGATTTCATTTATTTATTTGACAGACAGAGATCACATGTAGGCAGAGAGGCAGGCAGAGACAGAGAGGAGGCAGGCTCCCTGCTGAGCAGAGGCAGAGGCTTAACCCACTGAGCCACCTAGGCACCTCCGCTAACTAAAATTTAAATAAAAACTTGAAACATTTAAAAAAAAGGAAATAATACATTCCTTTTCATTGCTTAGTAAACAGATGAATGGATATAAAAATTTGTTTATCTATTTACCTAATGTGGAGATTTTAGTTATTTTTGACTACTACAAATATTTCAGTGTTTGGTTGCTATGAATGTCTTTGTATTGACATAAGCTTTCCTGGGGTAAATAAATATAAAATGATGACTTCATATTATAAATGTATGTTTAAATCTTTAAGAACCTGACAACTAAGGTAGAATGGGAGAGCTCTGTTTCTTCCACTTTTTGCCAATACTTGGTATGATCAATCTTTTTAAATTTTGGCCCTTCTAATGATATCTCATTGTAGTTTTAATTTGATTTTCCTAATGATGAATGTTGAGTATCTTTTCATATGCTTATTTTTTAGTGTTTACTTCTGTAATTTGTTGATTGAATTATAACAAAAGACCATCATTACATTTCCCAAATATTCCCTGTTCAGTCATTTTTGACATTTAGTTAGATTTGATTTTCTAAATGTTTCCCTTTATTTTCCAAGTTTTTTAAAAAAATTCCAGTTAGTTAACATACAGTATAATATTAGTTTCAGGTGTAGAATTTAGTGATTCATCACTTACATACAACACTCAGTGTTCATCACAAGTGTTCTCCTTGACCCATCATCCATTTAAGCCATCTTCCCTCCCAAGCTCCCCCTCCAGTAACTCTCAGTTTGTTTTCTATAGTTAGGAGTCTGTTTTATGGTTTTCTAATTCTTTTTTTTTTTTTTTAAAGCCCCCATGTTCATCTGTTTTATTTCTTAAATTCCACACATGAGTGAAATCATATGGCATTTGTTTTTCTCTGACCTATTTCCCCCTTAACATAGTACACTCTAGCTCCATCCACATCATTACAAATGCAAGAGTTCATTCTTTTTGATGGCTGAATAATATTCCATTGTACATATATACCGCATCTTTAGCCATTCATCAGTTGATAGACATTTGGGCTCTTTCCATAATTTGGCTATTGTTGATGTTATAAACATTGGGGTGCATGTATCCCTTTGAATCAGTATTTTTGTGTCCTTTGGGCAAATCCCTAGTAATGCTGGACCTAGTAATTGCTGGACCATAGGGTAGTTCTATTTTTATTTTTTCTATTCTATTTTTATTTCTATTTCTGTTTTATTTCTATTCTAAATTTTTAACTTTTTGAGGAACCTCCATCCTGTTTTCCACAGTGGCTGTATCAGTTTATATTCCCGTAAACAGTGTAAGAAGCTTCCCTTTTCTCTCTATTCTTGCCAGCACTTGTTGTTTTCTGTGTTAATTTTAGTCATTCTGACAGGTGTGAGGTGATATCTCTTTAGAGTTTAGTTTTGACTTGTATTTCCCTGATGATGAGTGACACTGAGTATCTTTTCATGTGTCTGTTAGCCATCTGGATGTCTCTTTTGGAAAAATGTCTATTCATGTCTTCTGTCCATTTTTTAACTAGATTATTTGCTTTTGGGTGTTGAATTTTATAAGCTATTTATAGATTTTTAGATATTAACCCTTATCATAGATGTCATTTGTGAATATCTTCTCCCATTCTGAAAGTTTACTTTTAGTTTTGTTGTTTCCTTCACTGTTCGTATGCTTATTTATTATTAGTGTATCTTCTTTTGTGAACTGTTTATTCAATTTTTTTGCCCATGTTTTTATTGGGTTGTTTGCTTTATCATTGAGTTTTTAGAACTTTAAAAGTATATTTTAGGTACAAATCCCTTATAAGATGTATGCATTGCAAATATTCTCTCCTGGTCCGTGGCGTAACTTTTCATTCTCATAACAGCGTCATTTGAAAAGTAGAAATTTTTGCTTTTAAAGAAGCCCAATGTAGTCATATGTTCTTGTATGAAGTATGTTATTGGTATGTTATTTAAAAACCTTTTGTGTAAACCACTGTCACAAAAATCTCCTTTTTTATAAATTTATAATTTTAGATTTTATTTTTATTTTTAAATTTTATTTTATAATTTTAGATTTTATATTAAGGCTCATGATCTATTTATAAGTTAATTAAAAAATTTACCACAAAGTATTGATCAAAATTGATTTTTTACACAAGGATATCCAATTGTTTAAATACCACCGGTAGGAAAGATTCTCATTTCTCTACTTACTTGCCTTTGCACCTCTGTCAAAAATCAGCTGTTCATATATGTGTGGGTGTATTTCTGAAGTCTCTATTAAGTTTCATTGATCTATTTGTGTTTGGACCAACATTAAACTATTCATTAACGCCAATTTTATTTTATTTTTTAAGTCTTGAAACCAGGTAGTATTGGTCTTCCAACATTGTTCCTTTTCAGAAGATGTTTTGGCTCCAAATCTTTTGCCTTTTTGTATGGACTTCAGAATCAGTTTGTCAATTTCTATTAAAAGCCTCCTTGGCACCTGGGTGGCTCAGGTGGTTGGATGTCGGCCGTTGGCAAAGGTCACGATCCCAGGGTCTTGGGATTGAGTCCTGCATTGGGCTCCTTGCTTGGCAGAGAGGCTGCTTCTTCCTCTGCCAGCAGCTCCCCCTGCTTGTGCTCTTTCCCCCTCTATCAAATAAATGAATAAAATCTTCAAAAAAAAAAAAGTCTCCTCGATTTTTATTGGAATTATATCGAATTACAAATCAATTTGGAGAGAAGTGACATCTTAATATTGAGTCTTATGAAACATTAACATGGTGTAATTCTTCATTTTGGGGGGGTATTCTTTAACTTCTCTCAGCAATGTTCTCTGGTTTTCATATCTGTTGTCTTACTATAGCTAAGTGTTTCATATATTAGATGCCATTATAAATGATATTTTCAAATTTCAATTTCAGGTTGTTGTGGGTATGTAGAAATAAAATGATTTTTGTACATTGACCATATATCCTGCACTTTGTTAAACTCATTTATTAATTTTAGAAGTTTTCTGTAGATTTCTTTAGATTTTCTTTATAGATGATAATGCCATCTATGAAAAAAGATGATTTAAGTTTTTTTCCAATCTAGATAACTTTTTTTCCTTGTCTGGGTACACTGGCTAGAATTTCCAGTACAATGTTAGCCAGAAGTGGATGTGAATTAGAAGTTTTTCCTATAAGGAATAGGCACTATTTCCTTAGGGTGCTGGGCACTATTTCCTTTAATCCTTCAGATGGCTCTTTCCCTGGTTAGTTCATTATAATTATGTGCTGATCAGTACTTTGTTGGGGAGGAAACTCTGTAGATTTCTGGATTCCTCTTTGTAAACTCTAGCTGCTTTCATTTCCCTGGTTTCTCATCTCCATCTCTTCAACTCCAGTAGTCAACAGATTTCCTCCTAGGTTTCCCCTCCTCCTTTGCTGCAGTCTAGAAATTCTTGGGGGCAGTAAGCATGTGGTTTTAGGGTTCCCATTTGTCAGAGATTACTGTATTTCATTGCTTGATGTTCTGTGTCTTAAAAAAACATAGTTTCATTTATTATGTCTGTTTTGTTTATTTATTTCAGGCTAGAGATTAAGTGGACCTGTTTTTGTTTTCTTTCTGAAGAGTAAGTCTAAAACATTGTCTATTTTCTTCTTAAACTTAAATGTTTCCTCTCAGATAGGCCCTTCTGTCATAACACTCTCAAAAATAGGTTCACCTTTTCCCCCTTATCTCATTTTTCTCCCTGACAGCCTTGATATCTTTTTTTCAACTGTAACAATACATCTATGGATTCTTTATATGCCTAGAAAAATGTATGACACAGAAGATGCTTAATATTTTTTTGAATGAATGAACTTTTCCCATTTATTATTTACCATAATTTTTGTTCATTTTTGTTCCTTGGGGCATTCCTTCTTTTCTTATTCTTCATTTTACTCCTCCATTTTTGATGTTTTCCAATTCTTTTTTTTCTAATATTTATTTGCCTCTTTTTGCTAGTTCTTTCTTATTCTTTTCTTTAAAATTTTTGCTTTTTTTTTTTAAAGATTTTATTTATTTATTTGACAGACAGAGATCACAAGTAGGCAGAGAGGCAGGCAGAGAGGGAGGGAGGGGGAAGCAGGATTCCTGTTGAACAGAGAGCCCGATGTGGGGCTCCATCCCAGGACCCTGGGATCATGACCTGAGCCGAAGGCAGAGGCTTTAACCCACTGAGCCACCCAGGTGCCCCTTTTCTTTAAATTTTCATTTATGCTTCTATTTGTGTTTCCAGCATCTATTACCATTTCCTACACTCTGAAAAAAAACCATGCAGTGAAAGCAGGAAAATATCTATAGAAAGATTTGAGATTTTCTAAAGCGTCTCCTATTACATAACTAGGAATTGATGTGCAAACAAGTTTGTCTGGCAATATTCTACAATAAGCCCACTTAAAAAAATTCCTTTTTGTTCAAACAGGATACTACTATTCTCTAACTAGCAAAAATTTTGTCATTTTCACAAGTAGGAAAAACACTAGACTATGCGGCAGTTGACTGGGTATGAGTCTTACCATAGACTGGTTGTGATTCTAGAAAAGTTATGTAATCTCTTTGTGGCTTTGTTTTGTCTTTTATAATAATAATAATGTCTTATTATTTATAGAAATGTTTTTAAAAAAGTTAACCAAGAAAAATTCCATAAGTCTCTAAGGGAGGTAGGGACTATGAATTTTTACTTTATATAGGAGAAAAAAAAACTCAGAGAAGTTAAGTGACTTGCCAGAGATTTCAGATGTAATGAGAAGTTTATTAGAAAAAGTAGAACTTGGTATAAACCTTCTGACCCTATGCCTGTTGCTCTTTCCAAATCATTTCACTGGCTTCACAATCATAGTCTGTCAAATACAGAGGCTTCCTTTGAGCCATAGAGTTTTATTATTCTATGATGTGAAAGATTTGCAGATGGAATAAGGTTTTGGTGGGGAGAGTTACTTGGAACCTAAACTACAATACAAAATGATCACTGAAAGAGCCCAGGACAAGACTGAAATTGAGGTGTTTCTCCAGAAATGAAAAGTATAAAATTCAAAATAGAATGTGGATCACTTTGAGAGCAAAACTGATATAACAAAATATAAAAGCCAGATTTCAGAGATCACCTTGTCCAGTCTCCTCAATTTTGAGAAATAAATTTGAATTATTTCATTTTTGAATATATTATTTTATTGATTGTGGATAAAAAACAGAAAAAAAGTGGGTCCTGATTATAGTATAATGCAATTAATTTCCAATGACCCTGAAACTTTCAGATACTTAGAGACATTGAATAATACAAAGGAAAGCATATGAAGTCTGTTTTGCACCAGATAGGTGTAAGTTAGTTTCCACTAATTGTAACTTTGGGAAATTATTATCTTTTGACTTCATTTTTGTAATCTGTAGAGGAATCTACAGATATATCTATGCTTAAAAGGGTTACAATGACCATTAAGTAATATAACACTGAGTCAAATTGCTGAGCACAACCCTAGAATAGAATAGACACTCAAAGGAAGTGGGTTAAGTTTCCCCAAATAGGGACAATGCAGATATGCTTTCCTGAAAATTAGGAAACAATTCATGAAACTGGCCAAATAGTCTCTATTATAATAAAAAGGAACTATAAAGATGTAATCAGGTTATATGATTAAATAAAAGAAAATTTTCATAAAATTAATTTTTAAGACATATTCTAAGATATACCATTAAGTCATTAATCAGTCCCTTATCAAAATATAGGATCCTGATTATCAAGAGAAGACTTAAAAGAAATTTGATTTCAAATCTCATGGCTTGTCTGAACTCCTAGGGAGCTCACTGGTAGAGACAAAGAGGATCTTTTAATGGTCATCTAAGAACTTGATTTTACTTCTGTCTTAACATTTCAGATCTTTGCTTAGAAGAAATTATGATCTGTTTTGCAGAATTCCAGTGAACCCAGTAACTACAGAAGCTATTTCTGCTCTCACTGTCAAATCTGAAAAATCCTCTGGCTATTCATATGAGCAAAAAGAGCCAGCTAAGTGCTCTGTCCTAACCATAATTTAGTTACTGAGCACATATTTGTGCCAGGTGTAGAGGGTATAAAGAATTTGAAATCTACTCTTTAGGTCCTTGCCATGCATTTGGAAAGGTAGAGCATATGCATAAAAATAACTAAACATAGAAATGAATTTATGCTAAGCTCTAACTGGTTCACATACTTCCACATACAAGCTTATACATTATAGGAATTTAAATAAAGGAACTGGCACAGCAGGGCTCTGATGGCAGCAGGAAATGTTTACAATAGGAAGTAAAATTTGAGCAGGGCATTTCCAGAGAGGAAATGATGATATGAATAAATTATAAGAGTAGCAAGATCTAGATATTTGGCTTAAGGGGAGTGTTTTTATGGAAGAGTAGTAGGAAATTCATTTGAAAATGTAGGTAGGAATTATATTTTAGAGTACCCCAAATGTTCAAAAACTTAGCTTTTTAAATCCGAAGGCAGTATAAGAATTATTGAAGGGTTAGAAGTAAGTGAGCCTGTCTCAGAATTTCTTTAACCTTTATATCATGGTTGATACTGTAAAATTCTGATTAAAAGCCTACTCCTGCTTCTTGTCCTCAGTATACAATTTCTCTTCTTACTATAAAAACATTACATGTTTATTACAGAAATATCAGAAAATACATAAAATATAAAAGAAGAACTTTGTAAAATCCACAATCTCATGTTCGGAAACATTTTCTATTTGTATAGATGGATTCTCTCTCTTTCTCTATCTCAAACACACACACACACACACACACACACACACAATGTTGGGGGCATCTAACCTTGAGAAGGCTAAAGTGGGATTCAGAAGCTCGAGTATGCATGTTAAACCACCTGGAGAATCTGTACAGGAAAAGTTTTGGCTGAAACTTTTTATATGGCGGGAAATGGGTTTGAAAGAACAGAATTAGGGTAGAAGTCAACTAATTTTTTATGTAAAGAGAAATTAGTAAGAATTTTGAGTATCATGGGTCATATGATTTCTGTTCAACTCTGCCATTGTAGTGTGGATGTAGCCATAGGTAGTACGTAAAATATCAGTGTGGCTGTGCTCCAATAAAGTTTTATTTATGGAAACTGAAATTTCATGTAATTTTCAGGTGTCAAAAAATATTATAATACCTAACAGGTTCTGTTTTAGAAGAAGCAGAAGTCAACGTAGATATCAGTGTTCTATCACAAATCCAAAGGAGCAAAGACAGTGAAAAGCATCCCAAAAGGGGGTATTCTGCTAGACTAGAAAATGAGAGGATACTGATGATGAAATATAAGGCACACTATGGGCATTCCCAGAAATATGTTAAGGATTTTACAGGGTTTATCTTTAGCTACAGGAAGATAATGTTTTAGTTTATTATAAGTGATGTGATCCCATTAATCATCTACAAACTGGTGAGTTGAAGTCTGAAGAAATTCAAGATACAAATAATATGTATATGTGTGTATGTGTGTACACATATATATATTTGTACAAATATGAAGCCATCGTATATATTATTAAGCAACCTGCTTTTTAAAAACATAACATTGATCAGTATATTGTAAATCTCTTCTCATCAATGAATGTTTGTCCCTAATATCATTAGTATTATCTGCACCTTCAGTCACACCTTCATTCTCCATTCTTTCCGCACTAGTTTATAGAATTGCTTACTTCACCATCTTCAAATTTGCATTTTCTACCATGAAAAATGTTAATACTATTGACTTTTTAGTTTGTGACTTTAATTCTCCAACTTTATAGTGTTTAGTACCTAAAGTCACTATAGAAATGTGTGTTTGTGTATTCTATTTTAATAAAAAGCATCAAAATTTGGAATACTTAGCTAATTCTAAGAAATCTAATTCCTTAGAAGAAGAAAACATTGTGGCCCTTGTTAGAACACTTTTATAAAATGGCCAGAGGCACAAGTTTTCCAAAACAAGAAAGCAATCAATTGTTATTGATACTGGAATGTCAAGCTTACTGCTTATAAGGACACCATGGCTCTTCCTCCTCAAAACAAAAGACAGGGACTCTTGAACTAAAAGAATGTGGTCTGCATAGTTTGAAGTAAACACTGGAGTAAAGGGTGTGAATAAATGGATATATGACATTAGCTATTTGAAGTATTTACATACTTGTTAAAATTATCAGGTTGCACTTCCATAACAAAACAAAAATTTGCATGCATGCTGAATGTGTTTTTAAAAACACATTACTAAGCACAGATGTATGGGTTTAACCAGGCATTAAGACTTAAAAAGCTGTTTGCCTAACCTTTATAGAACTTACTCTGATAAGAAGTACGGATCCGTTTCGTTAAATCAGGATAAAGGTTAGACAGGCCACGCATGCAAAAGTTGTCTTTGGAACATGCCAGAACATCAGCATCAGCAGCAGGCAGAGGAAAGAGAGAAAAATAGTCTAAAGTGAAAGGAAGTGATATCATACCAGAATCTAGAACAGCCAAGATGAAGAAATTGCAGCAAGTTTAGGTAATCAAATTAGAAAAGAGATATTAAAAAATAAATCAGTTAGAAAGAGGTGACAGATGAATGATGAGAGTGTTGTAATAATTTTATTTAATCAAATATCCTGTAAAAATAGATGTCATATTTTATTTTTATAACATAAAGTGAGTACTCATTGTAGTGATTTTATACACTAAATATGAACAAAGCTTATGATTTTATCTTTTTTTCCTGATTTTAAAGTCATCAAAATTCTAAGCTCTAATCATAATTAAGTCTTAATAAGTTTAAATTAAATAATAGTTTTATGATGCTTGTCACAATATATACCTTGTCATCCCATTGTGTATATCCAGTAAGTGACTTGGATGCTGTCATAGGATCCACAGCTTTTTTAATTCAGTTTTTGCTTTCAACATACAAATGTTGCCTCCTATCCCCTAATATCTTCCTATCCTAGAGTCCATAAACTTTAAAAAAATCAAATGTTCTCTTTCCCAGTCAATGGATGGTATGTGCATGCGCAATTTCTCTTATTCTGCCTTCTTTTCAAAAGTCAGAAATAGTAGAGGCAGAACCTATAGAATTTGAACTTTCTAGCATTCCTAAAATACTGCTAAAAGCTGAGATCCCTAATAAAAAACAGAGACTCCAATTTCTGAAGGAGAAATTTTGTGCTCCTGAAAAGGGTCTAAATTTAGCAATGTGAAAAGAGTTGATGTTTATTAAAAAAAAATTAACAAAAAGGGAGAATTTCAGTATGTCAAGTTAATTTTTCATTAGTCAAAAAGGAATTGTATTATAACATTCCAATATTAAGTTTGGCACATTTGATATTTAGAAAATAACAGCTACTATCATGTTATGTTTCTAGTGTAAAACATTTTTTACATTAGTATATTTAATAAAGGCTTTAATAATCAACTGAGTTTTTAAAATCAACTGATTAAAAAAATCTAATAGAACAAAACATAATACTCTAGAAGTATTTCCATCTGCAAATCTTTGGGCTCAACTAATTTTTTATTAACTATAGTATGTCAGTGGACAGAAAATATACAAAATTTTGTCTGTTTACAAAGTCAACTATTTGGATAAATAATGAAATTTCAGTTTACTTTGGATAATTTAGCATATCAGAATTTGACATTATATAGAAAATATTTCTGTTTATATCTTAATTTACCTTATATGTTTTTCTTTTATAGTTAAACAAATTTATTGATCCTGTCAAGCAAACTGTTACCTTTCATAGCATTTAAAAATGTTAATTAATAATGTTTACTGCATTTGTGAAAATGCCTCCAAGAAAATCACCATCCTACAAGGAAAGGTGACAGCTAAAATATAGAGTTTAAAAATTTAAAATAGTGAAATACTTAAAATTATATTTTTAAAGAGTCCAGTTATATTCAGAGAAAATTATCCTGTTAAATACAAGCATTGCAAACAAAATTTTCAACTACAGAACCCGATTTTCATAACATTTTTATATTTAATAGCTTATTTTCTCTTATTTCTTAAGAATTCAACCTAAGAAACTTGAGATGCTTCCTAACTTTGACAACAAATTGAAGTTTAAACACTTCCTTTACCCTTTCAAATATTCTCACTACATTTCTGCCCAAATTTACTTACATATTATAAATTGTGTTGAATTTATGTTGCCATGCATTTGAACAGTATCATAGGGAAAAAGATAAGAAATCTAAAGGTAAAAAAACAGATGAACTAATCAAGTTCATAACCATTTTGTTTTATCTCCTACCTGCAATGAACTGCTTGTTTTTTCGAGGAGACCGTGGTTGACGTTGGTATAGGTCACTTGATTTATATAGGTCAATGGTCCCCATGCTTAACAGTACTGTCTTCTGTATAAAATCTACCACAGCCAACCCATTGCAGTTCCCAAACGCAACTCTGAGAGAAAAAAAAAAAAATGCAACTAGAATGTATCACAGCAATCATTATTATTTTTATCTTTGAATAAAAATAAGATAATTAGAGAGTAATGCCTTAGGGTTGGGGAGGTTAGATCATGGTTGGTATAATGTCAGGAAGGATATCATGCCTTTACATAGGATAGGGTAATCTTGTATAGTAGCCATGACCACTGCAGTCATAGTTTATCATCAGTTTTATTAGTTAAGTAGTGATTTCCCAATCTGCTCTTAAACTTGGCCTTATATTTTTATAGTAGAATCATATAAAATCTTTTTGCTATGCAATGGGGAAATACATCAAGAAATGGCACACTTTAATAGCTATAGATCGTTAGGTATGTAATTAGAGCCTTTTTAAAATAAATTAGAATTGTTAAGATCCAAATTATGTCTCTTCTTAAACAGAGAGTATGTATTTAATGCAAAATGTTACATAAAATTAACTTTTTATATCTAAGGTTTTGATACCACAGTAGATATAAACATAAAATTTTCATTCACAAAAAAATTAAAATTTTCTTACTCTCTATTCTTTATTTGTCCTACTTATTAAAAGACAAACACAATTTGATTAATTTCTTCTGAGAAATTAAAACAGCTCCACTAAGCAGGCATTTTGAAGAATTATTTATTTATTTGAGACAGAGAGAACACAAGTAGGAGGGACAGAGGGGAAGGAAGAGAGATCATAAGAAGATTCCATGCTTGGTGCAGAGCTGAGGTCATGCCCTAAGCTGAAACCAAGAGTTGGTCACTTAACCAACTGTGCCACCTAGGTATTTTAATTTAGATTAATTTTCCTAACTTAGTGAATGGAGAGATTTCCCAGGCTACAGCACAGGAAAATGAAACATCAGTGGTCATGTTGAATTGAGGAGAAGGAGATCAGAGTCTGATAATGTGAAAGCAGCCAAAATTTAAAATATAGAGAAATGAGAGCTGCATAGAAAGAGTACACCAGAGAATTTATAGAATGGTTCTCTCGAGTATCCATGTAAAGTAACTACCCCAGGCTCAGGAAAGAATCACCAAAGAGATAAAGCTGAACAATTCCCAAAGCTTACACAAGGCTGAAAATATTTCATGTTACTACCAGCCAAACTGCTGAGATCTTAGAATACATTAAAAAAAAACCCCAGATATAAGTAGTATCACTTTAGTAGTGAGGACAAATTAGCCATGAACTAAAGGCTCTTCTGAACCCCATCCAAAAAAAAAGCTTAGAAGCATGATTCTAAATAACATAACTGCCTTCCAGAAAAATCTCCAACACTATTAAAAAGAATCAACAAAATACCACTATAATGTAAAATTCACAATGTCCTCTATATAATAAGTAGCAGACATATATAGAATTAAGAAAACATGACTGGTAACCAGAGGAAAAAAAAATCGACAGAAATGAAACATATGACAAAAGTAGCAAACAAGGATATTAAAAATACTTAATAAATAGGGGCACCTGGGTTGCTCAGTCAGTTAAACGTCTGCCTTTGGCTTAGGTCATGATCTTGGGGTCCTGGGATTTAGCCCAGTGTCAGGCTCCCTGCTTATTAGGGAATCTGTTTTTCCCTCTTCCTCTGCTCCTACCTGCCCTGTTTGTTTCTTCTTTCTCTCTCTCAGATAAATAAATAAAATCTTAAAAAATATATATTGCAGGTATTTGCGAAGGGGGAGGAAAACCTACACTAGAGCTATAGGAATAAAACAGACTGGTATTGAAATAAAGATAAAAAATAAATTTAATGAAACAGAAGAGTGGCCATAAACACACATAAATGGTCATCTGATATTTGACAAAAGTGCCATGACAATTCAGAAGAAAGATATCCTTTTTGATACATGATGTGAAACAATTAGATTTATATTTGTATTCCACCTCTCCACATTTTAAGTATATGTCATATTTTGTATTTTCTTATTTTGTGTATCCCTTAAGTAATTATTAAAGATGCAATTGTTTTTTTGTCTTTTAACCATTATGCTAGCTTTGTAAGTGGTTGATCTACTATCTTTACTGTATCTTTGCTTTTACCTGTGAGGTTTTATCTTTTATAATTTTTTACTTCTAGTTATGGCCATTTCTTTTCTTAAAGAAGTCCCCTTAACTTTTCTTATATGGCCAGGTCAGTGGTGATGAATTCTTTATTTCTCCTTCAATTCTGAATGAAAACTGCTGGATAGGGTATTCTTGGTTGTATGTATTTTTCCTTTCCACTCATTGACTATGTCATGCCACTATCTTCTGGAACCTTATGGGGTTTCCTTTGTCCATAACTAGTTACTTTTCTTTTGCTGCTTTTGAACACTACATAAAAAACTAATGATGTACTATATGCTGGCTAATTGAACATTTAAAAAAAAAAAAAGCTCCATAGAGTATTATGCCTCCATCAGAAAGGATGAATACCCAACTTTTGTAGCAACATGGACGGGACTGGAAGAGATTATGCTGAGTGAAATAAGTCAAGCAGAGAGAGTCAATTATCATATGGTTTCACTTATTTGTGGAACATAACAAATAGCATGGAGGACATGGAGAGTTAAAGAGGAGAAGGGAGTTCGGGGAAATTGGAAGGGGAGGTGAACCATGAGAGACTATGGACTCTGAAAAACAATCTGAGGGATTTGAAATGGCGGGGGCGGGTTGGGGTACCAGGTGGTGAGTATTATAGAGGGCATGGATTGCATGGAGCACTGGGTGTGGTGAAAAAATAATGAATACGGTTATGCTGAAAATAAATAAATTAATAAAAAAAATTAAAAAAAAAAAAGCTCCATAGGAAGTTGTTAATAATTGGTGCAGTTTGCCTTGAAATAGAAACTATTTTCTACCCTGCAAACCCTAAGATAATGTTAATAAATGTACCCAATTAACTGTGCCTAAACAACAAACAAACAAAACCCTCTTTTTATCTCTAATTTTGACATTTATTATTATATGTCTTAGTGTAGGCCTCTTTGGGTTCTTCTTTTTTGGAGTTCTCTGTGAGATTTAGACATGAATATCTGTTTCCTTCCTCAGGTTAGGGAGGTTTTCAGCTATTTCTTCAATTAAATTTTTTGCCCCTTCCTCTCATTCTTCTTCGGTAGCCCTTATAATATGAATGTTAGTACCCTTGAAGTCACAGAGATCTCTTATATTATTCTCAATTTAAATTTCTTTTTTCTTTTTGAAGTTCAGCTTGCGTGATTTCCAATACCCTGTTTTCTAGATCACTTGGACTTCTGCAGCATCTTAGCTACTGTTGATTCCCTTGAGTGTATTTTTCATTTCAGTTATTATATCCTTCAGTACTGATTGGCTCTCCTTTATATTTTCTATCTGTCTGTTGAGGCCTCACTGTGTTCATCTATTCTTTCTTAAGTTTGGTTAGCATCTTTATGACCATAGTTTTGAACTTTTTATTAGGTAGATTCCTTATCTCAGTTTCATTTAGCTCTTTCTCTGGAGGTTGTCTATTCTTTCATTTGGAATATATTCCTCTCTCTCCTCATCCTGCTTGACTTTCTGTGTTTGTTTCTACATATTAGGTAGAACAGCTGTATCTCCCCGTTGTGAAGGAGTAGCCTTAGGTAGATTTCCTGTGTGGCCCAGAAGTACAAGCCCAGCTGTTCACCAGAACTAGGTGCTCTAGGGTATCTCCTATGTGGGTTCTGTATTTCATTCTGTTGTGGCTGGGCTGCAGCTGCTACAGGTCTACTGGTATGTGGGCTGACCCTTGACACACCTGGCTGAGAGGCCTGTCTACAGCTTCTGTGAATTTTGCGGGTGGTCATGGGGGGCAGGACTAGCTTCTCTTGTGTTTGACTGCAAGTTCTGGCCATGACTGTTGCAGCTGCCCTGGTGGATAGGCCCATAGGGAAACACCAGGGTGGGATGAGTAATGTTAACAAGGTAGACGGAGAGTATCAGAAATGGTGTCTACCTGTACCAGGCTAGTTAGGTAGAGGAATATGAAAAAGTGCATCTATTCCTAAAGGAAGTTGCTACAGATACTGTCTCTCCAGCACACGTAGTAAAATTAGTCAATAAATCTCCTTCAAGTAGGACCCAGGTTTCTTTTAAATTGCTGCCTCTCTGTTGGGTCTTGGTGTAAATGAGTTGGTGCACAGGCTCTTTATGAGTAGAGTCTCATTTTCCTACAGCCCCATAGTTCTCCCACAGTTAAACTTCACTAATTTTCAAAGCCAGATGTTATGGGGTCACATCTTCCCAGTGCAGGTCCTCAGGGCAGAGATGCCTAATGTGGTGCCTTAACACTTACCTTCTCAGGGAGTACCCCTGCCTTTGCGATATCCTTGCCACATGTGGGTTGCCATACTGGGGATATAGGTCTTAAGTAGTCTGCATCTCTTCCCCTCTTCCTGTCTCTGTGTGGCTTTTCTTTTATAGCCTCAATTGTGTAAGAGTTATTCTTCTAGTCTTCTGGTCATTCTCAGAGAGCGTTGTCCTATATGTAGTCATAATTTTAATGTGTCCATGGAGAACGTAAACTCAGAACCTTTCTACTCTGCCATCTTGATTTTCTCCTCATCTATAAATTCTTTTTGTATTTGTTAGATAAAATCACTCTATTATCCATTTACTTTGTATTCAATAAATAATGTTTAGTAATTATGTCTTCAAGCTATTATTTTATGGGTGGTTAATGAAGCACTATCTTTTTTAGCCCTGAGATAGTACACTATTTTATGTTTATCTACATCCTAGATAAGATGCCATTGGTTAAAAACTCTTCAATTATTCTATTTGGATATGTCATGTGTATCCTGCCCTGAGCCTTAAAGTTACATTTTATTTTATTTTTATTTTTTAAGTAAGCTCTATGCTTAATGTGGAGCTTGACCTCACATCCTGAGATCAACAGTCACAATGCTCTACTGAGTCAGCCAGGCACCCATAAAAGTTACATCTTGTATGTGTTAATACATTTAATCCTTTCAACATTTTATCTTATTTTACTGATATGGAAGTCGAGCACAGAAACTTTAACTTTTCTAAGTTTCAACAGCTAGAAAACAGAATTAAGATTTGAATCCCAAAGAATCTGACTCTAGCATTCAAGCTTTTTAACTCTGTACTTGATTAACTCTGTACTAAAGAAACAGAGCTTCCACTAAGCCTAACCATCAAACTTTATGGCTCTGTATCCTCTGGAAATTATGGGAGGAAGAGTAGCTCATAATAATAGAACATAATTGCTTTTATCTTTGGAATAAAAGTAAAATAGTCACATTTAATCTTCTCACTAGATTCATTCAATTACTTTTATTTCTCACCCTGTTTTTTCTCTACACATTTTGCTCTATCAGTTTTGATATTTACACTTTCAAATGACTTTCAAGTCATTGGTCACATATCATAGGTCCAAGATTTTCTAAGCATTTCCAATGGCTGATGATTCTCACCAATTCACATTGCCAAGTCCCAAAGAAAAGTATGTTCAGAGGCACAAAGCAAACTTTTCTCTTTTTTTTTTAAGTTTTTTTTTTTAATTTTAAAAATTATTTTTACTTTAACAATTTCAACAATAAATATAAGATGAAATTCCCCTTAATTGGCCCACTGTATGCCAATCCCTCTTTCAAAAATGGTTGCTGTTAACAGTTATTATATCCTTTTTGCCCTTTTTCCATGTTTTAACAAGCTTATATTTGTTCTATAAATTTCTTATTTTCACAAAAATGTCAAAGACATATTTTCTTGTCTGTGTTCTTTAACTATTGCATTGTATTCTAAAGTACAGAAGTAGCATATTTTTAAAAAGAGCATCTTCTTATTTATGGACATTTATATAGGTTCTAAATGTTTTGTTATTATGTGTAAATAGAACATCCTTCTACAAACTGTGCATAAGTTAGAGTCTTTAGAAATTGTAAAAATTGCACTCAGATTAGAATTTTAGGGTCAAAAGATATGCTTAGTTTTATTTTAAAAGATAAAATGTATAAAAGAGAATTCATTTCCTCTTATTGTTAACAGAAAGTATTAATGATATTTAAAAATTCTCTCATATAATGGATAAAAATTGCTATTCTATTGTCTCCATTTTTAAAAATTTGTTACTAGTGAAGTTATAAATCTTTTCATATTTATTGGCCATTTGTATTTCTTCTCTGAATTGCCTGCATAGTTTGCTTATTTTTTTTTCTTATCAATTTATAGGAATTTAAAAAATATACTCTGGGTGTTTATGGCATATTACAGATAAGCAATATTGCATAGTATAAATAATATCCTGTACCTTTATTTTTTTTAACTTTATTAGATGTCTTAGTAATTATTCTATGTAAATTCATAGGACATGAACTTTTTAAAATAACTCCACAATATTTATGTGTAATCTGATTTATTTACCTAGAATTTTATTAATGGACAATAGGTTGCTTCCAGTTTTTTGTTATTAACAATACAACAGTGAATAGTCTTTATAAATTACTTGCAGTAATGGAATATGGAATATGAGCATACTTATGAGATAAATTTCTAGAAATGAACTCAATTTGCAAAAATCTTATATTTTACTTTTTTATTCAAGTGAAACATTCATAAAGTATACATAATTGTACACTTGAGTGAATTATCATAAAGTGAACAAACCCACATAACCACCACTATGTCAAGAAATAGTATGTTACAAACAGCTGCCTCATGCTTCTGCCAATTACTTCTTCTCTTTTCTCTCCCCAAATCTGACTTTCTACACCAGTTTTCCTTGTTTATGATAGATGTTTTGCATTTTTCATATATATTGTTACATGTAAATTTAGTTTTTCACTTTAATTGCTGTAGAATTCAAATGGATATGTTAACTATTTATTTTATCTACTCTGATGGACATATTCTATTATAGTTTGGGGCTATTATGATATAATATTGCTATTGCAAATAATGCTACTGTCTTTTGAAACACATGTGCTTGCTTTTCATTGGTTATATACCCAGAAATGAAACTTTTGGGTTGTAGTGTATGCCAACATATTGTATGCTAAGATGGAGTAAATAATGCTAACAATTTTATAAAGGAGATTTGACAATTTATTCTCTTAACAGAAATGTATGCGAGTTCCTGCTGCCCAGTGTCTTTGCAAACTCTACCAACATTACTAATGGGGTTGAGTACCTTTTCATATATATATGATAATATATTTGTCATTTATGTATCTTTCTTCATGACATACTCAAATTTCTTCTGCATTTTTTCCATTATTTGAGTTTTCCTTATTGATGATTCATGAGACTCTTTTCACACTCTGCATATGAATGAGGCTGCTGTCAGATACAATTAATCCAAATATCTCTTTCTGTCCTGCCATTTCACTCTCTTAATGATGCCCTTTTTTTCTAAGATGTTCTTAATGTTTTTATTTATGGTTAATACTTTTTGAGTATTGTTGAAGAAATATTTTCTTAACACAAGTGTAATGAGATATTCTCCTATAATACCTCCTAGAATCTTTGTGTATAGTCAGAAAGAAGAGTCAAATTTCAGTTTTTCTATATAATTTTTCAATTGGCTTTGTAGTATTTATTGGGGGGAAACCTGTCATTTCCTCTATTGCTCTGCAGAACCAATTTGGCTAAATGCCTGGATCTCTTTCTGCACTCTTTCTTCTGTTCACTGGTCTTTTTGTCTAGCTCCCCTGTGCCAATAAAAACACTGTCATAACTAATTTATCTTTATTTAATTTTGTTTTCCAATAGAGCAATCTTCTAATTCTGTTTTTCTTTAGTACTGTCTTAGCTAGTGTGGTCCTTTGCAATTCTCTAAATTTTAGAACTAGTTTTAAACTTCCAGGGGAAAAAACTTGCTAAAGTTTGTATTGGCATTGTGGTAAATCTATAGATCATTTTGTGAAAACTCGATATCTTTGAGATATTACTGAATTTTATAGTCCATGATTTAGCTTCTTTAATTTCTCTTAAGTTTTGTAGTTTTCTGTGTAGAGGTCTTGATCATTGTTTATTAGTTATAGTCCTAGGTATTTTATTATTTTTATTTTAAGTGGAATCTTTATACAATTTTAGTTTCTATTTTTTTTTCAGTGTATGGAAATGTAATTTATTTTTACATTGACTTCATACCCAGCAATCTTATTAAAATTATTAGTAATTCTAATAATTTATCTGTAAAGTATTTAAATGATTTACATAAATAATCATTTTTTTCCATTTCCTTTTTTCTAATCTATGTAACTTTGATTTATTTTCCTTTCTGTACTGGTTTGGCTAAGATTTACAGTACGGTGTGAATAGAGGTGGTGATAGCAGTTATCCTTGTCCTGTTTTTATTTCAGAGGTAAAACTTTCAACATTTTACTGTGAGGTATGAATGATATTTGCTGCCATGTATCAGGTTAACAAAGTTTCCTTCTTGTTACAGCTAATTTTTCTTTTAAAATCATCAACAGATTATAAATTTTACCAAGTGTTTTTGCTTTTTGCATTTCATGGCTCACTTATATGGTTTTCTATTTTATCCTTTATCCTTTAATGTGATGAATTGCATCAATTCATTTCAAATGTTAAAAAAGCCTTGCATTCCTGGCATAAGCCAAATATGATTATAATATGTAATTATTTTATTACTAGATTTATTTATATTTTGGCTGGGATTTTTACACCTATATTTTAGTAATGGTCTCTTCAAATTTTGAAATCAGACTATGCTGACCCATAAAGAGATGAATATGACATTTTCTTTCTCAATTCTCAGAAAGATTTTATGTAATATTGGTATTATTTATTTCTTAAAATTTTGCTGGGATGTATATAAGTAGCCACTTAAGCTGGAGTTTTTTGGTGGTCCAAACTGTCTATGAGAAAGGTGTCCAAGCTGTCTTTCTCATGTAAGATTGGTTCTTGAGAGGTTCTATAGTGACTGTCACTCCCAGTTATTTGATGTTGAAAATATGCTCTCTAATATATTCTAAACAACTTTCAGCTTCTGAACCTGGTGATATACTTTCCTAGCCTCTTAATTTTATCATTCCTTGCCTTTATAGGCCAATCTTTTGAGTACAGAACCCTGAAAATAGCTTGAGGTCAGTCATTGGCCACAACTACTTGGACTATATTCTTGCTGTATCAAATAATGGGATTATTGACTGTCCCACACTTTCATCCTTTCCACCACTCATTAAAGGGCTGTTTCTGTCAGTTTTCTTACCAAACAAGTTTTCAGTTAAGAACAAGTGCCCCTTATGTATATTCACCAGTAGACTTAGCTTAGGGGAAGACTGGTAAGTATAGAAGTAGAGCCAAATGTATTTTAAAAAATGTATTATTTGATAAAAGATACCAAATTTTGAGGAAAAAGATGAAGTATTCAGGAAGTAGTGTTGGCTACAACTCTTAATCATGTGGAAAGAAAGTTTAATCTCTATTTCATACCTTATACATAAATTAATGCTAGTTAAAAGAAATACTTAAATATTTAAAAGAGAAATATATTAAAAGAGAATATGAATATTGTTATGCTGAAAATAAAAAATAAAAAAAAGAGAATATAAAAAGGGAGGAAATCTTTTCTAAGTATTACATAAAATCCAGAGCCATAAAAATAGAGTTATTTAAAAAAAATTTTTTTTAATTTATGCATGGAAAAAAACATCCTAAACATCCCCATAAACAAAAGCAGGGAAAATACTGGCAAGTTACATCACATAGAAAGCTAGCTTTCCTACTTTGTAAATAGTTTTCACAAACCTATAAGAGAAATACCAACAACTCTGCAGAAAAATGGACAAAGACTATAAAAAGAAATGTCAATAGTATAGAAAAATATACTCAAATTCACTTAAGATATGAGAAAATTCTACTTATATACTTCTTAAGAAAATGTTTGGTTATACACCATTGTTAAGAAGGTAGTGGAAGATCAGGCATTCTTAAAACACTGTTGGTGGGAGTATAATTTGGCACAACTTCTATGGACTACAAGCTAGAAATAAGGATTAATTATAATTAAATTAGCTTTTAAAGGGAATACAACCCAACTTTCAAAGAATATCTGACTGGATTATGTTGTTCTCAGCTTTCAAATTCCTCTTAGTTTAGCCTGTTAGAGGAAATGTGAATACTTTTTGGAAGATAACAATATCACTTAGAACCTGAAATCATCTTTATAATATTTATTTATTTACTTATTTATTTATATATTATGTTATATAAATTCATATAATGTTCCATGAAAAAATTAGAAACAAAATCAGAAAGCAAATCTGGGATACATGAAGATAATATGATCAAAACCCAAGACAAATAATAAACTAGATACCACATAGGGAGTTATCAAACACATATTTAAAGAAACTATATTCAGCATGTTCAAGGAAATGAAGGACAAGAATAATAATTTAGGAAGATAAAAGTAAGCTTTAGAAAGGGCCAAATGAAAGGCATAGAACTGAAAAATAACTGAAACTGAACTCCATGGGTAGATATAGCATAATATTAGAAATGGTTGAAGAGAGAATCATGAACTCTAAAAGACAAGTCAGAAGAAAGTATCCAAGTTGAAACACAAAGAGGAAAGGGATAGAAAATCAACAAAAAAAGTATGTGTATTAACATCTTAACAACCTCCTAACATTAAAAGTGGGAATATTATCACAAGTTTGACTTCAAGCAAGAACAAATAATCATAGGTTTTATTTACATTATTATTATTCTTATACCATTTTCAATCAAGTTAAAATCTAAGTAAGGGTTTCTTCCCATTTTTAGGACTTAGGTATTTTAAAAGAAACATCTAAGTATATCAAATATATTCAATAATACAAAGTAGAATGTTTAACTACTTACATTCCATATGCTGAGCTTACAGCAAGACTAGTAATCTGTTGGGGAGGCTCACCATCCACCCACACCAACTGAATAACAAGCTCTGCTTGATATCCTGGAGGCATCCGCACTGGCCGTGTCTTAACACTAAAAAAAGAGAAAAATTAGTTCTATAATATACAGTTTAAATAAGTATGCTCATGATTATCTTCATATAGAATCTTCTATATGATTATCTTATATAGAATCTTCCTACAGAAATATATAATACCAGACCCTGAGGATAATACAGAGGTAGACAGTGTCTACCTCTAGCTTTTTAAAAACACATCTGTTTGCTTAGTTTTTCTTTAAGTAGCTTTTTAATTAGTCAAGGTCACAACTTCAAAAGGCCTTGATCACTTCCTTTTTAAAAATTATTTATTATTTATTATCTTTTTTATTTATACTTATTTTATTATTTATTTCTTATATATTATATAATATAGTATAAATGTAATTTATTATTTGTTCTTATGAGGATAGTGTTTTAAATTATTTTTATTATTTATTTTCTTTCATAGTATTTGGTACATATATGTAAGTTATGCATGACAATGAAAAGAATGATCATTAATCTACCACCGAACTTAAGAGTTCAACATGTCCAAGCAGGGGTGTCTTGGTGGCTCAGTCAGTTAAGCGTCTAATTATTTTTTTTGGTATATTTTTATTTATTTATTTGACAAGGAGGCAGAGAGGAGGAAGCAGGCTCCCTGCTGAGCAGGGAGCCTGATGCGGAGCTCCATCCCAGGACCTGAGATCATGACCAGAGCCAAAGGCAGAGGCTTAACCCATTGAGTCACCCAGGTACCCCAAGTGTCTAATTCTTAACCTCAGCTCAGGTCATATCCTCAATGTGGTTGATGTGGTTGAGCCCCACATCAAACTCCATGCTCAGTAGGGAGTCTGCTTGAGATTTTCTCCCTCTGCATCTCCCTTCTGCCCATTCTCTCTCTAAAATAAATAAATCAATCTTTAAAAAAAGGAGTTCAGCATGACGAAAACCTGAATTTCTGCTCATCCCTATAAGTTTGATTGACCTGCAGCCTTATCTACTCCAGTTAATAACAACTTGTATCTTTCCAGTTGTTCAATTTACAAGAACCTTAAAATCATAGTACTGTCCTCTTGTATCTTACATCCACTCAATCATCAAATGCTGTTTGTGCCACCTTCAAAATATATCCAAAATCTGAGCACCTTTTTAAGATTAATTTATTTAAATTCAATTTAATTAACATATACTGTTTTATTAGTTTCAGAGGAAGAATTTAGTGACTCATCAGTTGCATACAACACACAGTGCTCATTATAGTGTGCTCATTAATGTCGATAATCCAGTTACCCCATCCCCCCACTTCCTCTCCAGCAACCTTCAGTTTGTTTCCTATAGTTGAGAGTCCCTTATGGTTTGCTTCCCTCTCTGTTTTCATCTTATTTTATTTTTCCTTCTCTTCCCCTATGTTCATCTGTTTTATTTCTTAAATTCCACATATGAATGAAATCATATGGTATTTGTCTTTTTTGGACTTAGCATAATACCCTCTAGTTCCATACATGTTGTTGCAAATGGCAAGATTTCTTTCCTTTTGGCTGAGTAATACTCCATTGTATATATATACCACATGCTTGCCTATTCAACAATTGATGGATATATGGGCTCTTTCCCATATTTAAATCTGAATTTCGAATAAACAATAAATAGATTTTCTTTTTCCCCTTTTTTTTCTGTGTGTTCCACATAGTATCTAGGATATACTGATACTAAAAATGTTTACTGTTTATCTGAAATTCAAATTTAAATGGGTATCCTATATTTTTTTTTTTTAAAGATTTTATTTGTTTATTTGACAGACAGAGATCACAGGTAGACAGAGAGGCAGGCAGAGAGAGAGAGAGGGAAGCAGGCTCCCTTCTGAGCAGAGAGCCTGATGCGGGACTCGATCCCAGGACCGTGAGATCATGACCTGAGCCGAAGGCAGCAGCTTAACCCACTGAGCCACCCAGGCGCCCCAAGTATCCTATATTTTTATTTGCTGAATCTGTCAGCCTTTAATGTCATCTCTACTGCAATAGTGCAATAGTGCAATAGCCTCTTTACTGGTCTCCTGGCTTCTACCCTTCCCTTCCATCTCAAAATCCATCTTCAACAAAGCCATCAAAGTGATCAATTTAAAAGTTAAGTCTGATCAAGTCTTCTTTCTACTCAAAACACTCTAATGAGCCCCCATTTAATTAGGAATAAAAGCCAAGTACCTTACAATGGCCTATATTGGCTATTATTCATCTAACTTCATCTCCTACTACTCTCCCCATTACTTCCCACCTTGCTCTTGTTGTCCTAGGTACACTGACATCCTTATATGTGAGGCATTTTATTTTTTAAATTTCTTTAAATCAAATTAATTAACATACAGTATACTTAGTTTCAGAGGTAGAGTTCAGTGACCCATCAGTTGTAAATAACACCCAGTGCTCATGATATCATGTGCCCTCATTAATGCCCATTACCCAACTATACCATCCTTCCACCTCCCTTCCCTTCAGCAACCCTCGGTTTGTTTCCCATGGTTAAGAGTAGCTTATGGTTTGTCTCCCTCTCTGATTTTGTCTTATTTTTTTTCCTCCCTTCCTCTGTGCTCTTCTGTTTTGTTTCTTAAATTCCACATATGAGTGAAATCATATAATTTTTTTTTTTTGCTGATTGCCTAATTTCACTTAGCATAAGACCCTCTTGTTCTATCCATGTTGTTGCAAATGGCAAGATTTCACTTTTTGATGGCCGAATTTTATTTATATATATGTGTGTACACACACACACACACACACACACACACACACATATATATGATGTGATATATATAGATAGGTATCTATATATATCACATTTTCTTTATCCATTCATCTGTCAATAGATGTCTGGGCTATTCCCATAGTTGGGCTATTGTGGACAGTGTTGTTATAAACATTGGAGTGCAGGAGCCCCTTGGATCCCTACATTTATATCTTTGAGGTAAATCCCTACCAGTGCAATTTTTGGGTCATAGGTTAGCTCTATTTTCAACTTTCTGAGGAACCTCCATACTGTTTTCTACACTGACTATACCAGGTTGCATATCCACCAATAGTGTAGAAGGGTTCCCCTTTCTCTGCATCTTTGCCAACATTTGTTGTTTTCTGACTTGTTAATATTAGCCATTCTGACTGGTGTGAGGTGGTATCTCATTGTATTTTTTTTTAAAGATTTTATTTATTTATTTGACAGAGAGAGAGAGAGAGAGAGATCACAAGTAGGCAGAGAGGCAGGCAGAGAGAGGGGGAAGCAGGCTCACTGCTGAGCAGAGAGCCCGATGTGGGGCTTGATTCCAGGACCCTGAGATCATGACCTGAGCCGAAGGCAGAGGCTTAATCCACTGAGCCACCCAGGTGCCCCTCATTGTATTTTCGACTTGTATTTCCCTGATGCTGAGTGATGTGGAGCATTTTTTCATGTGTCTGTTGGCCTTTTGTATATCTTCTTTGGAGGAAGGTCTGTTCATGTCTCTGACTATTTCTTGACTGGATTATTTGTTCTTCGAGTGTTGAGTTTGATAAGTTTTTTAAGATTTTGGGTACTAAGCCTTTATCAGAAAAAAACGTTTGCAAATATCTTCTCCCATTCTGTTAGCTGTCTTTTGGTTTTGTCAATTGTTTCCTTTGCTGTGCAAAAGATTTTTATCTTGATGAAGCCCCAATAGTTCATTTTTACCTTTGTTTCCCTTGCCTTTGGAGACACATCTAGCAAGAAATTGCTGTGGCCAAGGTCAAAGAGTTGCTGCTTGTGTTCTTTAGGATTTTGATGGATTCATTGAGGTCTTTCATCCATTTTGAGTCTATTTTTGTGAATGGTGTAAGAGAATGGTCTAGTTTCATTCTTCTGCATGTGGCTGTCTCATTTTCCCAACACAATTTGTTGAAGAGACTGTTTTTTTTCCATTAGATATTCTTTCCTGCTTTGTTGAAGATAGTTGACCATTTCATTGAGGGTCCATTTCTGGGCTCCCTATTCTGTTCCTTTGATTTATGTGTCTGTTTTTGTGCCAGTACCATACTGTCTTGATGATGACAGCTTTGTAATAGAGCTTGAAGTCTGGAATAGTGATGGCATACAGCTTTGGTTTTCCTTTTCAATAATCCTTTGGCTATTTGGGTTGTTTTCTAGTTGAATACAAATTTTAGAATTATTTTTTGCAGCTCTGTGGAAAATGTTAATGATATTTTGATAGGGATTGCACTGAATATAGATGACTCTGGGAAGCGTAGACATTTTAACAATATTTGTTCTTCCAGTCCATGAGCATGGAACGTTACATGTGAGGCTCTTTAAGGCATTTGCTCTAGCTGTTCCTTCTGCCTGGAATGTTCTTCTTCCAGACACATTTCAGCTAACTCCCTCATCTACCTTTTGTTTAAATTTCACCTTCAAAGCATTAGTTAAAAAGAAGAAAAAACATTATTTTTGCAATATCCTAGCAATCATGAGAGAAATCCTTCTTTTTTTCTAACATGGTATTCTTGTAGTAGATAATGTGGTTTTCCTTTGGACTTTAAGAAAACAAGAAATTCCCTAAACATACTTTTTCAATTAGGTGATACCAAGCAAGTGGCCATGTTTCTGCCCTGCCATACATGTTCCTATTCTATTAATGTCATTTTTTAGTATCCTTCTGGAAAGGAAGTCCATGAATTTGTAATGAGGGATGAAAATATTGTGTTGTGTTCATGGATATTCAAAGAAAGACCACTGTACCCATTGGTAGACTGTAGGTCAAATGACTACAACTTAATAAAAGAGAAGAATAATTTTATTTGGCACAGTTTCAAAGTATTATATGATTAATATGTAAAATTATTTCAAAATTTGGTAGCAAAACTTACTTGAGGCATGGGATACTGTCCTTTGTTCCTCCTTCACTAGCCACAGTGTTAGTGCTTCCGGAAAGACTCCTTGAAGAAGGAAGCTGGGATGAGGGATCTGGAAATGGAGGACTTGTTTCTGGTTCTGGAGTAATAATATCTTCAATATCATACTGAAGTCGTACCTCTAATGACTTAAAAAAAAGTCAAGTTTTAATTTCATCTAAGTCATAATAAGTAATCACATTAAAGTTTCTGATAACTTTTTGGTAATTATTACTTTTTCACATTAATAAATTCAGTTTTAATTTATAGTAAAGTTGAGATATCCCAAATTGATTTAAATAGTGAAATACATGGACCATTCATTGACATTCACAAAAAATGTAAAATATTTCTTAATATTCAGATTTATAAGAAAAATACCTACTAGTTGAGATAAAGTTTTTAAATACTAAATACTCCTTTAAAGGTAAAAATTACAACTCCATATATAATGAAATGAGAAATTGGTCATGGTTATTCCAGTGAAAGAAAATAAACTGAATATGTTTACACATACACAACACACAAATTGTTATTTGTACAAGACTTTTAGTTTTAAAAAAGTCCATTTTGACTTTGAATTTATTAAATGTTTTCCAAAATAAATTCTAATTTTTGTTTCATTAGCTTAGCTCAATTTCACTAGCTTGGTTAGAATTGCTTAGTTTAAAAGTATATGATAAATGTATGGAAATAAAAAGATGATCCAAAACCTTTTTTAACCTAAAAATGTTTACAAATTAAGTACTTCATGACTGCATTCAAAGCTTTAATTAAAATCAATTTTATAACAAACATTTACTTTACAATGTAAAAATTGGCATTTAAAAAAATTCAGTTAATTACCATACAGTGTATTAGTTTCATAGGTAGAGTTCAGTGATTCATCAGTCTTATATAACACCCAGAGTTCATTACATCATCATATCTTAATGTCCATCGCTTATTTTCCCTATCTTCCCCTCTCCTCCCCTCCTTGAGCAACCCTGTTTGTTTCCTATGGTTAAGTGTCTATTATGTCTCTGATTTCATCTTGTTTTATTCCCCTCCCTTCTCCTGTGCGCCTCTGTTTTGTTTCTCAAATTCCACATATAAGTGAAATCATATGATTAAAAAAAAATCAGCATTTTTGAGGCTGAAAACAAATGCCATTATGGGGTGGTAATACAGTAATATCAAAATGGCTGTCATAATTATCTTAAAAACTTAAAAAAAAATTCTAGTGACTGTAACAATTGCCAGTTATTGAGTGCTAACTATACCAAAACACTATATTAATGATTTCATAGAATCCTCATAAGAACCCTATGAAATTGGCCATTATTTGTAATTTATTATTACTTTGTATTTTTCCATTTTATTTATACAGAAAATTATATAAGTGTATGAAACTTGTTCTTACCCAGACTCTACTACTGACTACTGAAACCTCATGACTTGCTCAGAATCATGTAGCTATTCACTGGCAAAGCCAGAATTAAAACATATGCTTATCTGACTCCAAAGGCTGGGTGGGATTTTAACTCAAATACTTTAATAGGGCAGTCCTTAAATTTACTGTTGAGGTAAAAACATTTATAGACAGGCCTTTAGTAGATAATTTTTATTTTCTGATAAAATGGTAAAATGGACTCAGTAGGGAAGACCAATTACCTATAGATACCTTAATTTAGATTTAATTTATCCTATCAGAGAATAAATGAATAATTAAATTGCTTGATTAGTTTAAAATTTAGATAAAGTAGCCCATAATTATTTCTATCCTATAAAAATATTGCTATCTAGAAAATTACTAAAGATAATCATTATAGTTGAGAAATGATCACTTGTGGCAATTGATAAGACAACAAACTTTAATAAAGGTACACAACAAAGTCTTCACTAATTTGACATTTATACATATAGCAATAAATGACTGTATAAATTCTATATACACATAATCCATTCTATTAATAATAGAACATTTTGGTAGAGAAATGTTTTTTTCATTATAAGCCAAAATATTTTAAATATGTTATACTAGGTAATAAGAATAATTCAAAATCCTATGAATTGGATTACTGCCCAAATACAATAGTCCTGAAGGCTTAAAAACCCTACCAAACACTAGACAAAATCTGTTAAGTTCTTTCTTTTAGTAACTTTAGCTGTAAACATTAAATTTTAAATAACTTACCACTATTTCTGTTGTTATTTCGTGTCTGCTGAATTTATAAATTATGACATATGCAGAGACTCCTGATACACAGAATACTCTGCTCTCTGGACACCAGTAAATCATCTGAATGGCATATGGATCTTCCTCTACAATTTCACATGTCGGTTTTCCTTCTCCTACCTTCTGTTTTTCAAACACTTTCGACGTTTTTAGCTTGTACAGCATCTGCAGAGTTACTATAAGATATTGAAGCATAGTTATCTTCTAATTTAACTTAATTCTTAGATATTGTTGAAGTATTTTTCAATATATTTGTTAAAGATCTAAAACAAAATCCAAGTAGACAAAATAAATTATATTTTAATTTTTAGTAAGCATTCATCATTACATTTTATCATTACAATTTATCTGGATGGAGATTCTAGAGAAAAATAAATATTTATTGCATATATACTATATACCAAAGAATTTCTAGGTCCTTTGTATGCATTGTCTCATGTGATCCTCCGAAAAATCCCACGAAGTGAGCATTTTTATCCTCATTTATTGACAAAAACACTGAGGCTCAGAAAGTTTATAATGGAAATACTGAACTAATTCTCTCTACAATTTCTCCCTTTGCTATATGAAAAAATGAAGCTATTCTTAGAGAGCTTAGTCTTCTCAACAAATTTCTAGATAACCATTAAGATGAGAAATATTTGTAATTTACTAACTAGTAATATTGAGAGTCCAATAATCTGTAATTATTTTAGAAAGAATCTTTTCCAAGTTAAATCTAATTAAAAGTTAATTAAATCTAATTAAAAATCCTTAGAAAAGGATTAGTTATAATTTTAAAACTCTGCAGTAATGAATTGTTTTCAGGAATATTGATTTGGGGGATTTTTTTTTACATTATAGACCCTGATGAAAACTCTCTTATAAAAAAAGTTCTGATTCTACAAAAGATCCTTAAGAGAATCTCTAAAAATCTGGGAATTGCTGTCAAAAATGCATAATATGAAGCTAATCATGAGAAACATCAGTCAAAGTGAAATTGAAGATTCTACAAAAATAACTGGCCCAAGTCCTCAGAAATATCAATTTCATGAAATAAAGATTCATAAACAATTCCAAGTTGGGGAAACTCAAAAGATGATAAATGCAGTAAATAATCCTCAATTTTCTTTTATTATAGAAGATATTATTGGGACAATCGGTGAAAACTGAGAAAGGCCTGGAGGTTAGTTAATAGTATTACATCTATTACTCTCCTGATTTTGATAACTATAATTTGATTATGAAAAAAAAAAAGTCTTGTTTGTAGGAAATATACAGTGAAGTATTTTAGGGCCATGTGGTGTAAGAAGATCATCACTTCAACTCACAAATGGTTACAAAAGCTATAGATATAGGTGAATATATGGAGAAGAGGGAGAGGGAGGAAGGTAGAAGAACAAATGTAGTATACACTGACATTTGGGGAACCTGGATAAAAGCTATGGAACACTGCATGGTATTTTTTTGCAATTATTTTCTAAGTCTAAAATTATGTCAAACTGAAACATCTTGCAAATGGTTAAGGCATTAATTATACAAGGTGCTATAGCCTGCCCTCTAGGTCAGATGGGGTATCACTCCCAAGATTACTTTATGCGACAATAACAATGGTAAAAGGATATTGCTGACATAATTAAGGCTCCTAATTAGTTGACTTTGAGTTAATCAACAGAGGTTATCCTTAATTGGGCTGACATAATCATAATTAAGAGAGAGACTGATGCCCTCCCTGAGGTTAGAGTGACACTCCCTTGCCAGCCTTGAAGAAACAAGTTGCCATGAGTTAAAACGCTGTAAGAAAATCTCAGCTACCTGAGACTGAATGAGGACACTAAGTCTTAGATGAAACTGCAGCCCTAGCCAACACCTTTACTGAATACTCAGGAAACCCTAAGCAAAGAACCCAGCTAAACTGTACCCAGATTTTTGACACACAGGAACTGTGAGATAATATATAAGTACTGTTTTAAGCTGCTCATAATTGTAGTAATTTATTACTCAGCAAAGAAAACAAATACACATAGTAACAAACTCAATTATTCAAATTTAGTATAACCTTACTTCTGTACTGGACAGTATTCCTCAAAATTGTCAGAATAAGTGATTTTTCTTCAATGACATCCACTAAATTGGAAATACAACCTTATAATTGATTACAGTAAAAATATTAAACATGCTGCAAACCTTTATAATATATGATCTGAATTTGATAAAATATTTAAAAAATAACTTAAAATATTATGCATGCTTAAGGGTGTCATATACTCTAATCATTAGGATGTTAAAGTGTCTTCTCACATTTTAGAAGCTAAAGAGTGACTTTGAGGTGATGAGAAAGGAACAATAATAATCACTATAAAATTATGTTCTTGGAACAACGTTAGATTTACATGAAAAAACTCATCCAGAGAAAATCTTTTGTCCTTTGGAATTTCTCCCCGAGTCATTGATCAGTTACTGTGAGTTCAAAAAGTTGGCTCAAAATTCATGGTTTTACATATTTTAATCATGGTTTTACATAATTTTCTCTTGCTGTTGGTTTGCTCCACTGTTGAAAGAGTCTAGCCTGCAGGCCAAGAGTGTCACCAATATTCAACCTTCTTCCATTTGCTTTTGTGTTTATCAAGGTCTTCCTCAGAAGCTGTTTACCTCTACAACTTCAACTATTACTTTTATGCTGCTTTCTATATTACTGTCCATTCTTGAGCATTTTTCCTACCACCTAGACACTTGGACTTTGTGGTGTAATTACAAAATTCAAACCTTTAGCACTCTCTTGTATTTCTCATTTCCAAAAGATTTATCTATAGCTTGCTGGTTACTCATCCTCAGAAATTGAGTCATTGTTCACTTATTCTTCTCCTATTCCTGACTACTAAAATCTTAACTATCTTCCAAAACTCACATTAAATATTACCCCATCAAAACACCCTTTCTGGATCTACCTGGTTCAAACAAATCTCAAATTTCTGATAACAGAGTTTAAGTTATGTTACATTAAGATTTCTTATCAAACTGTTTGCCTACTATTCATATATGTGCATTTCTTTATCTGATTTAGTAAATAAAAGTTTTATAAAGGGTGTATATGGAAATAATCAAGTCTAAAATACCTTTGCATGCCCTTCAACACTGAGAAGACTACTTTATTCTTTAAATTATACAATTTTCAAACATCTTAAAAGACATTTTACATTTATCAAATCATTTCTTTTGATTCATATGAGGCTTGATAGACAAGTTAAAAAGTGGACTGGTGAAAGAAAAGAACTTCTCCAGGACAAGAGCTGGAGGTAAAGGAAATTCCTTTAACAGAGTTAATATGACAAAGTTGGTACTTTTTCAACATACCTTCCCTTTTGTAAATATAATGGGTTACTGACAGTGAATTCAGTCCTGTTTATATTATAAAGGAAAAGTATACTAGAGATAGTACTTTAAACTGATCTAACATAAGAAATGGGTTTCTATAACATAGCCATATATGCATGCTAAAAATGTATCTGAAATATTGACTGTCCAAACTAAAAAGTGGTGAATGGCTCTGAGTAAATATTATACAAGTGTTTTCTGTTATAGAACAAGAGACTTAAAACTTACTTGCAGAAGCATCCCAAAATTTTATTGATCCATCTGCATGACTAGATAAAAAATATATTAGCATTAATTACAGTAAATCTAAAAAACCATAATCTTCCTAAATGTATAAAAACTTGAGTTATTGCTGAAATGTGATTCAAAACCCCATTCCAGTGAGAGCTAATGTATGTTAAACCATTCCCAAGCTCATAGCCATGGTTTACTTTTTAAATAATGCACTAAAGTCTAGATTTAAAAAAGAACAAAAGATTTTACTGTAAGAAGATTTTATGTGTAATAGAGAGAACAATGAAAACTGGCTTGAATGAGCAATATATTTTTATATAAAATTATTTACTCAATAAAAAATACATGACCTAATTTTGATTACATTAAAATAATTTTGAAGTGAATGTCATAGTGAAACTAAAGTTAAGTTTCAAGATATAAAAAGCAAATCCTTAAACCTATCTAGAGTTGTATCATTATTTGGCAATGACATAATGGAA
This sequence comes from Mustela erminea, assembly GCF_009829155.1. Taxonomy (NCBI): domain Eukaryota; kingdom Metazoa; phylum Chordata; class Mammalia; order Carnivora; family Mustelidae; genus Mustela; species Mustela erminea. The sequence continues at coordinate 153,333,301 of NC_045614.1, forward strand.
ATTCTATAATAATTCATCTAGAAATAAAAAGGATAGAATAATTACAACATTTTATGAGGTAGCTTCTTCCTGACACCAATACCAAAAAAGAAAATTATAAAACCTTATTCCTCAAGCACAAGTATAAAAGTTGTCCAAAAAATATTAGAATAAAAAACATAGGATAATACATTAAGACTAAGTTGCAGTTCACCCTAGGAATGCAAGAGTAGTTAAACATTAAAAAAATCAATCACCATATTGTGTTTCATGATACTGACAATTAAAGATGAAAACCATATGATCATCTCAATAAAAACAAAAAAAATAGTTTTTACTTTTTGGCTATTGTCAATAATGCTCCTTTAACATTCATGTACAAGTTTTGTGTATGCCTAAAAGTGGAAGTGCTTGGTTATATGATAATCGTTTAGCTTTTTGAGAAACTGTCAAACCATTTTCTGTATCAGCTGCATAATTTTACATTTTCACTAGCTATGTATGTAGTTCCAATTAATCTATATCCTTGTCAACACTTGTTTTACTCTTTAAAAAAATTTTAGCCATCCTAGTGGGTATGGAGTAGTACACATGATTGGGGCTTTGATTTTCACTTCCCCATTGACTAATGATGTTAAGAATGTTTTCATATGATTGTTATCCATTTTGTAGGCTTTTTTGAAAAAGTCTACACAAGTCCTTTGCTCACTTAAAAAAAGTTTGTCTCTTTATTTTTGAGTTCGAAGAATTATTTTATATTCTGAATACTAAGCCCTATCAAATATGACTTGAAAATTTTCTCCAACTCAGTGTTGTCTTTTCACCTGATGATGAAGGTCATTTTATCTACTTTTTTCTTTTGTTATTTATGATTTTGGTGTAACATCTTAGAAACCTTTGCCATAATCAAGGTCATGAGAGATTACTCTTTTGTTTTCTCTTTGAATCATGTAGCTTTAGCTGTTAATTCAAGTCTTTCATCATATTTCAGTTAATTTTTGTATAGGGTATGAGGTAGGAGTCCAACTTAATTTTTTTGTTTCAAGTTTTTACTTATATTCTAGTTAGTTAACAAAGAGCATAATATTAGTTTCAGAAGTAGATTTTAGTGATTCATCACTTACATATAAAATCCAGTACCCCCCTTAATACCTATTATCTATCAAGCATATCCCTGCCCCCACTTTCACTCCAGCAACTCTCAGTTTATTCTCTATAGTTAAAAGTCTCTTATGGTTTGCTTCCCTTTCATTTTTTTCCCCTTCCCCTATGTTCATCTGTTTTGTTTCTTAAATTCCAAATATGAGTGAAATCATATGGTTTTTGTCTTTTTCTGACTTCTATCACTTAGCATAATATACTCTTGCTCCAACCACATTGATGCAAATGGTAAGATTTCTTTCCTTTTTTATGGCTGAGTAATATTCCATTGTGTGTGTGTGTGTGTGTGTGTGTGTGTGTGTGTACGTACACACACATACATACATACATACTACATTTTCTTTGTTCATTCATCAGTGAATGGACATTTGGGCTCTTTCCATAATTTGGCCATTGTTGGTAATGTTGGTATAATCAGTATTTTTGTATCCTTTGGGTAAATAGTTCAGTTGCTGGGTCTTAGGATAGTTCTATTTTTAACTTTTTGAGGACTTTCCACACTGTTTTCCACAGTGGCTGCACCAGTTTTCATTCCCACCAACAGTGTAAGAGCAATCCCCTATTGTTGCATCCTCACCAACATCTGATGTTTCCTGTGTTAATTTTAGCCATCTGAAAGTTGTGAGGTGGTACCTGATTGTTGTTTTGCTTTGCATTTCCTTGATGAGAAGTGAGGTTGAACATCTTTTCATGTGTCTGTTAGCCATCTGGATGTTGTCTCCTGTCTATTTCTTAATTGGATCATTAGTTTTTTTGGGTATTGAGTGTGGTAAATTCTTTACAGATTTGGGGGAGGTTCTAGCTTTATTCTTTTGTATGTGGATATCCAGTTCTCCTAACATTTGTTGATGAGATTATCCTTTCTCCCATTAAATGGTCTTGGCAGTCTTATAAAAAATCAGACATAGATGCATGATTTTATTTCTAGAATCCCAGTTCTATTTCATTAAATTATATCTCTAATCTTATGACCACAGAGTCTTGATCACTGTAGCTATGGAGGAAATTTTACATTTGGGAAGTGAGTCCTTCAACTTTGTTCTTTTTCAAGATTATTTTGATTATTTGGGGTTACTTGCAATTTCATCAATTTTAGGATAACCCCATTTGGTTTTTTGATAAGGACAGTAGTGAATCTCTACATCACTTTGGATATTGCCATCTTAACAATATTAAGTGTTACATTCATAACATGGGATATAATTCCATTTAATTTTGTTTTTTAAATGTCTTTCAGCCATGTTTTATAGTTTCTAGTGTATAAACTCTTCATCTCCTTGAGTAAATTTGTTTCTAAGTTTTTTGTTACTTTTTGACACTCTTATAAATAGAAGTGCTTTCTTAATTTCCTTTGTGAATTGTTCATTGTTAGTATATAATAACACACTAATACATATTTAAGATTATGATATTGGCAAATAGAGCTAATGTTCTTTCTTTCCACAATAGATGATTTTTATTATTCTTGTTTCACTCTTCTGGATAGAAATTCCAGTACAATAAGAAATAGAAGTAGCAAAAGCCAGGATTATTGTCTTGTTCCTGATCTCAGGGGAAAAGCTTTCAGCTTTTTACCATCAAATGTGATGTTATCTATGGGTTTTGCGAAATTCCTTTTACCATATTAAGGAAGTTCCACTCTAGGTTAAGGAAGTTCTTCAGTTATCTGAATGTTGCTGCTGTGGTGGTGGTAAATCATAAAAGGGGCATCTGTCCAGTGCTTTTTCTGCAAGAGTTTACCATGTTTTTCCTGCTTTCTATAGATGTATTATGTTGATTTGTATATGCTGAAACATTTCTTGTGTTTCTAGGAAAAATCTCACTTAATCATGGTTTTAAATTATCACAATAATATGCTACTGGATTCCATTTTCTAGTATTTTATTGAATACCCTTGCATCTATATTCATAAGGAATATTTTTGCATAGTTTCTTGTGATGTCTTTATCTGGTTTTGGTGTTAGGGTAATGCTGACTCCATAGAATAAGTTAAAATTGTTCCTCTCTATTTTTTGGAAGTGTCTGAGAAGCACTTGGTGTCAATTCCTTAAATGACTGGTAAAATTCATCATAAAGCCATGTGATCCTGACCTTTTCTTTGATGAGAGGTTTTGATTACTGATTCAATCTCTTGTTATAAAGTTGTTCAGATTATCTATTTCTTTTTGAGTCAGTTTTGGTAGTTTGTTTCTCAGAATTTACCCATTTCATCTAGGTTATTTACTTTGTTGGCATACAATTGTTCATAATATTTTTTTATAACCCTTTTATACTTAAGTAGGGTCAAAAGTATCTTTTAATTCTGATTTTAATAATTTGAGTGTTATCTTTTTCTGAGTTACTACAGTTACTAGGTCAATTCTGTCCATATTTTCAAAGAGCCAACTTTTGGTTTTATTGAGTTCCTTTATTGCTGTTTTGACCTGTTTTTATTTATCTGTGCTTGAATTTTTGTTATTCCTTATGTCTGCTAGCTTTAGGTTTTCCCCCCTGCCGCACCCCCTAGTTCTTTGGATGTAGAGATATGTCATTGATTTGAGAACGTTTTCCTTCCTTTAATGTAGACAGTATAGTTGTAAATTTCCCTCTGGGTACTGGTTTTGCTACATGTCACTACTTTTTTTTTTTTTTTAATTCATCTCAAAGTGTTTTCCAATTTCCCTTGGGATTTCTATTTTGGTCTATTATTTAAGAACATGTTGCTTAATCCACATATTTGTGATTGTTACCATTTTCTTTTAGTTATTACCTACGAGTTTCATTACATTTTGGTTGGAGAAGAAATGGTATTGTTTCAGTCTTCCTACATTATTGAGACTTGTTTTGTGGCCTAACAACTGCTCTGCCCTGGAGAATGTTACATGTACCTTTAATTATGTGTGTTCTCTGTTTCTGTTATTCTTGTGTTGAGTGCTCTATATATTGTCTTAGGTTAATTTATAATGCTGTTCAAATCCTCTGTTTCCTTAGTGATATTCTATCTAGTTTTTCTATTATGGTAAAACTATTCCATACTTTAATTCTGTCCATCTTTTGCTTCATATATCTTGGAGTTTTATTATTGTATATATATGTTTATAATATACCCATATAATATGCATTTGATCCTTTTATCAATATATAATCTCTTCTTTATTCCTTGTAACAATTTTAGACTTAAGATATATTTTGTCTAAAATTAGTATGTCTACAAAAAATACAGGAATAAAAAAATTAAATTAGTAAAGCCTCTCTCTGTCTTTCTTTAATTTACTGTTTACATGGAACATCTTTTTTCCATCTTTTCATTTTCAACATATTTTTGTCTTTGCAATTAAAATGTGTCTCCTGTAGAAAGCACACAGTTAGATCATGTATTCTTACCCATTCTGCCAATCTCTGTCTTATAATTAGTGTAATTCACTTAATTTAATGGAAGTATTGAAAAGGAAGGACTTCTGCCATCTTACTATACATTTTCTATGTAACTCCAAGACTGCCTTCTTTCATGCTTGATTAAAAAAAGTACTGTTTTGCTTCCTTTCTTGTTTCTTATTTATTTTTCTGTATGTATTTTAGTTGTTTCTTTAGTGGTTACACTGGGCATTAAAATTAGCCTCTTAAATTTATAACAATCTAATTTGAATTAATAGTAACTTCAGTAGCTTCAGTACCAAAACTCTATTGCTCTTTGTTATATATAGCTGTTGCTATATAAGTCAACTATGTTGTTATTGTCACAACTTCTTTATGTGTTTTGCCCATTACCATGGATTTATAATTTATGGATTTATAATTATGCTTTTATGTATTTAGAAAAAAAGAGGAGTTAAATACAAAAATAAAATAATGTAGGCTTTTATATTTACCTATATTTACTTACCTTTACTGGTGGTCTTTATTGTCTCATATGGCTTCAAATTACTGTCTAATGTGTTTTCATTTCAGCCTGAAGAACTCCCATTAGCATTTCTCATAAGGCAGATCTACTAGAAATAATTTCCTCAGCTTTTATTTATCTGAGAATGTTTTGACTTCTCTTTCAGTTTTGAAAAATAGTTTTGGTGGATATAAAGTAGTTGGTCAGAAGTTTTTTTCTTTCAGAACTTTAAATACATCATGCTACCATCTCGGTCTTCATGGTTTCTAATGAGAAATTACCTTAATCTTATTGAGGATCCCTGTACTTGACAAATTGTTTCTGTCTCAGTGCTTTCAATATCCCTTCTTTGGATCTGCTCAGTCTTTGTCTTTCAACAATTTGATTATAATGCTTCAGTGTGGATCTCTTTGAGTTTATCCTACTCAGATTTTACTGAAATTTATATATATATATATTTTTATATATATATATAAATATATATAAATTTATATATATAGATATCTATATATATGTTAATTTTTTGTCAAATTGGGGAATTTTACAGCCATTATTTCTTCAAATATTCTTTATATTCTTTACCTTCTCTTTTCTGAGACATCCATTATGTGTATTTTGTTAAAGTTAATGATGTCCCACAAGTCTCCTAGATACTGTTAATATTTTTCATTCTGTTTTTCTTTTTGATCTGCAGATGGAATAATTTCCATTGACCTATCTTCAAATTCACTTTTTTTTCTGTCTGCTCAAATCTGAGGCTGAATCCCTCTCATAAAGTTTTCATTTTTGTTATTATACTTTTCAGCACCAGAATTTCTATTTTCTCTTTCTTTCTTTCTTTCTTTTTTTTTTTTAAACAAATCTTCTCTCTTTATTAATACTCTCTTTTTGGTGAGACTTCATTCTTCTGGTTACCTTCAATTTTTGTTCATGGTTTTTTTTTTTAACTCTTTAAGCATATTTAAGAGAGTTGAGTTAAAGTCTTTGTAAGAAAAATGCCTTGGCTCCCTCAGGGAAAGTTTCAACCAAATTCTTTTTTTCCCTTCTGAATGGGCCATGATTTCTTGTTTCTTTATATGCTTTGTATTTTATTGTTGAAAAATTGACTTTTGAGTATAATGAGGAGACTGAAAATTATGTTCTCCCTTTCCCAAGTTCTTCTGCTGATGTGTATTGTAAGTTTTTGTTGTTAGTTTAGAAAAGTCACTATGTGACTTTTTAGAAAGTCATTTGACGGCAATTTCATTAAATGACTATAGCCAAATAATAACAGCAATGACAATAATAACAATAACAAACCACCTCCTTGTCTTAGCAAGATGATTCTGTGTTGGGAAACCGCTGCAATCCAAGGCAGGTTATTTCCAGCTCTTCATTAGCCTTCACTTCCGGTTTTCATGGTGTCTAAAGTTCATGTAGAGGGGAAATCTTGGAAACTTCTCAGGTATTTTCTTAGCATGTATTCAGCTATAGGCATGCATGTGGATATCTAGATTTTGCAGTATAAGTGGGACCTTTACAAAGCCTTTTTTCCCCTCATGTGTTTTCTTATACAGCCTATTCTTTCCAAGAGTACAAACTAACTCTTTTTTGCCCCTGTTTTTATACCCTGTCCCAGGTAAGCTGCAACTTTACATTTGCCTTTAATTACTCAGACAAATGCCTTCCAGGAAGCCACTTTAGCCCTGGAAAAGCTCTGAGGCAGGGAAAACAAAGGTAAACCCTTGAGCTGATCCTTCAGGGAGGCACCAAACAGGCAAAAACAAAGGGCAGGTACAACTACAATTCTTTGAGAATAAAGTCTGTATTTATTACTCTTTCTGGCACCAGAAACTATATAAGAGGAATGTGGGCTGCTATCTTCATGGCCACCATTGAGGTAGGGAGTGGTAGAATGTAAATGGGTAAGGTAAAATACCATATGTTCTTGCAAAAATTCAGCAGCTTTTTAAAAAAAATGAGGTATAGTTGATATTTAACATTATATTAGTTTCAGGTGTACCACATAATTAGTTGTTTGTAAATTTTGTAAAATAATCACCAGAAGTCTAGTTAATATCCATCACCATACATGCTAAAAATATTTTTTTCTTGTGGTGAAAACTTTGAAGATCTACTCTTCTAACAAATTCCAAATATATAATACAGTATTAGATAGTCATCATGCTGTACATTACATCCCCATGACTTATTTACTTTAGAGCAACTTCTTTTTTCATTAAGCATTCTCCTGGTTGTTATAAATTTTCTGTTAGATTCTAGAGTTCAGAAAAATTTATTCTGTTTTTGTCAGCTTAATAATCATTTAGTGGAGAAATCAGTCCTACTCTGATATTTTCAGTAATATAACGTTATATATTTTGAAGTAATATTTCTTTACTTAACTGTAACATACCTACAGGATGAATCATGAAATTATACCACAATGAAGTATCAAAAAGAATGTATCTGTATAATCCCTCAGGTTAAAAAACAGAACATCAACAAAAACACTTTCATTCTCTTTTCCAATCATTATTCCTATATCTTCTCCAACAGTAGCCACTATTGTCTTTTAACATTCTATATCAGTTTTACTAGTTTTTGATACCTCCATTTTGGAGCATTTACATACTTTATTAGATACATATCTAGGAGTAGAATTAGTGGTTCAAAGAGTTACTACATGCTGCCAAAGAATTTTCCAAATATGCTAACTATTCCACAAAAGAGTCCTAACTATTCTATAACATCAGAAAAAGGTATGCACAGTCTTTTAAAAAATTTATCCATTTTGATGGGTATGTGCAATGTTATCTCATTATGGTTTGAATTTACATTACTCTGATGAATGATGAACACCTTTTCACGTGCTTATGACTATTTGGTTACTTCTTTTGTTAGGTCTTTTGGCCAATATTTTTTCTATTGACTGCCTCTTGACAGTCTGTATGACATACATATGATACATATATTTGCCATAATTATTTACATACCTGATACACACACTTCACTGTTCACATATGATGTAAAAACCTTTTCCCTGTGACGTGTATTTTCAGTGTCTTAATGGTGTCTTTTGAGGAAGAGAAGTTCTTAATTTTAAAAGTAATCTGATTTATAATTTTTTCCCTTTCTGGTTAGTGTCAATTATATTTTCTTTATGAAATCTTCACAAACATCAAGAAAATATTCTCCTCTATTATCCTCCTGAAGGTTTATTGTTTTCTTGTAGTATTTATTTATTTTTTTGCTTTTGCTATAGTTTTACTGATTTCTTAAAATTAACCCATTATTCCCATGAAAGTAGTTGGATATGTGGTGGGCCAAGACTCTTTACCAGTCCTTGTTGCATTTAAATCTATCATTTACATCAAATAATTTTTTACTATGCTATGTGGTAAAATAGATTCCATATGAATATCAAATTAACCAGAATAACTTATTTAAAAAATTATTTCCTCACTGCTTTACAGAGTCATGTTCATAAAGAATCAATTCTCTCTCTATATGACAGGTGCTTCTGGACTCTCTTTTTTTTTTTTTTTTAGATTTTATTTATTTATTTGACAGAGAGAAATCACAAGTAGTCGGAGAGGCAGGCAGAGAGAGAGAGAGGGAAGCAGGCTCCCCGTTGAGCAGAGAGCCCGATGCGGGACTTGATCCCAGGACCCCGAGATCATGACCTGAGCCTAAGGCAGCGGCTTAACCCACTGAGCCACCCAGGCGCCCCGCTTGTGGACTCTCTTATTCAGTTTTGTCTGACAGTCTATATTTCTATACACAATCTTAGTCATTACAGTTTTATAATAACTGAATGACTAGTAATTTTTTTTTTTTTTAGTTTTTAAATTCCAATTAGTTAACAGTGTTATATAAATTTCAGGTGTATAATATAGTTATTCAGCACTTCCATACATCTCCAGGTACTAATCACCAGTGCACTCCTTAATCTCCATCATCTATTTACACCATCCAGCTACCACACCTTCCTTCTGGTTACCATCAGTTTGTTCTCTATAGTTAAAAGTCTATTTCTTTATTTTTTTAAAAAATATTTTATTTGTTTATTTGACAGAGACAGTGAGAGAAAGTATTAGAGGGGGGAGGGTCAGAGGGAGAAGCAGACTCCCTGCTGAGTGGGGAGCCTGATGCAGGGCTTGATCCTGGGACTGTGGGATCATGACCTAAGCAGAAGGCAGACATTTAACCAAATGAGCCACCCAGGTGCCCCAAAGAACCTATTTCTTAGTTCACCCCCCCTTCTACCTTTGCTTGTTTTGTTTCTTATACTGCACATGTAAGTGAAATCATGTAGTATTTGCCTTTCTCTGACAGACTTATTTCACTTAGCGTAATACTCTGTAGCTCCACCCATGTCATTGCAAATGGCAAGATTTCATTCTTTTTTTATGGCTGAGGAATATTCCATTGTATGTATGTATATATGTACATATATATGTGTGTACACACACACACACACACACAACTATATATATGTACACCCCACATGTTCCTTATACATTCATCAGTTGGTGGACACTTTGTTTCCATCATTTAGCTATTATAGATAATAAACATCAGTTAACTGCTGCTACATCAATTAATTCATTCTGGATTAGTATTTTCTACTCGGATAAATATCTTGATCTGTTATTACTACATTGTGAGGTAGTTCTATTTTTTTAACTTTTGAGAAACCTCCATATTGTTTTTCACAGTGGCTGCACAAATTTGCATTTCCATCAACAGTTCAACAGGGCTCCCCTTTCTCCACATCCTTACCAAAACAATTGTTTCTTGTGTGGTTGGTTGATTTAAGCCATTCTGACAATTGTGAGGTAATATCTCATTGTAGTTTTGATTTGCATTTCCCTGATGATGAGTGATGCTGAGTATGTCTTCATATGTCTGTTGGCCATCTGTATGTCTTCTTTGGAAAAATGATTATTCGTGTCTTCTGCCCATTTTTTAACTGGAGTATTTGTTTCTTGGGTGTGGGGTTGTATAAGTTCTTTATATATTTTGGATGCTAGCCCTTTATCATATACATTATTTGCAAGTATCTTCTATTCCATAAGTTTCTTTTTGGTTTTATTGATTGTTTCCTTTACTGTGCAGAGTTTTTATTTTGATGTAGCCCTGGTAGTTTATATTTGCTTTTGATTCACTTATCTTAGGAGAAATATCTAGAAAGAAGTTGCTATGGTCAATGTCAAAGAAGTTATTACTTGTGTCCTCTTCTAGGATTTTTATGGTTTTGTGTCTCACATTTATGTCTTTAAACCATTTTGAATGTATTTTTGTGAATGGTATAATAAAATGGTTCAGTTTCATTCTTTTCCATGTAGCTGTCCAATTTTCCCAATGCTATTTGTTGAAGATACTTTTCCCCATTTTATATTCCTTCCTTCTGTTTCAAAGATTACTTGACCCCATAATTCTGGGTTTATTTATGGATTTTCTATTCTGTTCATAACTCGAAGTCTGGAAATGTGATGTCTCCACCTTTGTTTTTCATTCTCAGGGTTGCTTTGGCTCTTTGGGGTCTTTTATGGTTCCATATAAATTTTAGGATTTTTTTTTCTAGCTTTGTGAAAAATGCTGGTGGTATTTTGACAGAGATGACATTAAATGTGTAGATTGCTTTGGGTAGTATAGATATTTGAACAAAATAAGGTCTTCCCAGGAGCATGGAACATCTTTATTTGTTTGGGTAATCTTTGATCTCTTTTATCAAAATTTTATAGTTTTCAGAATACAGGTCTTTTCCTATTTTGGTTAGGTTTGCTGCTTCATTATTGGTGTATAGAAGTTCAATAGATCTCTGTACTTTGCAGGATGCTTGGGTGGCTTGGTGGGCTAAGTATCTGCCTTCAGCTCAGGTCATGATCCCAGAGCCCTGGAACTGAGCTTTGCACTGGGCTCCCTGCACAGCAGGAAGCCTGCTTTTCCCTCTCCCTCTGACACTCCTCCTGCTTGTGCTGTCTCTCTGTCAAATAAATAGATAAAATCTTAAAAAAAAAAGTTCTCTATACTTTGATTTGTATCTTAGAACTTTAGTGAATTTATGCATCAGTTGTAGCAGTTTTCTGGTGGAGTCTTGGGTTTTCTAGATATAGTATCATGTCATCTGCAAATAGTAGAAGTTTTACTTCTTCTTACCAATTTGGATGCCTTTTATTTATTTTTCTTGTCTGATTACTGTGGCTAGGACTTCTAATACGATATTGAATAAAAGTGGTCAGAATAGACATTCTTGTCTTTTTCCTGATCTTAGGGGAAACGCTTTTAGTTTTTGCTGATTGAGGGTTATACTAGCTGTGGGTTTTTTGTATATGGCCTTTATGATGTTGAGGTATGTTCCCTCGTCCCTATTTTGAGGGTTTTTATCATGAATGGATGTTGTATTTTATTAAACTCTGTTTCTGCATCTACTGAAATGATCATATGGTGGAGTGTGGAGCCCAACAAAGTGCTTGATCTCATGACCCTGATCATAACCTCAGCCAAAATCAAGAGGCAGATGCTCACCCAACTGAGCCACTGAGGCAACCTGGATAGAGCATTCTTAGCTGTAGACTTTTCCCATTCAGCACTTTGAATATATTATACCATTCCCTTCTGGCTTTTCAAGTTTCTGTTGAAAACTTTGCTCTTAGCCTTATGGATTTTCCCTCACAAGTTAATGACTTCTTTTGCCTTGCTGCTTTTAAGATTTGTTCTTTATCACTATAATCTGCAAATTTAATTATGATTTGTCTTGGTGTGGACCTACTTTTGTTGATTATACTGAGTGTTCTCTGTGCCTTTGGGATCTGGATGTCTGTCCTTCCCCAGATTAGGAAAGTTTTCAGCTATTATTTCTTCAAATAAATTTTCTGTGTTCTTTTTTCTCTTTTCTTCTTCTGGGACTCCTATAAGACGAATGTTATTACATTTGATGGAATCACTGAATTCCTTTACCTATTCTCGTTTTGTATAATTATTCTTTCTCTCTTTTGTTCAGTTTCATTGCTTTCCCTAATTTGTCTTCTAGGTCACTAATTTGTTCTTCTGCTTCTTCCAGCCTGCTGTTCATTGCATCAAGGTTTCTAATCTTGTTTATTGCTCTTCATTTCTGATACTTTTTTAAATTTCTTAACTCTATGGTAGAGGTCACACTGAAGTCCTCCATTCTTTTCTCAAGCCTAGTGAGTATCCTTATAATCACTGCTTTAAATTCTCCATCAGACATGTTACTTATATTTGTTTCACTTAGATCTCTGGACATGGCCTTACCTTGTTCTTTCATTTGGGATACATTCCTCCATCTTCTCATTTTGTTGAAGTCTCTGAGTTCCTTTCTGTGTTAGAAAAGCCAGTTATCTCTCCTGCTTGCTCCTGAAAATAACGGCTTTATGGAGAAGAGATTGGGTAATGTCCAGGGCCTGGTGCTTCAAGGAGTGCCTTCAGTGTGTGTTGTGTGCCCTGTGCTGTTGTGTTCTGGCTATTCTATCCTTCAGGCCAGTCATCTGTAGAGGCTCTCCTTCCCTGTTGTGAGTTGTGTTTTGTCCCTTGTCTGAATGTGATGAGTTTTAACTAGGTTTGATTTGGCCGGCTTGTGAAGTGAGATCACCACCTATTTTGGAACTGAGGCCCTGAAAAACTTGCTGATCAGGAGACATGGTGTGGGCAAGGGTTTGTGCTGGTGTTCTGGGGGAAGATGTCCACCACAATAGAGTTGAAGTTGATTAAGAAGTGCAGTTCCACTGGGGCACCTGGGTGGCTCAGTGGGTTGAGCCGCTGCCTTCGGCTCAGGTCATAATCTCAGGGTCCTGGGATCAAGTCCCGCATCGGGCTCTCCGCTCAGCGGGGAGCCTACTTCCCTCTCTCTCTCTCTGCCTACTTGTGATCTTTCTCTGTCAAATAAATAAATAAAATCTTAAAAAAAAAGAAAAAGAAGTACAGTTCCACTGACAAGCAAGTTAGGCAGCTAGTGTCTGTACTGTGCTGTACAGGTGGCTCTGTGATTACATTGAGGAATAGAGAAGGAAAATAGCGGCCAGCCAGTTCTTTGTTCCTAGAGAGATGTCTACCTCTAAGGCTCATGGTCTGAGAATAGCAAATAATCTCTTCACTGTGTGCCCCAGATACCTTTCAGATTATTGTTTCAATGTGATATGGCCCCCAGTTGTTTTCCTGCCTTCTTTTCAAGACCAGCACAGTGCCCTCTCACTGACTTTTAAAACTCCAGGCTTGGGGCACCTGGGTGGCTCAGTGCGTTAAAGCCTCTGCCTTCGGCTCAGGTCGTGATCTCGGGGTCCTGGGATCGAGTCCCACATCGGGCTCTCTGCTCCACAGGGAGCCTGCTTCCTCCTCTCTCTCTCTCTGCCTGCCTCTCTGTCTACTGGTGATCTCTGTCTGTCAAATAAATAAATAAAATCTTAAAAAAAAAAAAACAAAAACAAAACAACTCCAGGCTTTAAGCCCAAATGGTTGTAAGAACTCATGAAATTCATTCAGTGAATTTCTAAGCCAGTGGCTATAGGGAGATATTCTCCTTGTGCGTTCCCCTGCTCTCCTCTCTTGCCCTTCTCTTTGACCATGATTCTCTTCCCTTCACTACAGGCAGCACTGTTTCTCACGTAAACCATGCCTTTGTACTTCCTACTTCTTCAATGTGGCCTCTTCTTTCACTTAAGTTGTGGTTTGTTCTGTCATCCTCAGGTCAATTTCTGGGGTATTTAGGATGATTTGATAGTTATCTAGTTGTATTTCTCGGACAAGCCATAGCCTAGGGTACTTCTACTCTGGCCACTTTCCTCAATCTCTCTCGTAAATTAATTTCTCACTTTGTTCTTTTTGCCATGTTGTTTTGCAATTGCTCTTTATATTTCTATACAAATTTTGTAATCGGGTCATTAATTTCTTCCAAAAAAATTGCTGCTGGCAATCTTTTATCAGGATTATATTAAATCTTTAGATCAAATTGGGAAAAATTGTTATCCTTACAATATTGATTCTAATTAATGATTATGATATATCTCTCCATATATTAAAGTGTTTTCCTACTTAAGTTTGTTTCACAATTTTAATTATAGAAGTGTTACATATATTTTATAGGATTACTTCTAGATTATGTGATTTTTTGTATCTTATTTTAAATTGAGTAATTTTGTATTTTTATTTTATAATTATTGCTAGTATATAAAATATACTTTTTGTTGATTTTTGCACCCTGATGTTTCCAGTGACTTGCTATATATTCAAATTAATTAAAATAGTTTATTTATATATTATTTTTCACTTTCCATACACATAATCATGTATACTTTGTATACTCTGAGTATTAAGTTTATATCTTCCTTTTCAATCTTTATATTTTTTATTTCCAGTGTTTGCCTACTGATCTGGATAGGTCTACAAGTTTAATGTTGTGTACTAGGTGTGATGGAAGGCATTCTTGTATTATTCTCAATATAGGAGACAAAACTTTAAACATTTCACCAAATAAGTACAATGTTTGCTTCAAATTTTTTTAAAATAGAAATGCTTTTCAGATATAGAATTTCCCTATATTCCTAGCTTGCTAGGTGATTTTGTCATGAATAGATGATGAACTTAATCATATTCTCATTTAGTTATATGATCATGAGATTTTTCCAACTGACTTACTTAACGTGGTAAATTACATTGGTAAGTTGTTTTTTTTTTTTTTTTTCCCAAAAGTTAAACCAGGATTGCATTCCTGTCATGAAGTTGACTTGGTTCTGAGATATCACCCTTTCATATATCACTAAATTTTATTGGCTGACATTTTACATAGTAGTTTTGCATCTATATTCATAAAAGAGATTGGTCTATAAGTCTCCTTTCTTGTGATGTGTTTGCTGAGGTTTTGATATAAAAAATATACTGGCCTCATAATATAAAATAATAAAATATTCCCTCTTTCAAAAAAAATTCCTTCTTTCTATTCTCTAGGTTTTTCTGAAAGACTTATAGTATTTTTTATTTTATTATTTTCAAGTAAGCTTTATGCTGAATGTGGGGCTTGAACTCATGACCCTGAGAGCAAGAGCTGCATGCTCCACTGACTGAGCCAGCTCAGCATCCTGATAATATTCTTTTTTAAATGTTTAGACAAGGGGTGCCTGGGTGGCTTAGTGGGTTAAAGCCTCTGCCTTCAGCTTAGGTCATGATCCCAGGGTCCTGGGATGGAACCCTACATTGGGCTTTCTGCTCAGCAGGGAGCCTGCTTTCCTCTCTCACTCTCTGCCTGCCTCTCTGCCTACTTGTGATCTCTGTCTATCAAATAAATAAATAAAATCTTTAAAAAAAATAAATGTTTAGACAAATTTCCAATGAATACATCTGGGCCCACAGTTGTCTATGTGAGCAGTTTTTAATTTTAATTCAATTTTTTAATAGATATATGAATATTCATATTTTCTGTTTCTTCTAGAGCCAGATATATTAGGTTGTATTTTTTATAGTATTATCTCTTAAATTTTACTACTATAGAGTTGATCATAACTATCCTATTATCTTTTAATTGATGGTAAATAGTAGTAAATCCTTTTTTAATCTTGATGTCCTCTTATTTCTCCTGACAATCTTACAAAACTTCACCAACTTATTTCCATAAACAAACAAGTTTTTTTGATATTTGCTATTGAACATTTCTTTTCTATTTCATTAATTTTTTCCTTAATATCATTATTTTCTTTTTTATTTTGCAGAGGACAATTTTGATATTTTTAACTCAAGGGTAATTAGATAATTGAATTTTAGTCTTTTTTTTAAAAGTAACATATAGTTATGGGTATGTTTACCTCTAGACATAAATTTATATGTATCCATATATAATGACATGTTTATTTTCACTCTCTTCTTGTTTGAGATATTTTTTAAAAATTCTATTGTGATTTCTTCATTAACAACTAAGTTAGTTGGAGGCAAATTGCCTGATTTTAAAAGATTATTTCCTTTATATATTTTTGTCATTGATTTCTAGTTTAATTCCTTTGTGGTCAGAGAACATTCGATATAATTATTATAATTTTTTGACATTTATTGGCACTTCTATTATGACCCTGCATATGATCAGTTTTGTTCTGTATCCCATGTGCATTGGAGAAAAAAATGTACATTCTTGAGTTGTAGTTTAATGTTCTAAATATATCCATTAAGTTAGTTATTATTTCTGTTCAAAACTTATTATGCATTCTTTTATGACTTTTAAATCACCTGTAGAGAAAGGTTTGTAATAATTTCTTTCATTTATTGCAAAATTATCTATCCTTTCTATCAATTTTTGCTTGAGGTTCTGATTTCAAAATCTTGGTGGATTCATCATTTTATTTTGAAATAGTACCTTTCAGCTTTGGTAATACTTCTTGCTTTAAAGTAATCTGTGGTAGGCAGAATTTTAAAATGTTCCCCAGGATTCCTGTCTCCCAGGATAATCCTGTATAATCTCTGGGACTGTGACTGTAATAGATAATATATCACTCCTATGAGTAGACTTTAAGAAGGGAGACTATCTGAATGGACTTGACCTGATCACATGATCCCTATAAATGTAGGTATAGAGGTCAAAGATAAAAATAATTCTGAGATTTGAACAGAAGAAGTATTAAAAGCATCGTCCCTGGCTTAAAAATGGGAAATCCACATGGCAAGGAATGCATGCAGTCTCTGGGAGCTCAGATGGCCCACACTGATGACCAAGGAAATAAGTGAGGATGTTAATCCTACAACAACAAGGAACTAATTCCTTTCAACAAAAATAATGTGTTTGGAAGCAAATTTGTATTCCTTCAGAGCCTCTAATGACAACTCAGTCTGGCTGACCTCTTAATTTCATTTTAGAGAGACAGAGAGAAAAAAAGAGAAAGCTTATGTTATGCACAAATAAGCTGGGCAGAGGGAGAGAGAGATCTTAATCAGGCTCCATACTCAGCCTGGAGCTTGATCTCAGGACCCTGAGAGATCCTGATCTGAGTTGAAATCAGGAGTGTGCCTCTTAACTGACAGCCACGCAGACACCCCATCAACAAAAAGAATACATTTGGAAGGAAATCCATTTTCCTTGTGCCCCCAGTACAACTCAGCTTGGCTGACTTCTTGATTTCAGTCTCATGATGCCTTCAGTAGAAATCCCAATCATGCAAGAGTCAGATACTTGACCTATAGAAATCTGAGTTAATAAAAGGATGTTATTTCAACTTGCCAAGTTATTGGCAAGTTGATTAGCTACACAGGCATGGAAAAGTGATAGAAGTTATCTACACCAGCATTTTGAATTATTTACATAGTATAATTTTTCATACATTTACTTTAACATTTTTGCTATGCATATATTTAATGTGTCTCTTGTAAGCAGCTTAGAATTTGGTTTTGTTTTTTATTCAAACCGACCATCTTTGTCTTATAATTAGAGGATTCAGTCAAATTACATTTAGTGTAAATAATGATATATGCGGATTAAATCTACCAACCTCACAATTATTTTCCATTTGCCTAACCTGCTGTGTTTTCTTTCTCTTTCCTTTCTGTCCTTATAAGGATTAATCACATTAAAATTATTATTCTATTAGTTTTTGAGCATTATAATAGTATACTATTATTTTGATTACCACAAATATCATAAAATCGATCCTATAAATAGTTGACCCAAAATTACCTTGGTAAATTTACATCTTCCCAGACAAAACAAAAAAGTTAAGTATTTTATTTCTATTTTCCTCTCCAATATTTTGTGCTATTATATTTTCATTCTACATTGCAATACTATTAAAAATTATTAAACATTTTAATACTTTTACCAACACATATTATTCTTCTAAAAATTCAATATTTATTTAAATTTATTCCTGCAATTTTTCCATTGTTCTTATTTAATTTCTGTATTTTAATTAGCTAGGATTGTTTTCCTTCTACCTAAAACATTCCCTTTAGTTTAGTTTAGTTTTCTTTTGTTTGTTTTTTAATTAGTGCTGTTCAGCTGGCAAGCATGCAGTATTTGTTCTTTTGAGATTGGCTTATTTCACTGAGTATAATATCCTTAAGGTTCATCCATGTTGTAACATAAAAAGATTTCTTTCTTTTATTAAAGGCTGAATTGAATAATATTCTATGTATGCAATACTTTTAAAAACCTATTTATCTTTTGATGGTTATTGAGGTTGTTCCCCCTCAATGCTACTGTGAATAATGCTGCAATGAACCTTTTCAATTCTTGTGAATATCTAGCTAGAAGTGGGATTGCTGGGTCACAAGGTAATTCTACTTTTCATTATTGAGGATACATAATACTGTTTTTGATAATAACTATACCATTTTAGATTCCAACTATCAGTGCACAAAGTTTCCAATTTCTCCTCATCTTCGTTAACTCTATTTTTTTATTGTATTTTATAGTGCCATCTTAACAGGTATAAAGTGATATTGTGGTTTTCATTTGTATTTCTCTAATGAGTAGTGATTTTGTATAATCATTTCTTTTTCTATTTATTTATTTATTTATTTATTTATTTATTTATTTATTTGACAGGGATATCACACACAGGCAGAGAGGCAGGCAGAGAGAGAGGGGGAAGAAGGCTCCCCACTGAGCAGAGAGCCCAATGGGGGGCTCTATCCCATGACCCTGAGATCATGACCTGAAGGCAGAGGCTTAACCCACTGAGCCACCTAGACACCCCTAATGGTAGTGATTTTGAACAGCTTTTCATATGCCTGTTAGTCATTTGTATATCTTCTTTGGGGACATACCTATTTAAGTCTTTCGCCCATTTTTAATTGGATTTTTTTTTCCTCTTGAGCTGTAGGAGTTCTTTATATTCTGAATATTAATCCCTTATCAGATACATGCTTTACAAATATCTTTTCCCATTCCATAGGTTGTGTTTCTCCTCTGTTGATTGTTTCCTTTGCTTCACAGAAGTTTTTAAGCTCGAGGTAGTCCCATTTGTCCATTTTTGCTTTTGTAACCTGTGTTTTCGGTGTTACAACCAAGAAATAATTGCCAAATCCAATATCATGAAAATTTCTCCCATGTTTTCTTTCGGGAGTTTTATAGTTTCATGTTTTACATTTAGGATTTTCCATTTTCAGTTGATTTTTGTATTTGGCATAAGGTAAATCCATTTTCATTCTTTTACATGTGAAAATTCTATTTTCTCAACATCATCTGTTGGAGACACTATACTTTCCCCACTGGATAGCCTTGGTAACTTTATCAAAGATCTGACCATATAGATGACAATTTAATTATGAGTTATCTATTCTGTTCCAAAGGTTTATATGTTTGTTTATGTTTGTAGGTCTATATATGTCTCTCTCTATATATATGTGCCAATATAATTCTGTTTTGATTACTTTGTATTATATTTTAATTATCATGTGTTGAATCCAGGAAGTGTGAAGACTCTAGCTTTCCTTGTCTTTCTCAGGATTGTTGTAGATATTTGTGGTCCTCTGAGATTCCATGTTAATCTTAGGATTTTTTTTTTAATTTCTGCAAAATACACCATGATGATTTTGATAATGATTTAATCTGAATCTGTAAATCACTGTGTGTAGTGTGAGCATTTTGACAATATTAAGTCTTCCAGTCTATGAACATGTGGTATCTTTCCATTAATTTGTGTCTCTAATTTCTTTCTTCAATGTTTTGTGGTTTTCATTATTAAGAGTTTGCTTACTTGGTTAAGTTTAATTCCTAAATTTTAAATTCATTTTCATGCTATTGTAAATAGGATTGTTTTCTTAATTTCCTGTCATATTGTTCATTGTCAGTGTACAGAAATGTAACTGATTTTGTGTTTTGACTTTGTAGCCTGCAAAATTTCTGGATTTTGTTGTAAGTTCAACAGTGTGGGTGTATGTGTGTGTGTGTGTGAATTTATCAATTCTTCATATAAGATCATGTCTTCTACAAATAGAAATTACTTTAGTTCTTCTTTTCTTGGGTGCTCTTTATTTGGGTATTCTTTACTTTTCTTCTGTTTTGCTCTGGATAGATTTTCTAGTATTCTGTTGAATAGAAGTGAGTGGGCATCCTTCCCCTGTTCTTGATCTTAGAGGGATGATTTTCAGATTTTTCCATCATTGAGTATGATGTTAGCTATGTGATTTTTAAATATATGACCTTTTTAAATATATGGCCTTTACTATGGTGGGGCAATTTCCTTTTATTACTATTTGTTGAATGGGTTTTTTTTTTTTTTTTATTTCCAGCATAACAGTATTCATTATTTTTGCACCACACCCCGTGCTCCATGCAATCCGTGCCCTCTATAATACCCACCACCTGGTACCCCAACCTCCCACCCCCCGTCCCTTCAAAACCCTCAGATTGTTTTTCAGAGTCCATAGTCTCTCATGGTTCACCTCCCCTTCCAATTTCCCCCAACTCCCTTCTCCACTCTAAGTCCCCATATTTTTTTTTTTAATCATAAAAGGGCGTTGGATTTTGTCAAATACATTATCTGCATTATCTGAAATGACTGTGTGCTTTTTGTCCTTCATTCTGTTAATGTGGTTTATCACACTGATTGATTTTCATACGTTGAACTATCCTTGCATCCTGAGGCTAAGTTCCACTTGTTCATTACATATAATCCCTAAATGTGTAGTTGTATTCAATTTCCTAATATTTTGTGGAGGAGTTTTGCATTGATATTCCTTGGGGATATTGATCTGTAGTTTTCTTCTCAGGTAGTATCTTTGTTTGATTTTCATATCAGGATAAAGTTGATCTTATGAATGAGTTTGAAAATGTTCCCTCCTCTTCAATTTTTCCAAAGAGTTTGAGAAAGACTGGTATTAATTCTTCTTTAAATGTTAGGTAGAGTTGTTTAGAGAAGACACAGTCCTAAACATTTCTATATTGATTTTTTTAAATTATTACTACTTATTTAGTCTCCTTCTTAGTTATTGGCCTGTCCAAATCTTCTAATTTCTTTGTGATTCAGTCTTCATAAGTTGTATGTTTTCAGAAATTTACCCATTTCATCTAAGTTATTCATTTTTTGGCACATAGTTTTTCAGAGTAGTCTCTTATGAACCTTTTAATTTTGGCAGCATCAATTGCAATGTCTCATCTTTCATGTCTGGTATTTGCTGAGTCTTTCATCTTTTTTATTAGTCTATCTACAACTTTGTCAGTTTAGTTGATCTTTAAAAAAATAATTCATTTTTAATATTTTTTGTTTTCCATTCATGATTCAATTTTAATTCTGCTGTAACCTTTATTCTTTTCTTTTTTCTACCGCTTTTGAGTTTGTTTTTTCCCTTCTTTTTCTAATCTCTTGAGGTGCATAGGTAGATTTTTTATTTCCGGTCTTTTTTTAACATCAACATTTCCTACTACAAAGTTCTTAGATGTTTACTTATAAACCTCTTAGTAGTGCTTTTGCTGAATCCCATGTTTTGGCATATTGTATTTTTATTTTCATGTCTCAAGATATTTTCAAATCTCCTTGTTATTTCTTTGTTAATCTAGTCATTGTTCAAGACAGTGTTGCTTAGTTTCCACATATTTGTGGCTTTTCCAGTCTTCCTTTTGCTATTGACTTCTAGTTTCATTTCACTGTGGTTGCAAAAGATAATGTTATAGTTTCAATCTTAGTGACCTAACATGTGATCTGTATTGGAAAATGTTTCATGTGTAATTGAGAATAATGTGCATCCTGCTGTTGTTGAATGGGGGCATTTTGTACATGTCTGCTAGGTCCAATTGTAGGTTAGGTCCTCTGTTTCCTTCTTCTTCTTCTTCTTCTTCTGAGATCTATTAATTATTGAAAGTGAGGTTTTGGTTGCTGGTAGGAATGCAAGCTGGTACAACTACCTGGAAAACAGTATGGAGGTTCCTCAGGAAGATAAAAATTGAGCTACCCGACAACCCAGCAAGTGCATTACTAGGTATTTACCCCAAAGATACAGTTTTAGTGAAAAGAAGGAGCATCTGTACCCCAATGTTCATAGCAACAATGTCCACAATAGCCAAACTGTGGAAGAAGCTGAGATATCCTTCAACAGATGAATGAATAAAGAAAATGTGGTTCATAAAAGGATGAATACTTACCGTTTACATCGACATGGATGGAACTGGAGGGTATTATGCTAACTGAAATAAGTCAAGCAGGGAAAGACAATTATCATATGGTTTCACTCATATGTGGAATATCAGGAATAGCACAGAGGATCATAGTGGGAAGGAGGCAAAGCTAAAAGTGAAGAAATCAGAGAGGGAGCCAAACCGTGAGAGACTCTTGACTGCGGGAAGCAAACTAAGGGTTGTGGAAAGGGAGGTGGGTAGGGAGATGGGCTAACTGGGTGATGGGCATTAAGAAGAGCACATGATGTGATGAGCACTGGGTATTGTATGCAGATGATGAGTCACTGAATACTACATTGAAAACTGGAGATGTACTATATGTTAGCTAATTGAATTAAAAAAAAAAAGTGGGGTGTTAGGACCTCCTACTGTTTTTGTGTTATTACTTCTCTCTCTCCTTAAGTCTGTCAATGTTTGCTTTATATATTTGGGTGCTCTGCTGCTAGAAACATATATTTACATTGGTCATTTTATCATTATACAATTGTACTTCTTTGTCTCTTATGACAATTTTTTTTGTTGAAGTATATTGTTCCTAATTAAGTAAGGTCATTCCTGCTCTCTTTTGGATAGCATTTGCACAAAATATATTTATCCATCCTTTCACTCTCAGCCTATATATGTCCTTATACCTGAAGTGAATTTCTGTAGATAGCATATAGTTGGATCCTTTCTATTTTTTAATACATAACAACCACTTGCTTTGGGAATTAATCCATTTATTTTTAATGAAATCACTGACAAGGAAGAATTTATTATTGTCATTTTAAAATTATATTCTTTCTATCTTGTATTTATTTTGTCCCACACTTTCTCTCTTTCTACCTTCCTTTGTGTTTCATTGACTTTTTATAGTGACATGCTTTGATTCTGTTCTCACTTTCTTTTGTAAATATTCTATGGGGATTTTCTTTGTGATTACCATGTGTATTACATAAGAGATTTTATAATTATACCAATCTATTTTAAATAGATACCAAGTTAACTTCATTTGCCTTAAAAAACTACTCCTTTACAATTCCCCTTTCATTTTATGTTTTACCAATGTCACAAATTACATCTTTTTAGATTTTTTAAATGTTAAAATAGTTTTATGTAGTTTATCAATTTATTTTTTTCATTCTAAGTGTACTCTTTAATCTCCATACCCTGTATCACCCATCACCCCATCCCTCTGGTAATGATCAGTTTGTTCTCTGTAAAGAATCTGTTTCTGTTTTGTTTCTCTTTTTTTCTTTGCTAGTTTTTTTTTTTCCCTTAAATTCCACCTATGAATGAACTTATATGGTATTTGCCTCTCTGACTTATTTCACTGAGCATTATACTAACTCTACCCTAATGTTGTTGCTAATGGCAAGATTTCATTATCATTTATGGCTAAGTAATATTCCCTTGTATATATACTACATCTTCTCTATTTATTCATCTATAAATGGATCCTTGAGCTGCTTCCATAGTTTGGCTATTGTAAATAATACTGCAGAAAACATACAGGTTCACGTATCTCTTCAATTAATGTTTTTGTTTTTTGAGGGTAAATACCCAGTACTGCAATTACTGGATTATAGGGTAGTTCTATTTTTAATATTTTTGAGGAACCTCCGTACTGTTTTCCAGAATGGCTTCACCAGATAACATTCCCACCAACAGTGCATTAGGGTTCCTTTTTCTCCACATCCTCAGCAACAATTTTTCTTTCTTGTATTGTTAATTTTAGCCATTCTGACAGGTGTGAGGTGATGTCTCTTTATAGTTTTGCTTTGTATTTCTCTGATGATGAGTGTTATTTGCCATCTATATGTTTTCTTCAAAGAAATGTTCGTTCATGTATTCAGCCCATTTTTAAATTGGATTGTTCTGAAGGATATTGAGTTGTATAATTTCTTTATATATTTTGGATACT
This sequence comes from Mustela erminea, assembly GCF_009829155.1. Taxonomy (NCBI): domain Eukaryota; kingdom Metazoa; phylum Chordata; class Mammalia; order Carnivora; family Mustelidae; genus Mustela; species Mustela erminea. The sequence continues at coordinate 153,357,292 of NC_045614.1, forward strand.
AACCCTTTATCAGATATGTCTCTTGCAAATATCTTCTCCTATAAGTTGCTTTTTTTGTTTTATTAGTTGTTTCCTTCACTGTGCAGAGCTTTTTATGTTGATATAATCCCAACAGTTTCAATTTTATTTTGTTTCCTTTGTCTCAGGAGACATGTCTAGAAAAAATTGCTATGGCTGATGTCAGATTACTGCCTGTACTCTCTTCAAGGATTTTTATGGTTGCAGGTCTTACATGTAGGTATTTAATTTATTTTGAGTTTATTTTTGTGAATGGTGAAAAAAAGTCCAGTTTCTTTTGCATGTGGATGTCTAGTTTTCCCAATATCATTTGTTAAAGAGAATTTTTCCTGTTGTATATTCATTCTTTTGTTGAAGACTTGTTGACAAAATAATTGTCGATTTATTTCTATTTTTGTTGTTGTTCTGTTCCACTGATCCATGTGTCTATTTTTATGTCAGTACCATACTGTTCTGATTACTATCACTTTGTAATGTGACTTAATATCTGGAATTGTGAAACTTCCAGCTTGTTTTTCTTTTTCAAGATTGCTTTTTATATTCAAAGTCTTTTGTGGTTCCACACAAACTTTAGGATTGTTTGTTCTAACTCTGTGAAAAATGATGTTGGTATTTTGGTAGGGATTGAATTAAATCTGAAAATTGCTCTGGGTAGTAAAAACATTTCAACAATATTTGCTCTTCCAATCCATGAACAGAGACTGTCCTTCCATTTCTTTGTGTCATCTTAGCTTTCTTTCATCAGTGTTTTAAACTTTTCAGAATATAGGTCTTTCACCTCTTTGGCTAAGTTTATTCCTAGATATTTTGTTGGTTTTGGTGCAATTGTATATGGGATTGTTTTCTTAATTTCACTTTCTGCTGCTTCTTTATTAGTGTACAGGAATGCAATAGATTTCTGTACATTGATACTGTATCCTGCGAATTTACTGAACTCATTTATCAGTTCTAGTAGTTTTTGGGTGGACACTTTTGGGTATTCTCTGTATACTATCAAGGCATCTACTAATAGTGAGTTTTATTTATTCCTTACCAATTTGGATGCCCTTTATTTCTTGATGTTGTCTAGTTTCTGTGGCTAAGACTTCCAATACTATATTGAATAAAAGTGATCACAGTGGACATTCCTGTTTTGTTCCTGATCTTAGGGGAAAATTTCTGTTTTTCACCATTGAGTATGATGTCAGGAATGGGTTTTCCATATAAGGCCTTTATTATGTTGAGGTTTGTTCTCTCTAGACCTACTTTGAAGAGGGTTGTTGTCATGAATGGGTATTTGTTAAATACTTTTTCTGTGTCTATTGAAATGATATGATTTTAATCCTTTCTATTATTGATGCAATTTTATATAGTTTTTTAAAAAATGCTTTATCTTATAAATTCTAAACTTGAATTTAAAGTTGTTTATATACTACCACTATATAAAGTGGTATATATAAAACATATAAAGTTATTTATATACTATCACTATATATACCATTATATACTATGTTATAAGATTTTGGTTTTGCCTATATATTTTCTTATGCTTTATTTTGCTGTCTAGTGTTCATTCATTTTGACTTGAAGGACTCCCTTTAACAGTTCTAGTAAGGCAAGTGTATTGGTGATAAATATGCTCAGCTTTTGTCTTGGAAGTTCTTTATTTCTCCTTCATTTCTGAAGTAGTTTTCCAGATACAGTATTCTAGGCTGGCTTTTTTTTTTTTTTCTTTCTTGCACTTTGAATATATCAAACTAGTCACTTTTATTCCAAAATGTTTCTTCTGAGAAATCCACTGATATCTTATGGGACTTTCCATGTAACTGATGAGTAGCTTTTCTGTTGCTGCTTTCAAGATTATTTCCTTGTGTTTGGCCATTTGATTATGATGTATCTCAAAATGGGCCTCTTTGGGTTCACCTTCATTGGTGTATTTGGAGGTTCTGGAATATATATGTTCATTTCCTAACTCATATTTGGAAAATTTTCAGCCCCATTTTCTCTCTCTTCTCCTGCTGGGACCTCCACAGTGCTTATATTGATTTACTTAATGGTATTCAATAAGTCCTTTAGGCATTTTTGTTTTTCTGACTTGATAATTTTCATATTACCTATCTTCAAGTTTGCTGATTCTTTCTACTAATCAAGTCTTCTGTTGTATTTTCCTCCAAAATATCTTTTTGTTTCTTTTTTGTAGCTGCTCTTCATTAATATTCTCATTTCATTCACTCATCATTTTCCTGATTTTATTTAGTTGTCTGTGTACTCTTATAATGCATTGAGCTTCTTTAAGACACTTATTCTGAACTGTCAGGTAATTCACAGGTATCCATTTCTTTAGGGTCACTTCTTGGAGGTGTTTTTTGTTCCTCAACTGGGCCATATTTCACTATTTCTTTGTGCTTCTTGTCATATCTTGTTTTGGATATAGCACTACTGCCACCTCTTATGAATTGGCTTTATAGGGGAAGACCTCACCAATCAGTCCAGGTAGAAATCCTGGGGGCTTCTCAAAACTTTAAAGAAGATGTGTCTTCTTTGGGCTTGTGCATATAATTTCCTAATTAGGTTTCCTGTTTCTTTATCAGTAGCTTGTAGTCTCTTGCTCACTCTGTTGTCTCCCAGCAGCACTGTAAGTTTTTTGGTGCTTCAACAAACCACTGAGCTCTTTTATTCTCTGCCTGAAGGTGTCCATGTTTCATCAGTACTTTAGATTCTGTTTCACCTGAGTGAAATCTCTTGGGGATACCCTAGAAAAGGAGGAACACTGAATGTGCATTCTGTTTCTCTATTTCCCTCTCAAGAAAGAAGATGCAAGTTGGACTTTCCACCTGAATATGAGCTGTGACAGTTTTTGTTAAGTATAGGATTCTGGATTATCAGTTGTTTTATTTCAGCACTTGAAACAGATCAGATTTTCTTCTGGCTTCCATGGTTTTTGATGAGAAATCCACTGTCATCAATTGGTTTTACACTATCAGTAAGGCATCACTTGTTTCATTGTTTTCATGATTTTTTACTTGGTGTTCAGTGTTCAGAAGTTTGACTATGATGGGTGTCTTGTAGATGACTTGTTCATTCAACTTCTGGAATCTATAGGATCATGTCTATTGCCAAATTTAGGAAGTTTTCAGCTATTATGCCTTATGTGATTTTTCAGCCTTGTTATCTTTCTTCTTTCCTTAGTAGACTTGCAGTCACCAGAGAAGAAGAAAATGTGTGGCTCCTCATTATTGCTGGGTGGTGGTTGGAATTATGGTTCCCACATGATCTCCTCTAACACTACAGGTGATGGGTTTCATTACCACCCAGCAGGGTTAAAAGTTCCCCTACTCTGTTTTTGCTCAATGTGAGAAACTGTTGCTCCCCTCTTAGCCTCTGGTGGAGTGGTTTGTTCTAGGCCATAGATTTTTCTGTGGTGATTGGATTATTTTCTAACACTTTTCTGTCTTTATAGGTCCCCTTAGCTCATCCTTTGGCAGGCTTTTTTTATTGTTTTGTGTGTGCCCATTGGCAGTTCTAAGTTCCGAAGTACTTCAGCTCCAATTCTGGGATATATGGAGCAAAAAGAAAACCCAAGAAACTCACCATCATGTCATTTCTGGGGTGTTGGGGGACCCTAGACATCATCACTTCTCTCCACCTTTTCCAGTCATCTTATGTTTTTTTTTAAACCTAATACCCAGGGCTTTGGGTGGTACTTAGTGGGAAAAATAGGAAGTATATCTGTTCCATATCTCATAAGGACAGCCTCTTATAATCTTTTAAATATCATCCTTATCTGTTGTTCTGTCTATTTTCATTCCTAATATTAGAGCATGAAGTCAGTTGGTATAGGAAGTAATAATATTTCTGGTACTTCCTAGAACACAGTTATAGGAAAGTGTAAAAATTCAATAAAATCTTTTGTTGATTAATTGGTGGACTCACACATCACATCCCACTTACCCAGTAATAATAATTTCTGGATATGTTTGTGTTCCAAGGTTCCAAGCTCCTCCACTGATTGGCCACTCCTAAATAGATTATTCAGGAAGAATTTATGAGTTTTATTTTTTAAATTTAGATAACAAACTTTAAAAATGAAAACATTTGAAAATAATGGCAAAAAATTCACTTAAAAATAAATAGCTGTAAAGTAACAAAGGATGAAGTGTGCAGCTAGCTTTTAATTCTTTCTTTGGACAAAACAATTCCAAATGCACAATTCCCTCTCCTTTAAAAATATAAAGTTTAGCAAATATTACTATTTATTTAACAAGAATTTTAATCATACAACCACAGTGTTGCTATATTTGTCACATAGTCTGTGTGCCACCAAACTATCATTAATTCTGCTTAACACAGAATACTATGTAAATTGTACTCTCTTGAGTTGTCCATTCCAATAGCTTTGTGCAAATAGAAATCATAAAAAGGGAGTCTATTGCTATTGTAAGTATTTAAATCCTTTAAATATAACAAAATGTAATTTAGAAAATTATTTAACAAATGACTGTTAATTATGTCTTATTAACCATCGAATAACAATTAACTTAAGAGTTGACTCTTAAATTTTGAGAAACACAATCATATAAAATAATTAAAAACTATATTTTATGATTCAATTATATGCTAATATAAATATATACTTAGTTTATAAATATATATGATAGATAAGTATATCTCAGTATGTATGTATATACTAAGTATATAAGAAATGTGTACTCTTCTTATAGGTTTAAAGCTGTGTAACATTTAAAAAATTTTAATTTCACAAGTTATGTCTTTTATAGACAATAGCTTATGGCCTCAAAAGATTTTAGTTCAAGTCTTCTTATATGGAAGGTCAGAAAAGAACATGAAATAGTATGATCATATAATATGAATATAAAAAAACTTATTTTTCGTTGTTACTTTTACCTTATTACTGTATCCTTGTTTTTTATGCTTGACTCCTATAGAGTAGAGTACTAGAATCAGGTCTGGTGGGCAATCAGCAAAGTATGCTGTGCATGTAACTGGTGATTCATGAATGTCCATGGGATACGGATTTTCAAAGATTGGAAAACTAACAGATGAAGACAATATATTAGTGTTATTTTTCAAAGATTAAAAAATGAAATCACTTATAAAACAAATCCTAATATCTTCTAAATATTATACATTTCACTTAAGTATCATAAAATAAGGATCAAATACATGAACAAGAATGCTCTTTTAAGATTATCTGTTTCACTTATTTGTGGAGCATAACAAATAGCATGGAAGACATGGGGAGTTAGGAGAAGGGAGTTGGGGGAAATTGGAAGGGGAAGTGAACCATGAGAGACTATGGACTCTGAAAAACAATCTGAGGGGTTTGAAGTGGTGGGGGGGTGGGAGGTTGGGGGAACCAGGTGGTGGGTATTAGAGAGGGCACAGATTGCATGGAGCACTGGGTGTGGTACAAAAACAATGAATACTGTTATGCTGAAAAAAAAAAGATTATCTGTAAAATTTAATATGAATACAGGTATAATTTTACTTGAATAAATTCTGTCTTCTCTGTAATTCCAAAATTCCACAGTGACACCACTTTGGTAATATGGGTAGAATGAATTATGTTAAACTGAAAGTGTATTCATCATGTTGACTTATTAGTCAATGTATTAAAGCATATTAGGTGTTTTATCTATGTACAATTTCATGTAAATATAAATGTTAAAATATCTTAGTAATTTAATGTGTTTTCCAGTGAGGTAATACATATACAAATGTTTCTGTTTTTTTTTTTTTCTTTTGGCAGCAATAATTGAAAGATAAGTTTTCTGTTTAGGTGTGTGTATGATTATATATGCTTAAGATCATTTCCAAAGTAATCTAGAGAATATCGTGGGAATATAGACTTATGGATATGGTATATTTCATATTCTCAAGCCTACCATAATTTAAAAAATGGGTATCTGTATAGAACCACATTAAGAATTCTTATTGCTAAAATATATTGGCTACTAAAAAGTGGCAAAATGTCATTTCACATATTAATATAAACTAATAAAAAGTGTAATAATAAATATATATACTGAAAACACTGAGTATTAAAGCTATAATGGGCCTTGAAAGATATTATATAAAATATAATTATAAATATTATGTAAAATATAATTAATGTAATACAATAATATAATTGGTTAATAGTAATTAATATAATAAATATAATAAATTCTTGGTTAGGAAACCAAGAAATATGGCACAGAAAGAAGAGTACCACTGAGATCAGAACAGTACATTTTGATAAAACCAATATTAGAACTTAGAGGAATAGACATAACTCCATACATGTATATGAAATTTAATTAAATTTAATGTTGATAAATAGAGTATCTAGGCAAAATCAGTGATGATGATCTTATGACCCTAATCCTATATCCCCTTCAAAATACTGAAATATTATATGCTGAAAATGAACATAAAGAACTTGGCTCTGGTATATTTTGGTAAAGATTTATTTATTTGAGAGAACATGGTAGGGAGGGAGAGAGAGAGCATCTCCAGTAGACTCCCTGCTAAGTGAGGGGCCCAGTGCAGGACTCAATTCCACAACTTTGAAATGAAGAGCCAGACACTTAACCAACTGAGCCACCCCCAGGTGCCCATCTCTGATATTTTTAAATGACAGAAAGTAGAACTCAGGCTGTATGTCATTCAACAAAAATTTACTGAGAACCAACTCCATGTGCAGACAAAGCTCCTCCTTCATGATACCTACAGTCTAGTAGAGAATCTTTAAAACAATTGTAAACAAATGGAAAATTTTATCTGGGCCAGAGCTATGAAGGAGAGGAGCAAGGGAAGTATGCAAGTCTGTAATAGGATATTTGACCAAGTTATATAGGCAATGAAAAAAAATTTAATGAAGTAATGATATATGAGTTGAGTTTTTTACAGATAAGATGCGAATAAGAAGAAAAAGGAAGGGAAAATTAATACATGCAGAAGAGAGAGAATGTACAAAACTTCTGCATGTAAAGGGCTAAGAGAAGATCAGTGGGTCTAGAGTACAGAATGAGGAAAAATCAGAGTCAGGAGAAAGATAGCAGAGTAGTAGGATCCTGAGCTTACTTTGTCGCATGGATACACCAAGATAACAATGACATCTGTGCAACTAACTCTGAAAATGATCTAAAGACTGGCAGAAGAAGACTTTCCATAGTCAGTTGTAGAGAAGAGGCCACACTGAAAAAGGTAAGAGGGGCAAAGATGTGGTTAGAAACCAAACTCCTGATAGGGCTAAACATAAATGACAGGGATACCAAGCATGGAGAAGCAAGAAGATTATACTCCACACCAGGCATCCCAGGCATTGGGGATCTGCACTGGGAATGGGTTTAACTCCAAGAAAGCCAGAGGGAAGTAGGAAACTGAGACTCTGCCCTTAAAGAGCCAGCATAATAAAAAACCCCACTGAGAAATAGCATAGAATCAGTAGTTTGAAAATTTACTAATCTCAAAATGTACAATGGAGGGACAGTGATCTTCAGGAGACTTCTCCAAGAACAAGAGTTAGTGGGTGCCATTTTTCCTTCCATCCCCCAGCCTAGATAGCTGGACACTTGCAAGGCAGCCCTAATATTCTCCACCTATCTTGCTAGCACTGTGTGCCCTACCCAATCCATCCCACCTGCCTTTGCAGGCATCATTGCAAAGCAGCTCCTGCCCCTCTGTATCCTGCAATTATCCCTGGTAGGGACTAGTGCCACTCCAAAACGACTCCTGACTTGGGGAGAGAGGGAGATAACCCCACACAACAGCATGTCTACAATTCCAGCAACCAGGCCTTTTAGTGACTATGCAGAGAGAGAGAGCCCTATTGGTCAGTGTACCCACAGTTATTGTAGAGACTGCAAATACCTAGTCTAGTTCTCGGCCCACCCATCAACAAAAGCCACTGTGGGCCAAACAGGAGAAAACCTTGCCATGGGGTGTGCCTCTGCAGAGGCTAACTGTAGACAGTTAGGCTGACTGTTGACCCTACCCACCTATAAGCCCATAGAGACCTTAGGCCCCTCAACAGCACAGGGACAAAACCCTGTCCAATGCACTCAGAGCAGGCAAAGTGGATCACTGCTGATGACTGGGCTGAGGATAGATACTACCCAGTCACAAACTAGGGTATACACAACCCTAGAGATTATCCTCCAGAAGCATCTAGCTCTGGTGACTAGGAGAATTATCATGAAAAGGCACCACAAGATCTCTTCCTCTACATAAGGCCATGATTTTCAAGACCAGGTGATATAGCTGAGCTCCCTAACACAGTAAAACATAGAGTTAGACAAAATGAGATAGAGGGGATATGTCCCAAAATGAAAGAATAAAATCACAGCAAAAGATCTAAGCAAAGCAGAGACAAGCAGTATGCCTGATAAAAAAGCAAAGTAATGAGATGGGATTGGGAGGGAGACAAACCATAAGTGACTCTTAATCTCACAAAACAAACTGAGGGTTGCTGGGGGGAGGGGGTTTGGGAGAAGGGGGTGGGATTATGGACATTGGGGAGGGTATGTGCTTTGGTGAGTGCTGTGAAGTGTGTAAACCTGGTGATTCACAGACCTGTACCCCTGGGGATAAAAATATATGTTTATAAAAAATAAAAAATTAAAAAAAAATTAAAATTAAAAAATAAATAAATAAAAAATTAATTAAGAATGCATAAATAAATAAATAAATAAAAAGCAAAGTAATGGTTATAAAGATATTCATTGGACTTCAAAAAAGAGTGGATGAATTCAGTGAGAACTTCAATAAAGAGATAGAAAATATAAAACAGAGCCAGGCAGAGATGGAAAATACAATAGTTGAAATAAAAACACACTAGACAGATTAAAAAGCAGATTAGGGTAGGTGGAAGACAGGATATTGGAAAGGAAGAAACTAACCAAGAATAAAAAATATGAGAATAGGTTAAGGAAACTCAGCAACATCATTAAGTATTAACATTCACATTATAGGGAACCCAAAAGGATAAGAGAAAGAAGGAGGCATAAAACTTTTTTGAAGAAATAATAGCTGAAAATTTCCCTTATCTGGGGAAGAAAACAGACATCTGATACAGGAATCACAAAAAGCTCCTAATAAGATTAACCCAAGGAGGTCAATACCAAGACATATAATAATTAAAATGGCAAAAAGTAATGGAATTTTAAAAGCAACAAGAGAAAAAAACAAAACAGTTACATAAATGGAAATCCCATAAGGCTATCAGCTGATTTTTCAGCAGAAACTTTGTAGGCCAAAAGCTAGTCGCATGATATATTCAAAGTGCTGAAAGGAAAAAACAAGCAACCAAGAATACTCTGTCTAGCAAAGTTACTGTTCGGAATAGAAGGAAAGAGAAAATGTTTCCCAAGCAAAAGTTAAAAGAGGTCATCACCACTAAACCAGACTGATAATAAATGTTAAACAGAATTCTTTGAGTGGAAAGAAAAAGCCCTAACTAGAAAAAAATTATGAAAGGAAGAAAGTTCATGGGTACAAGCAAACATGTAATGAATGTAGTAGATTAGTCACTTAGCCAGTATGGAGGTTAAAACAGAAACATAGAAAATTATATCTAGAAAACCAGTAAAAGTATATACAAAATAAAAATATGTAAATTATGACATCATATACATAAAACATGGAGACAGATTAAAAATTTAATACTTTTAGAATGCATTCAAACTTAAGCAACCATCAAGTTAATATAAACTGCCATACCCATGTTATATATAAACTTATGGTAACCACAAATTAAAAACCTACAGTAGATACACACAAAATAAACAGAAAGTAATCCAAGCATAACAATAAAGAAAGTCATCAAATCACAAGAAGAGAGAGAGAGAAGAAGAAAGGGACAGAGAAGAAATATAAAAACAACTAAGAAACAATTTACTTTAAAGGGGATAAATGCTCTAATCAAAAGAATTACATGACTAAATGGTTAAAAAAACAAGACCCATCTATATGCTGACTACAAGACGCGAGACTCGCTTTGGACCTAAAGACACACACAGAGTGACAGTGAAGGGCTGAAAAACCATAAACCATGCAAATGAAAGCAAAAACAAAACAAAACAAAACCTGGGGGTACCAATACTTAGATAAAAAAGACTTTAAAATGAAGACTAATGAAAGATAAAGAGTCACTACATAATGGTAAAGGGAACATCCAAGAAGATTATATAACAATTTTAAATACCTATGTACCCAAACTGGAGCACCCAAATACATAAAGCACATATAAACAAACATAAAGAGAAAAAAATTGATAGTTATACAATAATATTAGGGGACTTCACCACCCCATTTATATCAATGGATAGATCAGACAGAAAACCTAAAGGAAATAGTGACTTTGAATGGCACAACAGACCAGATGCATAGAGATAAATAAAGATCATTCCACACCAAACCAGCAGAATACACATTCTTTTCAATTGCACATGAAACATTCTCCAAGATAGATCCCATGTTAGGCCACAAAATAAGTCTCAAAAAATTTAAGAAGATTAATATCATCTCAAGCATATTTTCTAATGACAAAGATAGGAAAATGAAAACTGCAAGAAAATCTGGAAAGAACAAACATATAAACCAACTATGAACCAACCAATGCATCAACCAAGAAATCAAAGAGGAAATTAAAAAATACATGGAGACAAATGAAAATAAAAACACAATGGTCCAAAATCTTTGGGACATGGGGTGCCTGGTTGGCTCAGTCGGTTAAGTTTCTCCCTTTGGCTTAGGTCATGGTCTCATGATCTCTGGGATCTAGCCCCATGTCAGGCTCCATGCTCAGTGGGGAGTCTGCTTCTCCCTCTGCCACTCCCCCTGCTAGTGCTCTTTCATGTGCGCATGCTCTCTGTCAAACAAATAAATAAAATCTTTAAAAAAAAATATTTGGAACACAGCGAAAGCAGTTGTAAGAGAGAAGTTTATAACAATACAGGCTTACCTCAAGAAATAATAAAAACCTCAAACAATCTAACCTTATAATTAAAGGAGCCAGAAATTGAAGAACAAAGCTGAAAGCCAGTAGAAGAGAGGAAATAATAAATATTAGAGAGAAATAAATAAAAGAGAGACAAATATGCACACACAATAGGAAAGCTCAATTAAATCAAGAGCTGGTTATTTACTTTTTAAAAAATATTTTATTTATTTATTTGACATAGAGAGAGCACAAGCAGGAGGAGTGGCAGAGGGAAAGGGAGAAGCAGATTCCCTGCTGAGAATGGAGCCTGTTTTGGGGCTCAAACCTAGGATATTAGGATCATGACATGAGCCAAAGGCAGGTGCTTAACCAACTGAGCCATCCAGGTGCCCCAGAGCGGGTTCTTTAAAATGATTTTAAAAAACTGATAATCTTTTAGCCAGACTCATCAAGGAAAAAAGAGGGAGTACACAAACAAAATCAGAAATGAAGAAAAAATAATTAACACCACAGAAATACAAAATGGATAAATTTCTAGAAACATAATCCTCCATAATTGATTTAGGAAAATAGAATATATGAACAGAACTGTTACTAGTAATAGAATTGATTCAGTAATCAAAAACTCCCAATAAACAAAACTACACTAGACAGCTTCACAGACAATTTCTACCAAACATTTAAAGAAGAGTTAACCTTTTTCTTAAATGATTCTAAAAAATAGAAGAGTAATGAAAATTCCAGATTCATTCTATGAGGCCAGCATTACTGTGATACCAAAAGTAGACAACTACAAAAAAATTTATGGGTCAGTATCTCTGATGAACATAGATGCCAGAATCCTCAAACAAAATATTGGCAAACTACATTCAACAATATATTAAAAGCATGACTCACATGATCAAGTGAAATTTATTCCAGGGATACAAGGATGGTTGTTATATGCAAATCCATCAATGAGATATATCACATTAATAAGAAAGAGGATAAAAACCATATGACCATCTCAATATATTCAGAAAAACATTTAACAAAATACAACATCCATTACTCATAAAAACTCTCAACAAAGTGAGTTTAGAGGGAATATACCTCAACATAATAAAGGTCATAAATAAAAAACCCACAGCTAACATCATACTTAATGGTGAAAATCTGAGAGCTGAAGAGAAGGATGTCCACTCCTGCCACTTTTATTCAACATAGTATTGGAAATCCTAGCTGCAGAATTCAGACAAGAAAAACAAAACACATCTAAACTGGTAAGGGAGAAGTAAAACTGTCATTATTTGCAGATGCCATGAGACTATATATAGAAAACCCTAAAGACCATCAAAAAACTACTAGAATGGGTAAATGAATTCAATAAAGTTGTGGGATAAATAACTAATATACAAAAATCTGTTGCATATCTATACACCAATAATGAAGAAGCAGAAAGACAAATTTAAAAATAATCCCACTTAAAATTGTACCAAAAAGAATAAAATACCTTGGAATATACTGAACGAAGGTAATGAAAGACTTGTACTCTGAAAACTATAAAACATGATGAATAAAGAGGACATAAATGAATGGAAAGATATTCCATGCTCATAAGTTGCAAGAATATTATTAAAATGTCCATACTACCCAAAGCAATCTTCACATTTAACTCAATCTCTATCAAAATACCATCAGCATTTTTCATAAAACTAGAAGAATCCTAAAATCTGTATGGAACCACAAAAGACCTCAAATAGCCAAAACAATCCTTTTTAAAAGATTTATTTATTATATTGGAGAGAGACTGGTGGGGAGGGGAAGAGGGAGCGAGAGAATCTCAAGTAGACTCCGCACTGAGAATGGAGCCCTATGCAGGGCTCAATCCCCCAAGCCTGAGATCACAAGCAGGGCTGACACCAAGGGTCAGATGCTTAACTGACTGTGCTACCCCGGTGCCCTCCACCAAAGTAATCTTGAGAAAGATGAACAAAACTGGAGGTATCTCAACAGATTTCAAGATGTACTACTAGAACTGTAATAATCAGAACAACATAGTACTGGCAAAAACAAAATAAAACAAAACAAAAATCCAAAAAAACTCAAGACACATAACATAGTCCAACAGAACAGAAAAGAATGTCCAAAAATAAACCCACATTTATATGGTCACTTAATCTACAACAAAGGAGGCAAGAAGACACAATGGGGAAAAAACAGTCTCTTCGAATAAGGTGCTATGAAAACTGGACAGCTACAAGTAAAAGAGTGAAATTAGACCACTTTTTATGCCATATACACAAATAAACTCGAATTAAAGACCTAAACGCAAAATCTGGAACCATAAAAACTTTGGAAGAAAACACAGGCAGTAATTTCTTTGACATCTGCTGTAGAAACCATTTTCTAGATACATCTCCTCCAGTAAAGGAAACAAAAGCAAAAATAAACTATTGGGACTATAACAAAATAAAAAGCTTTTATGACAATGAAGGAAACAATCAACAAAATGACAAGGTAACTTACTGAATGGGAGAAGATATTTGCAAATGATATCTCTGATAAAAGGTTAATATCCAAAATATATAAAAAACTTACACAAATCAACACCAAAACCCCTATAAATAATCTGATTGAAAGCAGACACTTCTCCAAAGAAGACATAAAAATAACTAACAGACACATGAAAAAAAATGTTCATTGTCATTGGCCATCAGGGAGATTCCAATAAAAATCACAGTTAGATACCACCTTACACCAGTTAGAATGGCCAAAATTAACAAGACAGGAAACAACAAGTGTTGGAGAGGATGTGGAGAAAGGGGAACCCTCGTACATTGTTAATGGGAATGCAAGCTCATGCAGCCACTTTGGAAAACAGTGTGGAGTTTCCTTAGGAAATTAAAAATAGAGCTACCCTATGACCCTGCAATTGCACTACTGGGTATTTACCCCAAATATACAGATGTAGAGTAAAGAAGGGCCATCTGTACCCCAATGTTCATAGCAGCAATGGCCATAATTGCCAAACTGTGGAAAGAGCCAAGATGCCCTTCAACAGACGAATGGATAAAGAAGATATGGTCCATTTATACAATGAAGTATTACACCTCCATTAGAAAGGATGAATACCTAACTTTTGTATCAACACAAACAGGACTGGAGGAGATTATGCTGAGTGAAATAAGTTAAGTAGAGAGAGTCAAGTATCATATGGTTTCACTTACTTGTGGAGCATAAGGAGTAACATGGAGGACATTAGGAGAAGGAAAGGAAAAGTGAATTGGGGGATATCAGGAGGGGGAGATAAAGCATGAGAGACTGTGGACTCTGAGAAACAAACTGAGGTTTTTTTGGGGGGGATAGGTGAGCCTGGTTGTGGGTGTTAAGGAGGGCACATATTGCATGAAGCACTGAGTGTGGTGCATAAACAATGAATCTTGGAACAATGAAAAAATAAAATTAAGAAAGGGCGGAGGACTTGAATAGACCTTTTTCCAAAGACCTACAAATAGCTAATAGACAATGATAAGATGTCCAACATCACAAATCATTAGGAAATGCAAATCAAAACTACAATAAGATGTCACCTTACACTTGTCAGAATGACTAGAATAAAAAAGAAAAGAAATAACAAGTGTTGCCAAAGAGGTAGAGGAAAAGAAACCCTAGTGCACTGTTGGTGGAATGTAAATTGGTATAGCCACCATGGAAAACAGTATGGAGGTTTTTCAAAGAGTTAAAAATAGAAATACCATAAGATCCAGTAGTCATACTAGTGGGAATTTACCCGAAGAAAACAAAAACACTAATTAAAAAATATGTATGCCCCCTATGTTTATTGTGGCATTATTTCCACTAGCCAAGATATAAAAGCAATCTATTTCTATCTGTTGATCTATCGACCTATCTACCAAATATTACTTAGCCATAAAAACTAACGAGATATTGATATTTGTGACAAAATGGATGGCACTGGAAGAAATTATCCTAAATGAAAGAAGTCAGACAGATAAAAATACCATATAATTTCACTCACATGTGGAATCTAACAAACAAAACAAGCAAAGAAACAAAAATACTAGAGTCATAAATACAGAGAAAAAGCTGGTGATTGCCAAAGGGGAAACAACGGGCTAATAGGTGAAATAAAGGGGATTAAGAGCTACAAACTTTCAGCTATGATATATGTAAGTCACAGAGATGAAAAGTACAGCATAGGGAACAAAAATAATATTGTAATAATACTGTAACACAACAGATGGTGATTACACTTATTGTGGTAAACACTAAGTAATGCTGAATCAATATGTTGTACACCTAAAACTAATATAACATTGTTGTTAAATATACTTCAATTAAAAAAGGAAAAAAGTAAAGGAAAGTCAGTTTCATGCCTATCATTTACAATAAAAATGTATAGCAAGAAGACAGTGTTCATAAATTTCATCTACTTTTACTGTCCATGCAGTGGAGTTGAGAGAGCCACTCTAACAGCAGTATTTTATATTTGTTACCATTGCTTTCAACATAACAAGAAAGAAAAGAAAGTGAAAGAAGACCTCCATCTTGTCTACCCTCCAGACCCTGCTCTTCTGTATTTTTGCAGCAATAGTCCAATAATATGTGCCATTTTTCTTTGGTCAATAGTCTAACAGATGGCCATACAGTACACTGTACAAATTTTCATAACAGTTGTGTTTGTTTAGGTTAACAGCAGACACGTGATCCAATTTATGTGTCTTCAGTCTCCAAATGCATCTTTCTAAACATCTGGTGTTGCCTTTAAAATGTGTTACAATTTTTGGGGCACCTGGGGGGCTCAGTCGATTAAGCGTCCACCTTCGGCTCAGGTCATGATCTCAGGGTCCTGGGATCGAGCCCCGCATTGGGCTCCCTGCTCAGTGGGAAGCCTACTTCTCCCTCTGCCTGCTGCTCCCCCTATGCGTGCATACGTTCTCTCTCTCTTTCTCACTATCAAATAAATAAATAAAATCTTTAAAAAAATGTGTTACATTTTTATTTACCATCTATATTTACCATCTATTATATACTGTCAGTTATCTATAAGATTTTCCTATATTTTAAATGTAATGAATAGAGTATAAAAACAGTATTAATCTGTAAATGAATAACTTACTTGCTTTGTGTCAGATCAACTACAATGAGATCTTTCTCCAGAAGTACTACAACAGCATAAGGTTCTTGAAATTCTACAAGTAAAAAATAAAAAGTGGAAGTTTTCATATTACATATTATATAAAACAATGAACTTTCATTTCCTTTATCTCCTTACAAATGTTATTTAAATGATTTCAGAAGACCAAAATATGAGCCAAAGTAATAAGTAACAAAGAGCACTTTAAATAAATAATGTTTCTCAGACTTAGTATTTAAGATTATAGTGAATATGAAAATGAAAAGTTGAATAGGCATAGAGTTAAACATTTCTCAATAATCATGAGGCAGTGATAGTAGATTATTTGAAGAGAGTCTGTCATTTCTTTCTCACAAACATTTATCTTATTCTTCCATAACCTTCTAGTTTAGATATGATTTCATTTGTACAAGGAGATGTTCTAAGGACACAGTAATCTGCCTTTCTGAGCTGTGATACATTTTTCACATCCCTATGAGAGCAACACTCCTTAATTTCAATTCAATGTGATTTATCATGTACTTAAAGATATGTCCTTAAGAGTATATACCTCAAAAAGACAGGGAATCTCAGGATAGTTTAGGATTTTCAAATTCCTAAACTGTAACCCCCTCCTTCCTTCCAATATGTTCCACCAAGTATTCTCAGAACAAAGGATTTATGGAAAATAAAATTGACAAGGTCCTTACTCTCACGGAATTTACATTCTAGGCATGTATACAAACCATGAATAAGTAAACAAATAAGATAAATTCAGAGAATAATGTGAGCTATCAAAAGAAATATCAAAGGTAATGTTGTAATAAATGACTTTTGGGAGAGCACTGATTTAGTTATTGTGGTCAGGGAAGACACTGCTTTCCATCTATAATACTTATAAAGGAAAGGCACAGTTAAAGTGTTCTCAATTTAAGGAAAAAGTATTTATAAAAACATCTTATATCATGATATTTGATTCTCTATAGCTAGAACAGGTATTACTATTTTTCATTTCATAGAGAAAACTGAAGTCCAAAGAGGTTATGAGATTAGCACAAATTTACAAAGTTAGTTAACTAAAAAGGTGGAACTTTAACTCAAGCCTTATGATTCTAAATTCTCATGTGTTTTCATTATTCCAGCAGTTTCCACTAGTTACTTTAAGAGTATTTAATCCTAAACTCAACAATCATTTGGTAGGAATTTTATTGAGAGTATTCAAGTCTTAGGTGAGAAACTGGAAAAGATGGCCTTCACAGCCCTTCACAGGTCGTTATCATCTTGAGAGGCTATAGAACCTATAGACAACCTTGAGAGGCTATAGAACTTACTCATATTTAGAAGTCACATGCTACAAGAAAAAGCTAGAAGCAGAAACCCAAAACTGAGGAGTATACCCTTGTTTGGGTGTATGTCTATATGACAATATATAGTTTTCATACTGTTAGCCACTCAATCTGTTCTCAAACTTCTCCCTTATCTCTTAGAGCTGTTTTAAGTTTTCAACATTATTTTAGTATTTATGAATTTAGGGTTTTTAGGGTTTGGGCTTTTTGTTTTGTTTTGTTTTGGTTGGTTGGTTTGTTTTTCAGTTGAAAGACACTGGAGTTCCATACTATTACTTTTTTTCTTTGTCTTCTCTCTAGGGCAATCATTAGGAAGCAACTTCCAAAAATACAATACTGAGACATTGGCATGAATAAGCAAAATTCACAATCATTTTAGGTAGTTACAGCTGTTTTGTCACTTTAGATAGATACATCTGTTTTAGATTATTATTGCTTCTTTTCAAATAATAATGGTAGCAAAAGTTTCACCTTTGTAGAAGTACTTGCTATACTGCAGTAATCTCTGAATAAAAAGATTTCTTTAGGAGTAAGTATTAGGTTCAATTTTCTTTCTATTATTTATTAACAGTTTGATCTTAGGGAAATTCATTAACTCAATTAAATTAATTCCATTTCTTTACCCATTGATATGACAAAATAATAGCTACCTTAGACTTTTATGAATATTAGATGTATATGAAGATGTTTAATGCAAAGCCTGACAGACTACACGCTCAGTAGATGCCAATAGTATCACTTCCTTATTAGACTGGTCTATTTTTGAGCAGACTCAGTCTTTTAACTTTAGCCCCAACAGGTAAAAGTTTCCATCATAATTACTATTTCTCTGAAGAGAAATGCATTATTTATGACACTTGTAAAAGACCAGATTTAGTTAAATGTAAATGTAAAATTGAAAAATTCTGAGTATGGTTGCTTAGGTACTCTAGGGAATACCCCTTGAGATAAGAGACATTTGTGTTCTTTGAAAAAACAAGTTGATTTGTCAAATGTCATAAACAATTTATTAATATTAAAAATTAATAGATTTATTTTGTGTAACATATGTGTAAGATTTATCACTACATGGCTATAAAGAAGAATAAAGTTCCATTATGGAATCATACTCAAAATATACTGTTAAGTGAAAAACAGCATAATATGGAATAACATAGAATATATTCTCATTTGTACAAAAAAGAGATAATGTATACATAGATAAGTACACATAGATATATGCATAAACTTTTGGGGCGAATACATAAACTTAGAAATAGTCGCTTCTAGAAGGGCAGTGATTGTAGGGTCTTCTCTGTCACTTTCATGTATTATTGTTTTAGCCAGAAATAGTGAACTATGTTTATATTTTATGAGTAAAGTTAAAGTATTTCTCTTAGCTCCTGATAAATAAAAATTCCATCCTCATTATCACTACTCTGAAAAACAAAGACATTTTTGTAGCTTGGAAGTGATTAGACATAGTTACAATAAATTCATAATTTACTTAATATTATTAGAAATTATCCTAACATCTCTACTGATGTGTAGAAACTTATATATACACACACACATAAAAATACGTGGTTACAGAGATCAAACACTATCAGCCTCTATTACCGGCACATACATTTTTCTCCAAGCTCTTTTTATAGGAGGTGTTTTCCTAAATTCAGCTTTTGGTCTTTTGTTTGTTCTTTATTCCTTTATCATTCATTCTCATAACTCCAAAGAACACCTATATTCTTATAATTCATAAATAAATATTAAAGACCTTTTCTTTCTCTTTATCTGCTGTCCAAGCAACTCTATTGACTTATAATCAGACATCTTTTTCTCTTTCCAAAAACTGTTATTATTGCATATGAAACCACTGTTCTTTTTTTTAAATTTTATTTATTCATTTGAGAGAGAGTGAGCAAGCAGGAGTGAGATGAGGGTGGGGGAGGCAGGGGCAGAAGGAGAGAGAAGCAGGCTCAATCCCAGACCACTGGATCATGACCTGAGCTAAAGGCAGGGGCTTAACTGATTGAGCCACCCAGATACCCCTGAAACCACTATTCTTAATATATGTTCTCTTTAACTCATCTATCATGTCACTCTCTAAACCTAACTGGTGACCAAATTCAGTGGGTTTCCTCTATCCATTCCTACAGGCAGCCCTGTGTTACAGATCTTGATCATTTTAATGAACACTGTCACAGAAACCTCTAAGTTGGAATCTGGAATTTAAGATTTCAGTGTCTATTCAAACCCATAAACTCCTTTTTGGCAAATTTTACTAAAAACGTTGCTTTCTTTCATCTTAATATTTTCTCAAAATTCTTCTATTTCCAAATACCTCTAAAAGGCTTTCACTTTTTTCTCTAAGTTGATCTCACTCTAGTAAACCTTAACAAGTTCTAAACCTTTACTCAATATCCTTTTCAAGTGCCAAGTCATTCTTCAAAGTCTATCTAAAGCCTACTTTTTCCATGAAGACTTGCAAGAATATTTCAGCTATTGACTATTTTACTACCTATAAGTTAGTACATTATGTAAACTCTGAATCATATAACTCAGCACTTAAATTTTTTAAACTTAAGTCATAATTATCTCCTTCATCCAACTAGATTTTATGTGATTTGATATCAGAGATCGGTTTCATACTTTATCTTTATTCTCAATAAGCCCTTGTAGTACTGAGGCCATAGAAGCATCCAATAAATATTTGTTGATTAATTAACAGCACAGGTAACTTGTCTGTCCCAGCAACTTTGGAAATAAAGTGCCACATTGTTATTTCATATCAATTTATCCCAGCTTTAAATATGAAACTAAAGAATTTAAAGCCAATTAATACAGTTGTAATAAAACAATTTATAGATCTTCATAGTTAGAGTATGCTCATTTTGGCCTTCCAATAATCATGTGGGATTAATATTATTATTCTCTTTCTAAAAATGATAAATCTAACTCATAAAAGTAAAATGACTTACCCAAGGTCACCTAGCTCGTGAATGACATAGCTAAATCATAAAACCAAATACTGTGCCTCCAAGTCTAGTGTTCTTTCTCTTATACACGTTCCCTCTTGAAATTGTAGTTATACACACACACACACACACACACAAACACACACATACATACTATGCATACTACATTGTTTTAATACACACATAACATGTTGTTTTAATCATAAACTCATATTTTATGTTTCAGCCTTCTCAATTTTTAGATTCTATTACTAAAAGATTTCATTATTATTATATTTCATTATATAGTTTGCACATAAGTTTAGTTTTTATGTTTACAAAAAGTCTTTATATTTAGGATGCATCTCTCCTCTGGAAAACTCTTCTAATTATTCTCAAAGAAATAAATCACTAACCACACATCAGCAATCCTAGAGTAATCAGAGGTGCTGCAGTTGCATCTGAAGCAAAGCCAGATGTGAAACAGATGCACTACCACCAGAGTTATAGATCACTGATATCAGGTAAGTGCTTTAACTTTGATTAGTGTTGGAATGGGATGGGTGGAGCTGGTCTAGGAGAGGCTATTAGGAGACCTCAGATTCCCAAAGTGATTTCACCCTGGACCCCTATCGGACCCTCCCAGCTCAGCTTCCACCATCCTTATCAAAGTTTAAAGCACTTACCTGATATAAGAACCTGAAACTCCAGCACTGCTGTACTACATTTGTCTTACTTCCAGTTTGTCAAGTAGGTACAATTGCGGAACCTGCTCCAGCACCTGTAGCTCACAGTGTTGTACCACAGTGGATGTCAGCTGCCAAAACTAAAAATATTTAAGCTTAATTTTATTAGGAACTTACTTCAAGAATGATTTTCAACATTAATAGTTTAATATTTGTTACTTACCATTTGGATAGGGTGTTTCACATAAAGTAAGAAATTCGACAATAGGATGATCCATTTCAAGCACTGTAATTGCTTTTCCATGCATGATGGTTAAACTTGGTCTTCTGCAAGCTTTGTCATAAGACAGTCCACCAGAAAATATTATGAATGGTTCACTGCATAGAAAAAAAGTTAATGAGATTGAAAAGTCCTTTAAGATGATACAATATCATAAGACTGAACTAATGAAGAGTAAGTTTGGTAAGGATTATACACAATACAATTTGACAGCAAATATCTTTCTTAGTCCAAAATGTCTCACCCAAATAATTTCCTATTCTACCATTTCCCTTTTTCTAGTTGTAAATTCTCACCATTAAAATTACTAATGAATCAGTCTAAAGGTGATGAGGTGTGTTGGGGAAAAGGTAGAGAAGTTGGGAGGAAACAGAGGTGCTCATCGACTCAAAAAGACATCTCTACACGTATTAGTTGATTCTCCAAACTCCGTATCACTACCATTATATTAAGCTACGTTAATTTATCATATTAACCATTGGCATGCGGGGTCCAAAATTCCTAAGGGATAAAAGAGGCAAATTTCAATATAAAATTAAGTGTGATAATAGCAAGCCCAGAGTGGTAGAAGGTAACATATAAATTCTATGTAATGGAGTTTCTGTGAGAAAGGGTTATGATAAAAAGATGGAGAAATCTAAGAACAAAAAATATGTTTTTCCCAATTTTTCCTTGGGTCAGCCAGTTCTATCTAGCTGCTAAAACTAACATCAAACTTTCTAGGTTCTGTTAGTTGCAAGATACAATTAGATAAATTGTGTAGGGCTGAGATTACTATAAAATACTAGTTGTTAGAAAGTTATAAAATAGGGTCATAATTTTTCACTTTTCTTAAATTAATACTATATCTCTAGTTTATGTATATAAAATAAAATATGTTAATGTAATATTTTAAATAAGCAAATATCAAACTGAAAATACTCTCCAAAAGTTTTTTAAAAAGAACTAGACAATTATTTTACCAAATTCTTTGAGAATATATGCTTCTCTAAATAATTCATTTTTATCTATTCACTAAAGAACCTAAAAAATTCTAAAATTCTTAAGATTCTAAATTCTAATTCTGAGTCTAATTCTAAGAGATTTTAATTCTAAATTCTAAGAATTCAAGATTCTAAAAATCACTTTATAATTCCTTTTCTCATTCATTTCATACTGTACATGGTACTCAACATTACCAATGGGGCATTTGCTAATATTATTAGGGTGGCTATATAACAAGAACAAAAAGAGCTTTTAAAAAAAGTTTCCATTAAAATCTACATATAAAATGTGTATA
This sequence comes from Mustela erminea, assembly GCF_009829155.1. NCBI lineage: Eukaryota > Metazoa > Chordata > Mammalia > Carnivora > Mustelidae > Mustela > Mustela erminea. The sequence continues at coordinate 153,379,877 of NC_045614.1, forward strand.
CTGATTTTTATTTATAATTCTATCTTAATATTTTAACATAAATATTTGAGTTGTAAGCTAAATACGAAAAATACAAAAAATTTATTTTCCTTGAGTCCTATGTTAGTTGATGAGTTAGTCTTGCTTCAGTAATTTGGTGTACAAAATTACCAACCTAGTAATGGTGGTTCTAAGCAGCAAGTTTTTTCCTATAAAATAAATGCTTATATTATTAATACTTCTCCAGATTTAAAAGTCATTTCTAATGAAATTAGTAAGTGTTCTTGCACATTTTTGTGTTGCTTTGTTTTACAACAAATGTCATGACTTAGAAAATATATTATCTTTTCATACATATTGAACTAACTATCTGCTCCAAGTGTTAGTAAGGTCATAAGTATCTATTTTTTCCATGTAAAAGGGGGGGTAAAGTTAATCTCATCTCCCAGTATCCAAATATAGGATAAGAAGCAATTTATTCTTCCTTTTTTTGGTAAGCACAATGGAAAAGATGTCCTTGTTATATTAGAAGAAAGCAAAACCTTTTCTGCTTTTATTATGAATGCATCAGAAAACACTGGGTCTGAAGTTAATTACCGATATATATGCACTTCTCTGTAAGCTACTGAATGACTGAACAAAAAGTTAATTCCTCAGGAAATCACTCATCTATAATTGCATTAGATACTTAATTATCACATTAAATTCTCATAAGTATAATCCTCATTTTATTAATGAGGTTAAATAACAACTAAGCAGAAAAGCCCAAAAGAAAACATAGCTGTCAGATTTCAAAGCCTATTCTCCCAAACAGATTTCAAAGCCTATTCTCCTAAAAAGTACTGCCATTAGCAGATGAGTCTGAGATTAATACAGGTGAAGTTGTTTAGAGGCAAGCAGCTATGGAATGGAAGGATAAAAAATGAAATCCAGGGACGCCTGGGTGGCTCAGTTGGTTAAGCAGCTGCCTTCAGCTCAGGTCATGATCCCAGCGTCCTGGGATCGAGTCCCACATCTGGCTCCTTGCTCAGCAGGGAGCCTGCTTCTCCCTCTGCCTCTACCTGCCTCTCTGTCTGCCTGTGCTCGCTCTCTCTCCCTCTCTCTCTGACAAATAAGTAAATAAAATCTTAAAAAAAAAAAAAAAAAAAAAGAAATCCAGACTCCAAAGCAGATGAGTCTGAGATTAATACAGGTGTAGTTGTTTAGAGGCAAGCAGGTATGGAATGGAAGGATAAAAAATGAAATCCAGACTCCAAAGTACATGTTTTTTACTTCTAGTCTAATGTTTCTAAAACTGTGGAATATAACTTTAAAAATGTTCTGAAAAAAAGTTTTTTTTTAAAGGTTTTATTTTTTTATATGACACACAGAGAGAGAGAGAGAGTACAAGCAGGGAGAGCAGAAGGAGAAGCAGGCTCCTAAGCAGGGAGCCTGATGTGGGGCCTGATCCTATGACCCTGGGATCATGACACCTAATCAACTGAGCCACCTAACCAACTGAGCCACCTAACCAACTGAGCCACCCAGGTGTCCCTGAAAAATAGTTTTTAATTTCAAATTTGACAAACACTAACAAACCATATCTCCCTTTGGAAATTTTATATTTCAGGCCATATAGCAAAGATTCTAAGAAGCTATACAGTAAAGAATCCAATTTGCTTTCATATAACCCAGAATATCTTAGATCTCTCAAATGTATTTGATTATAGATTCCTAATTTTCCATGAATACAGTTAGTGATCAAAGGGACACAATTTGATAAATACTATACCATATCCAATTTACTTTCATATAACCCAGAATATCTTAGATCTCTCAAATGTATTTGATTATAGATTCCTAATTTTCCATGAATACAGTTAGTGATCAAAGGGACACAATTTGATAAATACTATACCATACTAAACTGACCTTTACTATTTACTACAAATGTGTCCTGGTAGACTGATCAGATGGATTACTACCAAAAAATAACTGCCTATATAATTAACAATGTCTTCATACATAAAGAAAACATTAATAAAAATTAAATATTATTTTTTAAAAGATTTTATTTATTTGATAGAGAGAGCCAGAGAGCACAAGCAGGGGGAATATCAGAGAGAGAAGAAGCAGGCTCCCCGCTGAGTAGGGAGCCCAATACAGGACTCCATCCCAGGACCCTGAGATCATGACCTGAGCTGAACGCAGGCATTGAACTGACTGAGCCACCCAAGCACCCCGAAATTAAAGATTATTGACAATACCTTGGATAAATCCCAAAGGCATTATGTTGAATGAAAGAAGATAGGATCAAAATGTTATGTAATATATAACTGTATTTATATGACATCTTAAAAAGACAAAACTATAGTGACAAGGAACAGATCAATGGTTGTCAGGGGTTAGAAGCAGAGAGAAAAGTATGAGTATAAGGACAAAAGGAGAGAATTTTGGGGGTATGGAAATGTTCTGTATTCTTATGTGGTGGTGATTTCAGGCATCTATATATGTGTTAAAATTCACAGTATTGTACACCAAAAGAAAAAAGTATTTTACTGTATAATTTGTAAAATAAATATAGAAAAAGCATTAAATTCTTTTCTCAGTGAAGGCAACAAGATTAAGCAATAAACCATGCAACATAATATAGTACATACTAAAACAAGATTTGCTGAATATTTATGATATTCTGGGTATTGTGTGAAGAAATTTACTTGTGTTATTGTATTGAATCCTAATAATATCCCAATGAAAAAACTACTATCATTCTTACTTAACAGATGGATATACTGAGGCTTAGAGAACTTTACACATGAAGTCTACCAATAGGTGGCCATGATAGGAAGGGATTAAAAGACAAGCAAAAAGTAATTTTTATTAATTACAGAGAACTTGAAAATGTTAGTGGTAGCAGGTAGAGAGATCATTATTCCTTTTTTTGAATAGAATAAATTAATTAAGCAGAGAGGTGACTGGGGACCAATGATTCTTAAGCAGAATGGTTCTTTATCCCTAGAAATGTAAAGCCATTTTGTGAATGGTTGATCTAATATGAATTAAGCAGAACATACCCCTTGCATCCACTACCTATGCAATCCTTTGAGACCCTATTGCTGCAGCATATTTAGTAGAACTCTTCTTAAAGTTCTTGCTCCTGCCACAGCCATCCCAATTTTTGACGTCAAAAGTTTCTACTGTGTACTAGCTGAAGCAGAGATATATCTATTTATTGTCACTTCTGGGGTATGGCCCATTTTACTGTCAGAATATCTTTTAGTACTCAGTTTTGGTGCTCCTCTGCTGTTTAGTCTCTTTGTGTACTGAGCTGTGGAACCACTGCTTGTAAAGGTGACTTTTCTAATACAGTAGTAATCACAACAAACATACACAACGTACTAAAGTGCACAATAAGTGGGATGACAGTAATTATAATCAATAATATATAATTATTTCACATTAGAAATCTGAAGAATTATTTCTACACAAAATTGGGTTACTAATCACTAGAATAACTCATTAAATTAGTATCAGTGGAATAACTTTAACAACGCGAAATGTAATGGTTTTGATGACAACAATAGTAACTTCTTTTTTTGTTTTTGATAACTTATTTTTATCAAGAAACCCACTATGTATCACTCATTAAACTTATGACATTACACACTTTATGCATAATTTCACTTATTCTTCACAAACGTCACAATGAGATAGGTATAATTAATGAGGAAATTAAAATTTAAAAGAGTTAATTTCAAGGTCACATAGCTGTCTTGCCCCATATGCCACAGATCTTAATAATTATGTTACACTGTCGTGACTACAATCCCTGATTCCTAAAGTACCTTCTCTTTACCTTCACCCTTTTCTTACTCTGTGTGTCAATCCTATTATCCCTTAAGACCCATCTCAGTTATTCCCTTTCCCAAGAAGAAATTTACTGATCTCTCTTCACCGTTCTCTCCCCCACTCACTCTCTAGGCTGGGTTAGGTATCCTTTTGTTGTGCTCTTATAGCATATCTCTATAAAAGCACCTCACATGTTACACGGAAACTACTAGTTTATGACCTTACTTCTTCTACTAGACCATAACAGATTCAAAAGCAAGCAGTATTCTCTTTCATTTTAGTACACCAAACAAGTTGCACAGTGTGTAGTAAGTAGCAATAACTAATAATATGTGTACATAATAATAATATATGTATATATAGAAAATGTTTCCACATTAATATACACATATATGTATATATAATATATGTAAAATATTTCCATCCATAATAATTAAATTTAAAATGTTTTAATACTTTAATTTTAGTAGTACAAAACTGTGGTCATTTTTACTACTTATGTTTAGTAACATTCTACTGGACTAAGGAGTTATTGATCTATCACGTGTGTATGTACACACATATATGTGTATATATATATATACTATTGTAAAAATATATATGTTAAGTGTATTTATATACAAAATATATACCATATATTATAGTTTATATATATAAGGTAACTCATTAAAAATGGCCATATTTTTATACTATTAAATCTTTCAAAGAGCAGGTGTCATACATCTATAATACTGAGAATACATTCCACATGAACATGTAAGTAATATAAAGTAGAATTACCCAATTTAGAGTTAAAATAAAATTAAGGTTTAGGCAAGATTTGTAATTATGGTAATTCTGGATGAGAATATTGCCATTAATAATTATTATAAGTAAAAAAAATTCTTGATTTATAGGATGTTTGCTATATATATATATATATATAACCTTTTATTATATATTATTATTCAATTTAATTTTCTATATCTTAAAATATAGTACTATTATATTAAGCTAATTGATATAACTCTTTATTTTTCCAACTAACTATAATCTTTCCAAGTTCAGAATGTAAAATCATGAAGTACAGAGACTTGGTTATGTATTTAATTCTTTCACACGCAGTACCAATAGTTATGCTTCTGCTTAATAATACTAAATGATTGCTACATATAATGTACATGGCCCAAAAATCTGACATTGTTAAATTTAGTGTACATAATATTCATCTGAATATTCATAGAAAGTTAAAATAATTAGATATTCATCATAATATCACAGATACTCATATTAATAAAGAAGTTGCTATTATCAGTGAAGAGGATTTAGCCAATTAATATACTTACATAATTATATGGAACTTTAAATAATACATAATCAGTAAAGTTCATTTTTGTCTCTGTTTCTTATATATATTCCCATATCACCCAAAATAAAAAATGCATACCTGTTTCTACAAGTCTTGTATTCTACTTTTAGGATTGGTTTACAAGATTCAGATTTTCTTCCTTCTCTTTGACTTTTTCCTAAAGAAAGAAAAATGATTTGTTAAATCATATTTAAATTCTATACATCCATGAAAATTCCAAAAATATGACTAAAAGAATATAAAGAAAAAATAAGGTAATTAATGTGTTTTCCATAATAGGATAAATAGAATTCTATGCATTCTAACATATTTGTTGAATTTGTAAACAATCTGTTGAATCTTAACAATTGACTGCTATATAAGCAATAAAATTATTTGTAAACGTACCATATCTAATTGTTCCATATTCTCCATGAATAAATCTAGCCTCATATAGTTATTTTAATTATTTAAGTCTTAAGATTACTTTAGAATTAAAGACACATACACATACATATTTCTCTGCATAATGAAATGCAAAATTATGAAAATCCATACTAGGGCCATTATATATTGTCTATAATACAAGCAAACCCTTTTCGCATGCAAAAAGATTTGCCATTTAAAACTTATAATAGACTATCAAAATCATTGCATTTTCATCAAATTCGTTTAACGGAAAGCCCATTAGACAATGAACACAGATTGTATATTTCAAATATATTTCATATATTTGCATAAAAATATTTTCTTGTAGGGAAATGTTATGTTGTTTAGACTTCACGGATTTTGAAAAATGATCAAAAAGAGTAGAAAATTGAAGTAAAGCTATTTCTGCATATAATGTCTTTCCAGTTGTGATTTTGCCTATACTTCTATGTCTCATTTTGTTAAAATTAAAGTTTTTGAGATATGTTTCTTTTTTATTTTAATAAGTACCCTTATTTATTCTTGTATTGCCACAACTGTTTATAGACACAGATACCTATTATGTAGATAAATGCTTATGTACATTTTTTTTCTTTTTTTTTATTTCCAGCATAACAGTATTCATTATTTTTGCACCACACCCCGTGCTCTATGCAATCCGTGCCCTCTATAATACCCACCACCTGGTACCCCAACCTCCCACCCCCCGTCCCTTCAAAACCCTCAGATTGTTTTTCAGAGTCCATAGTCTCTCATGGTTCACCTCCCCTTCCAATTTCCAAAATCCTTGAGGAGAACACAGGCAGCAACCTCTTTGACCTCAACCGCAGCAACATCTTCCTAGGAACAACGCAAAAGGCAAGGGAAGCAAGGGCAAAAATGAACTATTGGGATTTCATCAAGATCAAAAGCTTTTGCACAGCTTATGTACATTTAAGTTTAAATTTTTCAGGATAGCTTCAGAATGGCACAGTCATAATCCAAATAGGATGTCAAAATAACTTTGTTTAATTTGTTAAAGGGCAGGGTATCAACATGTAACATATTTATCTGCTCCATGGCATGCTTTCTGAATTTGCTTTCTCTTTCTTTTACCCTACATCAACTAAAGAAGTAATCAATAATAAAATATTGGTATAATTATTCACACAGTAAAAAGTTTTTTTTAAAGTATTATATATTTATATAATTAAAGTATTTATATATATATTATGTATTATTTATATATATATTATATATATATTATGTATTATTTATATATATATTATGTATTATATATAAAAAGGAATTGCTGACATTATATGTAGATCATGATGCCTTACAAAGATAGAACTTTGGCTCAGGGACTCTGAACAGTGGTCTTAGGGATAAGAAACAGCTGGTTGGTGATTCCTGGTTGGGTAACATGTGGGAACAAAGAGAACTGAAGGAAATAACACAGGAAAGAAAAAGACTCATTCTCCTCAGTTGATATCTTTTTCATCCATTTCTTCTCTAATAATCGCCAAGCCATAAATCAAATCAAGATAGTATATTTGCTGTTTTATATCTATACGTGTGTGTGTGTGTGTGTAACCAATTATAATTTTTCAATGGATAAACACTAGTATTATGCAATGATTTCAGTAAAAATGAATAATATTCAAATTAATTAATTATTTATTTTAATTTCTAACTCCAATAGTTAATTTTTGGCTGAAAGTTTTCAACTTTGATTATGTTCATTTTCAATAATTGAAATATGTTTATATGTCATGTTATAAAAAATTGTTATAAATATTGCATTTATTGATACTCTTTATGTTCAAAATACTATACTAAATGGCATGGTAAAAAGAAATAACTGACCACCAGGAAACTTAAAATTTACTAGTTTAAGCAAAGCATATATAAACCTTATAATATAAGGTATCCTAAACAAATAAGTGATAGACTTGAAGTATTGAGAATAGTAGGAGTACATGAAGTAGGAGTTAAGAATATTATGGTTTTACTTCATAACAGAAAATTTTACATATTTCTGCAGATGACTTTCTAGAAGCTAGATTAAGCATTAAAAGATAGAACTTGGGAGTTATGGTCCAAGACGGTGACATAGGAAGTCCCTGAACTCACCCTCTCCATAGACATACCAAGTCTATACCTACTAATAGAGCAATTCCTCCTGAAGAAGAACTGAGAGCCAATTGAACAGCTTCTGCACAAGGAAAGATGGAGACCAAAAAGAGAAAGCACAAGAGAGGGAGACATAGTGAAAAAGGGAATCTCTAACACCAACACTGTGAACTACGGTGTGGATGGACAGGACTAACGGACCATGAGCAGATTCATCTGTCCTGGGGTGTAGAAAAAATCCATGGTTTAAAAGGGCAACTAGGATATAAAGGAACCAGCTAAAAGGGAGAGGAGCTGGAAGTCTCTTAAGGCTGGTGGGACTGGGGAACACCACTGTTTATGATCCCCCCTCCACCATAAGAGCAAAGATGGGAGCAGGGTTGAGGTACCATAGCTGACCTCCCACCTCAGCAAGACTTGGGCCCCTAACCCATACCAGACCTTGATGGCCTGTGCCACAGAAAAAAAGTGCCACAGTTTAAGAGTAACTACCATATAAAAGGTCAACCCCTAGAACTTCATCAGATGGTGAGGGAGCTGCTGAAACTTTCTTCTGGCTGGTAAGCAACATGATTTACATTCTCCTCTCCACCTTGATAGTATGAACAAAAGCCATGATCCAGGCACCTTAGCTAGCCTGACACCTCAATATCCCTGGGCCCCTAACTCCCACCAGCACCAGCCATTGCGCCAAGACAGCCCCAGTGCAGTGGACACTGGAACACTCCTGCTCAGTGCTCACTACAGATCAAGCTTTTGCCAAACTAACACATGGACAAGGCACTCCAGAACATTCCGGGCCCACATAATGTTGACTCCAGACAATTTACTAAGCACCCCTTGAATGGAGCACTCCAGAAACCTCTTGTCTATGCCCACTTTGGCTCCAGCTTCTCCACCAGGGCTTCCTCTGCATGGAGCACACTGGGAACCTCTGGCTCACATTTCTGCCTCAGTTCCAGCCTCCCCACCAGCGTTTCCCCTGCATGAAATCACTCTGGGACACCCTAGCTTGCACCAACTTTAGCTTTAGCCATCCTGCCAGGGCACACTATGTATGGAGAGCCCCAGGATGCCCCCACCTCCCACCCCACCCAGCACCCACTTCAGGCTTAACTATCTTGCTTGGGTGTTCTCTGTGTGGAGAGTCCTAGGACATCCCAGCTTGTACCCACTTTAACTTCAGCCATCCTGCCAGGGTAGACTCTGCCTAAAGTCCCAGGATTCCAACCCCCAACACAGCTTACACCCACTTCAGCTGTCCTGACAGGGCATTCTTGTGTGGAGAGCCCTAGGACCACACTGGCCTACACCCATTTCAGTTTCAGCCATACAACCAGAGAGTTCCCAGTACAGAATGCACTAGGACCTATAATACACAACAGCCACAGCTCCAGCAAGCCAACCGAAGTCACCAGGCGCAGTCTACCAGGGGATGACAAAACACAAGATCATTCCTTCAAATCTAGAAGAAATAGCTGTTGCACCTAACTCACAGAAACAAAAAAGTCAAGTTAAGAGGAGACAGAAGAGTATGTTCCAAATGAAAAAAGACAAAATCTCAGAAAAAGAACTAAATGAAACAACGATAAGCAACCTACCTGATAGAGTTCAAAAGTAATGGTAATAAAGATGCTCAATGACAGAAGAGTAGATGAATTCAGTGAGAAGTTTAATATGAGATTAAATATACAAAAAACCATCATTAGAGTTGAAGAATACCATAACTGAAGTAGCAAATCCAACAGAGGGAATCAACAGTAGATTTTAGAAGGTGCAAAAGTAATCTGAAAGACAAGGTAATGGAAAGCAACAAACCTGAACAGCAAAAAAGAAAAAACACTGTAAAAAATGAGGATAGATTAAGGACTACCTTGGACAACATCAACCAAACAAACATCCTCATTATATGCATCTCAGAAGGATAAGGGAGAGAAAGGGGCCCAAAACTTATTTAAAAAAAATAAAAAATAGCTGAAAACTTCAATAACCTGGGGAAGGAAACAGACATCCAGGCTCAGGAAGCAGAGGTCCAAACAAGATTAATCTAAGGACATCCACACCATGAAACATAATAATTAAAATGTACAAGATTAAAGATAAAGCTAAAGACCTAAAAGTGAGACAGGAAACCATCAAAATCCTACAGGAGAACAAAGGCAGCAACCTCTTTGGCTTTGACTGTAGCAACTTCTTACCAGACATGTCTTTGAAGACAAGGGAAACAAAAGCAAAAATGAATTATTGGGGCCATATGAAAATAAAAAGCTTCTGCACAGTAAAAGAAATAATCAACAAAACTAAAAGACAATTTACAGAATGGGAGAAGATATTTGCAAATGACATTATCTGATAAAGGGTTAGTATCCAAAATGTATAAAGAACTTATCAAACTCAACACCCAAAAATCAAACAACCCAGTTAAGAAATGGGCAGAAGAAATTAATAGACATTTTCCAAAGAAGATAGACAGATGGCTAACACATGAAAAGGTGCTCAACATCACTTATCATCAAGGAAATGAAAATCAAAACCACAGGGAGATATCACTTCGCACCTGTCAGAATGTTAACAATACAGGAATACAGGAAACAACAGATGTTGGCAAGGATGTGGAAATATTAGAATCCTCTTACACTGTTGGTGGTAATACAAACTGATGCAGCCACTGTGGAAAACAATATGGAGTTTCCTCAGAAAGTTAAAAATGGAACTACCCTATGACCTATTTGGTATTCACCCAAAAGACACAAAAATACTAATTCAAAGGGACACATGCACTCTGATGCTTATAATAGCAGCAGTATCAACAATATCCAAATTATGGAAAGAGCCCAAGTGTCCGTTGACCAAACACACACACACACACACACACACACACACCAGAATATTACTCAGCCATCACAAAGAGTGAAATCTTGCCATTTGCAATGACTTGGATGGAGTAAGAATGTATTATGCTAAGCAAAAGAAGTCAGAGAAAGATAAATAACATATGATTTTATTCATATGTGTAATTTGAGAAACAAAACAGATGAACATAGGGAAAAAAGAGTAGAGGAAGCAAACCATAAGAGACTCTTAACTATAGAAAACAAACAAGGTTGATGGAGGGAGGCAGGTGACAGATGGGCTAAATGGGTGATAGGTATTAAGGAGAGCACTTGTGATGAGCACTGAGTATTTTTTTTTTTTTTTAAAGATTTTTATTTATTTATTTGACAGAGAGAAATCACAAGTAGATGGAGAGGCAGGCAGAGAGAGAGAGAAAGGGAAGCAGGCTCTCCGCTGAGCAGAGAGCCCGATGCGGGACTCGATCCCAGGACTCTGAGATCATGACCTGAGCCGAAGGCAGCGGCTTAACCCACTGAGCCACCCAGGCGCCCAGCACTGAGTATTATATGTAAGTGATGAATCATTAAATTCTACACCTGGAACCAATTTTACCATGTATGTTAATGAACTAGAATTTAAATTAAAAATTGAAATAAAAAAAGGAAAAAGAAAGACTAAAGATAGAATCTTAAAAGCTGCGAGAGAGAAGCAACTAGTTATGTACAAAGGAAGCCCCAAAAAGCTATCAAGTGATTTTTCAACAGAAACTTTGCAGGCCAGAATTAAGCAGCATGACATATTCAAAGAGCTGAAAAGAAAAAGAAATCTACAACCAAGAATACTCTTTCCAGCAAAGTTATGATGCAGAATTGAAGGAGAAATAAAGGATTACCCAAAGAAAAGTTAAAGGGTCATCACCATTGAACTGGTCTTACAATGAATGTTAAAGGAACTTCTTTTAGTGGAAAAGGAAAGGCTATAACTAGAAGTAAGAAAATCACAAAAGAAAAAAAATGTCATGAGTAAAAGCAAATATATAGTAAAGGTAATAGAGCAATCACTTATAAAGCTAGTTTGAAGGTTAAATGAAAAAAAAATGCAGTTAATTATATCTAAGAAATTAGTGAAGGGGTACAGAAAATAAAAAGATGCAATTATGAGAAAACATACATAAAATGTGAAGGGAGAAATAACATAAAGTTATTTTAGAATATATTCACACTTAAGTGACCATCAAATTAATATTCATTTTAATATACCTAGAATGTTAGATATGAAACTCATGGTAACCACAAACCAAAAACCTATAATACATATACAAGAAATAAAGAGAAAGAAAACCAACCGTAACACTAAAGAAAGATATCAGAAAGAAGAGAAAAAGAAAGGAACAGAGAACTATAAAAACTAACAGAAAACAATTGACAAAATGGCAACAGTAGATACCTATCAATAATTACTTTACATATAAATGGTGTAATGCCCTTATCAAAAGACACAGGGTGGTAGAATAAATAAAAATATAAGATCAACCCATCTGTATGCTGCCTACAAAAGACTCATTTCAAACCTAAATACATATACAGATTTAAAGTGAAAAGATGGAAAAAGATGATGCAAAGGAAAGTGAAAAAAAAGAGGGGGATAACAAAACTTGTATCTAACAAAACAGACTAAAAAAAAAACTTAACAAAAGAGACAAAGAAGGGGATTATGCAATGATAAAGTGGTTAATACAAGAGCCAAAACAATTGTAAATATCTATGTAATCAACATTAGAGCACCCAAATACATAAAAAAGGGAGAAATTGACATTAATACAATAATAGTAAAGGTCTATAACCACTACTTAATACCAATGGATAGATTAGGCAGAAAAACAGTAAGGAAATGATGTTTTTGAATGACTTAACAGAACTATGCAGAACATTCCATCCCAAAACAACAGAATACACATTCTGTTCAAGTGTACATGAAACATTCTCTAGGATAGATCACATGTTAGGCCACAAGACAAGTCTCAATAAATTTAAGATTATTGAAATCATATCAAACATCCTTTTTGACCACAATAGTATGAAACCACATGACAATCATAAGGAAAAAAAAAAAAAGGAAAAACCCAAACACAAGTAGGCTACCAATATGCTACTAACAGCCAATGGGTTAATGAAGAAATCAAATAGAAAATTAATACATGGGGGCATCAGGGTGGCTCAGCTTGCTAGGCATCATAGTCTTGATTTTGGCTCAGGTCATGATCTCAGGGTTGTGAGATGGACCCTCACACTGGGCTTTGTGCTGGTTGGGAATGGAGCCTGTTGGGGATTCTATTTCCCTCTCCCTTTGCTCCTACCTCCCACTCATGTTTACTCACTCTTAAAAAAAAAAAAAAAAGTAGAGGAATAAAAATGAAAACACAGTGGTTCAAATCTTTGATGCAGTGAAAATAGTTCTAAGTGGGAAATTTAGAACAATACAGGCCTACCTCAAGAAACAAAAATAATCTCAATAAACAATCTAATCCTACACCTAAAGGTACTAGAATTTAAGAACAAAGCCCAATGTTAGTAAAAGGAAGAGAATAATAAAGATAGCAGAAATAAATGAAATAAAACTAAAAATCAACAGAACAATCAATGATACTGAAAGCTGTTTCTTTGAAAGGTAAAAAAAAAAATTGATAAACCTTTAATTAGACTCATCAAAACCAAAAAAAGGTAGATCCAAATAAATAAAATCAGAAATTAAAGAGGAGAAATAACAGCTGAAATTGAAGAAATACAGAGGATTATAGGAAACTACCACAAAAATTATATGTCAATGAAGTGGACAAACTTGAAGAAATGAATAAATTCCTAGAAACATAGAAACTTACAAAATTGAATCAGAAAGAAATAAAAATCTAAACAGATCAATTACTAGTAATAAAATTCAATGGGAAATCAAAAAACTTTCAGTAAACAAAAGTCTACATCCAGATTGAGTCACAGATGAATTCTACCAAACATTTGAGGAAGAGGTAATATCTATTCTTCTCAAACTATTCCAAAAGGTAGATAAGAACGGAAAGCTTCTAAATACATTCTATAATGTCAGCCATATTCTGATAATAAAACCAGACAAAGACACTACAAAGAAGAAAACTATGGGGCAAGATCCCTGATGAACACAGATGCAAAACTCCTCAACAAAATATTAGCAAACTACATTCAATGATATATTAAAAGGATCACTCACCATAATCAAGTGGAATTTATTCCAGGGATGCAAAGATGGTTCAATATTTGCAAATCACTCAATGTGATATATCACATTTACAAAATGAAGGATAAATATGATATTATCATCTCAATAGATGCACAAAAAGTATTTGATAAGTTTCAACATAAATTCACAATGAAAACTTTTCACAAAATGAGTTTAGTGGGAATATACCTTAACATTACAAAATAGATACATAACAAAAACCACAGGTAACATCATACTCAATGGTGAAGAACTGAGATCTTTTCCTCTAAGATCAGGAACAAGACAAGGCCGTCCACCCCTGCCACTTTTTAACATAGTAGAGGAGGTCCTTAGCTGCAGCAATCAGACAAGAAGAAGCAATAAAAGCCATCCAAACTGGGAAGGGAGAAGTAAAATCGTCACTTTGCAGATGTCATGACAGAAAATTCTAAACCTCCACCAAAAAAATATTAGAAGTAATAAATGAATTAAGTAATGTTGCAGGGTACACAATTAATATACAAATATCTGTTGCATTTCTATACACAAATCATGAAGTAGCAGAAAGATAAATAAATAATAATAATAATACATACATACATACATACATATGATTCCACTTAGACTGAAAAGGATGAAATACCTAAGGATAAATGTAACCAAGGAGGTGAAAGGCCTGCTCTGAAAACTACAAAACATGATGAAAGAAATTAAAGATGACAGAAACAAATATATTTCATGCTCATGGATTGAAAGAGTAGCATTAAAATGTCCTTACCACCCAAAGCAACTGACAAATTCAATGATTCCTATCAAAATTCCAGCAGCATTTTTCACAAAACTAGAACAAACAATCCTAAAATTTGTCAAGCCACAAAAGGTCCTGAATTGCCAAAGTAATCTTGAGAAAGAACAACAAAGCTGGATGTATCACAATTCCAGATTTCAAGATTTACTACAAAGTTGTAGTAATCAAAACAGTCTGGTACTGTCACAAAAACAGACACACAGTCCAAACAGAATAGGAAGCCCAGATATAAAACAGAAATGGATCGTGCTTATATGGTCCATTAATCTATGACAAAGGAGACAAGAATATCCAATAGGAAAAAGTCTCCAAAAACAATGTTAGGAAAACTGAACAGCTGTATATAAAAGAATAAAAGTATATCATTTTCTCATGCCATAAACAAAATAAACTCAAAATGGACTAAAGTCCTACATGTGAGACCTAAAACCATAAAACTCCTAGAAGAAAATCCAGGCAGTTATCTCTTTGATGTTGGCTTTACCAACATTTTTCTAGGTATGTCTCTGTAGGTAAGAGAAACAAAACAAAAATAGATTATTGAGACCACACCAAAATAAAAGGCTTCTGTACATTTAAGGAAACCACCAACAAAATGACAAGGCAATTTACTGAATGGGAGAAGATATTTGCAAATGATATATCTGATGATACATCTGATAAGGGTTAGTATCAAAATATATTTAAAAAACCAAAAAAAAAATATATAAAGATATTATAAAACTCAACACAAAAAACAAAACAAAACAAAAAAACAATCTGATTGAAAAATAGGCCAGAAGACTTGAATAGACCTTTTTCCAAAGAAGACATACAGATCGCCAACATCACTTATCATCAGAGAAATGGATATCAAAACCAGTCAGATGTTAGCTTACACCTGTCAGAGTGGCCAGAATAAAAAAGACAAGAAATAACAAGGGTGTCAAGGGAAATAGACCCGAGTGCACTGCTGGTGAGAATGTAAACTGGTGTGGCCACCATGGAAAACAGTATGGAGGTTTCTCAAAGAATTAAAAATAGAAATACCATATAATCCAGTAGTTCCACTACTTGGTATTTACCCAAAAAACACAAAAACACTAATTCAAAAAGACATATGTTTCCCTATGTTTATTGCAGCATTATGTACAATAGCCAAAAAAATGGAACTGTCCATCCATAGGTGAATATATAAAGAAGATTTTGTGTACACACACACACACACACACACAATGGAATATTGCTCAACCATAAAAAAAATCACATCTTGTTATTTGTGACAATGTGGATGGACCTAGACAGTGTTATACTAAGTGAAAAAAGTCAAGAGAAATGCAAATATCATATGATTTCACTAACATATAGAATCTAAAAAACAAAACAAATGAACAAACACACAAACAAACCCAGATTGAAATACAGAGAACTGATGGTAACCACAGGTGAGGTGGGTAGGGGATGAGTGAAACAGATAAAAAAGGTTAAGAGGTACAAACTTCCAGTTATAAAATAAATATATTATGAAGATGAGAAGTATAACATAGAAAATATAGTCAATAATATTGTAATAATGTTGTAATATAATATAATGTAGTAATATTGTAATAATTGTAATGGTGATGAATGGTAACCTCACTTATGGTGGTGAGCACAGCATGACATATAGGGTTGTTCAATCTCTATGCTGTACACCTGAAACTAATATTGTATGTTAATTATACTTCAATTAAAAAAAAGTTATATATGAATTTTCTACTTCACAGAGGGTAAGCACCCCAAATCCTATGTTGTACAAGAGTTGACTGTATAATGAACTGCTACAACACCATAATAATAATTAAAAAAAAAAAGAAATTTGTAAATGGGCAAAGGAACTAAAGCAATGTTTCTCCAAAGAATATTAGAAATGAAAATAAGCACATGACCAGATATTCAATATCTTTATTCAGTAGGGAAATGCTAATCAAAACTATAATAATATATTACTACATATCTAGTAGGATGGCTGTAATAAAAGATAGATATTAACAAATGTTGATAAAGAGGAAGAGAAGTTGGAAACCTAATATTGCTTGTGAGTATGTAAAAGCCTGAGGACTTTGGAATATAATTTGACAGTTCCTTAAAATGTTAAATATGAATTGTTATATGATCAAGTAATTCTATTCTTTGATATATACCAAAGAGAAATGAAAATATATGCTGGCACAAAAGTTACACATAAACATTCACAGAAAAATTATTCAGAATTGTCAAAATATGGGAACAACCCAAATGTCCATCAGGTGATGAGTAGATAAAGAAAAGTGGTGTATCTGCACAATGGAACAGTATTCACCAATTAATAGATTTGCTATGCTGGAGGAGTAGGGATGGAATGACTATTAATGAGTATGGTGTTTCTTTTGGGGATGACAAAAATATTCTAAAATTAGATTTTGTTGATGGTTGCATAACAAATGTACTAAAGTCACTGAATTATACACTTTAGTGAATTGAGAACTATATTTCAATAAATTTGTATTTTTTTTAATAGGAGTTTAAGTTCTCTGAAGTGTAACATAAAACTACAGACAAGGGGTACCTGTGTGGCTCTTTCAGTTAAGCATCTGTCTACAGCTCAGGTCATGATCTCAGGGTTCTAGGCTGGAGTTCTCTGTCAGGATCCATGCTTAGTGGGGTGTCTTCTCCCTCTCCCACTGCACCTCCCCCAGCTCGTGCTCACTCTCTCTCTTTCAAATAAATAAACAGTATCTTTTAAAAAAATACAAATTCTTTCTTTACTATTTATCTCTCAGCATTTATAGTTAAACAACAATGTTTTTTGGGATCTCTAAGTTTAACTTGTTTTTATTGTTGTTAGCTCAATGACATATTAAAAACAATTATTTCATTTCAGTAAGTATTTATTTCAGCAATAATTGTTTAGGGCATCTAACCTTCCAAACTGCCTGTAATTGACCATTACTCCTTGTTCAAATATTTTTTCCTATTTTCATGTTTATTTTTGCTACACATAAGCTCATCTAATTTTTAAAGCCTATTATTTTTCTTGGGAACAAACTGAATTTTGAATTAATATGTGGGGAGCTAACATCTCTATAATAACTAACCTGCCCATGCATACATAGGGTATTTTTTTCATTTTTCAGATTTCTTCATGTCCTTTAGCAGACACTGTTATTTAGGACACTGTTATTTTAAGTTTAATTTCCAGGTATTTTTGTGGATGCTATTTTTTAAAATGGTTTTATCCATACTCTGGTTTCTCTTCAGGTTGCATAAATCTTTCTCCTTTTTAAATGGTTTTATCTACCCATCATATTTTGTTCTCTATTTATCTACTCATCATATTTTGTTCTGTGTACAGAGTTTTCATGTTATACTTAATAGTATTCCTAATTAGTTTCATTTTTTTTAGCTGTACAATTACATTATCAAAAAATAATTATAATTTTGAATTCTCTAAACTTTTAAATATCATATTTCTTTTTCAAGTCTAAATAAATGGGATAATATTTTTAGGAAAATGTTAAATAACAGTGATAATTGTTGACATCTCTGTCCTGTTTCTGAGCAACAATGTCACTATTAAGTATTAGATGTGATTTGGTTTAATATCATGTGTGTAGAATGCATGTGTATGTGTATGCATGTGTTTAGCTGAGGGCATTATAACTGAAGAATAAGTATTTGAAGCCATTAAAACCTACTGTGAAAGAAAAATAATGTCTGTAGTACTAGTGAAAACCAGCTACAACAAGGGCAATGTCACCACGGTACAAATCTCAAGTGAAATAGGTATTAAGTAAACTAGTCTGTGACCACCCTCCCTCTTTTTCTTACTACTGTTCAATAATCTGAGTTTCAGACAAAGCTTACTTTTGTAGTATAGAAAATATCGCTTTGTAGAAAAATGATGAATCTAGTTATCGCTTCCCAGTTTAGGAGACACATGGTAGGGAGGAAGGGGGTAACAAAATATATTCTATAATATATACAACATAATATCCATAATATGTGTTATACATTTCCAATTATTAGATATGTGAAGTAGGAAAATGTGAGCTATTCTTATGAACAGAGTCCAACTTCCGGGGAAGCAGATTTTGGTATCATCAAACAAAGATTTAAAGCAGTGATTATAAATAACGAAGCTCAATATGGAAAAAGAAAGGGAAAGGAAAGGACAGGTAAAGAAAGAAAAGGACTCATAATGACTAAAAAGAAGAAATCTCAGCAGAAAAACAGAAAAAATAAAAAGGTAGCAAGTGGAATAAATATCTAATAACTTGGGGTGCCTGGGTGGCTCAGTGGGTTAAAGCCTCTGCCTTTGGCTCACGTCATGATCCTGGAGTCCTGGGATCAAGCCTCACATCAGGCTCTCTGCTCAGCAGGGAGCCTGCTTCCTCCTCTCCCTCTGCCTGCCTCTCTGCCTGCTTGTGATCTCTGTCAAATAAATAAAAAAATAATCTTTAAAAAAAATAAAATAAAAATAACTTAAAGGGGACGCCTGGGTGGCTCAGTTGGTTAAGCAGCTGCCTTCGGCTCAGGTCATGATCCCAGCGTCCTGGGATCGAGTCCCACATCGGGATCCTTGCTCCGCAGGGAGCCTGCTTCACCCTCTGACTCTGCCTTCCACTCTGTCTGCCTGTGCTCACTCTCGCTCGCTCTCTCTCTGACAAATAAATAAATAAAATCTTTAAAAAAAAAAAAAACTTAAGGGTTTAATAGTTGAATGGATATTACAGAGGAAAAGAGCAATTAAATTGATGATAGATCAGTGGGAATTATCCAGTTTGAAATTCAGAGATAAAAATGATTAACAACAACAACAACAAAGAGAGGCTCAGAAACAAGTGAGACAATAGTAAAAATTCTACCATACAGGTAACTGGTGTCCCAGAAAGAGGAGTAGAGAGAGGTTGGAGCAGAAAAATATGTTTGAAAAAAATATAAGTCTGAAATTTTCCCGAGTTTTATGAAAGATACAAATTTATAAGTGTATGAAGCTCTGTAGCTCAGTAGAACTCTAAATAGAATGAACTTGAAGAAAACAAACTAGGCATATCATAGCCAAATTGTTGGAAATAAAAGTTACAAAAATTTTGAAAGTAGCCACTGTAAAATGACACATTATACACAGGGGAACCAAAACTCAAAACACCACACATTTCTCACAAAAGAAACTATGTAAACCAGAAAACAGTGGAGTATTTTTAAAGTGTTCAGCACCTTAAAAACAACATGCACACATACAAACTGTGAACCTAGAAATCTACATTCAGCAAAAACGTTCCTCAAGAATAAAAGCAAAAAAGAGGAATTTTTAGATAAAGGAAAGCTAAGTGAAATGCTAAATGATGTTTCTGTACCTTCAGAACAAATGAAATTATAAAAAATTATAAATATAAAGTTATATTAAAGGAAATAATAAATAAGAGAAAATACAAAAGAATCTATTCCTTTTAATTAAAAAATGCTTAAGACTACTTAAAGCATAAATTATAACAATGTATTTATAAGTAATACATATAACTATTGCAAAAGTAAATAAAAGTAAATAAATATATATGATCTTGAAGCTTCTGCATTTTTTGGTAAAGTGCTACAATGTTAACTCCAATAGACTGTGAAAAGTTAGGAAAGTAGGGTAGGGTAGAGTAACTGACCCAAAACAAAAGTTCTGAAGATAAAACACCTGCGTGTAAATTAAAATGGAATTCTAATATAAACTTTCAAATAATCCAGAAGGCAAAAAGGGGAGGAAAAGGGAACAACAACAACAACAAAAAGATCGAAACAACAAAACAAATAGTAAGTTGGTATGCTTAAATCCAATTCCATCAATAATTACATTTAATGTTAACCGACTGAACCCTCCAACCAAATGTTATAAAACTGAATAAAAAAGACCTGACTATATGCTCTCTATGGAAAACCTAATGGATTCCTAACAATTAAGCCTCAAAAATACATGAAACAGAAAGGACAGAAATAAAGTAAAAAATAGATAATTCTATAATTATTAGGAAATTTTAATACCACACTCAGAAATTGAAAGCCCTAGTCAAATATCAGTAAAATCAGAGGACCTAATTAATGCTATCAGCCACCTTGACCTACTTGACTTAAAAAGTATATAAAGCAGAAATGAACAAAATTACAGGGAAAAATCCGTAATAATAGAGATTTTGACTTACCTCTCTCAAAATTGAAAAATCAAAGAATAAAAACTGAGCAAAGAAAAAAAGTTTGACCTTTGTGTAACAGGAAATGTACATTTTCTCAAGCATTCTTGGAACTTCATAGTAATTAATTGTGTATGTATAATTTAAAGCAAATCACAGTAAATTTTGTAGAACTAGTATCATGCCACATTCTCTGACTACATTTAAAAATTTATAACAAAATATATTTTTAGAAATTAGAAAACAAATGTCTAACTCATAGAAATTAGAAAATATAGTGTAAATATAATTTCTATAATTAGAAATTAGAAAATACCTCCAACTGAATATTAGTGAAAATTACACATTTTTAATAAAATAATATCAAAACTTATAGGATACAGCTAAAGTACTACTTAGAGAAATTTTTATTTTCT
Source organism: Mustela erminea (assembly GCF_009829155.1). NCBI lineage: Eukaryota > Metazoa > Chordata > Mammalia > Carnivora > Mustelidae > Mustela > Mustela erminea. Next base: position 153,401,018 of record NC_045614.1, read on the forward strand.
AAAATAAGAATAGCTGAAATGAAATGTAACAGAATGAACCATAAGAATATGTCAAAATCACTGATATTTGCTTTAAATCATGGGTAAGACTGCAGGAATTTAATCTGCTCTATATGAGATATAGATGCTGATGTTTTCAACAACCTGTGAACAGAATTTCATCTTCTTCAACAAGAAATCAGAATTGCAGTTGACCCTTGAATAGCATGGGTTTGAACTGTATGACTCCATTTATACATAGTTCTTTTAAAGGTTTTTATTCAAATTTTAGTTAATTAACATACAGGGTAATATTAGTTTCAGGTGCACAAGCTACTCTGGAAAGCAATATGGAGTTTCCTCAAAAAATTAAAAATAGAACTACCCTACAATCCAGCAGTTACATTACTAGGTATTTAGCCAAAGAATACAAAAATACTAATTCAAAGGAATAGTTTTTTTAAAATAAATAGTAAATATATTTTTTCTTCCTATTATTTTCCTAACAACATTTTCTTTTTTACGGCTTGCTTGATTGTAAGAATACAGTATATGATAGACATGACATATGAAATGTGTGTTAATTGTGTTTATCACCAAGGCTTCTAGTCAACTGTAGGCTATTAGTAGATAAGTTCTGGAGGAGTCAAAAGTTATATATAGATTTTCAACTGCATGAGGATAAGTGCCCCATCCCCCATATTGTTCAAGGGTTAACTGTATAGAAAACAACCCAGACTGATAAATATGGATATGGTGAAACATATGCAAATAAGAAATATCCAATCAAGCCAAAAAGAAATTGCATAAAAGTTGACTGTTGAGAAGAATTGAAGTAGAAAAATTATGAATAAATCATATTTTACACATAAAAGTAAAAAGCATAAGGAATGGGGGTAAGGGGTGGGGAGAAGAAGTAAACTCATCATAGAAACAAATAATTCTACCTGAGTGGGATATATAGCAAACACCTATCCAAGGTTTCCATAATGTCAATCTTTAAATGAAGCATCTAAAACTTCGTGTGTAAAAGCAACGTAATCTCTAAAGCCGTTAGGTTAAATGTTATAATAATTTAGTCATTTGAAGGTGAAGCATGCAACAAAAAAAGGCATGGTATAAAAAAGGGTAAATGAACACAAGATGAAATAATTTCATCTTGTGATTTATGGGTCACCATAAAAAACATAATACAAAATTTTACAAATGTGATACTATAATAAGTGCTCAGAAACTATAAAATAGGATGTGTTTGATTAACTACTAGGATTTGACCTCTCTATTCTTATAAACAACCAATGGTATAATGGAAATATAGAACTCAGATCACCACTAACATTCTCAGAAATAATATGGTCATCAAATAAAAAATATTTATTCATTTGAACTTTTTGTTCTTTCCAGTTAGGTGGAACATAAACAATAAATAAATAACTCCTTTTGATAAGAAAGTTAATAAAAATTCAATCTACAGCAAAAACCATAGTTCTCACCTTTGGTGGAATCAAATGGTAGAAATGGAAATAAATGAGAGAATCTAGAAACTGACAAACTATAAAATAGTATAGGAAATAGGTCTGAAAGTCAGATCTATATAATGTCATTCTCACTACCTCCTTAACCCTAAGGACTGCTTCAGATACATCAACCATCCATTCTGCAATTTTTGCTTGGAAAGGTCTTTATAAAAGCATCACAAAGTAGGAAAGTGGATAAACAGGGAGAGTGGTATAATGAGGGGATCTGAAGGAGATATAGAAAGGTATTTAGAACCTGAAGGTATATCCTATCACTTTCTTCCAAACACACTGATACCACCTGTTTTACTTCAAGTCAAGGCACTGTATCTCCAGAGTTTATTTCTTTTAAAAGCATACACCTTACCATGTGGAATTGTGGTCTGGAAAGGACGACTTGGGCTTTTCAGGTTCCATAAGGTCAAGCTACCATCTGAATGGCTGCACATGAATTGTTTGCCCTCATGATGCCAATCAATTGAATGAATAGCCTAATGAAATAATAATTAAAGACAAGTAGGAGGGGGAAAGTTGACATGTTATAGCATTCTATATTCCAAAGGAAAAATATTCTGAGGTAAAATTATTATATCAAAAATACTTAAGAAACATTAATAATTTTTCTGACCCAGATCATACTATCGTCAGCTTCAATCCTCTATAAGCTTATAGAAGACTACAGAAACTCATCTCCCGAGAGAAAGAAAAGTTCAGTACATTTCATAATGTCATTATAGCCTAGAACTTTTTGTTGTAAATTCTATGTCCTTCTTGTATCCTATATGATCCTTTGAAAAGTTATTTACATAAAAGCAAAAGTAAGGTTATAAGAAGATAATTTCTGGAAAGGTAGAGGCTTACTTCCACTTAAAGTAGCCAATTTAAGTAATAATTTACATCAAGAGCTACTATCTGAGGCTTACTATGTGCCAGTTCCCTTGCCAAAGTATTTATGTTAACTCTTTTAATTTTATAAAGCAGGTACTATTTTTTTTTTTCCAATTTACACATGGTGAAATAGGCCTAAAGAAACTGATATGCATTCCCAGGTCACACAATTCAAAGCCAGCTTCTATCTAACTACACAACCCATAATCTCAATCAATGTATTACCCTAACATATGCTATTTATATGGCAATTTAAGGTTTAAGCAAGAAAAGTTCAAAAATTCTTTTGTAAATTTACTCGGAAGATATGAGTTACATAAAATTTAAAAGTAATTATTCCATTTCCATATATTGTTTTATTCCCAGTGGTAGCACAATGCTTTGCATAAAGTAGATACTCAATATCTATTGAATGAATAAGTAATGTCATTACATATTCCCACTTTGTATTCTTTCTAAACCATGAAGTTTATTTGGTCTTTCAGTAATGTGTGAATCACAATGAGAGAAGCTCTAGAAGACATAAAAGCTGAATAGATGTATACAATGTTACCCTTTACTTAAAGGAACTTTCAAAACTGCAAGATAAGGAAGACTGAAATAAATGAATGTTAATAATATTGTTCAGAACTTCTAAGATTTAGTTTTTATGTATATATACACTATACTAACCTAAAATATGTGTGTTTAAAGCTATTATTTGTTTTCTAAATAATAAGTATTATTATTTAGGGTTACAGATAATTGTTGGCTAGAGTAATCATTAGACATATCATAAAGGACATAGGATATGAGCTGTACCTCAAGATAAGTAAGATTAGTTAAATGAAACAGATAACATGAAACTCTGGGCTTATGTTTTCTCTCACTGTATTCTTCATTACTAGGTAAACACTTCTTTTTTTTTTTTGGCCAGCATTCAGTAGAGACAGAAAGAAAACACTTGTCATCTTCTTCTTTGCTTATTCTCACTTTTATAGATGGCTCAGTGGAAATGCCACTTAAGGCTTCTTCTATGTGTTAAACTTGATGAACCTCAGTCAATTTAAAGTTCTCTCAGACTGCTCTGCTACGAATGGTGTGGGCAGAGAGAGAATCTCCAGTCTTAACCCTTCTTCCTATCTTACTGAATTTCTACCTATTAAAGAAGACAAATAGAAAAATAACAGCTACAACACAAAAGCAAAATAAGTTCCATAAAAGAAGTATACTTATTGTACAAAAGAGTAGGCATATAAAACCAGCTTGCTATTAGAGGGCGTCAGTCTATTACTGAAGAGCTGGATTTGAATAAATTTAATGGATAAGTATCCAATTCTTTTAACTTCATTATACCCTACTCCTTTTTTTAAAAAGAGCTTTAAGAGTTTACTAAACATACACACACACGCACGCGCACACACACACACACAAATACAACTAATTCAAGAAGAATTTTAAAAGATAGAAAACAAAATATGGAAGATAAAACACTAGTTGGTTTGGTTAACTCATGGCTGTGATCGAGTTTCTCCAAAACAAAAAAAGAGAAAGAAAACCCAAAAAGCTGGGTACCAACATGAAAAAAGGAAAAACAGCAGCTACTCAAGGAATTAAAAGGCTATATCCTCATATCAAACTCTGAGGGTTTTCTCTGTAAGAGATTATTTAGAAATATTGATGTAATAAAATAAACATTTCACAGCTGATATGTAAATTCATATAGTTATTTCTGAAAATTATCTTGGATTTACAAAGCAAAACTTTCAATTCATCTATGGCTATTCAAGGGGCTACTTTCGTAGTTGAAATAGTTTTACAGTGGCTACAAAGTTAATGGGATTTGATATGCAAAATAGGAAAGAAAGGAGTTCATGATAAGGAATTAACTGGAGCAAAGGCTTTAAGGTAGGAAATAAATAATATGTTTAGGAAATAGTAATATGTCTGAAGTGTGAGGAGTGTATAGAAGCATACACTGCATTAAACTAAAGGGAAAAGATAACATCAGGGCCTTGAATCTCAAGTAGAGGAAAAAAAAAAACTTGTATTGTTGATAACTGGGAGCCATTCAGAGGTTCTGAGGTAGAGAATTATATGATCTATGGCTTAAAATGATAATCTTATTAGTGAAAGATACTGAAAAGGTAAGATATCAGAGGAAATGCAATTAGTTAAAAGGCTACCATAGTCTTTTAGGCAAAACGTAACAACCTAGACTAGGACATTGAATGTGGGACTGAAAAAAGAGAAGAAATGAATGAGGGACAGTATAAAAACAGAATTAAGAGACTACAAAACTGATAGCATATGAGATATAGAGAAGAAAGGATCAAATATGACTCTACGAGGGCACCTGGGTGGCTCAGTGGGTTAAAGCCCCTGCCTTTGGCTCAGGTTGTGACCCGAGGGTCCTAGGATCGGGCCCCACATCGGGATCTCGGCTCAGTGGCAAGCCTGCTTCCCCCTTCTCACTCTGCCTGCCTCTCTGCCTACTTGTGATCTCTATCTGTAAAATAAATAAATAAAATCTTAAAACACACACACACACACACACACAAATATGACTCTAATGGTTACAAACAAATAATTTTGAAAAAATTTAAGAATAAAAACTTTTTTTAAATTTAAAATAAAAAAAATTTAAAACTGAAAAAGAAAACAGAAAAGTTTTAGGTCTTTAAGTATAAATTCAGTACCAATGAGATATTTATCTGGGCTTATGCAATAGATCATTAGATATATGGATCAAGAGGTTAGGGGAAAAGTAAAGGTGAGAGATACAAGGACTTCAAATTTATTAGAATAAAAATTTATATTTGAAATGATGGGAGAAGATACAAATGCAACCTGGAGGTGAAATGAAGAAGGTAAAGACATAAAATACTCGAGTATCTATAATTTAAAGGAAAGCTAAGGAAAGAATCAGTGATGGAAAAAGGAAGGGTGAAAAATGAGGTAGAAAGACAAAAACAAGGGAAGAAACCATTTTGGGGAAGAAATCATTTTTAGGAAGGAGGGGCTGATGTAAAACCACAGGTTTAATGAGGAACTTAAAAGACTATGAATGGGTAACTATGTATAGTAATCAAGAGATCACTGTATTGTAATCAAGAGAAACCACTTCATAATAGTATTAAGTGAATTGGGGGAAATCAGAGGGGAGATGAACCATGAAAGACTATGGACTGAGAAACAAACTAAGGGTTTTGGAAGGGAGTGGGCTGAGGGGATGGCTGAGCCCTGTGGTGGCTATTAAGGATAGCACGTATTGCATGGAGGACTGGGTATGGTGCATAAACAATGAATCTTGGAACACTGAAAAAATAAAATTAAATTTAGAAAAAGAAAAGAAAAAGAATTTTCTAAATATGAGAGGTAACGTGCTGAAGAAAGTTTTAAAAGTTTGGCAGTAAAATCATGTATATAACTAACTCCTAAACTCCTAAAATCATGTATATAACTAACTAACTAAAATGATAGGATGTATAATTATGCATTAAAGTAAATAGATTGTATGCATATATACATGTATATGTGTAAGTCAATATTTAAAACTATTTCTAGGTATAAAGTAGGTATAGTGTAGTACTCTACTTACTTAAATATCACTAATGCTTATTTAAACACTTCATTGCAAAATTACTTTCACTCACTTTTTAAGGTTAGAAAGTCTTCCTTTTACAGTGTTTTAGGCCACAAAAAAACTAGTTGAGGGGCACCTGGGTGGCTCAGTGGGTTAAGCCTCTGCCTTGGGCTCAGGTCATGATCTCAGGGTTCTGGGATGGAGCCCTTTATTGGGTTCTCTGCTCAGCAGGAGACTTGCCTGCCTCTCTGCAAACTACTTGTGATTTCTCTCTCTGTCAAATAAATAAATTAAAAAAGAAGAGGAGGAGGGGGAGGAGGGGGAGGAGGGGGAGGAGGAGGAGTAATAGTAGTTGTAGTAGTAGTAGTAGTAGTAGTAGTAGTAGTAGTAGTAGTATTTTGGGCATCTGTGGGTTAAAGCCTCTGCCTTCGACTCATGTCATGATCCCAGAATTCTGGGATCGAGCCCCACATCGGGCTCTCTGCTCAGCAGGGAGCCTGCTTCTTCCTCTCTCTGCCTGCTTCTCTGCCTACTTGTGATCTTTCTCTGTCAAATAAATAAATAAAACCTTTAAAAAACAAAAAACTAGTTGTTTTATCATTTTCTCTGTATGTCCTTTTTAGAAGACCTACTCTTTCCAATTGGTTATTAAGATAATATTTGTACTCTTATCTAGTTACTAGTCTTAAGAGAGGAAGCAATATCTAATATCATCTTTGTATTTTGTATTTTAATAAAAGAAAAATCTAGCTTAGCTCCCTAGGACCTTCTTTCCTTATGATTCAAGATGCCCTAGAAGTTGATCACAAAGAGCATAATTATAAGACATCACCTGCCAGAATATTTTCCACCAGTCATTACCAGATTATCCAATTGCTGTATCATTTACCACCGAACTCTTTCTCACTACAAGAAGTATCTTGTATATACCATAAAATCTTAGTTTCCCAGAACTCTTAAGAAATGAATTGGGGGTGTGTATACTTATGAGATATCCAAAGGCATATATCTTTAAGCACCAAAACTTAAAAATGCAACTGTTATGAGGGGATGGGAGGTGGCACACAAAGAAATGTGTTTTTAAAAATTTTTTTCTTTCTATTATATCAGAGGTGCCTTAAATTCTTCTGCATTCTTCTCATATAAGTGCAGGTGATACCAGATAATGATTATTGGCCTGTATTTTCTTCCTATCTCTCCTTACTTTACCATTTTTTAAATTGAATTAAGAGTTTACATGATCACATTTATTCCCAAAATTACAAGAGGTAATTACACTTTTTCACTTTTTGCCCCAGTCTATCTTCACATTAACTTCCTCTGAATGGGGAAATCCTTAATGGCCTAGAATCAATCTTTGAACAACTAAAGTAAAAACCTAATTAAATCTCAACTATGTACAATAAAACTCACTTTAAGATCTTACCCTTGTTATTAAGGTTTACCATTTTCAAAATCAATATTTATTCCGAGAAGGGAAGTATTATATGATAAGGCCTTTCAAACTTATCTCTTAAGTTTTCTGTCACAGAAAAAGAATTTTCTAAGAAAGGTGTGAATACTGTCTTTAAAGATTTTAAGGACATTGAGGCAAGACATAATAACCATATAACCTAACGTAAGCAAAAAGAGAGGTACTAAGCATCAATGTAAATTTAGATGCCAAAAAGGACCCCAAAATAGTCAATCAAGGCAGAATTCTCATTCAGGAGAACAATCCAGAGTTGGAACCCGGGCAAATGCCAGCAGGCAATATGAAACACTGGGTCAGACCCGAACAGTTACCCAATGTTAAAAATATTTGTAACATACAAAGCTTACAAGTAGAAAACAGGTACAAAGTCATAATATTCTTTTCAAATTATTCAGTAGAAGTGACTTACCTCATCATAATAAACTCTTAGTTCTGCTCTTTTAGATTTCAAGTCCCAGAATACTACAGTACCATTTTCATAACCTATCAGCAGCTGGAAAACATTAGAATAATCATTTTTATAATTCTAACATTAATTTTAACTTGTTCCAAATAAAGTTTAATGTTAATACAATAAAGTAAAATCATACTGTAAAATACAATTATATTTAGAATGCCAATTTTTCCAGAACCTGAATATAGATATCCTACATTTAAAAAAAATGGCAAATAAACTCTGCTTCAATAAATATTCCCAATGAAATCATCCTCATTCCCAATTTTCAAGAGAAATTGAGGAAATGTGTGTGTGTGTGTGTGTGTGTGTGTGTGTCTGTATGTATACACATATGTACATAAAATTAAATAAGAAAATTGGAACAAAAGAAAAATGGGATAGAAAATGAAGATGAAATAAAGGATGAAATGGGATAACTTTAATAACCAATGTATATGCAATTCAGTCCTATGCATTTAAAAAATATGGCATACATTTGGCTTATTTCTTTATATTAAAATCCTATTTTCTCTTTGACTTATGTCAGTATATTAAACTGGTGATTTATGAACCCTCAGAAGTGGATAAGGTATTCTAGAGATTTGCATCATTAAAAATGGTTATTTATTTATAAATCAATAAATAAGACAACAAAATACTTGGGTTCATTTTAAAATAGAAGTATTTGAGAGAAGATAATGATTAATAGATAATCATATTCAAGATTCACTCAGTTAAATACTGCTAGCCATGTAGATGATTTTTATTATCATATAATTCTGAGTTATATTTGTAGTTATCTTTTATTAAATTTACTGTATCATTAGTTTAAAAACACAGGAAGGTTAAAAAGATTATCAAATAATGATAAATGATAAAATTTCAAATGATATATCTGATAAGGGGTTAATATCCAAAAAGAATATCAAATAATGATAAAAAAGATTATCAAATAATGATAATAATGATAAATAGTGATAATATTCAGGCAGGCCCATGAATTTGCCTTAAGATGATTTTCCTGAAATCCGTTAGTAGTATTTCTCTGATGAAAATTCCTACACAATGCATAAAAATGTTCCAATAATTCCAAAACACTAGTGGTAAAAATAGAAAATAGACAGTGGCAACTGGACATAATAAAATAAAATAAAATAAAATAAAATAAAATAAAAAAAGAAAAATTTACTCCTAAAAAGAAATAAAACAAAATAAAATAAAATTGATGTTTAAAACATCAAAAAAAAAAAAAAGGTAAGGGGATTAAAAAAAAAAGAAAAAGAAAATCGTGTGGTGGTTGTAAGCTACTCCTATATAGCATCCTGAGACCTAACCATTTACCTGAACATTTTATAACAGAACACAAAAATTGACAAAAACAAATGAGCTAGTTTTAAAAGGAAATTTAAAAATTCCAGCTAACAGGTCATGAAGTCAATGTATATTTTTTGAAGTTTTAACATATTTAAAGATTTTATTTTTACTATTTTTTATCTTTATTTTTTAACCAACATTTTTTAAGTATAGTTGATCCAGAATGTTACATTAGTTTCAGATGTATAACATAATGATTCAACTTCTATGTTATTCTGTGCTCACCATAAATGTAGCCACCATCTGCCACCATACAACTTTATTATAGTATCATTCCTGGGAGTTATTCATTCAATAACTGGAAGAATGTATCTTCCACTTCCCATCACCTATTTTGCCCATTCCCTACCTTTCTCCTCTCTGGCAACCATCAATTTGTTCTCTGTACTTACAGATTCTGTTTTTTTTGTTTATTCATTTGATTTTTTAGATTCCACATATAAGTAAAATCATATTTGTCTTTTCTAATATGATTCATTTAGCACAATACCCTCTAGGTCCATCCAAGTTGCCACAAACGTAACACTCTCCTTTTTTATGACTGCATAATGTTCCATTAAGAAATTCCACATCTTCATTATCCTTTTGTGTACTGATGGGCCCTTAGGTTGCTTCAATATCTTGGCTGTTGTCAATAATACTGCAATAAACATAGGGGTGCATCTATCTTTTTGAATTAATGTTTTTGTTTTCTTTGGGTAAATACCCAGAGTGGAATTACTGAATCCTATTAGTATTCTATTTTTAATTTTCAAGGGTAACCTACTGAATGGGAGAAGGTATTTTCAAATGATATATCTGATAAGGGGTTAATATGCAAAATATATAAATAACTTACAACTCAACACCAAAAAACAATCTGATTAAGAGGCACCTGGGTGGTTCAATGATTAAGTGTCTGCCTTCAGCTCAGGTCATAATCTTAGGATCCTGGGATCGAGCCCCATGACAGGCTCCCTGCCCAGTGGGGAGTCTGCTTCTCCCTCTCCTTTTGTTCCTCCCCCCTTCTCATGCTCTCTCTTATTCCAAATAAATAATTTTTTTTAAAAAGCACAATAATCCAATTGAGAATAGGCAGAGGACTTAGACATTATCTCAGAAAAGACATACAGATAGCCAATAGACACATAAGATAGTCAACATCACCAGTCATCAGGGAAATGCAAATCAAAACCAAAATGAGATATCACCTTACACCTGTCAGAATGGCTGAAATAGAAATTTCATCATTAAATCACATACAATTTGAAAATTGATTTGACAAAAAAATTGAACTTCTTTACATACTAAATTAAATGGCATAATCACTTGCTAAATTCAAAGTCAAAATTTAGTGTAAACTTTAAAAATATTTGTTAAAATTTATATAATGTCATAAATACTGTCGAAAGATGCATTTTAACTTCAAATCAGCTCTTTTTTACATACTAGAGAAAATGATGTATCATTAAACCAGTTCCTATGGAATCCAAGGAGAGGAGATTTGTAAGTCCAAAAAGTTTGGAAAATCTCACTTAGCAATAGAATGAATAATATGACCTTTCAAAATTTGAGCCCTAAGATGTAAAGAAGTAATAATCTAAAATGCTATTATATTTTTTCACAGAAACATCTGAAACATAAAACTTGCTTTGTTTATAAAACACTAGTAATAACTACAGTAAATAACAAAATATAAATTATATAACCTCAAAATGTAAGTTATTGAGATAGCTATACAACATCATGATATAGGAAGTATGAAAAAATATTAGAATCACTTAGGGAATTGAGAAAGAGAAAAGAAATTCCTGAAATCTAGGAGACATCTGACAGGATAACTCTGTGACTATGATAAGACAAATACAAAATCATGCTGCAATCATGTCCGACCACAACAAAACATGAGTATCACCTTGGTCACAAAAATATGTTATATATTACATATGTTTATATATAATTGTATATTATATTCTTATATAATACGTATATATAATTTTTAAAAATTATCTCTCACAATAGAATTTAAGCACTGTGAAGGCAAAGAAGTAAGGTGACTTCCTGTTTACTATATCATCAGGACCTGGAACAGTATCTAAAGAAAATAAGTACCTGATAAATATCTGTTAAATTAATTATTAAATACCACAAAATCAAAATCACAGATACATATTTCCTAACAACTATGAAATAAAAATTGAAGTCACTAACAAAAATATTTTGGAAACTAAAAAATATATTCTAAGTAATTATTGTCAAAGAAGAAATTATACTGAAAAGTATGAAACAGAACTAAATAAAAATTCCTTATATTAAAAGTTATGGAGTAGGAGTCAAGATGGCGGAGAAGTAACAGGCTGAGACTACTTCAGCTACCAGGAGATCAGCTAGATAGCTTATCTAAAAATTGCAAACACCTGTAAATCCATCGGCAGATCAAAGAGAAGAAGAACAGCAATTCTGGAAACAGAAAAACAAACCACTTTCTGAAAGGTAGGACTGGCGGAGAAGTGAATCCAAAGTGACGGGAAGATAGACCCCGGGGGGAGGGGCCGGCTCCCGGCAAGTGGTGGAACAACGGAGCACAAAATCAGGACTTTTAAAAGTCTGTTCCGCTGAGGGACATCGCTCCAGAGGCTAAACCCGGGTAAAGCCCAAGCGGGGTCAGTGTGGCCTCAGGTCCCGCAGGGTCACAGAAGAATCGGGGGCATCTGAGTGTCGCAGAGCTTGCGGGTACGGGAACGGGAAAGCCGGCTACAGAGACAGAGCCGACAGTAAGATCACAGCTCAGTGTTACCTTGAACAGGTCGCAGGCTCGGTGAGCTCGGAGCGCGGCCGGAGGTCAGGCAAGACGGGAGTTACTAGGCGCTTTTCTCTGAGGGCGCACTGAGGAGTGGGGCCCCGGGCTCTCGGCTCCTCCGGGCCGGAGACCAGGAGGCCGCCATTTGTATTCCCGTCCTCCGGAACTCTACGGAAAGCGCTCAGGGAACAAAAGCTCCTGAAAGCAAACCCGAGCGGATTACTCACCCCGGCCCCTGGTAAGGGCGGTGCAATTCCGCCTGGGGCAAAAACACTTGAGAATCACTACACCAGGCCCCTCCCCCAGAAGATCAACAAGAAATCCAGCCGAGACCAAGTTCACCTACCAAGGAGTGCGGTTTCAATACCAAGGAGAGCAGCAGAATTCCAGAGGAGGAGAAAGCAAAGCACGGAATTCATGGCTTTCTCCCTGTGATTTTTTTTAGTCTTGCAGTTAATTTAATGTTTTTTCTTTTTCATTTTTTGTTTTTTTTCTCGCATTCTGGTAAAATTTTTTTTTAACTTTTACCCTTTCATTTTTTAAAGTTTTTTAACTAGTTTATCTAATATATATATTTTTTCTTTTTTATATTTTTCTTTACTCGTTTTCTTTTTTTTTAATTCTTTTTTTTTCTTTTTTTCTTTTTTTTTTCTTTCTCCCTCTTTGAACGTCTTTTTATTAACTTTTCCCCCCTCACGATTGGGATCTCCTCTGATTTGGTTAAAGCATATTTTCCTGGAGTTGATGCCACCCTTTTAGTATTTTACTTGCTCCTTCATATACTCTTATCTGGACAAAATGACAAGATGGAAAAATTCACCACAAAAAAAAAAGAACAAGAAGCAGGGACTAAGGCTAGGGACCTAATCAATACAGACATTGGTAATATGTCAGATCTAGAGTTCAGAAAGACAATTCTCAAGGTTCTAGCCGGGCTCGAAAAAGGCATGGAAGATATTAGAGAAACCCTCTCAGGAGATATAAAAGCCCTTTCTGGAGAAATAAAAGAACTAAAATCTAACCAAATTGAAATAAAAAAGCTATTAATGAGGTGCAATGAGGTGCAATCAAAAATGGAGGCTCTCACTGCTAGGATAAATGAGGCAGAAGAAAGAATTAGTGATATAGAAGACCAAATGACAGAGAATAAAGAAGCTGAGCAAAAGAGGGACAAACAGCTACTGGACCACGAGAGGAGAATTCGAGAGATAAGTGACACCATAAGACGAAACAACATTAGAATAATTGGGATTCCAGAAGAAGAAGAAAGAGAGAGGGGAGCAGAAGGTATACTGGAGAGAATTATTGGGGAGAATTTCCCCAATATGGCAAAGGGAACAAGCATCAAAATTCAGGAGGTTCAGAGAACACCCCTCAAAATCAATAAGAATAGGCCCACACCCCGTCACCTAATAGTAAAATTTACAAGTCTCAGTGACAAAGAGAAAATCCTGAAAGCAGCCAGGGAAAAGAAGTCTGTAACATACAATGGTAAAAATATTAGATTGACAGCTGACTTATCCACAGAGACCTGGCAGACCAGAAAGAGCTGGCATGATATTTTCAGAGCACTAAACGAGAAAAACATGCAGCCAAGAATACTATATCCAGCTATGCTATCATTGAAAATAGAAGGAGAGATTAAAAGCTTCCAGGACAAACAAAAACTGAAAGAATTTGCAAACACCAAACCAGCTCTACAGGAAATCTTGAAAGAGGTACTCTAAGCAAAGAGAGAGCCTACAAGTGGTAGATCAGAAAGGAACAGAGACCATATACAGTAACAGTCACCTTACAGGCAATACAATGGCACTAAATTCATATCTCTCAATAGTTACCCTGAATGTTAATGGGCTAAATGCCCCTGTCAAAAGACACAGGGTATCAGAATGGATAAAAACCAAAACCCATCTATATGTTGCCTCCAAGAAACTCATTTTAAGCCCGAAGACACCTCCAGATTTAAAGTGAGGGAGTGGAAAAGAATTTACCATGCTAATGGACATAAGAAGAAAGCAGGAGTGGCAATCCTTATATCAGATCAATTAGATTTTAATCCAAAGACTATAATAAGAGATGAGGAAGGACACTATATCATACTCAAAAGGTCTGTCCAACAAGAAGATCTAACAATTTTAAATATCTATGCCCCCAACGTGGGAGCAGCCAACTATATAAACCAATTAATAACAAAATCAAAGAAACACACCAACAACAATACAATAATAGTAGGGGACTTTAACACTCCCCTCACTGAAATGGACAGATCATCCAAGCAAAAGATCAGCAAGGAAATAAAGGCCTTAAACGACACACTGGACCAGATGGACATCACAGATATATTCAGAACTTTTCATCCCAAAGCAACAGAATACACATTCTTCTCTAGTGCACATGGAACATTCTCCAGAATAGATCACATCCTCGGTCCTAAATCAGGACTCAACCGGTATCAAAAGATTGGGATCATTCCCTGCATATTTTCAGACCACAATGCTCTGAAGCTAGAACTCAACCACAAAAGGAAGTTTGGAAAGAACCCAAATACATGGAGACTAAACAGCATCCTTCTAAAGAATGAATGGGTCATCTGGGAAATTAAAGAAGAATTGAAAAAAATCATGGAAACAAATGATAATGAAAACACAACAGTTCAAAATCTGTGGGACACAACAAAGGCAGTCCCGAGAGGAAAATATATAGCGGTACAAGCCTTTCTCAAAAAACAAGAAAGGTCTCAGGTACACAACCTAACCCTACACCTAAAGGAGCTGGAGAAAGAACTAGAAAGAAACCCTAAGCCCAGCAGGAGAAGAGAAATCATAAAGATCAAAGCAGAAATCAATGAAATAGAAACCAAAAAAACAACAGAACAAATCAACGAAACTAGGAGCTGGTTCTTTGAAAGATTTAATAAAATTGATAAACCCCTGGCCCGACTTACCAAAAAGAAAAGAGAAAGGACCCAAATAAATAAAATCATGAATGAAAGAGGAGAGATCACAACCAACACCAAAGAAATACAAACTATTATAAGAACATACTATGAGCAACTCTACGCCAACAAATTTGACAATCTGGAAGAAATGGATGCATTCCTAGAAACATATAAACTACCACAACTGAACCAGGAAGAAATAGAAAGCCTGAACAGACCCATAACCAGTAAGGAGATTGAAACAGTCATTAAAAATCTCCAAACAAACAAAAGCCCAGAGCCAGACGGCTTCCCGGGGGAATTCTACCAAACATTTAAAGAAGAACTAATTCCTATTCTCCTGAAACTGTTCCAAAAAATAGAAATGGAAGGAAAACTTCCAAACTCATTTTATGAGGCCAGCATCACCTTGATCCCAAAACCAGACAAGGATCCCATCAAAAAAGAGAGCTATAGACCAATATCCTTGATGAACACAGATGCAAAAATACTCAACAAAATACTAGCCAATAGGATTCAACAGTACATTAAAAGGATTATTCACCACGACCAAGTGGGATTTATTCCAGGGCTGCAAGGTTGGTTCAACATCCGCAAATCAGTCAATGTGATACAACACATCAATAAAAGAAAGAACAAGAACCATAGGATACTCTCAATAGATGCTGAAAAAGCATTTGACAAAGTACAGCATCCATTCCTGATCAAAACTCTGCAAAGTGTAGGGATAGAGGGCACATACCTCAATATCATCAAAGCCATCTATGAAAAACCCACTGAAAATATCATTCTCAATGGAGAAAAACTGAAAGCTTTTCCGCTAAGGTCAGGAACACGGCAGGGATGTCCATTATCACCACTGCTATTCAACATAGTACTAGAGGTCCTAGCCTCAGCAATCAGACAACAAAAGGAAATTAAAGGCATCCAAATCGGCAAAGAAGAAGTCAAATTATCACTCTTTGCAGATGATATGATACTATATGTGGAAAACCCAAAAGACTCCACTCCAAAACTGCTAGAACTTATACAGGAATTCAGTAAAGTGTCAGGATATAAAATCAATGCACAGAAATCAGTTGCATTTCTCTACACCAACAACAAGACAGAAGAAAGAGAAATTAAGGAGTCAATCCCATTTACAATTGCACCCAAAACCATAAGATACCTAGGAATAAACCTAACCAAAGAGGCACAGAATCTATACTCAGAAACTATAAAGTACTAATGAAAGAAATTGAGGAAGATACAGAGAAATGGAAAAATGTTCCATGCTCCTGGATTGGAAGAATAAATATTGTGAAAATGTCTATGCTACCTAAAGCAATCTACACATTTAATGCAATTCCTATCAAAGTACCATCCATCTTTTTCAAAGAAATGGAACAAATAATGCTAAAATTTATATGGAACCAGAAAAGACCTCGAGTAGCCAAAGGGATATTGAAAAAGAAAGCCAAAGTTGGTGGCATCACAATTCCGGATTTCAAGCTCTATTACAAAGCTGTCATCATCAAGACAGCATGGTACTGACACAAAAACAGACACATAGATCAATGGAACAGAATAGAGAGCCCAGAAATAGACCCTCAACTCTACAGTCAACTAATCTTCGACAAAGCAGGAAAGACTGTCCAATGGAAAAAAGACAGCCTCTTCAATAAATGGGGTTGGGAAAATTGGACAGCCACATGCAGAAAAATGAAATTGGACCATTTCCTTACACCACACACGAAAATAGACTCAAAATGGATGAAGGACCTCAATGTGCGAAAGGAATCCATCAAAATCCTTGAGGAGAACACAGGCAGCAACCTCTTCGACCTCAGCCACAGCAACATCTTCCTAGGAACAATGCCAAAGGCAAGGGAAGCAAGGGCAAAAATGAACTATTGGGATTTCGTCAAGATCAAAAGCTTTTCCACAGCAAAGGAAACAGTTAACAAAATCAAAAGACAACTGACAGAATGGGAGAAGATATTTGCAAACGACATATCAGATAAAGGACTAGGGTCCAGAATCTATAAAGAACTTAGCAAACTCAACACCCAAAGAACAAATAATCCAATCAAGAAATGGGCAGAGGACATGAACAGACATTTCTGCAAAGAAGACATCCAGATGGCCAACAGACACATGAAAAAGTGCTCCATATCACTCAGCATCAGGGAAATACAAATCAAAACCACAGTGGGATATCACCTCACACCAGTCAGAATGGCTAAAATGAATAAGTCAGGAAATGACAGATGCTGGTGAGGATGTGGAGAAAGGGGAACCCTCCTACACTGTTGGTGGGAATGCAAGCTGGTGCAGCCACTCTGGAAAACAGCATGGAGGTTCCTCAAAATGTTGAAAATAGAACTGCCCTATGACCCAGCAATTGCACTATTGGGTATTTACCCTAAAGATACAAACGTAGTGATCCAAAGGGGCATGTGCACCCGCATGTTTATAGCAGCAATGTCCACAATAGCCAAACTATGGAAAGAACCTAGATGTCCATCAACAGATGAATGGATAAAGAAGATGTGGTATATGTACACAATGGAATACTATGCAGCCATCAAAAGAAATGAAATCTTGCCATTTGGGACGACGTGGATGGAACTAGAGCATATCATGCTTAGCGAAATAAGTCAAGCGAAGAAAGACAACTATCATATGATCTCCCTGATCTGAGGAAGTGGTGATGCAACATGGGGGCTTAAGTGGGTAGAAGAAGAATCAATGAAACAAGATGGAATTGGGAGGGAGACAAACCATAAGTGACTCTTAATCTCACAAAACAAACTGAGGGTTGCTGGGGGGAGGGGGGTTGGGAGAAGGGGGTGGGATTATGGACATGGGGAGGGTATGTGCTTTGGTGAGTGCTGTGAAGTGTGTAAACCTGGTGATTCACAGACCTGTACCCCTGGGGTTAAAAATATATGTTTATAAAAAATAAAAAATTAAAAAAAAAGTTATGGGATACAGATTTAACTTCAGCAAGAGGGAAATTTATTATTTTATAAAAGCATATGAAAAGAAGAAAAAAATTTTAAATAAATTTCTTTTATCAGGAATAGGTGTTTAATTTTTAATAAATATTTTTTATTAAAGACTACATAGAGAAAAGCACACAAACTGTGGATGTCTTTAGCAAATTATGATGTTGAATATACCTGTGAAAATTCTACTTGGATCAAAAAATGTAATAGAAAATCAAGGAATAGAAAAAAACAATCCAAGATACTGAGAAGCCTATTTCATACCCTTAACCAATCAACATTTCCATCTGCTTTTTATCTTCTCTTTTAAAGACTTTTAACTATAGGTTATTGGTATCTGTTTTTACATTTTATGAGTAGAATTATATATAACATATCCTTTTCTGTCCTGCTCCTATTTCTAATCATGGTGTTTATAGCAATAATTCATTCACTTTTATTATTGTTATAATATTTCATTGTTTGGGTAGGACAATACCATAATTTATTTATTTTATGGGTAATATAATAACATTACTGTAAACAAATTTGTATATGTCTTTTAGAGAATATATATATGAATTTCTGTCAGGTATACATGGATTCATGGGGTAAGAGTATGTCTAACTTTAATAGATACTGCCAAACAGTTTTCCAAAGTGGTTGTACCAATTTTGATTTCCATAAGCTGCACATCAAAGCTCCAGTTCCTTTTCATCTTTTTAAAATAATTAATATTGTTAATATTAATAATTAATATTTTAAACTCCAATGTTAAACTGGAGTATGATATAAATCTTTGCCTTATTTCAGAATGTAGGTGGAAAGCTTATTAATTCATCATTAAGGAGGGTATTTTCATAGTTCTGGGTAATTATGTTCAGATTAACAAAGTTCCTTTCTTCTAATGTAACAAGAAATTTTTATCACAAAGGGAAGTTGATTTTTGTCAAACACTTTTCTAGCTTTTTATTGTTAAACACTTTTTTCTCTATATTTGTAAATAAGAAAATTCCACTGATTTTTAAAAATTATTTAAATTCAAATAAAATTTAAATTTAAATTGCATATAGTACAATATTGGTTTTGGGATAGAATTCAGTAATTCGTCACTTATATACAATTTACATACTTACATACAGTGCTCATCATAACAAGTGCCCTCCTTAATAGTTATCATCCATCTAGCCAATCCCCCACACCATCTCCCTCCATCAACCCTCAGCTTATTCTCTATTGTTGAGAGTCCCTCAAGGTTTCTTTCACTCCCTTCTATCTGTTGGGAGATTTTTTTATTATTATTACTGATTCAATTTCTTTGTTTTTTTAATCAGTCTGTTCAAATTTTCTATTTCTTCCTGTTTCAGTTTTGGTAGTTTGTATGTTTCTAGGAATTTACCCATTTCTTCCAGATTGACCAATTTGTTGGCATATAATTTTTCACAATATTCTCTTGGATTTCTGTGGTGTTGTTTGTGATTTCTGCTCTTTCATTGGTGATTTTATTTATCTGGACCCTTTATCTTTTCTTTTTGTTAAGTCTGGCTAGGGGTTTATCCAATTAATGATTCATCTGAAGAACCAGCTCTTAGTTTTGTTGATATGTTCTAATGATTCTTTTGTTTCTACATCATTTATTTCTGCTCTAATCTTTATTATTTTCATTTTGCTGGATTTAGGCTTTATTTGCTGTTCCTCTTCTAGCTCCATAGGTGTAAGGTTATGTCATATATTTGAGACTTTTCTTGTTTCTTGAGGTAGGCTTCTATTGCAATATACTTCCTCCTTAGGATTGCCTTTGCTGCATCCTAAAGGTTTTGGACTGTTGTGTTTTCATTTTCATTTGTTTCCATGTGCTCTTTTATTTGATCTTAAATATCCTAGTTAACCCATTCAATCTGTAGTAGGATGTTCTTTAACCCTCATGTATTTGTGGTCTTTTCAAGTTTTCTTGTGGTTGCCTTTAAGTTTCATAGTGTTGTCTGAAAATATGTATGGTATGGCCACAATTTTTTTATTTGTTGAGGCCTTATTTGTCACCTATTAGGTGATCTATTCTGGAGAATGTTCTGCTTGCTCTCAAAAAGAATGTGTATTCTGCTGCTTTAGGATGAAATGTTCTGAATGTATCTCTTAAGTCCATCTGGTCCAGTACATCATTCAAAGCATTGTTTTCTGTTGATTTTCTGCTTAAGATGATCTGTCCATTGATGTAAGTGGGGTGTTAAAGTTCCCTACTACTATTGTATTATTATCAATGAGTTTCTTTATGCTTATTATTGATTTATATATTTGGATGCTACGAAGTTGGGGGCACAAGTATTCAAAATTATTAGACCTTCTTGATGGATAAACTCCTTAAGATATAATGGTCTTCCTTGTTTCTTGTTACATACAGTTTTTGTTTTAAAATCTAGTTTGTCTGATGTAGGTATGGCTAAGCCAGCTTTCCTTTGATATCCATTAATATGATTGATGGTTCTCTATCCCCTCACATTCCATCAGCAGGTGTTTTAAAGTCAAAAATGAATTTCTTGTAGGCAGCACATAAGTAGATCTTGTTTTTTTAATCCATTCTGATACCCTTTGTCTTTTGTTTAGAGCATTTCATTCATTTATGTTCAGAGTGATTATTGAAAGATATAAATTTAGTGCTACTGTTTTACCTGTAAAGTTGGTGTTTCTGGTGATTTTCTCTATTCCTTTCTAGTCTTTGTTACTTTTGGTCTTTTTAAGAGTTTTTTGTCTTTTTAAGAGTCCCCTTTAATATTTCTTGCCGGGCTGATTTAGTGTTCACAAACTCCTTTAGTTTTTGTTTGTCTGGGAAACTCTCTCTGTCCTATTCTGAATGACAGCCTTGCTGGATGAAGTATTCTTGGCTAAATATTTTTCCCATCCAGCACATTGACTATATCCACTGATTTTGAAAAGTCAATTTTGTATTCCTGGGAAGCATGCAAAGTGGTTGTATTCCTTTTGTCTTCTTTGATTATTGATCAGACTTGCCAAAGATGCATCAGTTTTATTAGTATTTTTTAAAAGATTATTTTAGAGAGAGAAAGAAAGGGGAAAGGGGCAGAAGAAGAAGAAGAAGGGAAGTAGACTCTACACTGAGGATGGGTCCCAATGCAGGGCTTGATCTCATGACCCTAAGATCATGACTTGAGCTGAAACCAAGACTTGGACACTTAATTGAGTCACCCAGGTGCCTAAGTTTTATTAGTATTTTTACAGAATTGTTTTGTTTTTGCTAATGTACAATATTTTTCTTTTCTATTTCTTTTACTGTTTGCTGTCTTTATTTTGCATTAGAATTCTCTAGAGAAATAGAACCAATAGGATGTATCTAAACAGAAAGAAATTTATTATAAGAAGTTGGCTCAGGGGATTGCAAAAGCTGACTAGTCTCTGGATCTGCAGGACTAGCTGGCAAGCTGGAAATCAATAATGTAATTTTAGTCTGAGTATAAAGTCATGAGAACTAGAAGAATCAATGGTGTAATCTCAATCTGAAGGCCATCAGGCTCCAGATACAGGAAGAGCTCATGTTTCAGTTCAAGGCCAGGGACAGGAAAAAGCTGATGTCCCAGTTTAAAGCAGTCAGCCTATTTTAACTTGAAGGAAGGTCAGCCTTTCTGTCCTATTCAGGCAACTGATTAGATGAGGCCCACCCACAATAGGGAGAGCAATCTACTTCACTCAGTCTACTTATTTAAATGTTAATCTCATCCAGAACATCCTCACAGAAACACCCAGAATAATATTTGAACAAATCTCTGAGCACCCCACAGTTTAGCTCATGTTAACACATAAAATTAACCATCATATCTTTATTATCTTTCTTTTAGTTTCTTTGAGTTTATTTCACTATTTTTCTATTTTTACACTAAGATCATTGATTTACAGTTTTTCACTTGAAAAAATCATAACAAAAGGTATATATTTCCCTCTAGGCACAGCTTTAGCTATATTCCACAAGTTTTGACATATCATAGTTCTTCTATAATTTAACCTAAAATATATTCTAACTTCGATACTGATTTCTTCTTTGACATATGTTATGCAGAAGTGTAGCAGTTAATTACTAAGCATTTAGGAAACTTCCTATTTATATTTTACTAACAATCTTGCTGAATTCTCCAGAGGTTAGAGGATATATTGAATATTATAATAATCCCAAAGAAATTTGTTCAAACAAATTTGAACAAAGAAATTTGTTCAAACAGGATTTATGTTCAACGAATGAACAATTTTGGTAAAAACTCCATGTACACTAGAAAATAATGTATGATATGCAGGTATTTGGTGTAATGTACTATACATTTCAATTATTTTCTTTATGCTCACTAATTACTTCTTTATTTGCACTTTTGCTTCCTATGTTTGTGGTGGTATTAGGAAGTAGAAGCTTTGGCGAGTGATTTGATCTTAAAGGTTGAACCCTAAAGAAAATGAGGAATACCCTTATGAAAGAGACTCTACAAAGCTCTATTTCCCTTTCTACGGTGTGAAGACACACTAGAAGATGGCCATCTAGAATATGGACCCTCACTATACACCAAATCTGCTGGTGCCTTAATCTTGCCTTTCTCCGCTTCAGAACTATGAGAAATAATTGTCATTTAAGTCATCTAGTCTATGGTATTTTGTTATAGCAACCTGAACCAAGGCATCTACTTTGTTTGGTATTAGTATAGCTACAACAGTTTTTTTGTTTGTTTTTGCTTAGGGTAAACACACTGTATTTTTTCCTATCTTTTTACATTCAACTTTTCTATAACCTTAAGTTTAAAATGTGTCTCTTGTAACAATATGTTATTTTAACACAGTCTGAAAATCACTATGTTTAGACTATTTGTTCACATGTAATATAATTGCTGTCATACTTTAAAGCAAATCTATTTACTTATATTATATTTGCTCCATCTGTTTAATGTTATTTTTTCCATTGTTGTTTTCTTTTGGGTTAATAATTTTTGTTATCTTAGTTCCCTATTAACTTACCCATTATACTTATATTTATTATTCTTTTAGTATTAACCACATGAATATAAAATGTTTTTATGACTTATTAAACTATAATGTAAATTAGTACTTGTGTTACTTTTTGGATGCTAGAAGAACCTTGGAACTTTAATTCAACAGACTTTATCCTAAATTTGGACCAATTTTTAACTTAAATATATATTATTTTTCAATGTATTACACTCCCAGAAGTAATTATTTTTATAAAATATTCCCTAGACTTACATAATTCTTTACTCCTCCTACATCTCTGTTCTTTTATAATCAATTTCATTCCCATAGAGAATTACAGTTTTTTAACAAGAGCAGATTTGCTATTTATTATTGCAAATTATGTTGGGTTGCTATAATTTCATGACATGTTTTTTAAGGGTGTTCTTGTAGAGCATAGAATTCTGGGTAGGCTTTTTTTCTGTAGGTGATTTTTTTTCTGTCAGTACCTTAACATGCTCATTGAATTGTCTTCACATTTCCTATTTTTCTGTTAAGATGTGTGATGTTAGTCTTACTTTTTTCTATACTCTGCTTTTAGGATTATTCTCTTTGTCTTTGATATGTCTAGGTGAAATTTACTCTTTGTTAAGTTTTCTTTGAGTCTATAGTACATATTTTTTATATCTGTCATCAGTTTGAAAAATCATCCATTCATTCTTCAAATATTGCTCTGTCACATTCTCTTTTTTCTTCCTCTGGGACTGCAATTCATATATATTCCACATTTCATTATGTCCTAATCTATCTTCTTCCTTTTGGCTTACCATGTTTTCATTTGGATATTTTCTTCTGACCTAAATCCCAGGTCACTAATTCTCTCTTCTTCTGTTTATAATCAGTTATTTTGTTTTCAGTTACACTTTTCATTTTTCTGCTGAAACCTCTATCATTTTTATTTATTAAACATTTCAATTATACTTATTTTAAAGTCCATATTTGGTAACTGCTATTTGAATTTCCTGTTGGTCTATCTCTACTTAGTCTGTTCTCTTGTTTCTGGTGAATTCTGATCATTCTGATCATTTTATATACCATGTTATTTTTACTTTCAGTATAGAAGTTAAGTGTGGGAGAAATATAGTGATAAATAAAGGCTCTGGGTGATGTTTTATTCTTCCATAAAGAATTTTTTAAAAATTTTATGTAAATTAGTACTTGTGTTACTTTTTGGACGCTAGAAGTTAAACTAAGGTAGATCAACTTAATCCCAAAAGGATTCAGATAATGTTAAGAAAAATTTCAGTTATTTAAAGGACTAGTTTATTTCTGGTTCAACCTTATTTGTAGGGTAAATCCCTTTGGAGTCACACTGAAAGCCTGGAGTGACTATCAGAGACTTTTATTTTTGGCTTGCCCTGAACTCCTTTCCTTACTCACACTACTCTTCTGCCCATAAAACTAGAGAAAACTCTGCTTATCCTCTCAGCCAATAACTTTGGTTACTTAATATCTTAGCATTCTTTTCAAATAGGAAAATACCTAGAAGGGAAAATTGTGGCAAGTGTTTCTGGGTTTCTTTCTGTGGAATCAAGAGCTTACAAATGTTCACTGCCTTGGTTACTCTCTGGTGCTCTCAAACAGACTTTCAAAAATATTTTGTCTAGATTTTGTAGTTCTCCCAGTGGTAGGACTGATCTGAAATAAGATAGCCTTCCATTAACAAAAGTGGAATTACTGTGGATGTTAAACTGTATTCAAAGATATTTTCAGCATTGATGGAGATGATCATATTTTTTTTTTCTTAGATCTGTTAATGACAAACTGTATTGATGGATTTTTCTCATAGTAACTATCCTTGCAATGCTTGAATAAAACACCATTTATCAGTGTTTTGTTTTTGAATATGATTTTGGAGACTGTGTCCTATAAGATATTTTACTTAAGACTTTTTCACTGATATTAATAAATTCAATAAATTCATGTTTTCCTCTGTGCAACTTTTTTCAGGCTTAGTTATAACTTATAAAATAAAAACAAGTTTAATATTTTCCTTTCTTAAACTACTCAGAACAGAGGATGGTAACTTTTTCACTAAAGGGACAAAGAGTAAATATTTTACACTTTCTAGACTATACAAAATCAAAAAAGAAACAAAACCAAAAATAATTTATTTACAATAACAGGAAATAAACCAGATTTGTCCCATAGGCCATAGTGGCAATCCCTGCTTTAGAATAGTTGATGTAGCATTGTATTAAATAGTACTTTGAAATTTAGTAAAATTTCCTTGTAAAACCACCTGGGACTGGTACTTTTATTTGTGCATAGTAATTAAATAACTTCCTCATTTTCTTAAACTTTCTCTCTTTATTAGTGTCAATGATGATATCAATGATGATAAATTTATTTCTCTGGGAAATTACCAAATTTACCTATGCTTTTAAATGTATCTGTTAGAGTTGTGTAAAATAGTTTAATTTGGATGTTTAAAAATTTCCTTAGTTTTAGTATATTTCTTCTTGTTTTGTGTATCATTTGTATAACTTTGATTTCCCCTGCTTTTCTTAATGAGGTCAGATAGTAGTTTGCATTTTTTGTTTATATTCTGTGCAAAGAACCAGCATATTGATTAATTTATAAGACAGTTTAAAAATGGGAGAACTTGGGGTGCCTGGGTGGCTCGGTGGGTTAAAGCCTTTGCCTTTGGCTCAGGTCCTGATCTCAGGGTCCTGGGATCGAGCCCCCGCATCAGGATCTCTGCTCAGTGGGGGGCCTGCTTCTTCCTCTCTCTGCCTGCCTTTCTGCCTACTTGTGATCGCTGTCAAATAAATGAATAAAATCTTAAAAAAAAAAATGGGAGAACTCCCTAAGTTCCCCTTTTATCTTTACATTTCCTTCTT
Source organism: Mustela erminea (assembly GCF_009829155.1). NCBI lineage: Eukaryota > Metazoa > Chordata > Mammalia > Carnivora > Mustelidae > Mustela > Mustela erminea. The sequence continues at coordinate 153,426,796 of NC_045614.1, forward strand.
GCTTCTTTTTGTTTATTTTCTTCTTATTTTCCTAGTTTTTTTTGTTTCATATTGAATTTATTTAAATTTCTAAATTTTATTCACATAAGTATTAAATGCTATGTATTATTTTATAATTGTTTTTATTTCACAGAAATTTTATTTCATAATTCACATGTAGTATTACAGTATTACAGTATTAATTTTAATATATTTGTCAATTTTGGTTTGTATTTTCTATTTGACCTCATAGTTATTTAATGAGAGTCTTTAAATTTCTAAGTGGAAACGAATTTTTGCTTTCAGATTTTTATTATTGTGTTTCACTCTCTATATGAAATGCACAATTATACTGCTTGGGGATCAACAATTTTACTTCATCAGATCACTCAAGTTCACCCCTAAGTGGAGATGTAATTGAGTAGCAATGTCTAAATAATAACAACCAATTATCTGACATGTGAGGCAAGCCTGAATTCTGTCTTCCTCCATCAGTTGGTTTTAGGTATTCTACCTCCACCCTATGAGACCACATATATGGGTTAAGAGAAAGGCATTGTTGCAACAGATGAAATTCTAGGACTGTTTATCTAGTTATGCCTTTTAGACAGCTGAAGGCTAATTTCCTAAATAAATCACTTCCCGTATAAAATGGTTTGTCAGTTCCCTCACCCACTTGTATGATTCAATGAGTATTATACCATCTAATTCATAACAGAGAGCTCAGGTTACATTGTCATTTGGTGTCTCATGGTTATGTGTTCAGTCTCTACAAGAGCTCATTATACCAGGAGTTGCTTTGAAAATGGAGAATAGCTGTTATGACTTTCTCGCTGGGCTTTCCAACAGATCATTTTTATCTACCAGATACATTAATCTCTGTCAGACCTATTAGATCATATGCACCAAGTAATAAGGTGGCCTGCAAAGCAGCTTGGACTTAGTGAAGAGCCCTTTCACCTCTAGATCCCACTTAACACCAGCAGACTTTTTGGATAATCATAAAAAATGACTTGAAACAGTAATTTTGAAGATATTATATACTATTATCTGAATCCAAAAAGGCCCATCAAATGATATGACACTCTCTTAGCAAAGAGAAATACATAAGCTTATGCTTTACCTTAGAGGAAATACCCCTGCATGCCCCAGACCACTGAATCCTCAATATCCTCACATATAAGACAAGGTCCTAGATCTTTCTGGAATTTTCTTCCCAGCCTCTGACACAAATCTTGTTAGTTACAGAGGTACTTGTCACTTTTTCTCACCACATCCAATTAGTATTATATAATAAGGAAAATGAACTCATATCCTTTCTAAAGAATGTCAAGACAACCAAGTTTTCCTAGGACTATATTATGACAGAATATAAAAAATAACATAGTCCTGGGAAAAAATCAAGAAGTTATACTGCTTTTCCTTTCTATAAAAGCAAACTGCTTTTGATCTTCTCTACTGAAATACTGAGAAAAAAAGTTCACTAAATCAATAATTGTTTATCAGGAGACACACTGATATTGGTCTGCACCTTTAGAAGTATCAACAGCAAAGCCACTGTCATTGGGGTAATCTCTTGGTTAATTTTATAGTGGTCTACTAACACCAAGCTAAATCATCTTGTTTTTTTGCAGAGCCCAGACAATGGAATTCAACAAGGATATATCAGTGACCACTTATTGAATCATTCAATTCTATTTGTGCTAAATCTCTGCAACTCCTCCAGAAATACCTCCTGACATCCATTTACAATCATGGCAAGGAGAGACAAGCTTTAGGAGTTTCCATTTGTTCCTTCCAATTGTAATGGCTCTAATTCCAAAGTCAGAAAACCAGTAAGAGAATTATGACAGCTTTTGTGCATATCTATACAGATTATACAGTTGTGGTGTAAAATAACTGGGTGTGTCTGAAAATCCATTGGACCTACTATGAGATACACTTTAGTCAAAAGATCAATTATCACCTAGTTACATAATCCATACGCCATGAGTCTAACTGGAGGATCACACTTTTTGGATCTTTTGACATTAATGCCTGCTCCAACCCTATAGCTAATAATACTAGAAAAGTAAACAGTTACTTTTGCAAATGATCATAGATCCTTCCATAATTACAGTATGTACATATGGAAGCACCTCAGGGTCCTTCTTCAGAGGCAACTGGCCTCTCCCTTTCCATCAGTGGGCTCTAGATCTGTGAGCTGGCTTATATCTGGAAACCTGATGAAGTGTTGTGAATTTCCACTTTGATGGTCAATGTCAAGAGCTGATTTTTTTTTTCTGATTGTGCAAATCAAACAATATCCCAATCAGCTGTTCACCTAATTTTGCTCCTAGAAACAGCATGATCTACATTAGCTATTACCATAGATATCTGCATTGCCATCCAGGCTTGCTATGGCAATTATGTTCATATTGCCAGATGGTCAAATATTACCATCTGGCCTCTACCAATCCATGATATTTAATCCCCAGAGATACTATGGAACCTGGATCTCTGCCATCATCTACTGTCAACAAAGACCAAAAAAAGATAACCCCTACCAAATTTCTCAAATAGACCTGTACTCATTTTTTCTAGAGCACTTATTAGGTTAAGTGAAGACAGTGTCTTTAAGAACCCTCTAGGAGGTCAGAAAAAATATAATATGTCCATTTCAACATTCTCATCTCCCTATCTTCTGACCTCCTCTTTAATATTATACCAAAAGCCCTAGCTTCTCTTCTTTATTTACCATATGTTTTTGTTAAATCCATCATCAAGGGGCCATTCCAACAAATGATTAGGACCAGATCCAGATGTCCTTCTCAAAATACTGTCTCAAATCCATGGTTGAGTGCCCCCATGTAATGAACTCCCCTCTAGGTAACTCCTATGATCAAACCCTTAAAAAAAAACAATGTTCCTTAGAAAACCTGAACACATAACCAGTAAGGAGATTGAAGCAGTCATCAAAAATCTCCCAACAAACAAGAACCCAGGGCCAGATGGCTTCCCAGGGAAATTCTACCAAACATTTAAAGAAGAATTAATTCCTATTCTCCTGAAACTGTTCCAAAAAATAGAAGGAAAACTTCCAAATTCATTTTATGAGGCCAGCATTACCTTGATCCCCAAACCAGACAATGATCCTAAGAGAATTACAGACCAATATCCTTGATGAACACAGATGCAAAAATTTTCACCAAAATACTGGCCAACAGGATCCAACAGTACATTAAAAGGATTATTCACCATGAACAAGTGGGATTTATTCCAGGGCTACAAGATTGGTTCAACATTTGCAAATCAATCAATGTGATACAATACATTAGTAAAAGAAAGAACAAGAACCATACTCTCAATAGATGCTGAAAAAGCATTTGACAAAGTACAGCATCCTTTTCTGATCAAAACTCTGCAAAATGTAGTGATAGAGGATACAGACCTCAATATCATCAAAGCCATCTATGAAAAACCCCCTGCAAATATCATTCTCAATGGAGAAAAACTGAGAGCTTTTCCACTAAGATCAGGAACACAGCAGGGATGTCCATTATCAACACTGCTATTCGACATAGTACTAGAAGTCCTAGCCTTGGCAATCAGACAACAAAAAGAAATTAAAGGCATCCAAATTGGCAAAGAAGTCAAACTATCACTCTTTGCAAATAATATGATACTATATGTGGAAAACCCAAAAGACTCCACTCCAAATCTGCGAGAACTTGTATGGAAATTCAGTAAAGTGTCAGGATATAAAATCAATGCACAGAAATCAGTTGCATTTCTATACACCAACAAGACAGAAGAAAGAGAGGTTGAGGAGTCAATCCCATTTACAATTGCACCCAAAACCATAAGGTACTTAGGAATAAACCTAATCAAAAGGTAAAGAATCTATACTCAGAAAACTACAAAGTACTCATGAAAGAAATTGAGGAAATCACAAAGAAATGGAAAAATGTTCCGTGCTCATGGATTGGAAGAACAAATATTGTGAAAATGTCTATGCTACCTAAAGCAATCTACATGTTTAATGCAATCCCTATCAAAATCCCATCCATTTTTTTCAAAGAAATTGAATAAATAATCCTAAAATTTGTATGGAACCAGAAAAGACCTCGAATAGCCAGAGGAATGTTGAAAAAGAAAGCCAAAGTTGGTGGCATCACAATTCCAGACTTCAAGCTCTGTTACGAAGCTGTCATCATCAAGACAGTATGATACGGCACAAAAACAGACACATAGATCAATGGAACAGAATAGAGAGCCCAGAAATAGACCTTCAACTCTGTGGTCAACTAATCTTCAACAAAGCAGGAATGAATGTCCAATGGAATAAAGACAGTCTCTTCAGCAAATGGTATTGGGAACATTGGACAGTCACATGCAGAATAATGAAACTGGACCATTTCCTTACACTATACACAAAAATAGACTCAAAATGGATGAAGGACCTCAATGTGAGAAAGGAATCCATCAAAATCCTTGAGGAGAACACAGGCAGCAACCTCTTTGACCTCAGCTGCAGCAACTTCTTCATAGGACCATCGCCAAAGGCAAAGGAAGCAAGGGCAAAAATGAACTACTGGGACTTCATCAAGATCAAAAGCTTTTGCAAAGCAAAGGAAACAGTCAATAAAACCAAAAGACAACTGACAGAATGGGAGAAGATATTTGCAAACAATGTATCAGATAAAGGGCCAGTATCCAAAATCTTTAAAGAACTTATCAAACTCAACACCCAAGGGACAAATAATCCAATCAAGAAATGGGCAGAGGACATGAACAGACATTTCTGCAAAGAAGACATCCAGATGGTCAACAGACATATGAAAAAGTGCTCCACATCACTTGGTATCAGGGAAATACAAAGCAAAACCACAATGAGATACCACCTCACAGCAGTCAGAAAGGCTAAAATTAACAAGTTAGGAAATGACAGATTCTGGCAAGGATGCGGAGAAAGGGGAACCCTCCTACACTGTTGATGGTAGTGCAAGCTGTTGCAACCACTCTGGAAAACAGCATGGAGGTTCCTCAAAAGTTGAAAACAGAGCTACCCTATGACCCAGCAATTGCAGTACTGGGTATTTACCCTAAAGATACAAACGTAGTGATCCGAAGGGGCACTTGCACCTGAATGTTTATAGCAGTAATGTCCACAATAACCAAACTATGGAAAGAACCTAGATGTCCATCAACAGATGAATGGATAAAGAAGAGGTGGTATACATATATACAATGGAATACTATGCAGCCATCAAAAGAAATGAAATCTTGCCATTTGGGACAATGTGGATGGAACTAGAGGGTATTATGCTTAGCAAAATAAGTCAATCAGAGAAAGACAACTATCATACGATCTCCCTGATATTAGTAAGTAGAGAAGCAACATGGGGGTTTTGGCAGGTAGGAAAAGAATAAATGAAACAAGATGGGATCGGGAGGGAGAAAAACTATAAGAGACTCTTAATCTCACAATAGAAACTGAGGGTTGTCACTGGGAGGGGGATAGGGAGAGGGTGGTTGGGTTATGGACGGGGAGGGTATGTGCTATGGTGACTTCTGTGAAGTGTGTAAACCTGGCTATTCACAGACCTGTATCCTTGGGGCTAATAATACATTATATGTTAATAAAAAAATAATAAATAAAATAAAATGTTCTTATACATTTGATGTACTCTCAGTATTATCCAGGTCCTAAATTCCTTTGATGGGGAGAGGGTTCCACATAGTGTCTATTTCTTCCTGGAGGAAAACTTATGCTTACATTTTAGGCCGGGCTGAAATCTGAGATCTGATTCTGATTATTGGCCTTGATGTAATGGAATTGAAGGTTGAAGTTGTGACAGTAAATAAACATCATCAGGCAAGAAAACTACCTCATTTCCTTGGTCATTTACAGTCTTCTAGAAAAGGAGAAACCATTCTCTGGAAATAGGTCAAGAGGTACTTTTGTTGGCTAGGAGGTTTCAAGGAAATTAGAGAGGGTGGGGTTTATAATATTTTCAGGCTTATAAACACAAATTTCCATATCTCAGGTGTAGTGGTTTAATAGTGTCCCCACAGAGCCTCAGAATGTGCATTTATATGGAAATTGAGAATTTGCAGATGTAATTTTTTAAGAATTTTGATATGAGATATGCCTAACTGGCTCTGTCAGAAAAGCACGAGACTGCTGATCTCAGGGTTGTAAGTTTGAACCCTATGTTGGGTAGAGAAATTGCTTAAAAATAAAATGTTAAAAAAATAATTTTGAGATGAAGTCATCCTTGATTTAGAGTGTAGGCCTTAAAACCAATGACTGGAGTCCTCGTAAAAGAAGGATACAGAGACATAAAGAAGAAGGTCATGTGGAGAGAGAGGAAGACTGGAGTTATCTGCCACAAATCTAGGGACACTGAGAATCACCAGAAGCTGGAAGAGGCAAGGAGGGATTCTCTCCTAGAGCCCTGAGGGGGGAGCATGGCCTGACCAAGACCTTGATTTTGGACTTCAGGCCTCCAAGCTGAAATAATAAATTTCTGTTGTTTAAAGTAACCCAGTATATAAAATTTTGTTATGGCCATGCTAGGAATTGAATATACCAGGAGTCAGAGTCACATTCTTTTCTTATCAAGAATTTGACTTTAACAAATAAGACCTATCAAACTACATATTTATCTCTTTATAAACAGGCCCATTTTTAGCAGTCTTCCCTAGAGCTGCAGGAAGAATTCCTTTAAAGCTTACTTAAGAAGCCTCTGGCATGCCTTAAGTCTGGAATTAACTGTTTTGAGTTAAGCGTATTATTTTCATTCAGTCTCCAGAGATTTGGTAGGCAAAATAATGCCAACCACAGATGTTTATGCTCTAATCCTCAGAACCTGTAAATATATGACCTTAAATGACAACAACAACAATAATAAACAACAATAGCAACACAAAGACTTATCGGTTGTAATTAAGATTTGAGAGATGAGGAGAGTATCCAGGATTATCCGGTTAAGTCCAAACTAATCACATGAGTCCCTAAGAGTGGAGAAACTCTCTCAGCTGTAGTTTAAAAGAGATGCTATGATAGCTTTAAAAATGAAGGAAGGGAATTACAAACCTAGAAATGTGTACAGTTTATAAAAGCTAAAAAAGGCAAGCAAATTAATTTTCCTCTACAGCTACCAGACAGGAGTGCAACCCTGTCAATATCTTGATTTTTAGCTCAGTCAGACCTGTATTGGACTTCCAACCTACGAAAGTGAAGATAAGACATTTGTGTTGTTTCAAACTACTAAATTTGTTAATTTATATCAGAATAGATATTAATACAAGTGGCATCAAAGGAAATTGTTTTTTTCCATCATAATTATAATCACCTTTGCTTTTTATCAATTAAACACCACAGTACTTGATCAGCAATTGTCTTAGCTTTCCATCAGCCCCTTTACCAATTAATCAAAGTAGGATGTTTAAGTAATTGTGATGTCACTTCATGATAAAACTACTTCACTTGGTATTTTCAATGGGTTCTTTAATTTTAAGTAGGAGACAATTCAAGCCCAAAGTCCCATCCTCAAGGTCTATAATCTAGAACAGGAGTCAGCAAACTTTTTATTTAAAGGGATAGAGAATAAATATTTTAGGCTTTACAGCCTTTATAGCTCTGTTACAACTGCTTGGTTTTGCTCTTGTATTTGGAGAGTAAACAGATAATAATGGTGAGCATGACTTTGTCCCAATAAACCATTTTACAAAAACAGGCATTGAGACAGTTTTATCCCATTGACCGTAGTTTTGAATCCCTTATCTAGAACAATTCTGATAACTATTGTCTTAACCAGGGTTCTGTAGAAAACAGCCTGAGGCTAGGCTTAAGTGTTAATGTTTCATTGAGAAGTGCAATCTCAGAGCTGTAATAATAAAGGAAAAGTGAAGTAAAGCAAAGTAAAAGTAAGATGATATATTATCACACTAATCACTATTTCACAGGGAGAAGCAGAAAAGGCACAGCCAATCACTTAGCAGGTGTATCTGCTTGGCCTTGCTGGATATCTGTAACAGCTCATGTGGAAAAGTCATAATTCAGAATAGCCCAACCACAGGGAGGAAGAAAAAGAGAACTTTATTTCTTGTGTCTTTTCTAATATTGGTCAAGGTTTTCTCTGTGGAAAATTAACACCCCTTCACTTCAGAGTTGTATCATTTGACCCCTTTGGCAGCCATTAAGGAAGCCAGATCTCATGCCTTATAGTGTGGCACATTATCTGAATCCAGAATTAAAGGGGGAGCTTAGACTTCACATAACCAGTCAACTTAAGAAAATAGTACTATATGAAGCTGATTAATTCTGCCAAAACTGAGATGAAGCAAAAAGTCAAGAATTTGGGAGACAAGGCTGAGAGATTTCAAGGAGATATACACAATACAGGCATCTGCTCAGTTCAAGAACACACTCTTCAATTTGATATACTTATTCATAGTTTCTTTAGTAAATGGTATCTTAGAGGATGGTCTATTTTCTAATTCCTTGATACTGTGCTGTTTCAATACAAATCTTAACATCAGTAATTTGTTCCTTCTTACACTTCACCACCAAACCTCCATGGAAATTTGTTTTTTCCAAGTTGAATTTATACCAGAAATGTAAATTTTTTTAAATGAGAAAATCCATTAACATTTCAATAAATTAACAAATTAAGGAATAGTCATCTTGTAGTGTAAGTACCTGAGAGTCAGCTTTTTGGATTATAATATAAGTGCCTGACATTAAGCTTTTGATTGCTGAAGAATCCTCTTCAGACATCCATCTTGAATAAACACATTGTCAGCTACATTATTAGGTAAGAAGCCAAGCTGCCCCACCCATAAAGTTCCTCCTTTTTAGAAAGCTTTGGTTGACATAAACTGACAATTTGGTTGACAACTGCTTTTGCCTTCCCACACTTTAATTCCAGCTCCAATGTTTTAAATTCACAAATAAATTGAACATGTGAAACCCTAGGCACCCTGCCCTCAATCCCATTAAAAGCAGAACCCCAGGTCCATGTACTCTGTTTCTCTACCAATAGCTTCACTGAGTGGCCCCAATCATGTTGTATACCCGCTAACACTTGTAAATAATAAACTTTCTTTTTCAAAGTTCCCTGATGGTTGTTGCTGAGGTACATCTTGACCACTAATTATAAGAACTGAGGCTTATCCAAACACAACACTGGCTCTGAAAAAGGGAAATGTCTGGTGGGGCTGGCCTCAGGCCCAACTGAGTATTCCCAAGTTTTTCTAGACCATAAAATCATTATTAATAGGCTGAGATTAGTACAAAATATGTCTCAATACATGTGGAAAAGCATTCAAAAAATTAACACTATTTAACACTCTTAGAACAGTGGAAGCAGGTGGAAACTTTTTAACTTCACTAAAGCATCCAAACAACAACCTATAGAAAACCTTTTTTTTTTTTTTAAAGATTTTTATTTATTTATTTGATAGAGAGAGATCACAAGTAGGCAGAGAGGCAGGCAGAGAGAGAGGGGGAAGCAGGCTCCCCGCTGAGCAGAGAGCCCGATGTGGGGCTCGATCCCAGGACCCTGAGATCATGACCTGAGCTGAAGGCAGAGGCTTAAACCACTGAGCCACCCAGACGCCCCTATAGAAAACCTTTTAATGTTGAAATCTTGGGATGTATTTTGTTTGCAGTTGGAAATAAAAGAAAGCTCCCATTAAAACCATTTATATTCAATACTGCACTGGGTTCCTATCCAAAGAAACAACTATATATATGAGTAGGTATAAATATAAATATATAAATTTAGAAAGAAAAAAACAAAATTTTCTACATTTTCTATACTTGTATATGTAGAATATTTCAGATAATCCAAGGACAGCTTTTAAAAACAGAACATCTGGTGATAAAATGAACGCAAAATAAGTATTTTATATACAAACATCAATTAAAATTAAAATTTAAGAAAATTAACTCACAGGATCAATAAAATTTGTAAAGTACTTAGAATTCAGCTAACAAAAGACATGTAAGAATTTTGTGGAAGGGCATCATAAAGATGGCAAAGGAGTAGGGGACTTTATTTCAACTGGTCCCCTGAAATGGCTACCAACCAGAGCACTCCAAATATCCACAAAATCAACCTGAGACATAAAAAGATATATCTGGATCTCTACAAGCAGAATATCTCTGGCAGTTGGTTTCTAGGTATGAAGCAGGGAATCTTGATTCTGTGGGCGGTTATCAGAAGATAAATGGAGGAGGGAGGGAGCCTCCAGGATCCTGTGCCACCCGCACATCAAAGCCTCCTGTGCTGGGGACCCAGCAAGGACTTACAAAGGTTGCAGGGAAAGGACCTTAGGACAACCCCTCAGAGTGAAACTGGAGCTGCAGTGGCATGTGCATGAACTGGGGGCAGCTGGTGGTTTTAGAAGTAAAAAGGGCAGAGAATTGCCTGGACAAGGAAGTGAGGGCTGGGAGTGCTGCTATGGGGTGCACAACCCAGGATGCTGAAGTTTTCAGTTGCAGACAGAAATGGAGAAAGTGTGGCGTGGAAAGCATACTGAAGAACAGACTGCAACCTCTCTGTTCTGAGACAGAGGTTTGGATATGGTCAATTCTGCTCTCTCAGAAGAGATGCAGAAAGCTGCCAGGGAAAGCTGCCAGATAACAAAACCCAAATACTGGTTTTCACTGAGCCCATTACCCCTGAAAGGGGGTAGGGCTACTCTGCCCAAACATGGTTGCCTGAGTAACAGCACAGCCAGGTAGGTCCAACCCCCAGAAGAGAGGCTGGAAGTACAAGAGGCAGATAACCCTAAAGTCCTAAAAAAACAGGTGCATCTTTCTTGGGTTGTGGTCAATAATTTGGATTCTATACATTCCTTCAACCACCCCTCCACAGAATGACTGAGAGGAGGAATTCCCAACATAGAAAAGACTCAGAGACTGTGACCTCTGCCACAGAACCAATGAATATGGATATAAGCAAGGTGTCAGAAATAGACTTCAGGGTAACTGTTATGAGGACAGTAACTAGGATGGAGAAAACCATTAATGGCAACATAGATTATTTAAGGGCAGAAATGATAGCTGATCTGGCAGAACCTAAAAATGCTATCTATGAGATCCCATTTAATCTAGATACTCTAATAGCTAGGGTAAAGGAGGCAGAAGAATGAATTGGTGATCTAGAAGACAAACTGATAGAAAAGAAGGAACAGGAGTGGCCTGGAACAAACAGCTCAATATCCATGAAAACAGAATTAGAGAAACAAATTATGCCATGAAACATTCCAATGTCAAAATTATTAGGATTCCTGAGGGAGTAGAGAGAGAGAGGGGACTGGAAGATATGTTTGAGCAAATCGTAACTGAGAACTTCCCTAAGCTGGGAAAATAAACAAGCATTCATGTCCTAAGGCAGATGGGACTCCTTCCAAGATCAAGAAGAATAGGCCGGGGTGACTGGGTGGCTCAGTGGGTTAAAGCCTCTGTCTTCAGCTCAGGTCATGATCCCAGGATCCTGGGATTGAGCCCCACATTGAGCTCTCTGCTCAGCAGGGAACCTGCTACCCCCCCCCCCACCTGCCTCTCTGCCTACTTGTGATCTCTATCAAATAAATAAAATCTTAAAAAAAAAAAAAGAATAGGCCAATGACCCACCATGTAATAGTAAAACTTGCAAATCTTAGTACCAAGGAAACCATCTTAAGGGCAATAGTGGGAAGAGATTCCTTATATACACAGAGAGGAGAATCAGAATAATGTCAGACCTGTCCACAGAGACCTGGCAAGCCAGAAAGGAATGGCAAGATATATTTAGGATACTGAATGAGAAGAACATGTAGCCAAGAATTATTTATCTGGTTATGCTGTCATTTAGAATAGACGGAGAGATAAAGAGCTTCCATAACTGGCAGAAACAGTAAGAATATGTGAACACCAAGCTGGCCCTGCAAGAAATAATTAAAGGGAGGTTCTATAAAAGGATAACGACCCCCAAGAGTGATATAGAGCAGAAAATTACAGAGAAAATCTATAGAAACAAGGACCTCACAGGCAACATGATGACAATAAAATCATACTTTCAATAATCACTTTCAACATGAACGGCCTAAATGCTCCCATAAAATGGCACAGGGCTTCAGATTGCATAAAGACAGGACCCATCCATATGCTGTCTACAAAAGACTGATTTTGAACCACAAGATACATCCAAAATGAAGGTGAAGGGATGGAGAACCATCTTTCATGCCAACGGACCTTTCTTTTTCAAAAGAAAGCTGGGGTAGCAATTCTCATATCAGACAAATTTGATTTTATGTTAAAGGCTATAGTTAGAGAGCGCCTGGGTGGCTCAGTGGGTTAAGCAGCTGCCTTCGGCTCAGGTCATGATCTCGGGGTCCTGGGATCGAGTCCCGCATCGGGCTCTCTGCTCAGTGGGGAGCCTGCTTCCTCCTCCTCTCTCTCTCTGCCTGCCTCTCTGCCTACTTGTGGTCTCGATCTGTCAAATAAATAAAATCTTTAAAAAAAAAAAAGACTATAGTTAGAGATACAGAAGGACACTATATAACTCTTAAGGGTCTATCAAACAAGAGGATCTAACAATTGTAAATATCTATTATATCTATTCCCCCAACATGGGAGCAGCCAACTACGTAAACCAACTTTAACCAAAATGAAAAGACATACTGATAATAATACATTAATAGTAGGAGACCTCACCACTCCACTATCAGCAACAGACATTATCTAAGCAAAAAGTCAACAAAGAACAAGACCTTTGAATGACACACTGGACCAGATGGACTTCATTGGTATATACAGAACATTCTACCCTAAAACAACAGAATACTCATTCTTCTCAAGTGCACATGGCACTTTCTCCAGAATAGACCACATAGTGGGTCACAAATCAGGTCTCAACCAATACCAAAAGATTGAGATTATTCCTTGACTATTCTCAGACCATAATGCTTTGAAACTGGAACTCAACCACAAGAAAAAGTTTGTAAGAAATTCAAACACTTGGAAGTTAAAGACCATCCAGCTCAAGAATGTTTGGTTTAGTCAGGAAATCAAAGAACTTAAACAATTCATGGAAACCAATGATGATGAAAACACATTGGTCCAAAACATATGGGAAGCATGATACGCTCTAGTTCCATCCATGTTGTCGCAAATGGCAAGATTTCATTTCTTTTGATGGCTGCATAGTATTCCATTGTGTATATATACCACATCTTCTTGATCCATTCATCTGTTGATGGACATCTATGGACACTGGGGAGGGTATGTGCTTTGGTGAGTGCTGTGAAGTGTGTAAACCTGGTGATTCACAGACCTGTACCCCTGGGGATAAAAACATATGTTTATAAAAAATAAAAAATTAAAAAAAAAAAAAACATATGGGATATGGCAAGGCAGTCCTAAAGGGGAAATACATAGCCATCCAAGCCTCACTCAAAAAAAAAAAAAGAAAAAAGAAAAAAGAAAAATCCAGAATACACAAACTATCCTTGCACCTCAAAGAACTGGAGAATCAACAACAAACTAAGCCTAACCCAAGCACAAGAAGGGAAATAATTAAGATTAGAACAGGTATCAATGAATTAGAAACCAGAAATTCAGTAGAGCAGATCAATGAAACTAGAAGCTGGTTCTTTGAGGGAATTAATAAGATTGATAAACCACTGGCTGCACTTATCCAAAATTAAAGAGGACCCAAATTAATAAAATTATGAATGAAAGGGGAGAGATCATGACTAACACCAAGGAAATAGAAACAATTGTCAGAAATTACTATCAACAGCTGCATGCTAATAAATTAAGCAACCCAGAAGAAATGGATGCCTTCTTAGAAACCTATAAACTACCAAAACTGAAATAGGAAGAAATTGATAACCTGAATAGACCAGTAAACAGTAATGAGGTTGAAGCAATGATCAAAGACCTCCCAAAAAAACATTAGTCCAGGGCCTGAAGGATTCCCTGAGGAATTCTACCAAACATTCAAAGAAGAAATGCTGAGTGAAATATGTCAAGCAGAGAGGGTTAATTATCATGTGGTTTCACTTACTTATAGAGCATAAGGAATAACATGGAGGACATTAGGAGATGGAAAGGAAAAATGTATTGGAGGAAATCAGAGAGGAAGATGAACCATGAGAGACTGCGGACTATGAGAAACAAACTGAGGGTTTTGGAGGGGAGAGGGGTGGGGGGTTAAGTGAGCCTGGTGGTGGGTATTAAGGAGGGTACATACTGCATGGAGCACCAGATGTGGTGAGTAAACAATGAATCTTAGAACACTGAAAAAATAAAATAAAAATTTTAAAAAAGAAGAAATAATACCTATTCTCCTGAAGCTGTTTCAAAAAGTAGCAACAGAAGGTTAGCTTCCAAACTCATTCTATGAGACCAGCACTACTTTGATCACCAAACCAGGCAAAGACCCCATCAAGAAGGAGAATTTTGGACCAATATCCCTGATGAACATGGATACCAAAATTCTCAACATGATCCTACCTAATATGATCCAACAATACATTGAAAGGATTATCCACTATGACCAAGCGGGATTTATCCCTGGGATACAAGGGTGGTTTAATATTCACAAAACAATCAGTGTGATAGAACACAATAAGTGGAGAGAGATGAACCATTAGGTCCTCCTGACTGATATAGAAAAAGCATCTGACAAAATACAACATGCTTTCCTGTTAAAACTCTTCAGAGTGTACGGATAGAGGGAAAAATTCCTCAATTTCCTAACCATCTTTGAAAACCATAGCGAATATCATTCTCAATGGAGAAAAACCGAGAGCCTTTCCGTTAAGATCAGGAACAGACAAGGATGCCCACTCTCTCTACTATTGTTCAATGTATTACTAGAAGTCCTAGCAACAGCACTCAGACAACAAAGAAAAATAAAATGTATTCAAATTGGCAAAGAAGAAGTCAAACTCTCTCTTCACAGATGACATACTTTATGTGGAAAACCCAAAGATTCCACTCCCAAATTACCAGAAATCATACAGCAATTCAGTAATGTGGCATGATACAAAGACAATGTACAGAAATCAGTTGATTTCTTATACACTAACAATGTAATTGGAGAAAGAGAAATTAGAGAATTGATTCCATTTACAATAGCACCAAAAGCCATAAGATAGCTTGGAATAAACCTAACCAAAGAGGTAAAGGATCTATACTCTAGAAACTACGGAACACTCATGAAAGAAACTGAAGAATACACAAAAAGATGGAAAAACATTCCATGCTCATGGATAAGAAAAGTAAACATTGTTAAAATGTCTATGCTGCCCAGAGCAATCTACACTTTCAATACCATCCCAATCAAAATACCAATGACATTTTTCAAAGTGGTGGAACAAACAATACTAAAACTAGAATGGAATCAGAAAGGACCTGAAATCACCAAGGAAATGTTGAAAAAGAAAAAACAAAGCTGAGGGTATCACGTTGCCTGATTTCAAGCTGTATTACAAAGCTGTGATCACCAAGACAGCATGGTACTGACACAAAAACAGGCACATAGATCAATGGAACAGAGTAGAGAGCCCAGATATGGACTCTTCACTCTGTGGTCAACTAATTTTTGATAAAGCAGGAAAAAATATCCAATGGAAAAAAGACAGTCTCTTCAATAAATGGTGTTGGGAAAATTGGACAAGCTATATTTGGAAGAATGAAACTCAACAATTCTCTTACACCAGACACAGAGATAAACTCTAAATGGATGAAAGACCTCAATGTGAGATAAGAATCCATCAAAATTCTAGAGGAAAACATAGGCAGTAAACTCTTCAACATTGGCTACAGCAACTTCTTTCAAGACACATCTCCAAAGCCAAGGGAAACGAAAGTGAAAATGAATTTTGGGACTTTGTCAAGATCAAAATCTTCCGCACAGCAAAGGAAACAGTCAACAAAAGAAAGATACAACCCACAAAATGGGAAAAGATATTTGCAATGACAAAGGGCTGATATCCAAGATCTATAAAGAACTCTCAAACTCAACACACACAAAACAGATAATCATGTCAAAAAATGGGCAGAATACATGAACAGACACTTCTCCAAAGAAGACATACAAATGGCTAATGGACACATAAAAATATGTTCATCATCATCAAATCAAAACTACATTGAGATACCACCTCACAACATTTAGAATGGCAAAAATTGACAAGGCAGGAAACAACAAATGCTTAATAGGTTGTGGAGAAAGGGGAACCCTCTTAACACTGTTGGTGGGAATGCAAGTTGGTGCAGCTACTTTGGAAAACAGTTTGGAGGTTCCTCAAAATATTAAAAATAGAGCTACCCTATGATCCTGCAATTGCACTACTGGGTATTTACCCCAGAGATACAGATGTAGTGAAAAGAAGGGCCATATGTATGCCAATGTTCCTAGCAACAATGTCCACAATAGCCAAACTGTGTAAGGAGCCAAGATGCCCTTCAAGAGATGAATGCAGAAAGAAGATGTGGTCCATATATACGATGGAATATTACTCAGCCATCAAAAGGGAAGAATACCCAACTTTTGCATCAACACGGGTGAAACTGGAGGAGATTATCCTAAGTGAATTAAGTCCAGCAGAGAAAGTCTGTTTTCATATGGTTTTCCTTATTTGTGAAACATAAGGAAAGCATGGAGAACATTAGAAGAAGGAAGGGAAAAATGAAGGGGTTGTTGGAGGAGGAGAAGAACCATCAGAGGCCGTAGACTCTAAGAAACAAACCGAGAGTTTAAGGGGTGGTGATGGTGATGGGTTAGCCCAGTGATGAGTTATTAAGGAGGGCACATATTGAATGGAGCACTGGATGTTATATTCAAACAATGAATCTTGGAACACTACATCCAAAACTAATGATGTACTGTATGGTGACTAACAATGTAGTTTATAAGAAAAAGAATTTTGTGGCAAAATGTTCAAAGCTATACATAGAAAAAGGCAACAAAACCAAAGGAAATATATCATGTTTATAGGAACACTTGTATATTAATGAAGTAAATTTTTTTCTAATCAATATGTCCAAGTTTCAAACAAAATTCCAGCAGGGATTTACATAGAACTTGATAAAGTGATTCTAAAATGTATATAGTACAATTAAAAATCAGAAAAAGCCTAGATAGAGAAGGGAGATGGGGCAGACCTTCCAGATAACAAGATATTTTCTGCAACTTTTATTAGTTATTTCTAATAAAAATGTAGTAAAAGTACAATAATAAATAAATATATCAATACAATAGAGGAAAAAGTCAGGAAAAGAACAATCCAAATATGGGAACTGATATGTGAATGAGATGCTCTTATACATTAGTGGTAACTGAAATGACAATTCAATAAATGAATTATTTATATTTAAAAACATAATCTTATCTCGAACCAACATAAATTTATTTAGGCTAAAATCTAATTGTGAAATGGTAAGATTTAAAACTGATTTTTTTTGAAGGATTTTATTTTACCTCAGGAAGACATGTTTTCCTGAAGAAGAAACAAAATGCAAGAATCAAATGAAGAAACTGAAAAGTTGAATAAAAAACTTCTGTATCAAAAAGCTGTTTATGGAAAAACTAGTCTACAAGAAGTCAAATAATTTATTCAAGATTATATGCTAATAAGTACTAGAGCCACAATTCAAAGATACAACCTTCTGACTCTACTACTAACTTATTTTGCATCCCTTTTAATTTTAATTACAAAATTAACGTATTATATTCTTTCATAAAGATTTTAACATAAAGGAAATAATCAATACCTTTGATCATTTTCCCCAGTTCTGATTTCCAGCATCCTACCCAGATTTGTACATATACTTTCTGTACTTTTTTCTTGTGCATTTGAATATATAATACAAATACAAATGCATTTTCAAGTGTTTTTAAAGTGTATTTATTTTTCTGCAACTTTTCTTTAAAAAAAATCATGGCTTCAAGAACTTTCCATATCAGCACAGCATTCTACAGTGTGAATATATTTGCCTTCATTTATTCAATTTTCTATTCTTTGAACTTCAGGCTGTTTTCAATATTTTATCCCCTTGATCATATGAATAGGATAGACATCTGAAATGAATTTTCCAAATCATAATGAATATATGTTTTAAATGGTGATAATGCCAAATTGCCTACACTGGTTTATATACCTATACTGCTGTATCTAGATACCCATTTCTCAATTATTAATATTTTCCTTTTACCTGGTATCATTAATATTTTTAATATTTTGCCAGTATAATATAGAAAAAATAGGATAATTCATTTCCCTAGTAATAATTAGTAAAGTCATTTCCTCCACTTAGCAGCCAAACACAACTGTCTAGAGGTAAAAGGCAACCACATCTTCAACTCATACAATTATCTTTTCTAGTAGTCTTACTCCCATATTTCTAAATATCTTGGTATTGCCATTTCATGATATATTAATTAGACATTATCTACTGATTTCCTATTAGGAAAGATGAGGATTTAGTATAAGTTTCTATATAATTTGCATGTTTATTATTTGCCTACTATATGTGTAAGCAAATATCTCCCAATTTCTTGCCTGTCTCTTATCTTGTCTTGTTATGGTATATTCCTTAAAGCTTTTAGGTTTTATGTCTTGTCCAAGGCTACCCTACTTCAAAGTAAAAACTCATTTCCTATAGTTTCTTCTAAAACTTTCAGAGTTGTGATTTTAACATTTACATATCTTATCCATCTGGAATTTATTTCTGTGAATGGTGTAAGGTAGAGACCATATACCCTTTTTCAAAATAGCCAGTTGTTCAACACCATTTATTGAAGTTTATTATGTCCTAAATCATCTTCTCTAAAATCCAAAAATTACACCAAATGTATGAATCATTTCTGGAATATCCATTTAGATCTACTGGTCATTTTTATCCCCTTGTTCCAATTGACAATGTACTGTATTTCTTCTAAATGATAGCCAAATTATGGAAAGAACCCAAATGTCCATCAACTGATAAATGAATAAAGATTACACACACACACACACACACACACACACACACACACACACACACAGGAATATTACTCAGCCAAAAAAAAGAATGAGATCTTGCCATTTGCAATGATGTGGATGGAACTAGGGAGTATTAACGAAATGTCAGACAGAGAAAGACAAATACTATATTATTTCACTCATACGTGGAACTTAAGAAACAAAACAGATGAATGGGGTGGGTGGGGGGGAAGAGAGGCAAACCAGAAAAACAGATTCTTAACTATAGAGAACAAACTGAGGGTTACCTCCCTAGAAGGGAGGTGGGTGGGGGATGGTTTAAATGGGTGATGAGTATTAAGGAGGGTACTTGCTGTGATGAGTTTGGGTGTTGTATGTAAGTGATGAATTACTAAATACTACACCTCAAACTAATATTACACTGTTAACTAACTGGATAAATAAAAACTTAGGATAAATAAATAAATAAATAAATAATGCCTTAGGGGCACCTGGGAGGCTCAGTGGGTTAAGCCTCTGCCTTCCACTCAGGTCATGATCTCAGAGTCCTGGGATCAAACCCTGCATCGGGCTGTCTGCTCAGCAGGGAGACTCTTCCCCTTCTCTCTGCCTGCCTCTCTGCCTATTTGTGATCTCTCTCTCTCTGTCAAATAAATAACAAAAAAATCTTTAAAATTTTTTTTAAAATGCCTTAAAACATTTGCTTTTTTAAAAATTTAATTACTTATTTTTTCTTAATTAAAGTATAATATATAGTTTATATTAGTTTCAGGTATGGAATATGTATAATTCAACAATTCTATACATTATTCAATGCTCATCAAGGTAAGTGTGTTCTTTTTTTTTTTTAAGATTTTATTTATTTATTTGACACAGAGAGATCACAAGTAGGCAGAGAGGCAGGCAGAGAGAGAGAGAGGAGGAAGCAGGCTCCCCGCGGAGCAGAGAACCCGATGCGGGACTCGATCCCAGGACCCTGAGATCATGACCTGAGCCGAAGTCAGCGGCTTAACCCACTGAGCCACCCAGGCGCCCAAGGTAAGTGTGTTCTTGATCCCATTTATCTATTCCACTCCTGTCCCCAACCTTCTCCTCTGTGGCAACCACAGATTGGTTCTCTATAATTAAGAGTCTAGTTTTTTGCTTGTCTCATTGTTCACTTGTTTTGTTTCATAAATTCCACAAGTGAGTGAAATCATATTATATCTGTCTTTCTCTTATTTCACTAAGCATTATACCCTCCAGATTCATCCATATTGTTGCAAATGGCAAGATCTCATTCTTTTTTATGGCTGAGTACTACTCCAATGTACTGAGTACTACTCCACTACTCCACATCTTCTTTATCCATTTATCTGTGTATGGACACATGGCTTGCTATCATATGTTGGTTATTGTAAATAACCATGGGGCTGTATATATCTTTTCAAACAGGTGTGGCTTTTTGTTTTTTGTTCTTGTTTTGTTTTTTTTTTTTGGATAAATATCCAACAGTGTTATTACTGGATCATATGGCTTATTTCCATTTTTAATTTTTTGAGAAACAACTATTTTTCACAGTGGCTGTATCAATTTGCATTCCCAAAGTCAGTGAATAAAGCTGGAGGTATCACAATCCCAGAATTCAAGATACACTACAAAGCTGTAGTAATTAAAACAGTAGGATACTAACACAAGAACAGACATATAGATCAATGAACAGAACAGAGTCCAGAAATAAACCTATGCTTATATGGTCAATTAATCTATGATAAAAGAGGTAATAATACACAATAGTAAAAAGATAGTCTCTTCAACAAATGGTCCTTGGAAAACTAATTTGCATGTCATCCTTGTCCAGGAGCCATGTTAATTTTCTTGCTATCATTCCAATTTTAGTATATGTGCTGCCATTGTAAGCATTGGGAAAACTAAATGGCTACATGCAAAAGAATGAACCTGGACCACATTTTTATACTATACACAAAAATAAACTCAAAATGGATTAAAGACCTAAATGTGAGATCTGAAATCAAAACTCCTAGAAGAAAACATTAGCAGTAATTTAATTTCTTTGAAATTAGCTATAAAAATGTTTTTCTAGGTAAGTCTCTTCAAGCAAGGAAAACAAAAGCAAAATTAAGCTATTGGGACTATATCCAATACCCCTTGTACAAGAGGGCCTGGGTGGCTCAGTCCATTAAGCATCTAATCTTGGTTTTTTCAGCTTACGTCATGATCTCATGGGTCATGGGATCCAGCCAGGGTGGGGCTCTGCACTCAACAGAGTTTGCTTAAAAGATTCTCTCCCTCTGCCCCTCCCTCTCACTCACACTCATGCTCCCTCTCTTTAAAATAAATAAATAAGTCTTTTATTTTTTAATTATTTATTTGAGAGAGAAACAGAGAGCACAATCGGGGGGGGGGGGTAGATGGAGAAGCAGACTCCCTGCTGAGCAGGAAGAGTGATGATTTTGGGCTCAATCCCAGGATCCTGAGATTATGACCTAAACTGAAGGCAGAAGCCAATGGACTGAGCCACTTATGTAACCCATAAATAAATAAAACTTAAAAAAAAAAAATAGCTGGGCACCTGGGTGGCTCAGTTGGTTAAGTAACTGCCTCTACCTCAGGTCATGATCCTGGAGTCCTGGGATTGAGTCCTGCATTGGGCTCCCTAATCGGCAGGGACTTGGCTTCTCCCTCTGACCCTCTCCCCTCTCATGTTCAATCTCTCTCTCTCTCAAAACAATAAATAAAATCTTAAAAAAAAAAAAAAACCAAAAAACTTTTGTACCATGGAGAAAACCATTAACAAAACAAAAAGGCTACCTACTGAATGGGAGAAGATATTTACTAATGGTTTATCCAAAAAGGGGTTAGTATCCAAAACATATTAAGAACTGATACAACACCAAAAAAACCCAAATAATCCAATTAAAATATGGATGGAAGACCTGAATAGACATTTTTCCAAAGATACACAGATGAAACACACACGAAAAGATGCTCAACATCACTGATAATCAGGGAAATGCAAATCAAAACCACAATGAGATGTCACCTTACACCTGTCAGAATGGTTAACATCAAAAACACAAGAAATAACAATTGTTGGTGAGGATGTAGAGAAAAACATTTTCTCTTTCTTAAGAATTTTATGTTCTTAATTTTTATTTTTTTTTTTAAGAATTTTTATTTATTTATTTGACAAAGAAAGCACAAGCTGGTGGAGTAGCATGTAGAGGGAAAGAGAGAGGGAGAGCATGCTCCCCAGTGAGCAAGGAGGCAGATGTGGGGCTCTATCCTGGGACCCTGGGATCATAACCTGAACTGAAGGCAATCGCTTAACCAACTGAGCCTCCCTGGTGCCCCTATTTTATTTTTTTTTAAAGATTTTATTTATTTATTCATGAGACAGAGAGACAGAGAGAGAGAGGCAGACACAGAGAAAGAAGCAGGCTTCCCATGGAACAGGGAGCCCAATGCAGACTCTGATCCTAGAACTCTGGGACCATGACCAGAGCTAAAGGCAGCTGCTTAACCGACTGAGCCACCCAGGCACACTTTTCTTACGAATTTCAGAATCATTTCCTTAAAAATAAGTAAATTCTGATGACAGATTAGAATAACACTGTTTTGGAGGGGAGGGGGGTAGAGGGTTGCATGAGCCTGGTGGTGGGTATTATAGAGGGTCGTATTGCATGGAGCACTGGGTGTGGTGCATAAACAATGAATTTTGGAACACTGAAAAGAAATAAAATAAAATAGTAAAATTTCACTCTATTTAAAAGTTTAAAACAAAACAAAAGACTGTATTTATGAATCAATTTGAATAAATTCAATGTTCTTTCTATTACCACTAGGCAGACTTGACTTTCAGGCTCAGTATTTATTAGGCAAATTGAGTTTTTATCATTTAAAAATAAGCAAAGAAGTAAATCTATACTAACTAATTTACTCAGGTGTTTTCTATGGTGCTTAGCTAAAAATAAACAAAGAGGCTATAGTTATGGTGATAATGATGCTTTAGATCTTTTTATATTATCAACTTTGTTTCCTCATCATCAAAAGAAAATTATGAATAATCCAAATGAATAAGGATTATTTCTGTAATCTGAGAACATTTTCTATATAATTACCTATTTATAAAATCATGATTGGCTAATTTATGATTATTTTATATTGGCCATTTATCATTACCAAAACTGAATAGCAAAGGCCAATGATTAATGATATTGATAAATATATTGTTAAACTCCAGCATAGAACATTTGAAAACTCAAGTTGTTTCACAAATTCCATACTTTCCCCAAAATTCTAGAATTAAATAAGAACTTTAGCTCTAGGTAAAAATAAAGACTTAATTTGGGACCATTATTAGTGTGAATAATTCATTTATTCATTATTTGCTCATTCATTCAACATACTTTAATTTTAGAAAACGCTGAATGCTTTGAACTGTGCTACAAGTTAGGTACAAAATAATAGTAAGAAACGCCTTCATTCAAGAATGAGGAAAATAAATGCAAGAATAATGGCATTGTAATACTCACTTTCCCTTCATCTCTTGGGCTATCACTTAAATGTACAACTGGACCTGGATGAGTCTTCGTGGATCTGTTAAATCAATTCAAAATAGTAATTAAAAAATAAAAATTAAAATACCTTACCACTATAGACTGGAACAAAGAAATTACACTGGAGCACACTCCCAATATTCTGAGGTTTAAACTTAGATTAATTTGAATTTTGGTTTTTTTTTTTTTCTTTAAGACTACTTTTCTTTCTCTTATTAACTCTATTAAAGCAGGTATAATTTTTTAAAATCAGGTTCAAGAACATATATCCACATAACAGCAAGATTCTTCATTTTTATAACATAAAAATTATATAAAAGAGATAATATTAATAATGAAAGTGATATTTTAGATCTTTCCATGTTATCAACTTTGTTTCTTCATTATTAAAGAAAAATTATTATAGTCAAGATGAATTATGTCTTTTCATCAAATTATGAATTTATGAATTGGTATTTATGTTTGTTGCCAAATCTAAGCCTCTGAAAATTTGAAACTGATCTTATACAAAGAAATCTTATATGGCCACAAGGCTAATGCTATTAGTCTGTTTCAGCCAAATTGCAAAGTATATAACTGATTTATAACTTCCTTTGATATAAAACCTCTGATTTTCCTCCTAAGAAAAGTACAATAGTTCCTTTGATTTACAGATACTCTCTCTAGTGATAGCCAATGCACAGAAAACTGACAAAGTGGGGAATCCTAGTTTGCTGGTTATGTCTCATTTATGTGTTAATCAATAACAAGGTAATCAATAACAGATAACTATGTGTCTAAGTGTATATTGTTAAAAGGACCTGTGCTCTGTAAATCTGACTTTGAATTTATTCTACTCCAGTGCTCGCTTCAGCAACACATATACTAAATTTATTCTACTCTGATATCTGGCATGTTTCTTTTATATTTCCTACTTTAATATATCATTGTTGAGTATTATGCCATGTTAAATACAATATGACCTGATATGACCATGTATTTATTATTATTCATTTTCCACATCCTTTCTTCAATAGTCTAATTATGCCAGATTAACCCTATTATGATTATATTTTCAGTTATAATTTATTTCTTTTAAGTATAATTTATTTCTTATGCATATATGAACATCATCAAAGATTCTTCATAAAACAGTAAAGATGAATAAATTTTAAAACTTTTTGGGAACAGATAAAAGTCACAAATTAAATAACTCCAAGTTTCCCAGATACTAACTCCCCACAGAGACTCAGAGGAATAAATACAGACTTATTAGATATTTTCTTAATGGTTTTATCCTGAATTTTCTTATCTAAAAGTGGAGATAGTACTATTAATCCTACTGAGTAATTATGAGGATTAGAATATTTATATATAGCCTAATATAATGTCAAAACATAGTAAGTACTCAATGAATAGTATGTATTATGACTGTTGTAAATCACTGGAATAATTGGAAACTAATACTATCTACATTATAAATGCCGTGTTTTATTGGAGTAAAGGGCCTCTCATAAGGAACAGTGTCCTTCAATTATCCCTTGGAAACTAATAATATCCAAAAAACTACAAACTCCTGTTTCTTGGTATGACTGGAAGAACAAATGCCAAAGTGTACTCCATAATAAGCTAATGAATATATAAGGTGTTTCACATAAAGAGTGTTACATATCAAAAAGTTTGAGAAACCCTTAATTAAACATTTTTTTTATTCTTCTTCAAAGCTTCTTAGAGCCATAATATGCAGTAAATACTCACTGAAATATATTTTGAGAAACACTAATTAGACCAAATGCAAAACTCTTATTTAGACTCTCAGTTTGTAAAACACTCAAGTTCAGAAAATAATTTAGCATTAAACTTCAGTTATTTGCATTGACTTTTTCAGACTTCAGAAGATATATTATATGTTGTTTAAAAAAAAATTCCAAACTTACAAGACACTAATAGTCAACAGAAAAAAATCTCATATTATTTTACTCCCTAAATGTAATGACTACTAACATTTTGATACATTTTTTTCTTACTTTCCCCTTGACATTATAATTCCAAAAACCATCAAGCATTCCTTGAAAGACTTATGGCCATTAGAAACTGCCTTAAAAAAAAAATTGGTGTACTCTGGATTCTATAAATTCTACAAAAATTACTTTAGATAGACTGATCAATGAACTTAAAATCATATGATATCCATCTAAATAATGCCCAATAATTCTTCTAGGTATCCCTCTTTATCTCTATTCTTCTCATTTACCATAATAGCTTCTTAATAGTTTCTTTTATGGGCCTTCTTTCTCTTCTTTATCTTAAATACTGATATTCCTTTGTACTCTATCCTAGTCTGTCATCTATTCCCATATCATATGTGGTCATGAATTCAAGAGCACACAGGAGCCCGGCAGATGCAACTGAGATGCAAATGAAACAAATATGCTGAATGAGAGCTGTAGCAAACTGGATAGCACATTATCCAACTACAAAAGGAAAACTATTACTCAGTTCCAGGGGGTTACTGACTAAGCAATAAGGAGCTAGAATTGTCTCATTAGGAATTTTCATGAAAATCTGGAAATCCCAATTTTTATTGCTCTCTAATATTAGAACTTAGAACATATTTAAATACTCTGATAGCCAAATAAAACATATATGTGAGTGAGAATTGGTTGACTGCTAGTTTGCTACTTGTTTTCCATGCACTTTTCATGCACAATCTCCTCTTTTCAATGACCATAAATTCTATCTCATTACCTTCAGATCCGTATTTCCCACTTCCTACCACTTTCCCATACTGATTCCATTTGAATGTCTTATAAACAAATATAACTCAACCTACCTAAAACTGAACTCATTAATTTTTTTTCCCAGCTTACTCAATCTCCTGCTTTCTTTCACTAAATGACACCCTTATCCACATAGTTGCTAAAGCCTACACCTGGGGGTCTCTCTTAATTCTCCTCTATTGTTATATCTCCCCATAATACCCAACTCTTTTCTCTTCTGTCTTCTACTTATTTATGTCAGTTTATCTCCAATCCTAAATCAATGATAATGTTTGCCAAGAATATAGTCTTTTCTCTCTTTATATTTTTTTATTAATTGATTTATTTTCAGAAAAACAGTATTCATTATTTTTTCACCACACCCAGTGCTCCATGCAATCCGTGCCCTCTATAATACCTGCCACCTGGTACCCAATCCGCCCACCCCCCCGTCACTTCAAACCCCTCAGATTGTTTTTCAGAGTCCATAGTCTCTCATGATTCACCTCCCCTTCCAATTTACCCCAACTCCCTTCTCTCTAACACCCCTTGTCCTCCATGATATTTGTTATGCTCCACAAATAAGTGAAACCATATGATAATTGATTCTCTCTGCTTGACTTATTTCACTCAGCATAATCTCTTCCAGTCCCGCCCATGTTGCTACAAAAGTTGAATATTCATCCTTTCTGATGTAGGCATAATACTCCATAGTGTATATGGACCACATCTTCCTTATCCATTTGTCTGTTGAAGGGCATCTTGGTTCTTTCCACAGTTTGGCGACCGTGGCCATTGCTGCTATAAACATTGGGGTACAGATGGCCCTTCTTTTCACGACATCTGTATCTTTGGGGTAAATACCCAGGAGTGCAATTGCAGAGTCATAGGGAAGTTCTAATTTTAATTTCTTGAGGAATCTCCACACTGTTCTCCAAAGAGGCTGCACCAACTTGCATTCTCACCAACAGTGTAAGAGGGTTCCCCTTTCTCCACATCCTCTCCAACATATGTTGTTTCCTGTTTTGCTAATTTTGGCCATTCTAACTGGTGTAAGGTGGAATCTCAATGTGGTTTTAATTTGAATCTCCCTGATGGCTAGTGATGATAAACATTTTTTCATGTGTTGGATAGCCATTTGTATGTCTTGATTGGAGAAGTGTCTATTCATATCTTCTGCCCATTTTTTGATATGTTTGCCTGTTTCATGTGTGTTGAGTTTGAGGAGTTCATTATAGATCCTGGATATAAACCTTTTGTCTGTACTGTCATTTGCAAATATCTTCTCCCATTCCGTGGGTTGCCTCTTTGTTTTGTTGACTGTTCCCTTTGCTGTGCAGAAGCTTTTGATTTTGATGAGGTCACAAAAGTTTATTTTCGCTTTTTTTCCTTTGCCTTTGGAGACATATCTTGAAAGAATTTGCTGTGGCTGATATCGAAGAGATTACTGCCTATGTTCTCCTCTAGGAGTCTGATGGATTTCTGTCTCACGTTGAGGTCTTTTATCCATTTTGATTTTATCTTTGTGTACGGTGAAAGAGAATGGTCGAGTTTCATTCTTCTACATATAGCTGTCCAGTTTTCCCAGCACCATTTATTGAAGAGACTGTCTTTTTTCCACTGTATATTTTTTCCTGTTTTGTCGAAGATTAATTGACCATAGAGTTGAGGGTCCATATCTGGGCTCTCTACTCTGTTCCACTGGTCTATGTGTCTGTTTTTATGTCAATAACATGCTGTCTTGGTGATCACAGCTTTGTAATAAAGCCTGAAATCAGGTAACGTGATGCCCCCAGTTTTATTTTTGTTTTTCAACGTTTCCTTAGCGATTCGGGGTCTCTTCTGATTCCATACAAATTTTTGGATTATTTGCTCCAGCTCTTTGAAGAATACCGGTGGAATTTTGATCAGGATGGCATTAAAAGTATAGATTTCTCTAGGCAGTATAGACATTTTAACAATGTTTATTCTTCCGATCCAAGAGCATAGAATGGTCTTCCATCTTTTTGTGTCTTCTTCAATTTCCTTCATGAGTGTTCTGTAGTTCCTCAAGTACAGATTCTTTACCTATTTTGTTAGGTATATTCCCAGGTATCTTATGGTTCTTGGTGCTATAGTAAATGGAGTCGATTCTCTAATTTCCCTTTCTGTATTTTCATTGTTAGTGTATAAGAAAGCCACTGATTTCTGCACATTGACTTTGTATCCTGCCATGTTGCTGAATTGCTGTATGAGTTCTAGTAGTTTAGAGGTGGAGTCTTTTGGGTTTTCCATATAAAGAATCATGTCATCTGCGAAAAGAGAGAGAGTTTGACTTCTTCATTGCCAATTTGGATACCTTTCATTTCTCTTTGTTGTCTGATTGTTGTTGAACTAATACTATGTTGAACAAGAGTGGTGAAAGTGGGCATCCTTGTCTTGTTCCCGATCTCAACGGGAAGGCTGCAAGCTTTTTCCCATTGAGGATGATATTTGCTGTGGGTCTTTCATAGATAGATTTGATGAAGTTCAGGAATGTTCCCTCTATCCCTATATTTTGAAGCGTTTTAATCAGGAACGGATGCTGGATTTTGTCAAATGCTTTTTCTGCATCAGTTGAGAGGACCATATTCTCTCTTCTCATATTAATTTGTTGTATCACATTGATTGATTAACGAATGAATGTTGAACCATCCTTGTAGCCTAGGGATGAATCCCACCTGGTCATGGTGGATAATCTTTTTAATGTGCTGTTGGATCCTGTTGGCTAGGATCTTGTTGAGAATCTTAGCATCCATATTCATCAGTGATATTGGTCTGAAATTCTCCTTTTTGGTAGGGTCTTTGCCTGGTTTGGGGATCAGGGTAATGCTGGCTTCATAGAAAGAGTCAAGAAGTTTTCCTTCTGCTTCAATTTTTTGAAACAGCTTCAGGAGAATAGGTGTTATTTCTTCTTTAAAAGTTTGGTAGAATTCCCCAGGGAATCTGTCAGGTCCAGGGCTCTTGTTTTTTGGGAGGTTTTTGATCACCGCTTCAATCTCATTACTAGATATCGGCCTATTCAGGTTGTCGATTTCTTCCTGGTTCAATTTTGGTAGTTTATGGTTTTCCAGGAATGCATCCATTTCATCTAGGTTGCTGAGTTTATTGGCATATAACTGTTGATAATAACTTCTGATGATTGTTTCTACTTCCTTGGTGTTCGTTGTGATCTCTCCCTTTTCATTCATAATTTTATGAATTTGGGCTTTCTCTCTTTTCTTTTGGATTAGTGTGGCCAATGGTTTTTCAATCTTATTGATTCTTTCAAAAAACCAGCTTCTAGTTTCATTGATACGTTCTACTGTATCTCTGGTTTCTACCTCATTGATCTCAGCTCTAATCTTGATGATTTCCCTTCTTATGTGTGGAATTGGTTTGATTTGTTGTTGATTCTCCAGTTCTTTAAGGTGTAGAGACAGCTGGTGTAGTCTGGATTTTTCAATTATTTTGAGGGAGGCTTGGATGGCTAAGTATTTCCCCTTTAGGACCACCTTTGCTGTATGCCATAGGTTTTGGACCGAAATGTCTTCATTTTCATTGGTTTCCATGAATTGTTTCAGTTCTTCTTTGATCTCCTGGTTGATCCAAGCATTCTTAAGCAAGGTGGCCTTTAGCTTCCAGGTGTTTGAGTACCTTCTGAACTTTTCCTTGTGATTGAGCTCCAGTTTCAAAGCATTGTGATCTGAGAATATTCAGGGAATAATCTCAGTCTTTTGGTATCAGTTGAGTCCTGATTTGTGACCCAGTATGTGGTCTATTCTGGAGAAGGTTCCGTGTGCACTTGAGAAGAATGAGTATTCTGTTGTTTTAGGGTGGAATGTTCTGTATATATCTATGAGGTCCATCTGGTCCAATGTGTCATTCAATGCTCTTGTTTCTTTATTGTATTTCTGCTTCGATGATCTATTTCTGAGAGAGGCATGTTAAGATCTCCTACGATTAGTGTATTCATATCAATATGACTCTTTATCTTGATTAACAGTTTTTTTTAAGTAATTGGCTGCTCCCATATTGGGAGATAGGTATTTACAATTGTTAGATCATCTTGGTGGATAGTCCCTTTAAGGATTATGTAGTGTCCTTCTGTATCTCTGACTACAGTCTTTAGTTTAAAATCTAATTTATCTGATATGAGAATCGCTACCCCAGCCTTCTTTTGAGGCCCATTGGCATGAAAGATGCCTCTCCATCCCTTCACTTTCAGTCAGGGTGTATCTTTAGGTTCAAAATGGGTCTCTTGTAGACAACATATGGATGGGTCCTGTCGTTTTTATCCAATCTGCAACCCTGTGCTGTTTTATGGGCGCATTTAGGCCATTCACATTGAGAGTGATTATTGATATGTTTTTATTGACATCGAGTTACCTTTGAAGTCTTTCTTTCTGTAGACTGTTTCTATATTTCTGTTCAATGCTATTCTTGGGATTTTTCCTCTTTTATAGAACCCCCCTTAATATTTCCTGCAGTGTCGGCTTGGTGGTTGCATAGTCTTTTAAGCCTTGCCAGTCTTGGAAACTCTTTATTTCTCCATCCATTTTGAATGTCAGTCTTGCTGGATAAAGTATTCTTGGCTGCATGTTCTTCTCATTTAGTGCCCTAATATATCTTGCCAGCCTTTTCTGGCTTGCCAGGTCTCTGTGGACAGGTCTGACGTTATTCTGATGGGCTTCCCTCTGTAAGTAAGGAGCCTCTTTGGCCTGGCGGCTTTCAAGAGATTATACCTACAATTATAATTCCTAAATTTGACTATCAGGTGTCGTGATGTTTTTTTGGAATGTATAATCTTGGATGGAGACCGTTCAGCCTCTAGTACATGGACGCTGGTTCCATTCGCAAGACTGGGAAAATTTTCTTGAAGGACTTGTTCCACATTATCGTCTAGACTTCTTTCTTTCTCCTCCCCTTCAGGGATTCCAATAATTCTGACGTTGGAACACTTCATGGCATCGTTTATTTCCCTGATACTGTTTTCGTGGTTTCTAAGCTGTTTGTTCCAGGCTTCCTCCTGATCCTTTCCCTCTATCTGTTTGTCCTCCAGATCACTAATTCTATCTTCTGTTTCAGTTACCCTAGCTTTGAGAGAGTTTAGATTAGATTGGAACTCATTGAGAGCATTGTGAATCTCCTCCGTAGCTTTAAGCTCTGCCCTAACATTGTGAACATCCTGTCTGGTCACTTTCAGTTTGGCCCTAATCAATTCCATTTGGTCATCCATGGCTTTCTCCAACCTAGCTATTGCCTGGATAATTGTTAGCCTGAATTCTCTTTCCAACATATTGTCTATGTTGATAGCCGTTAGCTCTGTTGCAGAAGGTCCATCCTCTGTATTTTTCTTCTGTTGGGCATTCCTCCTCCTAGTCATTTTGGTGGGAGATGACTGAACAGATGTCGCTGGATGCATCAACCATGGTGCAGTCAAGGTAAGATTTATGAAGTAGACAAACAAAAACAGACAAAAAGACTGATACAAGTATATGACAAGAGAAAAAAATATATATATGCAAATAAAGGAAGAACCTCGTCAAAAAGAACCCCAAGTGTAAGATTTATATGCTATCAGGACAAACACAAAAACACAGAAACACTGGTGGAAGAAGAAGATGGGAGAGTGGTTATAAATTCTCAGTGTGTGTGAGGAAGGTTGTTTTGATTCTTCCTGGATGTATCTTGATATCTTTGTTAAAGGACTCAACTTTCCTAAGATAAAGGGGATTAAAAATTGATTTACCTATAGGGGTAGTATTGATTGGGGAAAGGGGATTACTTTGAAGTTTAACTCTATATGAATATTAGAAGATAAAAATAAAAAGGAATAAACTAGACTAAACTAAAATTTAAAAAGAGGAGTTCAAAAAATAAAAATGCAAAAGAAAAACATAGGTGTATGTATCAAAAAGCTCAGGTTAGAAGGTTATTATGGAATTTGATGTACTGTACAGCTCGCTGTGATGGTAAATAGGTTAAAAAAATTACCTATGTATAAAAAAAAAATGAACCAGAATAGTGGAAACCAGTGAAAAATAAAAATTTTCCTATGAAGTAGTGGTTGTTCTCTTGTAGTCCTTTTTTATTTTTTCTTTTTTTTTTCCTTTCTTGGTTTGTTTTCTTGGGGAGGGGCCTGCCACGTGGGTTGTCAGTCAATGAGGTTTCCTGAGTTAAGTCCTCCCACCCCCTTCAAGGGGGTGGGCTCTGAGGAAACTGATTTTATTTTCAGGCTTTTGTTCTCTGGCAGTTTTTATGTTTGTTCACTTTTTTTTCTCTCACCTTGATCGCTTTGATGGTTTTTGTAGTTTTAGAGGAAAACAAACCATACCCTGATCTCCCTCTCAGAGAGAAGCCCAAGTCTGGGTGCAGAGCCTAAATAAGTTCCCCCTTGGCCACTGGCAGAGCAGGTTCCAAGTTGCAGACCCTGGAGATGCAGGATCTTTTGCTTGTACCCAAAGCCAAGGCAGTGGCGGCTGTCTGGGAGCTCCCGACCGTCAGAGAGTTTCCAAGCAGCAATTGCACACTGAGGTTTTCCCTCTGGCCTGGGCTGGGAGTGTCTGGTCTTGCTGGGTCTAAGAGTTCCTGGCTTGCGCACACCTCTTTCAGGGGCGGCTATGGATCGCGCGTGCGTCTCAGGCACTGAGAACGGGGCGCAGGTCCGAAAGCACCAGGCTGGGCTTTTGCGCACCTCTGTCAGGGGAGAGTTTGGGGCGCGCGGCTTAGGCTCTGAAATGATGGTGCGGGTCAAAGAGCGCCGGCTGGGCCTTTGTAACTCTCTCAGGGGAGCATGAGGGACATGTGCACGTATCTCAGGCTTTGTAGCAGGGCTCTCACGTTCTGCCCACCAGCATGGCTCCCATCCCCTCACAGGATCCAGAACCCACACATTCTCTGGCGCGCTGGTGGCTTAGGGACCAAGACGTGGTTTCTCCGCCACACTCTCTCTGCCTCAGCACCAGGGGAGGCTGTCCTGGGACCGGGGACTTAAGCCCCTGTCCCTAGCCGCCCCGATTCCCACAATTTCCCCCCGTGATCCTTTGCTCTTTTGGAGTGCTTTCAACCAGTCTCCAAGTCAATGCTGGTCCCCAGACACAGGGCACTCCCACTCATATTGGGGTATTACTTTTCAACCGGTCGCCTCTGGTGGCTCCCTCCCCCTTTTGTTTATCTTCCGATATCAGTCACGTTCCCACTCTGCTTTACCTGCCCACTGGCATCTTCTGCCCCTGTAGAGATCCAGACGTGTATAATTCTGATCTCAGGCTGATTCATGGGTGAACGGAGTTCTTTGGTAGGTAATCAGCTCACTTTGGGGTATAGGCTGAAAAGGCGCTTCCTCCTACTTCCCTGCCATCTTGTCCCCCCTCCGTCTTTTCTCTCTTTAATCATTTCTCTATACCTGCCTTCAGAGTAATCTCCCTAAATGCAAATTTGATCAAGTCAATTCTCTGCTTAAACCCCTTCAAAATCCAGCTCCTGGCCTTTTTAAGTCAACTTCTCAAACTGGCCTACAAGGTTTTCATATTTATACCCTGATTACCTCTCTTCATCCTTTACCTTTTATCATACTCTCTCCCAGGTATTCCAAACAACTAAACTACCTAAAATTCCTATGCATGGAACAAAAACTCTCACACTCCATCCTTTTAATCTTCTATCCTCTCTTCCTAAAATACCCCTAACTCTGTCTCCCAAGTCTTCACTCAACTTACTAAAATTCTCATCCTTTGGATCTCAATATAGATATAATTTCCTTTACAGATATTTCTTTGAGACCACATGTTAGGAGTCCTTCTTATAGCATTGCCACATTTTATTTCCAATATATTGTAATTGCCTTTTTAATTAATCTCATTAGACTGAAAGCCCCAAGAGAACAGTAACGATGTCTTCCCAGTTCATAGTTGTTTTCAGTATCTAGCATACCATAGTGCACAATAAACACATTTCAGTGATTGTTAGTAAAACATAAGCCTTATACTTATGATTTCTTAATCAATTTCATGCTCAAACATTAATCATATGTGGAAAACAAGGTTGCATTTTTTAAAAAGTTGCGGCTGCCCTGCAGAAACATCTACTTCTACACTATAACCTGGAATAACTTTCCCATAGAAAAAAAATTTTAATGTTCCTTCAGTTCTATGCTACTACTTTATGAGATGTTCTACAAACATCAATGTTTCTATGGAAAATGTGTTCCAATTTCCAAATAATCAAAATATACATTTTGGGAACACTATCTATAATTATGAGAACTGCCTAAAATTATAATCAGGACACTTCACTAATAATAGAAACAAACTGAAAAATAACATTGAATAAAAAGTATTTAAAGTAAGAACTTAAATTGAAATAATTTCACATATCTCTTAAAGACAATTCTGCACTTGTCATACTTAGAAAATGTATTGTTGAAATATGTGTGTAAAATTATGACTATGAAATGACTCTTTTAAATAAATATTTTATTATTTTCCCATACACCTGGCACATACGAATTGAAAGTGGCATGCATTTTCTAATGTATCTCAATAGGAAGAGAGCAATTAAAAGACAGTTCTAGAAGACTGGCAGTTGGAATTTTAAATTATGTAGATCACAATGGATCTATAAGTCTATGGAATACACTTCGGGAAAACTGGTCTAAGTAAACCAAGATATATAAATTTGGAAACAAAATAGCAAAAGTGGTGAAATACTATAATAATCTATTACTAGTATAACAATCTATTTAGATTATAAACTTCATAATTAGGAGCATTCAACTGAACACAAATAATGCATATATTATTATTTGTACTAATATTAAATTTGTATAAAAGTTCTATAATTCAATCTCTCAAGTTTATTTACATTTTTATCAATATCCTGAGAAAATTTTGAAAGCAAACATTAAGTTCAGCCCTATTTACAACTTTTATACCACTCAGATTATAGTGGGGAAACCTTTCCCAAATAGCTAAAAAATTAAATAATTTTTTGGGAGACATAATTCTAAATAGTCTATAGAATAAATGTTTTTTAAAATACACATGTAGAACACTAAAGCATATCAGTAAAATAGTGCATATTAATTGTAATTATAAA
Source organism: Mustela erminea (assembly GCF_009829155.1). Taxonomy (NCBI): domain Eukaryota; kingdom Metazoa; phylum Chordata; class Mammalia; order Carnivora; family Mustelidae; genus Mustela; species Mustela erminea. The sequence continues at coordinate 153,462,143 of NC_045614.1, forward strand.
TGAAAGCTCTAAGTCAATATTAGTGTGTAACTACCATACTAAGTCTTCAATAATGTCATCAGTTATTTAGTTGCCTCTCTGTGGAAAGCACCAAACTAAGCCAAGTATAAAGAAAAAGAAAGGATTAATGAACAAAGATCTTGCCCTGGGCAGTTCTTATTCTAATCAGGGAGGAAGAATTATCATTAACAAAAGACTCATTATGACATAATACAAAAGGAATATTGTAATAAGAATATAATTAGTAACAACATTTCTTATATATACAGGCACACTGAAACATTAAAAATAGGGAATAGTAGATTTATTATAAAAACCAGATTTGAGCCTCACTTAAATAGGCTGCTTTAATCAGAATTCTGGAGAATAATTATGTAACTCAGAATATATATTTATGTATATATATTTCATATATACATGTATAAAAATGTCATATATATGGAAATGAGCCAGTCTCAAGTTAAACATATTATAAATTAAGGACCTAATATGCACAGAGTATAAACATTTATTAAAGAAAATTTGTTTTTAAGATTAACACAGTGACCAGGAGAATTAATCGTATACATACAAAAAGATGGCTTGGAATTCCATTACTTTTATATGTGCATAAACTTAAGTATCAGCACCAAAGTCAAAGTGGTAATTACCACTAACCACATATCCAAATAGCTGTATATGTTGCAACATAAAAAATATTGATAAATTGGTTTTTAGAACCCTAAACAATATGTTAGTGAGGCAGGTGAGAATGAACTACTAGTGATAAAAAAAATATATGAACTGATCATGATTATTTTTACATAAAACTAAATATAATCACAATCTACTTGTCATTCCCATTGGAAGTGGCTATACTAAGAATGACTATAAAAAATGAGATGATTTCCACGTATAACTTTTAGAATAAGTCTAAGTACTTTATCATCAAATTTACATACATAACTCCTAATTATTCAGACACCTTAAATATTCAGAAAGTCTAAAATTATAATGTTAATACTACAATATTTTTAAAAGTCTTTAAAATTCTTTATAGTTGTAAATTATTTTAGCTGAACTTTTCACTCAAATTAACTATAAATGTTAATTATAAATGTTCACTCATAAATTGGTTATAAATGTTTCAAATAACTCTGTAATTTGACATGCTTTATAAGCCATATAAAATATTCAAGCCAAATAAAGTGGTATTCAAGTTCAAACTTACAGCTCAATTGCCTTGTTCCACATGATAACATATCCAGAAAGAATGAAAGATTCAATATTTACAATATGTGTATTTCCTCTTTCTGTTCCAACATAGAGCCATTTACTCTGGAAAGGTAGATGACAGTAAGTAATTCTGAAAGAAAGAAAATTATAATTAAAATATCTAAATTTTATGTTTGGTCAGCATTTTATTTTCCTTATACTTATTAGGTAGTGATAACTACATGAATAATAAGATTTACTATACACTCAAGTAGAATTTAGTTATTAGTAGAGGGTAGAGCATAAATAACAAGAGTATAATATTAAAAACAATAATGATAACAATAACCACTATTAAATAAGTGTCTACCATGGGCATTAACATATATTATTTCTAATTCTCTTCAGAATTAGAGCACTCCAAGACAAATATATAATTCTATTTTATGAAGAGGAAACTGAGGCCAGGAACTTTTATTTTAGTTTCATTGGACTGGCAGCTAGTAAGTAGAAAAACCACGATTTAAATCCATTCCTGTTTGGTTGCAAAATAAGCAAATTTCTACACTGGTGGTTTTTCTTTGGTAATATTAACTTCAAATAGAAATTAGGTACATCTAAAACGTATATTTCAGAGATAATCAGAGAATTTGTAGCTTTCTTTCATAAGATCATAAATTATTTACTTTTTATGCAGATGCTTGGCATCTTAATAGTATAAAATAAGCTTATAAGATCAGAGATCAACTCTACTATTTCTTTATTTTTTGTACTACCTGTATCTGCACAATGGGCCTTCTGACCAATTCTAGGAAATTATTCTATAGCGAAAGAAACCATGATTCCTATAATTAAAATCTGGGAATTTACCAGAACCTTCTCTTCACTGCATATAACTCTAGTGTTGCCTACTCCCACTCATTAATCGCTCATTAAAAAGGGGGAGATAAGTTCACAGTTATCCCTTGCCAAAACCTGTTACCGAATCATAATTTTTAAATTTTATTTATTTATTCGACAGAGAGAGAGAGGGAGATCACAAGCAGGCAGAGAGGCGGGCAGAGAGAGAGGGCAAAGCAGGCTCCCCACTGAGCAGAGAGCCCAATGCAGGGCTCGATCCCAGGACCCTGAGATCATGACCTGAGCCAAAGGCAGAGGCCTAAACCACTGAGCCACCCAGGTGCCCCCTGAATCACAATATTTCCTAGAATTTATTCAGAAAAAGAGCTGGTACATTGTTAAAAGAGAAGGACAGAATTCTGATGCCAGGCAGACAGACCAATATGGAAAGTAAATGGACCAAAAAGGAATGCAAATGGTAAATTTACAACAAAATTCCACCTTTGCCTTATACGTCTTTTTATATAAAAGCGAACATCCAGTCTGTCGAATTTATATTCTCACTCTGGTTCACTGAATTATTCAACAGAAACCAAACTTCATCTATTCAAAAGGATTCTGCTGAAGCCCCTTGCACATTAGAAACCCTGCTATTAAATATGCACTTATGGTTAATTGAAGATCTAATTAATATGCAACCTATATGGTATTGAACAATTCTGATTGAAACCCAAAGTCTAGAATTGCTGTTGTCAAGGGATATTTAATAATTTCCCACAGGAAGTAACTTGATGGTCATGTTTTTAAGGCCACGAAGCATCTATTTTCAATTCAGTGTAAGTAGAAAAAGGAAATTCATTTTAAAGAGAATTTAAGATCACCTTTTCTGAATCACAAGGGAAGTAGAAAAAAACACTAATCCAATAAAAGTAGACAAAAATTTAGGAGTTAAGGTAGAAAAAGAGCAAACGTCAATATGACATAGTCATTTTCAAGGTTAAGAAGAAAAGGCTGATATCCAGGATCTATAAAGAACTTCCCAAACTCAACACACACAAAACAGATAATAATGTCAAAAAATGGGCAGAAGACATGGACAGACACTTCTCCAATGAAGACATACAAATGGCTATCAGACACATAAAAAAATGTTCATCATCACTAACCATCAGAGAGATTCAAATCAAAACCACATTGAGATATCACCTTATACCAGTTAGAATGGCCAAAATTAACAAGACAGTAAACAACGTGTGTTGGAGAGGATGTGGAGAAAGGGGAACCCTCTTACACTGTTGGTGGGAATGCAAGTTGGTGCAGCCACTTTGGAAAACAGGGTGGAGATTCCTTAAGAAATTAAAAATAGAGCTTCCCTATGACCCTGCAATTGCACTACTGGGTATTTACCCCAAAGATACAGATGTCGTGAAAAGAAGGGCCATTTGTCCCCCAATGTTTATAGCAGCAATGGCCACAGTCGCCAAACTGTGGAAAGAACCAAGATGCCCTTCAACGGACAAATGGATAAGGAAGATGTGGTCCATATACACTATGGAGTTTATGCCTCCATCAGAAAGGATGAATACCCAACTTTTGTAGCAACATGGATGGATGGGACTGGAAGAGATTATGCTGAGTGAAATAAGTCAAGCAGAGAGAGTCAATTATCATATGGTTTCACTTACTTGTGGAGCATAAGAAATAACATGGAGGACATGGGGAGATGGAAAGGAGAAGGGGGTTGGGGGAAATTGGAGGGGGAGATGTACCATGAGAGACTATGGACTCTGAAAAACAATCTGAGGGCTTAGAAGAGGCGGGGGTGGGAGGCTGAGTGAGCCTGGTGGTGGGTATTATGGAAGGCATGTATTGCATGGAGCACTAGGTGTGGTGCATAAACAATGAATTCTGGTACACAAAAAGAAATTTTAAAAATAAATAATTTAGGGGAAAAAAAGAAGAAAAGTATAAAATCTTCCAGGTTTCCATATGGAGACCTGATGTAAGAGGCAGAATTCCAATAAAGACAATCTTTACAGTATAAGAGCAGTGGAATACATGAAAAAGATCCAATTATGATTAGTATTCCTTGAACCAATACTGTGAAATTCTCCCTCATTCTTAATGACAAGAAACTAGACCCTTGATAACAAAAGGGTTTCATCTTATACTCAATGTTCAATTGATAGGTAGTGGTTAAACAACTAATGAAGACCCCAGACTTTATTTGAAACCAATACCAATAAAAAAGAGTAAAGAGGGTTGAGGAGTCAAGATGGCGGAGAAGTAGCCCGCTGAGACTACTTCAGCTAGCAGGAGATCATCTAAATAGTTTATCTAAAGACTGCAAACACCTACAAATCCAACGGCAGATCGAAGAGAAGAAGAACAGCAATTCTAGAAACAGAAAATCAACCACATTCTGAAAGGTAGGACTGCGGAGAAGTGAATCCAAAGCGATGGGAAGAGAGACCCCGGGGGGAGGGGCCGAATCCCGGCAAGCGGCGGAGCAACGGAGCACAAAATCAGGACTTTTAAAAGTCTGTTCTGCTGAGGGACATCGCTCCAGAGGCTAAACCGGGGTGAAGCCCACGCGGGGTCAGTGTGGCCTCAGGTCCCACAGGGCCACAGAAGGATTGGGGGTGTCTGAGTGTCACAGAGCTTACAGATATTAGAACGGGGAAGCCAGCTACAGAGGCAGAGTGGAGGAGTGAGCTCCCAGCTTGGGGTTACCTTGAACCGGTCGCAGGCTCGGTGAGCTCGGAGCGTGGCCATAGGTCAGGGAGACGGGAGTAATTGGGCGCGGTTCTCTGAGGGCGCACTGAGGAGTGGGGCCCCGGGCTCTCGGCTCCTCTGGGCCGGAGACCAGGAGGCCGCCATTTTCACTCCCATCCTCCAGAACTCTACGGAAAGCACTCAGGGAACAAAAGCTCCCAAAAGCAAACCCAAGCAGATTACTCAACCCGGCCCCTGGTAAGAGCGGTGCAATTCCGCCTGGGGCAAAGACACTTGAGAATCACTACACCAGGCCCCTCCCCCAGAAGATCAACAAGAAATCCAGCCAGGACCAAGTTCACCTACCAAGGAGTACAGTTTCAATACCAAGGAGAGCAGTGGAATTCCAGAGGAGGAGAAAGCAAAGCCTGGAACTCATGGCTTTCTCCCCATGATTCTTCAGTCTTGCAGTTAATTTAATGTTTTTTTTCAATTTTTTTTCTCTTCTTCTGTTAAATTTTTTTACTTTTATCCTTTTCTTTTTTAACGTTTTTTAACTTGATTATCTAATACATATATATTTTTTTTCTTTTTTATACTTTTTCTTTATTCGTTTTCTTTTTTAAATTGTTTCCTTTCTTTTCTTTTTTTTTTCTTTCTGAACCTCTTTTTATCCTCTTTCTCCCCCTTAATGATTTGGGACCTCTTCTGATTTGGTTAAAGCATATGTTCCTGGGATCGTTGCCACACTTTTAGTATTTTACTTGCTCCTTCATATACTCTTATCTGGACAAAATGAAAGGTGGAAAAATTCACCACAAGAAAAAGAACAAGAGGCAGTACCAAAGGCTAGGGGCCTAATCAATACAGACATTGGTAATATGTCAGATCTAGAGTTCAGAATGACGATTCTCAAGGTTCTAGCCGGGCTCGAAAAAGGCATGGAAGATATTAGAGAAACCCTCTCGGGAGATATAAAAGCCTTTCTGGTGAAATAAAAGAACTAAAATCTAACCAAGTTGAAATCAAAAAAGCTATTAATGAGGTGCAATCAAAAATGGAGGCTCTCACTGCTAGGATAAAGGAGGCAGAAGAAAGAATTAGCGATATAGAAGACCAAGTGACAGAGAAAAAGAAGCTGAGCAAAAGAGGAACAAATAGCTACTGGACAACAAGGGGAGAATTCGAGAGATAAGTGACACCATAAGACGAAACAATATTAAAATAATTGGGATTCCAGAAGAAGAAGAAAGAGAGAGGAGAGGAGAAGGTATACTGGAGAGAATTATTGGAGAGAATTTCCCCAATATGGCAAAGGGAACAAGCATCAAAATCCAGGAGGTGCAGAGAACCCCCCTCAAATTCAATAAGAATAGGTCCACACCCCGTCACCTAATAGTAAAATTTACAAGTCTTAGTGACAAAGAGAAAATCCTGAAAGCAGCCCGAAAAAAGAAGTCTGTAACATACAATGGTAAAAATATTAGATTGGCAGCTGACTTATCCACAGAGACCTGGCAGGCCAGAAAGAGCTGGCATGATATATTCAGAGCAAAAAACGAGAAAAACATGCAGCCAAGAATAGTACAACCAGCTAGGCTATCATTGAAAATAGAAGGAGAGATTAAAAGCTTCCAGAACAAACAAAAACTGAAAGAATTTGCAAACACCAAACCAGCTCTACAGGAAATATTGAAAGGGGTCCTCTAAGCAATGAGAGACCCTAAAAGTAGTGGATCAGAAAGGAACAGAGACAATATACAGTAACAGTCACCTCATAGGCAATACAATGGCACTAAATTCATATCTCTCAATAGTTACCCTGAATGTTAATGGGCTAAATGCCCCTGTCAAAAGACACAGGGTATCAGAATGGATAAAAAAAACCAAACCCATCTATATGTTTCCTATGAGAAACTCATTTTAAACCCAAAGACACCTCCAGATTTAAAGTGAGGGGGTGGAAAACAATTTACCATGCTAATGGACATCAGAAAAAAGCAGGAGTGGCAATTCTTATATCAGATCAATTAGATTTTAAGCCAAAGATTATAATAAGAGATGAGGAAGGATACTATATCATACTCAAAGGATCTGTCCAACAAGAAGATCTAACAATTTTAAATATCTATTCCCCCAACATGGGAGCAGCCAACTATATAAACCAATTAATAACAAAATCAAAGAAACACATCGACAATAATACAATAATAGTAGGGGACTTTAACACTCCCCTCACTGAAATGGACAGATCATCCAAGCAAAAAATCAATACGGAAATAAAGGCCTTAAAGGACACACTGGACCAGATGGACATCACAGATATATTCAGAGCATTTCATCCCAAAGAAACAGAATACACATTCTTTTCTAGTGCACATGGAACATTCTTCATAATAGATCACATCCTCGGTCCTAAACCAGGACTCAAATGGTATCAAAATATTGGGATCATTCCCTGCATATTTTCAGACCACAATGCTCTGAAGCTAGAACTCAATCACAAGAGGAAATTTGGAAAGAACCCATACATGGAGACTAAACATTATCCTTCTAAAGAATGAATGGGTCAACCAGGAAATTAAAGAAGAATTGAAAAAATTCATGAAAACAAATGATAATGAAAAAACAACAGTTCAAAATCTGTGGGACACAACAAAGGCAGTCCTGAGAGGAAAAGCCTTTCTCAAGAAACAAGAAAGGTCTCAGGTACACAACCTAACCCTACACCTAAAGGAGCTGGAAAAGAGTAAGAAAGAAACCCTAAACCCAGCAGGAGAAGAGAAATCATAAAGATCAGAGCAGAAATCAATGAAATAGAAACCAAAAAAACAACAGAACAAATCAACGAAACTAGGAGCTGGTTCTTTGAAAGAATTAATAAGATAGATAAACCCCTGGCCAGACTTATCAAAAAGAAAAGAGAAAGGACCCAAATAAATAAAATCATGAATGAAAGAGGAGAGATCACAACTAACACCAAAGAAATACAGACAATTATAAGAACATACTATGAGCAACTCTACACCAACAAATTTGACAATCTGGAAGAAATGGATGCTTTCCTAGCGACATATAAACTACCACAACTGAACCATGAAGAAATAGAAAGCCTAAACAGACCCACAACCAGTAAGGAGATTGAAACAGTCATCAAAAATCTCCAAACAAAAGCCCAAGGCCAGATGGCTTCCCGGGGGAATTCTACCAAACATTTAAAGAAGAACTAATTCCTATTCTCCTGAAACTGTTCCAAAAAATAGAAATGGAAGGAAAACTTCCAAACTCATTTTATGAGGCCAGCATCACCTTGATCCCAAAACCAGACAAGGATCCCATCAAAAAAGAGAGCTATAGACCAATATCCTTGATGAACACAGATGCGAAAATACTCAACAAAATACTAGCCAATAGGATTCAACAGTACATTAAAAGGATTATTCACCATGACCAAGTGGGATTTATTCCAGGGCTGCAAGGTTGGTTCAACGTCCACAATTCATTCAATGTGATACAACACATCAATAAAAGAAAGAACAAGAATCATATGATACTCTCAATAGATGCTGAAAAAGCATTTGACAAAGTACAGCATCAGTTCCTGATCAAAACTCTTCAAAGTGTAGGGATAGAGGGCACATACCTCAATATTATCAAAGCCATCTATGAAAAACCCACCGCAAATACATTCTCAATAGCCGCTAAGGTCAGGAACACGGCTGGGATGTCCATTATCACCACTGCTATTCAACATAGTACTAGAAGTCCTAGCCTCAGCAATAAGACAACAAAAGGAAATTAAAGGCATCCAAATCGGCAAAGAAGAAGTCAAACTATCACTCTTCGCAGATGATATGATACTATATGTGGAAAACCCAAAAGACTCCACTCCAAAACTGCTAGAACTTGTACAGGAATTCAGTAAAGTGTCAGGATATAAAATCAATGCACAGAAATCAGTTGTATTTCTCTATACCAACAACAAGACAGAAGAAAGAGAAATTAAGGAGTCAATCCCATTTACAATTGCACCCAAAACCATAAGATACCTAGGAATAAACCTAACCAAAGAGGCAAAGAATCTATACTCAGAAATATAAAGTACTCATGAAAGAAATTGAGGAAGACACAAAGAAATGGAAAAATGTTCCATGCTCGTGGATTGAAAGAATAAATATTGTGAAAATGTTTATGCTACCTAAAGCAATCTACACATTTAATGCAATTCCTATCAAAGTACCATCCATCTTTTTCAAAGAAATGGAACAAATAATCCTAAAATTTATATGGAACCAGAAAAGACCTCGAATAGCCAAAGAAATATTGAAAAAGAAAGCCAAAGTTGGTGGCATCACAATTCCGGACTTCAAGCTCTATTACAAAGCTGTCATCATCAAGACAGCATGGTATTGGCACAAAAATAGACACATAGATCAATGGAACAGAATAGAGAGCCCAGAAATAGACCCTCAACTCTATGGTCAACTAATCTTTGACAAAGCAGGAAAGAATGCCCAATGGAAAAAAGACAGCCTCTTCAATAAATGGGGTTGGGAAAATTGGACAGCCACATGCAGAAAAATGAAATTGGACCATTTTCTTACACCACACACGAAAATAGACTCAAAATGAATGAAGGACCTCAATGTAAGAAAGGAACCCATTAAAATCGTGAGGAGACCATAGGCAGCAACCTCTTCGACCTCAGCTGCAGCAACATCTTCCTAGGAACATCGTCAAAGGCAAGGGAAGCAAGGGAAAAAATGAACTATTGGGATTTCATCAAGATCAAAAGCTTTTGCATAGCAAAGGGAACAGTTAACAAAACCAAAAGACAACTGACAGAATGGGAGAAGATATTTGCAAATGACATGTCAGATAAAGGGCTAGTATCCAAAATCTATAAAGAACTTAGCAAACTCAACACCCAAAGAACAAATAATCCAATCAAGAAATGGGCAGAGGACATGAACAGACATTTCTGCAAAGAAGACATCCAGATGGCCAACAGACACATGAAAAAGTGCTCCATATCACTCGGCATCAGGGAAATACAAATCAAAACCACAATGAGATATCACCTCACACCAGTCAGAATGGCTAAAATTAACAAGTCAGGAAATGACAGATGCTGGTGAGGATGCGGAGAAAGGGGAACCCTCCTACACTGTTGATGGTAGTGCAAGCTGGTCAACCACTCTGGAAAACAGCATGGAGGTTCCTCAAAATGTTGAAAATAGAACTGCCCTATGACCCAGCAATTGCCCTACTGGGTATTTACCCTAAAGATACAAACGTAGTGATCTGAAGGGGCACGTGCACCCGAATGTTTATAGCAGCAATGTCCACAATAGCCAAACTATGGAAAGAACCTAGATGTCCATCAACAGATGAATGGATCAAGAAGATGTGGTATATATACACAATGGAATACTATGCAGCCATCAAAAGAAATGAAATCTTGCCATTTGCAATGACGTGGATGGAACTAGAGGGTATCATGCTTAGTGAAATAAGTCAAGCGGAGAAAGACAACTATCATATGATCTCCCTGATATGAGGAAGTGGAGATGCAGCATGGGGGGTTAAGGGGGTAGGAGAAGAATAAATGAAACAAGATGGGATTGGCAGGGAGACAAACCATAAGTGACTCTTAATCTCACAAAACAAACTGAGGGTTTTGGGGGGAGGGGGTTTGGAGAAGAGGAGTGGGGTTATGGACATTGAGGAGGGTATGTGCTATGGTGAGTGCTGTGAAGTGTGTAAATCTGGCAATTCACATACCTATACCCTGGGGGATAAAAATATATTATATAGTTTATAAAAAATAAAAAATTTTTAAAAAAAGAGTAAAGAGATTTATTTAAGATGCTTGACATAGGAGAGGGAGAGGTCATGATTATACTTATGCTATATATTTTATAACCCTAATAAGTAATCTATACTTTACTGAATTTAATTTATTGTATTTAATAGCTATACTTTTATTTGTAATGCATTTCTACTACCATCACCTGCAAACTGATGAATTTTCTGTTATATAGGAACCCTGGAAAAATAATATTTTTCCTATGTCTATATCCACTATCATTCTCTATAGTAAATCATTTAAGACATTGTTAGTGTTCTTTCCATTTATCCATTAATCCAAACTTCACCAAATAATTCATTATAAAAAGCACTGTCCTTGATTACAACAAATTACTCTTTTTTACTCATAAAAAATGCCATGCAATAGGAGAAATAAGACAAGTAGACAAGTAAGAAAAATAAAAGTAAAGTGTGTGAATTGCCATAAAGAATTGAAAGAAAGAAGGGATTAATTCCAGTAAGGGCAATCAAGGAAAGTTAATGTAGAAAACTTTATTTAAAATGGGCCATTACATTAAAGATCACGTAATTCTATAATTTAAAATATGTGTTACATATGTTACATAAGCATATGAAATAAACAAAATCAACGTTTTCAAACTTGAAAAATGTACAGACCTTTAAAATTTTTTTGCTTATCCTCACTTTTGACTGACTTTTACAAATTATTCAACTCGTTTATAAAAATGGCTGTTATGTATACATAAAACAAAAAATACAAAATAAATACAAATAAAACTACCACTAGAATTCAAATTAATGACTAGTGTATATGACAGATGGATTCTTTTAAAGAAGTAATTAACCTCATGATATATTTCTAACTTCACAGATTCTATTGAATTTGGTATATCTATATTTATTCTACCCTTTCCTTTTACCACTTGTCTCCACTTGAACAGTTCTGAATTCTATTCCATAGTACACCATCACATAATTTTACAATCTTATGGCATGAACACATAATACATGTGCATAGTCGACTTCTATTATATTATTAATCCATAAAAATTAAAATGACACTATTTGGTGCCAACATAATCATCAATGCAAATTTAAATTCACATATTTCACCTGTGTGACAGTGTTTTTGAATGAAGTGGTTTGTTCAAACCATTCAGAATCTTTCCATTAGTGTGATTATAAAAATAAAAATATTACAGTCAAAATTTACTATGGAGGGGCGCCTGGGTGGCTCAGTGGGTTAAAGCCTCTGCCTTCAGCTCGGGTCGTGGTCCCAGGGTCCTGGGATCGAGCCCCACATTGGGGGTTCTCTGCTCCGCGGGGAGCCTGCTTCCTCCTCTCTCTCTCTGCCTACCTGTGATCTCTGTCTGTCAAATAAATAAAGAAAATCTTTTAAAAAAAAATTTACTATGGAAAATTTATAACTCCAAGACCATGGCTATGGTTCCTAATTTGAGAAACACTGTCAACACAAGTCCAAAATATGTTTTTAAAAAGTAAATGGTTAAAAAAAAAAAAAAGTAAATGCTTTTGGGTGCCTGGGAAACTCAGTCAGTAAAGTATCTGCCTTCAACTTGGATCCTGATCTCAGGGTCCTAGGATCCAGTCCAACATCAGGCTCCCTGCTCAGTGGGGAGTCTGCTCTCTCTGCCTCACCCCCCACCCACGCTGGTGCTCTGTCTCTGTCTCCCTCAAGCGGATAAATAAAATTTTTAAAACATATACAAACCCAGTAAATGGTTTAAAATTATAGAAAATTTGCTGTATGAAATTGAGTGAGAGACTTCAAGTTTGAAACTTTTTTCCCCTAAGTTTTAACACAGCTCAATTTTAGTCTATTTTTTTCTCCAGATTCCACGTAAAACCTCTACTAGCAGGCATGATGACTCTGGCTCCAGTTCTTTCTATAATGTTTATAATTATACTTTACAACCAGATTACACTCAGAATCAGGTGTATTCTGCATATTAAAAATATAAATGCCAGAGAGGAAAATTCAGCAGTTCTGTAGTAAATCTAGCAATAATGTTTTAAACTCTTTCTGGGTGTTTTTTTGGTGCACAACCACAATTAAGAACTACTAAATTATGGCAATAATTCTTAATCTTTGGTATAAATAAATACTTCTGCATTCCAGGTACACAAATTGTTACTCATGGACTTGGGATGGAACATATGACTGACATTTTAACAAGTAACCTCAGTACTTGCTATTCAAAGTCCATATACCATCATGGACATCACTTGGAAGCTTAGTAGCCCTATCCCAGAATCCAACACTACATTTTATGAAGAACCAAAATATTGGTCATTAAAAAATTAAAATTTAGTTAGCACTTATTCGCTGATTTTATTACAGATAGCCTATGAAAAAAATAAATCTTTTATGAGATACTGTTTAGTGGTTGAAAGACTGCTGCTAACTTACAATTCAAGTTTTAGGATAAGAACTTAAATTACTAAGTTAGTAATAGGGATAAAGCCTTGTAGCTATGTAGTTCCCCCAAACTGAGCTAATGAAGGTGATAATAAGAACACACAAGAGCCATGGAAAGAAATAGCTAGCTACCTTAAGATTCCCTCAGCATCTTAATTCAAAGACTGATACTTAGGAGTTTTAGTGGAAAAACTCAAATCATATAAAAGAAAAAAATAAAGAATTAAAAATTCTCTAAGAAAAAGAATGCTAATTTTAGACAATCTGCACCTAAACGGAATTTAAATACGAGACAAAATTAAAACAATAACTGAAAATTTAGTTGAGTTTCATTCACAGTCTTAATGAACTAACGAAACAGTAAAAAACTTACAATTATTTGGAAAACTACCAAACATAAGTCAAATTTTTAAATAAGCCAAATCTTTGCACTTCCATAGGGAATAACATCATGATTTCTGGCAAATCCAAGTCTGAGAAGCATATTCTCATTCTCCTCTAGCAAAAGAAATAACATTTTCTACCTTTATTTAAAGGTATTTAAATTCACAGAGTAAATGCCAATGGGGAAAGCTGAACTACTCGACCTTTTAGTAACAAGATGACATCTGTCCTTCCACTGTCAGAACAATGTCAAAACAACCTGCCACAAATAGAAGGTCTAAATAAGACTTACAATGTTACAACATAATATACAAAATATCCAGTTTTAATAAAAGCTCACTCATCACACCAAGAAATAAGAAAATCTCAATTCAAATGAAAAAAAAAAAAGCGGAAGAGATACCAACACCAAGATGATAAAGATGTTAGAATTCACAGATAAGGGGTGCCTGGGTGGCTTAGATGGTTAAGCACCTGCCTTCAGCTCAGGTTATGATCTCTGGTCAGGGGATCAAGCCCCACATCGGGCTCCCAGCTCAGTGGGAAGCCTGCCTCTCCCTCTGCCTCTCCCTCTGCTTGTGCTCTTTCTCTTTCTCTCTCAAATGAATAAATAAAATCTTTTTAAAAAATAAAAATAAGAATTCACAGATAAATATTTAAAGGAGTTATCATAAAAATGCAATCTGAGGCGTCTGAAGTGGTGGGGGGGTGGGAGGTTGGGGTACCAGGTGGTGGGTATTATAGAGGGCACGGATTGCATGGAGCACTGGGTGTGGTGATAAAATAATGACTACTGTTATGCTGAAAATAAGTAAAAAATAAATTTAAAAAATGCAACAAGCAATTATGAATGAGAAGAAATGAAAAATATCAAAGACTCAGCAAAGAAACAGGAGATAAAAGTCAAATGCAAATTTTACTACGAAAAACACAACAAAGAAAATTTAAAAATCTATGCATAAGCTCAATAGCCAAATGGACGGGACAGAAAATAAACTCCATGAACTCACAGATAAAACAATATAAATGATCCAATCTGAACAACAAACAGAAAATAGATATTTCAAAAAAAAAAAATCCAGAGACTCAGAAACCTGTGATACAAAAAAGAAAAGATCTAGCAATCATGTTATCATGGCCCTGGAAGGAAAGAAAAAGAAAATGGGACTTGAAAAACTAGTTTAAAAAATCATGTTTAGGGGCGCCTGGGTGGCTCAGTGGGTTAAGCCGCTGCCTTCGGCTCAGGTCATGATCTCAGGGTCCTGGGATCGAGTACCGCATCGGGCTCTCTGCTCAGCGGGGAGCCTGCTTCCCTCTCTCTCTCTCTGTCTGCCTTTCCGTCTACTTGTGATTTCTCTCTGTCAAATAAATAAATAAAATCTTAAAAAAAAAATCATGTTTAAAACATAATAAACTTGGTAAAAGCACATAAACAAACAAACAAAAGATTCAAAAAGCTGAAAAAAACTAAACAGAATAAACCTAAAGAAATAAAATTAGGACAGATCTCAGTCAACTATGTAAAAAAGAAAAAAAAATCTTGAAAGCAGCAAAATAGAAATAACACCTTAACTATAGGAGAAAATATTCTAATGACAGCAGATTTCTCACCAGAAAACCAAAGGCCAAAAGGAAGTAAAAGTGCTATTCAAGTTCTTAAAGGAAAGAACGATCAACCCTAGAATTCTATACATCCCCCCAAAATATCCCTCAGGAATAAAGAAGAAGTCATGACATTATTAGGTGAAAAAAAAAAAAAAAGAAAGAATTTGTCACTAAAAGACAAACTCTAAAAGAATGGTTAAAAGGAGTTCACTAAACAGAAAAAAAGATCAGAAACTTTTTAATATCAAGTGTGAATAAAAACTATAGGGTGAGTAAAAATATGGTTAAATTCAATATATTTTCCTCCTTCCTTTGAGTATCCTAAATTATGTTTCATAGCTGAAGTAGAAATTATAACATAGTCTGATCCAGTTCTAAATACAGAGACAGAAAATTTATTTAAAATGGAGAAGTAAGGGAAAATTAAGAAAGGAAAGATCTTTGTACTTCATTCAAACTGAGAAAATTCAATAACAGTAGTTTGTGATGAATTGTTTACACATAATAAAATGTCTACAGCAACCACTCAAGAAGTGAAATGATACAAAAAGATACATTAAAAACCATACATAAATCAAAATGGTATTCTAAAATTTAAAAAGATCAATTAAACCACAGAAGGCAAAAAACAAAACAAAAAGAAAACAAACAAACAAACAAAAAACCAAACCCACATTTGAATGAAAAAATAAGCAGACAACAAAAAATAAATTGAGAACTTAAGCACTAATATATCACTAATTACATAAAATGTGAACAACAATTAAAATACAGGTTGGCAGAATGAGTTAAAAAAAAACTACCTACTATATGCTGTTTATGAGAAATTAATTCCAATATATTGACATGGGTGGCCTGAAAGTAGCAGGAAGTTCAAAGATATATAATACAAACATTAATCAAAAGAAAGTAGGAATGATTATACTAATACCAGATAAAACAAAAACAAAAACAAACAAACAAACAAACAAAACTTGGAAGGTGAGAAAATGACCACAACATTTTGTAAAGATTAAAAGATCAATTCACCAAGAAGACATGGCAATCCTAAGTGTGCATGCCCAAACAAGAGCCTGCAAATTAAGTGAAGTAAAAACTGAGAAGAGAGAAAGAGAATCCATGATTCTAGTAGATTTCAACACCTGTTCCTAGTAAATCAGCTAGAATAGGGTACCCAACACAACCACCAGTCAACAAAACGAATTGACATTTATAGAATAATCTGGCAAACAAAAGCAAAACATTCTTGTCATCACAAGACAAGATACACCAGAGTGTGGGCTAAAAAATAAACCTCAACAAATTTAAAATAATTAAGTCATATAGAATGTGTCCTCTAAACACAGTGGAATCAAATTAGAAATCAACAAAAGTAAAAGAAACAAAATCCTCAAATACTTGAAATACACTTCTAAATTACAGGTCCTAGAAGTCATCACAAGGGAATTAAAAAAACGCAGGAAATGAGAAGTTTTGTCAAGGATGTAAAGAAAAAGCAACCCTCATGTACTGTACATGGGACTATAAGCTTCTGCAGCCACTGTGGGAAACAATATGGATATTTCCCAAAAAATTAAAAACAGAATTATGATATGATTAAGTAATTTTATTACTAGGTATTTGCCTAAAAAAAACAAAAACACTAATTCAAAAAGATATATGTACTCATATTTATTGCAGCATTATTTCTTAACTTAAATTCAATTAGCCAACATATAGTATATTACCTTCAGATGTAGTGTTCAATAATTCATCAGTTGTATATAACACCCAATGCTCATCACACCATGTGCCTTCCTTAATGCTCTTCACCCAGCTGCCCCACTCTCCCACCTACTACCCCTTCTGCAACCCTCAGTTTGATTCCCAGAGTCAAGAGTCTCTCATTGTTTGTCTCCCTTTCTGATTTTTTCCCATTAAGTTTTCCCTCCTTATGCCTCTGATCTTTGCACTACTTCTTCTATTTCACAGATGAGTAAAGCATATGATAATTGTCTTTCTCTGATTAACATATTCCACTTAGCATAATACCCTCCAGTTCCATCCATGTCAATATAAGTGGTAATATTCATCCTTTTTGATAGCTGAGTAATAATTTCATGGTATATATAAACCACATCTTCTTTATCCATTCCTCTGTTGAAGGACAGCTCAGCATCTTCCACAGTTTGGCTATTGAGGACATTGCTGCTATGAACGTTGGGGTGCAGGTGCCCCTTCAGATCACTACATCTGTATCTTTGCAGTGATAGCCAGTAGTGCAATTGCTGGATGATAGGGTAGCCTTATTTTTAACTTCTTGAGGAAACCACACTATATTGCAGAGTGGCTCTGTTACCTTACATTCCCACCAACAGTGTAATAGCATTCCCCTTTTCCCACATCCTTGCCAACATCTGTTGTTCTCCGTCTCGTTAATTTTAGCCAATCTAACTGGCATGTGGTGGTATCTCATTGTGGTTTTATTTGTATTTCCCTAATGAAAAGTGATGTTAAGAATTTTTTCATGTGTCTGTTGCCCATTTTGTATGTTTTCTTTGGAGAAATATCTGTTCATGTCTTCTGCACATTTCTTACCTGGAATATTTGTGTTTTCTTGGGGGGTGTTGAGTTTGAGAAGTTCTTTGTATATCTTGCATGCGAGCCCTTTAACTGACATGTCCTTTGAAAGTATCTTTTTCCATTCTATAAGTTGCCTTTTAGTTTTCAATTGTTTCCTCTGGTGTGCAAAAGCTTTTTGTCTTGATGAAGTCCCAATAGTTCATTTTTGCTTATTTCCCTTGCCTTCAGGGACATGTCTTGCAGGAAGTTGCTGCACCCAAGGTTGAAGAGGTTGCTGCCCAAATCCTCTAGGATTTTGATGGATTCCTGTCTCACATTGAGGTCTTTCATCCATTTTGAGTTTATCTTTGTATATAGTGTAAGAGAATGGTCCAGTTTCATTCTTCTGCATGTGGCTGTCCAATTTTATCAACTGCATTTATTAAAAAGACTGTCTTTTTTCCAATGGCTACTCCCTCCTGCTTTGTCAAAGATTGGTTGACCATAGAGTCCATTTCTGGACTCTCTATTCTGTTCCATTAATCTATGTGTCTGTTTTTGTGCCAGTACTATGCTGTCTTGATGATCACAGCTTTGTACTATAGCTTGAAGTCAGGCATTGCTATGCCATCAGTTTTGGTTTTCTTTTTCAACATTCCTTTGGCTACTCAGGGTCTTTTCTGGTTCCATGCAAATTATAGGATTGTTTGTTCCAGCTCTGTGAAAAATGTCAATGGTATTTTGATAGGGATTGCACTGAATGTGTAGATTGCTCTGGGTAGCATAGATATTTTAGCAATATTTATTCTTCCAACCCATGAGCATGGAAAGTTTTTCCTTTTCTTTGTGTTTTCCTCAATGTCTTTCAGAAGCATTCTGAAGTTTTTAGAGTACAGATCATTTCCTCTTTGGTTAGGTTTACTCCTGAGTATCTTATGGTTTTTGGTGCAATTGTAAATGTGATCATTTCCTTAATATCTTCAATCACATTGTTAGTATATAGAAATGCACCTGATTTCTGTGCATTGATTTCTTATCCTGCAACATTACTGAATTGCTGTATGAATTCTAGCAATTTTGAGGTAGACTCTTTTGGGTTTTCCACATATAGTATCATGTCATCTGCGAAGAGTGAGAGTTTGACTTCTTTGCCAATTTAGATGCCTTTTATTTCTTTTTGTTTTCTGACTGTTGAGGATAGGACTTCTAGTACTATGTTGGACAGCAGTGGTAGAGTGGCCATGCCAGTTGTGTTCCTGACAAGGGAAAAGCTCTCAGTCTTTCCCAATTGAGAAAGATATTTGCTGTGGGCCTTTCATAGGTGGCTTTTATGATATTGAAGTATGTATGCCTCTTCACTTTTGAAAAGTTTTAATCAAGAAAGAATATTGTATGTTGTCAAATGATTTTTCTGCATCTAATGAGAGGATCATATGATTTTTGTCCTTTCTTTTATTTATGTATTGTATCACATTGATTTGTGGATGTTGAACCAAAGTTGCAGCTCAGGAATAAATCCCACTTGGTCATGGTGAGTAATCCTTTTAATTTATTGCTGCATCCTACTGGCTAGTATCTTGGTGAGAATTATTGCATCCATGTTCATCAGAGATACTGGTCTGTCATTCTCCTTTTTGATGGGTCTTTGGTTTGGGGATTAAGGTAATGCTGGCCTGAATGAGTTTGGAATGAGTTTGGAAGCTTTCCTTCCATTTCTATTATTTGAAACAGCTTCAGTAGAATAGGTATTATTTCTTCTTTAAATTGTTTAGTAGAATTCCAGGTTATTGGTCTTTTCATATTTTCTATCTATTCCTGTTTTGGTTTGGGTTTTGGTTGTTTATAAATTTCCAACAATGCATCCATTTCTTCCAGATTGCGTAACTTGTTAGCATATAGTTGCTCATAATATGATCTTAAAACTCTATCTCCTTGGTGTTTTTCATGATTTCTCCCCTTTCATTTGATTAATTTGGGTCCTTTCTGTTTTCTTTTTGATAAGTCTAGCCAGGGGCTTACCAATCATATTAACTCTTACACAGAATGAGCTCCTATTTCCATTGATCTGTTCTACTGTTCTTCTGCTTTCTATTTCATTGATTTCTGCTATAGTCTTTACTGTTTCTCTTTCTCCTGCTGGGTTTAGACTTTGTTGTTCTTTCTCCATCTCCTTAAGGTGTAAAGTTAGCTTGTATATTTCAGATTTTTCAAATTCTTTGAGAGAGGCTTGTATTGCAATGCACTTCCCTCTTAGGACCACCTTTCTTGTATCCTACAGGTTTTAAACAGATGTATTTTCATTTTCATTTTTTTACATGAATTTTTAAAATTGTTCTTTAATTTCCTGATTGACCCATTCATTCTTTAGAAGGATACTCTTTAATCTTCAAATGTTTAAGTTCCTCCCATATTTCCTCTTATGATTGAGTTCAACTTTCAAAGCATTGTGGTCTGAAAATATGCAGGGAATTATCCCAATCTTTTGGTATCAGCTGAGATCTGATTTGTGACCCAGTATGTGATCTATTCTGGAGAAAGTTCCATGTGCACTCGAGAAGAATGAGGATTCTGTTGTTTTAGAATGGAATATTCTGTATTAATCTGTGAAGTTCATCTGGTCCAGTGTGTCATTCAAAGTTCTTGTTTCTTTGTTGAATTATCCATTGCTACGAGGGGGGTGTTGAAGTTCTTTTCTGTTAATGTATTATTATCAGTGTGTTTCTTCACTTTGGTTATTAATTAGTTTATATAATTGGCTGCTCCCATGCTGGGGGCATAAATATTTACAATTGTTAGATATTCTCATTGGATAGGTGCTTTAAGTATGATACAGTGTTCCTCTTCATTTCCTGCTACAGTCTTTGATTTGAAATCTAATTTGTCTGTTATGAGAATTGCTACTCCAGCTTTCTTTTGAGTCCATTAACATGTTAAATGATTCTCCACCCCACTCACTTTTAATGTAGAGGTGTCTTCAGGTCTCAAATGAGTCTCCTGTAGACAGAATATGGATGGGTCTTGCTTTTCTACCCAATGTGATACCTGTGTCTTTTGATTAGAACATTTAGCTCATTTCCATTCAGAGTAACTATTGAAAGATGTGAATTTATTTGATATACCCAGGTATTTCCTATGAAGTTCGTTTCTGTAGATTATCTCCATTTCTTTCTGGTCTATGTTACTCTTGGGGTGTCTCTTTGCTTATAGGGTCCCCCTTGATATTTTCTGCAGGACTGGCTTGGTGGTCACATATTATTTTAGTTTCTGTATGTCCTGGATGGTCTTTATCTCTCCTTCCATTCTGAATGTCAGCCTTGCTCGATACAGTATTCTTGGCTGCATGTTCTTCTCATTTAGTACTCTGAATATATCAAACCAGTTCTTTCTGGCTTGATAGGTTTCTATCAGTAGGTCTGTTGTTAGTCTGATGTTCCTCCCTCTGTAGGTTAGGAGCCTCTTGTCTCTTGCTGATTTCAGGATTTTCTTTTTGTCTCTGAACTTTGTAAGCCTTGTTATTATATGTCAGGGTATTGATCTATTTTTATTGATTTTGGGGAGAGATCCTCTCTACCTCTTGGACATGAATGCTTTTTTCCTTCCCCAGATTAGTGAAGTTCTCAGCTATGATTTGCTCAAATATACCTTCTGCCCCCACCTTCTCTCTCTTCACCCTTGGGCACTCCAATAATTCTGACGTGGCTATGTTTCATAGCATCACTGATTTCTCAAAGCCTCTCTTCATGGGCTATAATTTGTTTGTCTCTCTTTTCCACAACTTCCTTCCTTTCCATCAATCTGTCTTTTAGATCACTTACTCTCTCTACTGCCTCATTCACCTTACTTGTCTGAGCATCTAATTTAGCATCTCAGTTACAATATTTTTAATTTCAGCCTGATCAGATCTCATTTCTGTACTAAGAGATTCTCTAGTGTCTTTCATGCTTTTTTCAACCTCAGCCATTAACTTTATAATTGTTAATGTGAATTCCATCTTTGACATCTTACTTAATCCATATTACTTAGATCTATGGCAGAGAACATTACTTTTCATTATTCCTTTTGTTGTGAATTCCTCCCTCTCGTCATTTTGCCCAGAGAAGATAGGATGAGTGAATGAGCAGAATCAAAAATATTACCACAATCCAAGCAACATACACACCACCAACTCCAAAGAGGTCATAAACCAAAATAGAGAAGCAATAAAAAACAAAACAAAAAGAAACAAAGCAAAAGAAAACAAATAAAAGGCAGGGCTGGGGAGAGAATAATCCTCACAGGTTGGACAAAACAGGGTGATCCATTTGTTCCTGAGTGAATTTTGGTCTGTGTGTTAGAAGACACTAAATCCCAAAATGGCAAAGAAAGCAAAACTTTATATATACAAAAATAAAACTGAATAGTGAAAGGGAGCCCCAAATGAAGCATATATTTATAAAATATAGATGTAAAAAATAAAAGTTAAAAAGCAACTTAAAAACAAAGAGCTGATAAAGTAAGAAACTAGTTGAAAAGGGAAAAAAGAAAAAATAGAAATGGAAAATTTTAGATTTCAAGATAAATGAATCATGAGGGAAAAAACTCTAGTTCTATATACTATTTTCCCCTAGTGCTAGAGTTTTACAGTCTTGTGGGATCTGTAAACTTATTGTGCACCTGTTTTTCCAGTTGGTCTGAGGGAGGGGTCTGCTGTGCTGCTTCTCAGTTGTCTTTGCCTAGACAGAGTTTCACTGTCCCTTGCCAGGGGCTGGGCTCAGTATAAGCTGGTCCTCTCTGTGGCTTTTGTTCCCAAGTCTTTCTGAGTCTTTTCAGAGGATCAAAATAAATATGGCCATGCCCTGATCTCTGGCCCCATAGCTGAAAGATTGCTGCCTCCTCTCTTCAGTAAACTCTCTGGGACTTCACTGTGTGTGCCAAACTCTTCAGACTCCTGCACCATGTGCCCAGAGCAATCCTCTTGGGAGGAGTCTGAGGGTCCCACATTATTGCCCTTGTGGGGCCCTTGCACTGAGAGTGGTTGCAGGGTCATGCAAGAACCCGCTCTGCCCCTCCCAGGGGATAATGGATGGTCTCCACATTTGAGTCCATTGCAAGGTGCCCAAGTGAAGAGCATGCACCTGATGGGGCAGCTCAGGGTTTATGGTGACCTGAGGTGGGAGCCCCTTCTGGGCTCACTGACCATAACCAGTTTCTGCATTCCACTGCTTGGGAATGCTACTATCTCAGGCATCCCCATTAGTTCTGGGACTCCTGAGATCCTGAGAGCACAATGACCCACCTGAATTCTGCCCATTTCATCCCCTGAGTCCCTTTCAGACAGAGGTATCTCTCACTGGAGCAGATTTCTAAGGGTTCCAATTTTGCCCTCCAGGGCTATATCACTTTCCAGTGGCTGGCTTATGGAGGCCCTCCTCACTGCATTTTTCTTCCAGTATCTCTCTTCAGATTTACTTCTCTGCACCTCCAATCTTGTAAAAAGCAGCTGCTTTTCTACTTATAGAGTTCCAGATGTTTTTTTCCTTATGTCTCAGGCTGAATTCATGGCTGTTCAGAATGGTTTGATAGTTATCTAGCTAAATTTAAGGTATAAGATGAAACAAGGTCCCCTACTCTTCTGCCATCTTATCTTCTCCTTGCAACATTATTTTAATAGCCAACAAATGGAAGCAACCTAAGGGTCTGTGCATAAATGAAGAGATAAAGAAAATGTGGTGTATATATATACAAAACAGAATATTACATAGCCATAAAAAGAATGAGATCATCCTATTTGGAACAACATGGGATAGACCTACAGAATATAATGCTAAATAAAATAAGCCAAAGAAAAACAAATACCATATGATTTCACTCATGTAGAATTTAAGAAAAAAAAAAAAAGATGAACAAAGAAAAAAAAGAGGAAAAAAATAGATGCTTAATTACAGATAACAAATAGGTGGTTGCCAGAGGAGAGATGGGTGGGGGAATGAATGAAATAAAGGGTATATTTATCTTGATGAGCAATGAGCAATGTATAAAATTGCTGAATCATTGTGCTGTACATCTGAAACTAATGTAACAATGTATATTAATCATACTTAAATAAAAAATTTGTATCCTAAGCTCATGGAAAAAATTACATTGAACTGAATGATAACTGCAAATACATGAAATCAAAACTCATGAAACAAAGCTAAAGCAATGCCACAGGGGAATTTATAGCACTAAATACTTACAGTAGAAAAGAGAAAAAGTTTCAGGTCAATAATTAAGCTCCCACCTCAAGAACCTAGAAAAGTAAGCAAAATAAACCTAAACCAACTAGACAAAAGGAAATAATAAAGAGCCGAAATCAATGAAATTAAAAATAGGAAAGCAATGGAGATGATCAGTAAAACAAAAAGCAGGTTGCCTGAAAAGTTTAATAAAGTTGAAAAATCTCCAGCAAGATACACAAGTTAAAAAAAAAAAAAAAAAAAAACAATAAAAGACAGCTGACCAATATCAGAAATGAAACAAGGAATATCACTACAGATCGGGCAAATATAATATAATAAATAACAACTCTATAAAAATATATCTGACACTGTAGGTAGAATGGACCAATTCCTCAAAAAGCAAAAATTGGCACAATTCCCCAAATTTGAAATAAATTAAATAGTCCTAAAACTATTTTAAAAATTTAATTAACTTCTTAATTTCCAGAAAAGAAATCTTCAGGCTCAGATTCACTAGTGAATTCTAACAAACATTTAAAGAAAAATTGAAAATCTTTACCAGAAAATGCAAGTGGAAAAACTTCAAAATTCATTCTATGAGACAAGCATTACCTTGATACCAAGACAGATAAGGACTCCACTAAAAAAGAGAACTGCAAGCCAATATCCCTGATGAACACAGATGTAAAAATTCCTAATAAAATACTATCAAACTGAATCCATCAGTACATTAAAAGAATCATTTGCCACAATCAAGGGGGATTTATTCTAGGGATAAAAGTATGTTTCAGGGGGCGCCTGGGTGGCTCAGTGGGTTAAGCCGCTGCCTTCGGCTCAGGTCATGATCTCAGGGTCCTGGGATCGAGTCCCGCATCGGGCTCTCTGCTCAGCGGGGAGCCTGCTTCCTTCTCTCTCTCTGCCTGCCTCTGCCTACTTGTGATCTCTGTCTGTCAAATAAATAAATAAAATCTTTAAAAAAAAAAAAGTATGTTTCAGTCTTTGCAAATCAATCAGTGTGATACTTCACATTACAAGGGAAGGGATAAAAACCATATGATAATCTCAATAGATACAGAAAAAACATCTGACAAAGTACAACCTCAATTCATTATAAAAATCTTATATAACCCCTCAACAAAGTGGGGTTAGAGGGAACATACCTCAACACAATAAAGGCCATCTATGAAAAACCCACAGTTAATATCCCAAATGAGGAAAATACAGTTTTTCCTCTGTAGTCAGGAATAAGATAGGGATGTCCACTCTCACCACTGTTATTTAACATAGTACTGGAAGTCATAGCCACAGTAATCAGACAGAACAGACAGAAAAAAGGCATCCAAATAGAGGAAAGAAAGAATCAAAGGAAACAAGGAAAAAGTCAAACTTTCACTATTTATAATTAATAAGAATATATATATATATATATATATATATCTCCACATATATAAAACCTGAAATGTTCCACCAAAAACTTAGAACTGATGCACAAATTCAATAAAGTTAAAGGATTATGCTGAGTGAAATAAGCAGAGAGAGTCAATTATCATATGGTTTCACTTATTTGTGGAGCATAACAAATAACATGGAGGACATGGGAGATGCAGAGGAGAAGGGAGTTGAGGGAAATTGGAAGGGGAGATGAACCATGAGAGACTATGGATTATGAAAAACAATCTGAGGGTTTTGAAGGGGCAGGGGTTGGGAGGTCAAGGGAGTCAGGTGGTGGGTATTATAGAGGGCATGTATTGCATGGAGTACTGGGTGTGGCGCATAAACAATGAATTCTGTTACACTGAAAAGAAATTTTAAAAAAATCAATGTACAGAAATCTGCTGCATTTCTATACACCAATAATGAGGCAGCAGAAAGAGAAATCAGGAATAAATCCCTTAATTTACAATTGCACCAAAAACATTAAGATATCTTGGAATAAACTTAACCAAAGAGGTGAAAGACCAGCACTCTGAAAACTATAAATCACTGATGAAAGAAACTGAAGATGACACAAAGATAGTAAGACATTCCAGGATCATGGGCTAGAAGAACAGTTGTTAAAATATTTATGAAATAAAGGGTATATTTAACTTGATGAGCAATGAGCAATGTATGGAATTGCTGAATCGTTATGCTGTACATCTGAAACTAATATTATAATGTATGTTAATCATGCTAAAATAAAAAATTCGTATCCTAAGCTCATGGAAAAAATTAATCTACACAATTAATGCAAATCTATACATTTAATGCAAACCCTATCAAAATACCAACAGACAAGAACAAACAATCCTGAAATTTGTATGAAGCCACAAGAGACTCCAAATAGCCAAAGCAAGCTTGAAGATAAAAAGCAAAGCTGGATGCATCACAATTCTGGACTTCAAGTTCCATTACAAAGCTGTAGTGATCAAAACAGTATGGTACTAGCACAAAAACAGTCACAAAGATCAATGGAGCAGAATAGGAAATCCAAAAATGAGCCCACAATCATATGGTCAATTAATCTGTGACAAAGCAAGAAAGAATACCCAATGGAAAAAAGACAGTCCCTTCAACAAATGGTGTTGGAAAAACTGAACAGCAATAGGCAAAAAAAAAAAAAAAAAAAAAATCAAACAAACAAACAAACTGGACCACTTCCTTACACCATACAAAAAAAAAAAAAAAAAAAAAAAAAATTAAATGGATGAAAGACCTAAATGTGAGACAGAAAACCATAGACATCCTAAAGAAGAACACAGACAGTAACATCTTTGAAATCCAACCATAGCAAGTTTTTACAAGATATGTCTCCTGAGACAAGGGGAAAAAAAAGCAAAAATAAACTATTGGGACTCCATCAAGATAAACAGCTTCTACAGAGTGAAAGAAACAATCAACAAAACTAAAATGTAACCTACAGAATGGGAGATGATATCTGAAAATGAGGATTAGTACTCAAAATATAAAAGAATTTATAAAACTCAACATCTAAAAAAACAAATAATCCAGTTAAAAGATGGGCAGAAGATATGAATAGATATTTACCAAAGAAGAAATAGAGATGGCCAACAGACACATGAAAAGATGCTCAAAATCACTCATCATCAGGGAAATACAAATCAAACTTCAATGAGATATCACTTCACACCTGTCAGAATGGCTAAAATTAACAACAGAAGAAACAACAGTATTGGTAAAGATGGGGGAAAGGGGGAAACCTCTTGGTAGGAATGCAAACTGGTGCAGCCACTCTGGAAAACAGTACAGAGATTCCTCAGAAATTCAAAAATAGAACTACCCTACAATCTAACAATTGCAGTACTAGGTATTTACACAAAGAATACAAAATAATAATTTGAAGGGATACATGTACCCCGACATTTATAGCAGCAATATCAATGATAGCTACATTATGAAAACAGTCCAGTGTCTGTTGGATGAAGAATGGATATAGAAGATGTGGTGTATATAATATACAATAGAATATTACTCAGCCCATAAAAGAATGAAATTTTGCCATTTACAACAACATGAATGGAGCAAGACAGTATTATGCTAAGTGAAACAAGTCAGTCAGAAAAAGACAAATGCCACTGACTTCACTAATATGTGGAATTTAAAAAATAAAACAAATGAGCAAAGGGGAAAAAAAGAGAGGCAAATCAAAAAAAGAGTCCTAACTATAGAGAACAAACTGGTGGTTATCGGAGATGGGATGTGGGAGGGGTATGAGTTAAATAGGTGATGTATACTAAAGAGTGAACTTGTGATGATCATAGGTGTTGTATGGAATGTTGAATCACTACACTGTATATCTGAAACTAATATAACTAACTGGAATTTAAATACAAACTTTAAAAAAACCCAACTAACGTATACTTTAAATATATAAAATTTTAATTTGTCAGAACTCAAAAAAGAGTGTGAGTTCAGGAGGAATAAACTACACATCAATACTCCCCAGGAATACAGACATAAAAGTCCTTAATAAGAAATTAACATATAATTATGCAGTACATAAAAAGGTCAAGAGGGGCTTATTCCAGGAATATAAGGTTAGCTCAACACCAGTACATCAATGTGATTCACCATATTAACAGGCTAAAACAGAAAAGTAACATGATCACACCAATGATGAAGAAATAGAATTTGACAAAATTCAATACTCATTCATGATAAAAACTATGAAAATTGTTATTATGTAGTATTTTCTCAGCTTAATAAAGAGCAACTACAAAATCCTGTAATTAATAGTGAAAAACTTAATGTTTTCCCCTAAAATCAAGAACAAGGCAAAGAGGCCTCCTCTCATAACTCTCCTTCAATATAGTATTAGAAATTGTATCTGGAGCAAGAAAGCAAGAAATGGAAATAAAACATGTAGATCAGAAATGAAGAAATAAAGCTTTTCTATTTGCAAAAAAAAGTGATGATATACATGGAAAATCCCAAGGAATCTACAAAGAAATTATTAGAACTAATAAGTGAGTACACCAACACTACACCATATAAGACAAACACAGATGACTTAGTTGTGTTTGTACATAATAACAATGAACATGTGGAAAGGAACATTTAAAATGCATTATCATTTAATCACACTCAAAATATGACATACTGAGGTATAAATATTAAAGAAATATACAACTTGTATGCTAAAAACTATACAAACTAGATGAAAAAAAGAAAGATCTAAGTAAAAAGACATACTATGTTAATGTATTTTAATACTCAATAGAGCAAAGATGTATATTCATATTTTTATAAAACTCAGACAAGACACTTTTGTAGGTTTTGTAGACATGCTTTTCTAAAATTTATATGGAAAGGTACATATAATATGCCTTTGTCTGTACCTTTATCTGAAAGTAGAGTAGCTAAAGCAATTATAAAAAAGAATAAATAGGAGTAATAAGTCTACCCAATTTCAAGACATAATATATAGCTATAGTACTCAAAACTGTGTGTTATTGGCAGAAAGACAGAAATACAGATCAATTGAACAGAACAGAGAACACAGAAAAGTAAATCCACTTAGGATGTAAAACTGACTATTGAGAAATATGCAAGGCAATTCAATGAAAGCTCAACAAAAGATATTAGATGAATGGATATTGTGACAAAAATAAACCTCAACCTAAATTTTAAACATTATACAAAAATTAACTCAAATCATACACTTAACATGTAAAATAAAACTTTTACCAAAAAAAAAAAAAAAGAGGAGAAAATCTTTGGGATCTGTGACTAAGTAATGAATTCTTAGATTTGATGAAAAAGCATAATCCAAAATGAAAAAAAATAAATAAACTGGGCTTCATCAAAACTTAAAACATTTTTAGTAGGGATGGCAAGATGGCAGAGGAATGGGAGACCCTATTTCAACCAGTCCCCTGAATTAAGCTAAATATCTACCAGAGCACTCTGAACACCCATGAAATCAGCCTGAGAAGTAAGATTACACACTTCTGGATCTCTACAGGGGCATAAGATTGTCAGTGGAGAGGTACAGAGGTGTTGGGAGCGTGTGGACAGATATCGAAGGATAAACAGAAAGGGGAGGGAGCCATCAGAAGTGACCCATTGGAAAGTAATGCCCCAATACAAATCCCTGTGTTTGGGACAAGCATTAACTTGGAGACTGATTAACAGCATTCAAAAGAAACAAACAAAAAAAACCCAAGGGGTCTTTGGGATTGTTGGGATCGGGTGTCCACAGGCACGAACATAAGCCCACAATCCCAGGACAGCCACAACCAATGCCCATTGGTGCCTGAGAGAGTCTGGTACGGACTGCAGTTGGAGGTCCTTGGGTCCACAGCCATCTGCGGCCTGCACCGCCACCAGGGCTGAGTGCACCCAGTTTGGGCATGGGCTCCAGACAGTAGTCCCAGGAATGGCAGTCACCAGGATTGGGCTCGCTGGTGGTTTTAGTGGCAAAGGGGTGCACAGACAATGGGGGCCTCAGGCGACCACTGGGATGGTGATTGTGGGTGCAAACCGCCTGTGGGAGGTTGAGATGTTAAATGGAGTTAGCAGAGGAGGAGTCTGTGTGTTCTGGACCATTCAGATGGGAGCTAACTGTGGTTTCTCTCTGAGGTGGAGGTCTGGGTACAGACAAGTTTACTTTGCTGTAACCCTCCAAAAAGGGGCAAAAAGCCGCCAAAGAACAAAAACTCCCAGAGAACAAAAGCCTGAAAAACCAATTTCCACAGAACCCAGCCCCTTGATAGGATACAGGGCAACTAAGCCCAAGCAAGACTGACTGAAAAACAATGTGGCAGGCCCCTCCCCCAGAAGACAAGCCAAAAAACAAGAGGACAACCACCACAGGGTCCCCATAAAACTGTAAAACTCCAACATCAGAGGAAAACAATATATTAAGCTCCCAGTATTGCCCCAAAACATGTACATTTCATAGATACAACTTTTCTCTTCCCTCTTTTTTATTCGTTCTCATGATTCTTATTCTTTATTTTTTTTACCTACTAATCATTTCAACTAGATGTTTAATATAACTTATTGCATAATAACTTTTTAACTTGAACCTTTTTCATACATATACCTTTGTTTCTTTTTTCTTTTTTTTTAAATTTATATATATAGATATAAACTTCAAGTAGTCCTTTTTACCTATTCAGGACTACACTATATATATACTATTTTAATTTTCCTGTATCTTTGGAAAGTTAAGTCCCTTAACAAAAATAAGATACACCCAGAAAGAACTGAAATAACCTTCCTTGCCTACATCTAGGGTTTATTACCACCTTCCCGTCTTATTCTTTTGTCAGTGTTTCTGAGTGTTTGTTTTTGGTTTTGTACTTTATAAAGCTTATTCTTGGATTTAATTTTGGCTGGGTTTTTCTTTTTTTTTTTCTTTTGTTGGTCGTTTTGTTTTTGTATTTTATAAATCTTACTTTTGGGGCTCATTTTGGCTGGGTTTTTTCTTTTTTTCCTCTCTCCTTCTTTTCTTTTCTTTCTGGAAGTGACTTCCAATTGCTCCAAAACTTTCCAGGGTACACCTTTCCTAGATTGTGATTGATATATTCAGCTATACATCCCCTCAACCACCTCTCCTCAAAATGACTAAGAAGACGAACACTGAACAGAGGAAAAATTCAGAGAATGTGACCTCTGCCACAGAACTACTGGATATGGACATAAACAATATGTCAGAAATAGAATTCAGGGTAATAGTTATCCACACAATGGCTAGGTTAGAGAAGACCATTAGTGGCAACATAGAATCTCTAAGGTGGAAGTGAAAGTTGATCTGGCAGAACTTTACTATCAGTGAGATCCAGTCTAATCTAAATACTCTAACAGCTAGGGTAAATGAGGCAGAAGATCAAATTAGTGATCTAGAAGACAAACTGATAGAAAGGAAGGATCAGGAGCAGGCCTCTAACAAATAGCTTGGAAGCCATGAAAACAGAATTAGGGAAATAAATGATACCATGAAATGTTCCAATGTCAGAATTATTGGGATCCCTGAGTGTGTGGAGAGAGAGAGAAGGCTATAAGATATAGTTGAACAAACCCTGGATATAAATTTCCCTAATCTGAGGAATGGAACAAGTGTTCATGTCCTAGGGGCAGAGAGGGCACCCCTGCCAAGATCATCAAGGGCAGAAAGACCCCCAGGCATATGATTGTGAAATTTGAGAACCATAAATTCAGAGAAGATGTCTTAAGGGCAGCTGGGGGAAGAGATTCCTTACATACACAGAGGGAGGACCATTAGAATAACATCAGACCTGTCCACAGAAACCTGGCAAGCTAGAAGGGCTGGCAAGACATATTCAGGGTACTGAATGAGAAGAACATACAACCAAGAATACTTTATCTGGCAAGACTGACATTCAGAATGGATGGAGAGATAAAGAGCTTCCACAGCTGGCAGAAACTGTAAGAATATGTGAGCACCAAGCTGGCCCTGCAAGAAGTATTAAGGGGAGAGGGTCTATAAGAGGAGAAAAACCCCAAGAGTGATATAGAGCAGAAAATTACAGAGACAATCTATAGAAACAAGGACGTTACAGGGAACATGATGTCAATAAAATCATATCTTTCAATAATCACTCTCAATGTGATCAGCCTAAATACTCCCATAAAACAGCACAGGATTGCAGACTGAATAAAAAGACAGAACCCATCCCTATGCTGTCTACAAGAGATAAATTTTGAACTGAAAGATACATCCAGACCTAAAGTAAAGGGAAGGAGAACCATCTTTCATGCCAACGGGCCTCAAGAAAAAGCTGGGGTAGTGATTCTCATATCATATAAATTAGATTTTAAGTTAAAGACTGTAGTCAGAGGTACAGAAGGACACTACATCATTCTTAAAGGGTCTATCCACCAAGAAGATCTAACAATTATAAGTATTTATGCCCCCAACATGGGGGCAGCCAACTACATAAAAACAACTGTTAATCAAAATAAAGAGTCATATTGATAAGAATACATTAATTGTAGGGGATCTCAACATGCCAATCTCAGCAATAGACAGATCATCTAAGCAGAAAATCAACAAAGAAACAAGAGCTAGAGCTTTGAATGACACACTGGACCAGATGGATCTCATAGATATATACAGAATATTCCACCCTAAAGAAGAACATTTATTCTCTCTCATATTTTTTAATAAATGCCATTCCAACAGATGTGAGGTGGGGTTATGGTTTTGATCTGCATTTTCTCGATGATCGGTAATATTGAGGATCTTTTCAAATTACCTGTTGGCTATTTATATGTGTTCTTTGGAAAAAGTGTCTACCACCTTCTTTCCCCATTTTTAATTGGATTTTTTGCTTCTTTGCAATTGAGCTGTATGCATACTGCATATTTTGGATATTAACCCCTTTTCAGATAATATGGTTTGTGAATATTTTTTCCTGTTTTCTAGGTTACCTTTTCAATTTATTGACTTTTTTTTTTTTTCTGTGTGGACACTTTTTACTTTAATGTAATTCTACCTATTCATTTTAATTTTTTTGAGGTAAAATAATATTCAGTTGACCCTTGAACAATGCAGGAGATAGTGGCTCTGACTCCCCATGCAGTTAAAAAATCATGTATATCTTTTGACCCCCCAAATTTAACTATTAGTAGCCTATTGTTCATTGGAAGCTTTACCAATAATATAAATAATTTACACATATTTTGTATGTTATATATATTATAAACCTTACTCTTACAGTGAAGTAATCCAGAGAAAAGAATATGTTACTAAGAAAATCATAAAAAGGAGAAAATACATTTATAGTATTGTCCTGTGTTTTTTAAGAAAAAAATCCACCTGTAAGTGGACTCACACAGTTCAAACCTGTGTTGTTCAATAGTCAAATATATTACATTAGTTTCACAGATACAACACAATAATTCAGTATTTGCAAATACTACAAAGTGATCACCACAGTGACTCTGGTTACCATCTGTCAACATCCAGTTCACTCTCTATATCATATTTGTCTAAGTTTTGTTTTTAGATTCCGCATGTAATTGAAATCATATGGTGTTTGTCTTTCTCTGTCTGATATATTTCACTTAGCATAATACCCTCAAGGTCCATTCATGTCGTCACAAATGGCAAGATTTCATTCTTTTTATGGCTGAGTAGTATTCCACTGTGTCACATCTTTTTAATCCACTCATCAATTGGTGGACACTTAGGATTTTTGCATATCTTGTCTATTGTAATTAATGCTGCAATGAACAAAGGAGTACATGTATCTTTTTGAATTAGTGTTCTCTTCAGACAAATACCCAGAAGGGGGATAGGTGGAAATAAAATAAAATTAAGATGTTAAAAAAAAGGAAGTTCCATTCTTAATTTTTTGAAAACCTTCATACTATTTCCCACCGTGCCTGTACCAAGTTACATTTTCATTAACACTACTTCCTTTTGACTTCAACCTCACCAACAATTGTTATTTCTTACCTTTTTTGATAGTAGCCATTCTGACCGGTATGGGATGATATCTGAATGCAGTTTTGATTTGCATTTCCATGATAATTAATGATGTTGAGTATCTTTTCATGCACCTGGCCATCTGCAAGTTTGCTTTAAAGAAATGTCTATTCAGTTAATCTCCCCATTTTTAATTGATTGTTTTTCTGTTATTGTATTGTTTGGGTTCTTTATATGTTTTAGATATTAGTTCTTCATCAGTTACAAATATTTTATCACTCAAAGTTTCTTTTTCATTTTGTTGATGGTTTTGCTTGCTATATAGAAGTTTTTGTTTTTTTTGGTGTAGCCCCATTTGTTTATTTGGCTTTTGTTGCCATTGCCTTTGGAGTGAATCCTAAAACAGAATCACCATGAGTAATGTCAAGGAGCCTATGTTTTCTTCTGGGAGCTTTATGGTTTCTGGTCTTACATTCAAGTCTTTAATCTATTTTGAGTTAATTTTTGTGTATGGTGTAAAATAGTGTCCAGTTGTTTTTTTTTAAGATTTTATTTATTTATTTGACAGAGATCACAAGTAGGCAGAGAGGCAGGCAGAGAGACAAACAGAGAGGAAGAAGCAGGCTCCCTGCTGAGTAGAGAGCCCAATGTGGGGCTCAATCCAAGGAACCTGGGATCATGACCTGAGCCAAAGGCAGAGGCTTCAACCCACTGTGCCACCCAGGCGCCCCATGGGTCTAGTTTCTTATATAGTCTTTTACATGTGGCTGACAATTCTTTCTCTGGATTGCTTTAGGTATTCACAGTCTTCTGTGGCTCCAAACAAATATAGCATAATTTTCCTATTTTGGGGAAAAATGTCCTTGGAATTTAGATTAGGATTGCATTAAATCTACAGATCACTTTGGGCATAATGAACATATTAACACTATTAATTCATTGAAACTGAAAACATAGAATATCTTTCCATTTATTTGTACCTCTTCAATCTCTCATCACTGTTTTATAGTATCCACTGTACAGGTATTTCACATTCTTGGTTAAATTTATTCCTGTTACTTTTGATACTATTATAAATGGAATAGCTTTCTTAATTTCTCTTTCAGATCATTTGTTTTTAGTGTATAGAAATACAACTGGGGCACCTGGGTGGCTCAGTTGGTTAAGTGTTGGGTTTTAATTTTAGCTCAGGTCATAATCTCAGGGTTGTGATACTGAGTCCCATGTTGGGCTGCACAGCCAGTAAGGAATCTGCTTAAGATTCTCTTTCTCCTTCTCCTCTTGCCCTTCCCTCACCTGCTGGCATGTGCGTGCACATACTCTCTAAAATAAATAAATCTTTTTTTTTTTTTTAAGAATTTGGCTGATTTCTGTATGTTGACTTTTTATTCTGCAACTTCACTGAATTTATTTATTAGATCTAACAGATTTTTAGTGGAAACCTTAAGGTTTTCTATATATAAGAACACATCATCTGCAGACAGATAACTTACTTCTTCCCTTCCAATATGGATGACTTTAAGTTCTTTTTCTTACCTAATTGCTCTGCCAGGACTTGCACTCTGTTGCTTTAAAATGGCAAGAGTGGGCATCCTTGTCTTGTTCCTCATCATAAATGAGAGGATTTTTACTCTTACCATTGAGTATGATGTTACCTATTGGCTTGTCATATACTACCTTTATTGTGCTGAGGAACATTCCTACTATACCCAATTTGTTGAGCATTTTTATCACAAAAGAATATTGTATTTTCTTGACTGCTTTTTCTGTGTCTATCAAGATGATCCTATAATTCTTATCTTTCATTCTATTAATGTGGTAGCTCATATTGGTTTATGTGTACTAAACCATTTTGTATCATAGAAATAAATTCCCCTTGATCACACAGAATGAATCTTTTAATGTGTTATTAAATTCAGGTTGCTAATATTTTGTTAAGAACTTTTACATTTATATGGGGCGTCTGGGTGGCTCAGTGGGTTAAAGCCTCTTCCTTTGGCTCAGGTCATGATCCCAGAGTCTTAGGATCGAGTCCTGCATTGGGCTCTCTGCTCAGCAGGGAGCCTGCTTCCCTTCCTCTTTCTCAGCCTGCCTCTTCCTACTTGTGATCTGTCAAATAAATAAATAAATCTTTTTTTAAAAAAAAGAAATTTACATTTACATTTGACAGAAATATTAATCTGTAAGCTTTTTTCTTGAATGTCTTTATCAGGCTTTGTTACCAGGGTAATGCTGGCCTCACAAATTAAGTTTGGAAGTGTTCCCTCGTGTCCAGTTTTTTGGAAGAGATTAAGAAGGACTAGTACTAAATTTTCTTTAAATGATTGGTAGGAGGCTTTCACCAGTGAAACCATCTGGTCCTGGGCTTCTCAGTATTGGGAAGTTTTTGATTATTGATTCAATCTCAATATTAATCATTATTAATCTGTTATTAATTATTAATAATTATTAATTATTAATAATAATATTATTAATCTGTTAAGATTTTCTATTTCTTCATAATTTAGTCTTAGTAAGTCATATGTTTCAAAGAATAGATCTATTTACTTTAGATTAACTAGTTTCTTGGCATATAATTGTTCATAGTAATCTCCCATAATCCCTTACATTTCTGTGGTATCAGCCATAATATCTCTACTTTCATTACTGAATTTATTTATTTGAATCCTCTCTTTTTCTTAAGCTGTTTGTCTATTCACTTACCTTTCCAAACCAGCTCTTCATTACATTGAACTTTTCTACTATTTTTCTGGCTCCTTGTTTATTTATATCTGCTCTGATATTATTATTTCCTTCCTTCTCTCAACTTTGGGCTTTGTTCTTTTTTTTTTTTTTTTTCTAGATTCTTCAAGTGTAAAATGAGGTTCTTGAGGTCTCAATAGATCTCTGACTGTAACCCTTTCTTGTTCTTCCTTTTGGGATGAATTCCTCTATACTGGAATTTTTGTCTAGGTCTCTGTCTTCTTCTCTGTGTTGGAAAAGCTTGTTAAGTTTACTGCTCCTGAGAGTAAGGGCCTGATGAAGAAGAGACGTGTCTCTTTAGGAAGCATCTCTGGGTGTGTTGCATGCACTCTGCTGCTGTGTTTTGGTTGCTCTAGCCCTCGGATCAGTTGTCTGCAGAGGATTTCCTTGCCTACAGTGAGCAGTGTTTATACTTTAGTCAGAGTATGCTGAGTTTTAAATAGGCATGCTCTGGTTGACCTGTTAAATGAGACCTGATGCTACTTCCCATAGAACTTAAGCCTTTCAGAATTCTATGGTTGGTATACATGGCACATGGTGGGGAAGGGGCCTGCTGTGCTGGTCCTTATTAAGCACACTTGCCTGAGAAAAGGTGGTAGTTGGTGTAAGCAGGTTAGGCACCAGTGCTGATGTTGCACTATTTACTAAAGTTGGTTTATGCTGAGGAGTAAGGGAGGGAAATGGCACCAGCTAGTTCCTTTATCCCCAGAGAGGAGACTCAGTCCTTGCTGCTCTCAAAAATGTCTTCCCACAAGAGCAAATAATTTCCCTTCACATATCCCAGGTGTTTTCTCAGATTACTAGTTTCACCATTCCTGTCTCTGGGTTGCTTGCATATCTGGAACAGCAGAGTGCACTTTGGGCTCTATTCTAGCCAAGTCTGCTAACTTTGAAAACTCTAAGTTTATCAATGTGTTGTGCTGAGGGCCTGTACTGGGTCTTCTGAGGCAGGGACTTGTTGTCTTGGGATGAATGCAGGTTTTCATAAGAATGGCAGTTACACTAGAGTGCAGGGTCATAGGATTTGGGGTAAGCCGGCTTAACAGACAATATCCAGGTTAGCTGCCCTAGCAGGTATCTCTGTGACTATGCTGAGGGGAAGAGGAGGGAAATGGCACTTTTATGCCTAGAGTGGTGTCTCTGTGAATGTCACTTCTCACTGATAAACTCCAAGAGCAAACAGTCTCTCCCGTACAGGTCACACCATCTGCCCCAGGGTTGCCTGCCTGCTTGCTCTCCAGGAGTAGGGCAGCACCCTCAGATCTGTATCCCAGCCAAGCCTGACAACTTCTTAAACTCCAGTCTTGAGCCCTGCTGGTTACAAAAATGGAAAGATCACCTCTCCTCATTTTCCCAGCCAATTGTTTTTGGGAAGTGTCCTCTTCAAGCATATCCCTATGTATTCCACTCTCTCTCATCTTTCTCTAAGAATGGGGATTCCTCCTCACCCCATCACCTATAATCTGTTTCTCTCCAAACTATATCTCCACACTTTCTAGCTTCCTTGATGTGACTCTTCTCTCCCTGTAGTTGTACAGTTCTGTCAGTCTTCATGTAGATTTGCTGGGTATTCAGAGTGATTTAGTAGTATGCTAGCTATGTTCAAACACTAAGTTTGTAAGTGAAGGTATAGCAAAGGATGCAGCCATCTTATCTCCTCCATTTTTTTTTAAACATCCTTTGCCATACCTTCACTTACAAACTGTTAGTGTCCTTAGTATATGTTACTTGAAGGTAGACTTACATTAATTATAAATGCATATTGCAAACTCTAGATAAACCATTAAATATTTTTAAAAAGAAGTATACTTGAAATGCTAAGAAAGGAGAGAGAATCAAATCATATAAAGCCTAATGAAACATCTGCTAACTCAGCCAGTGATCTAAGAAAAGAATAGCTGCAACTCTACAATCAGAAAAGTGACCACTTTCAGCAAGTTAGGAGGTACGGAGAAGTGACTCTGAGGCAATATATGGGAAGGTAAACCACGGAGCGGGAAGGGAGCCTCCGTTAGCTGGCTACCAGCAAGTGATACAGCAGTAGAGCGCAAAATCAGAACTTTTAGAAGTCTGCTCTCATGAGGGACATCACTCAGGTGGCTAAGCAGGGTACACCAACTAGGACAGTGTGGTCTCAGGATCCTTGGGGTGACAGGAAGACTGAAGTGGCTAAGTGTGGCAGAGTCCCTAGGCATCAGAGCAGTGAAGCTGGCTGCTGTTAGCCCACAAGTGGGCTTTCAGCTTGGGGTTGCCATAAACCATGAAATGCAGCACAGACAGGTGACTGCTGTCTGAGCAGGGACCCAATAAGTGGCAGTACTAGGGAGACTCCCCCCTTCCTCCCCTGGAAGGAGCAGTACGGGAGCACACCAAAGGACTTTGTAGGGTTTGGAGACTAGAAATGAGATTGCGTGCCTGAGATAAATGCTCAGTCACAGGCTGGGTGAGCACAGAGTGTGGCTGGAGACCAGGTAGACAGGAGTGATTGACTGCTTTTCTCTGAGGGCACAATAAAGAGTGGGACCCTAAGGTTTCAGCTCCAGGGATGGAGACTGGAAGGCCACTATTTTCATTCTCCTCTTCTAAAGCTACAGGGTAAGCCTTCCGGTGAAAAAAGCCACATAGAGCAAACCAGATCAGGCTGCTTAGCCTGGCCTTCTAGGATGGGCAGTATAACCCCACTGGTGGCAAAGACACTTAAGAATCAATGCAACAAGCCCTGACCCAGAAGATCAACAAGAACATTCAGCCAAGACTAAGTTTACAGATCAATGAAAACTGCAAAACTCCAGCACTAGGGGAATACAGCACATAGAATTCATGGCTTTTTTTCCCATGATTTTTAGTCTATCAAATTTAATTTTTTTCTTTCTCTTTTCAATGAATCTCTTATTTTATCAACTAATTTTTAAAATCTTTTCTAATTTTCATTTTTATGGTTACATTCCAACCCTTCCTTGTATTTAAGATTATGTGTGTGTGTGTGTGTGTGTGTGTGTGTATATATATATATATATATATATATATATATATATATATATATATAAAGTTTTTCTTTCTTTATAATTTTTGGGATGCAGTTTCCTCTAACAAACCAAAATACACCCAAAACCTAGTGTATGATTCTATTCTATATACCTGTCTGAACATATTCTCTTTTTCACTGTTTTTTTCCTTGTTCTTTTTTTGTTTTATTTGTTTGTTTTGTTTTGTTTTAATGTTCAAAAGCCTTTTTAATAAATACAGATGGATTTGTCTGACTATTAAGAACATTTAAATATCAGAAGATAGATCCAAATTAATGTAAAGAAGTTTTTTTTCATTTTTTTCTCCTGTATATGCTT
Source organism: Mustela erminea (assembly GCF_009829155.1). Lineage (NCBI taxonomy): Eukaryota > Metazoa > Chordata > Mammalia > Carnivora > Mustelidae > Mustela > Mustela erminea. Next base: position 153,501,875 of record NC_045614.1, read on the forward strand.
TATTATTTGTTAATACCATATTCATATAAATCTCACATTCTTCAAGGTATAAAAAATTCCAGCTAATTGACTCAGATAATTCAAACATTATAATTATAGTCTATGTTCTGTTTGCTTTTTTAAAATATTAATTCCAGTATAGTTAACATACAGCGTTATATTAGTTTCAGGTGTATGATACGTGATTCAACAATTCTATACATTACTCAGTGCTCATCATAAGTGTACTCTTAATTTCTTTTATCTATTTCACCCATTACCCACCCCTGACCTCTGGTAACCATCAGTTTGTTCTCTATAGTTAAAAGTCTGTTTTTGGTTTATCCCTTTTTTCTTTGTACATTTAATTTTGTTTCTTAAATTCCACAAGTCGGTGAAATCTTTTTTTGTTTTGTTAAAGTCTTTTTAAATTTTCATCTTTACATTTACAGTCTATCTTTTCATTATGTTTAATTTTATTTTTGTATATATGTTTTTCTTTCTTAACAATTGTGACATGTAGTTTCTTCTAGCAAACTGATCAAAATACACTCAGGAGATAGTGTATTGCTCTGCTCTCTTCACCTGTCTGTTTACATCTTTTCCTTTTTTTCTTGTTGGTTTTTTGTTTTTTGGGTTTTTTTGTTTTTTGTTTTTTGTTTTTTGCTCTTCCGTTTTTCTTTGTCTTTTAACTTCCATTTTTAAAATTACATTCTGTCCTTCTGTTGTATTTAATTTTATTTTTGTGCATTTATAAATTTTTCTTTCTTCATAACTTTAAGATCTAGTTTTCTAAGAAACAGACCAAAATACACATAGAATCCAGTGTATTGCTCTGTTCTATTCACCTGTATGATTATATTCTCTTTTTTTCTCTCTTTCCTTTTTAACTTTTTTTTTTTTCACGGTTTGAGATCTCTGATTTCCTTAGTATATATTTCTCGGGGGCCATTGTTGCCATTTAATATTTTATTCTCTTATGCACCTATTTTTCTCTGGACAGAGTGACAAGATGAAAAAACAACAAAGAGAAAAAAGGCAGTACTGACTGCCAGGGATCTAATCAGTATGGAAATAATCAAATGTCAATACTAAAGTTCAGAGTAATGATTATAAAGATACGAGCTCGTCTTGAAAAAAGCATAGTGACACTAGAGAATCCTTTCTGGATAAATAAAAGAACTAAAATCTAACCAAGTCAAAATAAAAAAAGCAAGTGATACAGCAGTAGAACAAAAATCAGAACTTTCAGAAGTCTGTTCCAGTGAGGGACATCACTCAGGTGGCTAAGCAAGGGTACACTAGCTGGGACATGTTATACCATGTTAGTATATTTTAGTTTTTGTTTACATAGCATATATTTAATTCTTTTTTAATCTACTTTGAAAATCTCTATATTTTAATTTGCTTACAAAGATAATTTATATATAAACTATTGATAGAGTTGAACTAATATCAGCTACATAACTTTTTTCTATACCCTGGAGATGTTCTTTCTCTCTTCCTTCTTTCTTTTTTCTTTTCTTTTTTTTCCTTTTCTGTTCTAATGAGATGCAATAAAAAATGGAGGGCTCTGACTGCTAGGATAAATGAGGCAGAAGAGATCATTTGTGATACAGAACACAAAATGATGAAGAATAAAGAAGCTGAGAAAAAGAGAGATAGACAACTACTAGATCATGAAGGGAGAATCTGAGAGATGAGTGACACCATAAAGCAAAACAATACTAGAATAAATGGGATCCTAGAAGAAGAAAAAAGAAAGAGAGAGACAGGTATATTGGAGCAAATTATAGCAGAGAACTTTCCTAATCTGGGTCAGGAAACAGGCATCAAACTCCAGGATGCACAGAGAGCCCCCCGACACACACACCAAAACTGGTAAGAAATGTGTAAAAATCCTGATATATTAGTGAAAGTTGCAACTCTCAGAGTCAAAGATAAAATCCTAAAAGCAGCTCAGAACAAGAGGTCTGTAACATACAAGAGCAGAAACATTACATTGGCAGAAGACCTATTCCACAGAGACCTGGCAGGCCACAAAGGACTGGCATGATAGTTTCAGGGTGCTAAATGAGAAGAATATGTAGCTGAGAATACTTTATCCAGCAAGGCTGTCATTCAATATAGAAGGAGAGATTAAAAAACAACAACAACAAAACTTCTAAGGCTAATGGAAACAGAATTTGTGATCACCAGACCCATCTTACAGGAAATATTAAAAGAGATCCTCTAAGCAAAGGGAAAGCCAAAAAGTAACATAGAACAGAAAGGAACAGAGACAATATATGAAAACAGTGACTTTATAAGTAACAAAATGGTACTAAATTCATATCTTTCAATAGTTTCTCTGAATGTAAATGGCCTAAATGCCCCAGTCAAAAGACATAGGGTATCAGATTGGATAAAAAAGCAAGACCCATCCATATGCTGTCTGTAGGAAATCATTTTAGATCCAAAAACAACTTCAGATTTAAACTGAGGGGGTGGAAAACTATTTATCATCCCGGGAAAGCTGGGATGGCAATCCTTCTATCAGACAAATTAGATTTTAAACCAAATACTGTAATAAGAGATGAGGGAGGATACTCTAACATACTTAAAGCATCTATCCAACATAAGATCTAAAAATTATAAATATTTATGTCCCTAACATGAGAGCAGCCAATTATATAAGCCAATTAATAACAAAAATAAAGAAACACATTGATAATACTACAATAATATTAGGGGATATTAACACTCCCCTCACAGCAATGGAGAGATTATCTAAGCAGAGGATCAACAGGGAAATAAGGGCTTCAAATGACACACTGGACCAGATGGACTTAACAGATATATTCAGAACTTTCCATCCTAAAGCAACAGAATACAGATTCTTCTCAAGTGCACGAGGAACATTTTCCAGAATACTCACATACTGGGTCACAAGTCAGATCTCTACCAGCACTGAAAGATTGGGATCATTCCCTGCATGTTGCCATCCACAATGCTTTAAAACTGGAAGTCAATCACAAGAAGAAATTTAGAAAGAACTCACGTACATGGAGGTGAGCATTCTACTAAACAATGAATGGGTCAACCAGGAAATTAAAGAACTAAAAAAAATTCATGGAAACAAATGAAAATGAAAACACAACTGTTCAAAATCTTTGGGATGCAGCAAAGGCAGTCCTAAGAGAGTAGTATAAAGTACTGCAAGCTTTTCTCAAGAAATAAGAAAGGTCTCAAATACAAAAGCTAACCTTACCTGAAGGAGCTGGAGAATGAACAACAAATAAAGCCTAAACCAGCAGGAGAAGAGAAATTATAATAAAGACTAGAGCAAAAATCAATGAAATAGAAACCAGAACAGTCAAACAGATAAATGAAGCTAGGAGCTGGTTCTATGAAAGAATTAATAAGATTGATAAAACCCTGGCCAGACTTATCAAAAAGAAAACAGAAGGGGCCCAAATAAATAAAATCACCAATGAAAGAGGAAAGATCACAACCAACACTGAAGAAATACAGTTTTAAGAACATATTATGAGCAACTATATGCCAACATATTAGGCAATCTAGAAAAATGGAGGCATTCTTAGAGATGTATAAACTACCCAAACTTAAATAGGAAGAAATAAAAAACTTGAACAGACCCATAACCAGTAAGGAATTTGAAGCAGTAATCAAAAGCATCCCCCAAAACAAGAGTCCAAGGGCAGATGGCTTCCAAATAGAATTCTACCAAATATTTAAAGAAGAATTAATACCTATTCTTCTAAGCTTTCTCAAAAAACAGAAATAGAAGAAAAACTTCCAAACTTATCCAATGAATCCAGCATTACCTTGATCCCAAAACCAGACAAAGACCCCATCAAAAAGGAGAACAGACCAATATCCTTGATAAACATGGATGCAAAAATTCTCACCAAAATATTAGCTAATAGGATCCAATACTACATTAAAAGGGTTATTCACCATGATAAAATGGAATTTACTCATGGGCTGCAAGAGTAGTTCAGCATCTGCAAATCAATCAGTGTGATATACTACATAAACAAAAGGACAAAAACCATATGATCCTCTCAGTAGATGCAGAAAAAGCATTTGATAACATTCATTATCCTTTCTTGATTAAAACTCTTCAAAGTGTAGGGATAAATGAAACATACCTCAATATTATAAAATTTATCTGTGAAAATCCCACAACAAATATCATTACTAATGGAAAAAACTGAGAGCTTTTCCCTTAGGGTCAGGAACACAACAGGGATGTCCACTATCATCACTGCTGTTCAACATAGTACTAGAAGCCCTAGCCTCAATAATCAGGCAACAAAAAGAAATAAAAAGCTCTGCATTGGCAAAGAAGTCAGACTCTCACTCTTTGCAGAAGAAATGATATTCTATGTGGAAAACCCAAAAGACTCCACCCCAAAATTGGCAAAACTCATACAGGAATTTACCAAAGTGGCAGATATAAAATCAACTGACAGAAATCATTTGCATTTCTACACACTAACAATGAGACAGAAGAAATAGAAATTAAGGAATTGATCCCATTTAGAATTGCACCCAAAAACACAAGATACCTAGGAATAAATAGGAATAAACCTAACCAAAGAGGAAAGGATCTATACTCAGAAAACTACAGAACACTCATGAAAAAAAAAAATGATGATGACAAAAAGAAATGGAAAATATTTCCATGCTCATAGACTGGAAGAAGAAATATTGTTAAAATGTCTATGCTACCTAGAGCAATCTACACATTCAATGCAATTCTTATCAAAAATACATCAACTTTTTTCACAGAAACAGAAAAAATAATCCTAAAATATGTATGGAACCAGAAAGAAACCCAAATAGCCAAACGAATGTTGAAAAAGAAAACTAAAACTGATGGCATCACAATTCCAAACCTCAAGCTCTATTACAAAGCTATAATCATCAAGACCGTATGATACTAGCAAAATCAGACACATTGATCAATGGAACAGAATAGAGAGCCCAGATACGGACCCTCCACCCTATAGTCTACTAAAATTTGACAAATCAGGAAAGAATATCCAATGGAAAAGACAGTCTCTTCAACAAATGTTGGGAAAATTGGACAGCCACATGCAGAAGAATGAACCTGGACCATTCCCTGGCACAGACACAAAAATAAACTCAAAATGGATGAAACACCTAAATGTGAGAGAGGAATCCATCAAAATCCTACAGGAAAACACAGGAACCTCTTTGACCTTAGACGCAGCCACTTCTTGTTAGGCATGTATCTAAAGGCAAGGGAAACAAAGGCAAAAATGAAATACCAGGAGTTCTTCAAGATGAAAAACATTTGCACAGCAAAGGAAACAGTTGACAAAACCAAAAGACAACTGACAGAATGGGAGAAGCTATTTATAAATGTCTTATGAGATAAAAGGTTGGTATCCAATATCTATAAGGAATTTACCAAACTCAACATCCAAAGAACAAATAATCCAGTCAAGAAATGGGAAGAGGTTGAGTTCTAGCTTTAGAGCATTGTGGTCTGAAAATATGCAGGGAATGATCCCAATCTTTTGATACCGGTTGAGTCCTGATTTAGGACCGAGGATGTGATCTATTCTGGAGAATGTTCCATGTGCACTAGAGAAGAATGTGTATTCTGTTGCTTTGGGATGAAATATTCTGAATATATCTGTGATGTCCATCTGGTCCAGTGTGTCGTTTAAGGCCTTTATTTCCTTGCTGATCTTTTGCTTGGATGATCTGTCCATTTCAGTGAGGGGAGTGTTAAAGTCCCCTACTATTATTGTATTATTGTTGATGTGTTTCTTTGATTTTGTTATTAATTGGTTTATATAGTTGGCTGCTCCCACGTTGGGGGCATAGATATTTAAAATTGTTAAATCTTCTTGTTGGACAGACCCTTTGAGTATGATATAGTGTCCTTCCTCATCTCTTATTATAGTCTTTGGCTTAAAATCTAATTGATCTGATATAAGGATTGCCACTCCTGCTTTCTTCTGATGTCCATTAGCATGGTAAATTCTTTTCCACCCCCTCACTTTAAATCTGGAGGTGTCTTCGGGCTTAAAATGAGTTTCTTGGAGGCAACATATAGATGGGTTTTGTTTTTTTATCCATTCTGATACCCTGTGTCTTTTGACAGGGGCATTTAGCCCATTAACATTCAGGGTAACTATTGAGAGATATGAATTTAGTGCCATTGTATTGCCTGTAAGTTGACTGTTACTGTATATGGTCTCTGTTACTTTCTGATCTACCACTTGTAGGCTCTCTCTTTGCTTAGAGGACCCCTTTCAATATTTCCTGTAGAGCTGGTTTGGTATTTGCAAATTCTTTCAGTTTTTGTTTGTCCTGGAAGCTTTTAATCTCTCCTTCTATTTTCAATGATAGCCTAGCTGGATATAGTATTCTTGGCTGCATGTTTTTCTCGTTTAGTGCTCTGAAAATATCATGCCAGCTCTTTCTGGCCTGCCAGGTCTCTGTGGATAAGTCAGCTGCCAATCTAATATTTTTACCATTGTATGTTACAGACTTCTTTTCCCGGGCTGCTTTCAGGATTTTCTCTTTGTCACTGAGACTTGTAAATTTTACTATTAGGTGACGGGGTGTGGGCCTATTCCTATTGATTTTGAGGGGCGTTCTCTGAACCTCCTGAATTTTGATGCTCGTTCCCTTTGCCATATTGGGGAAATTCTCCCCAATAATTCTCTCCAGTATACCTTCTGCTCCCCTCTCTCTTTCTTCTTCTTCTGGAATCCCAAATATTCTAATATTGTTTCGTCTTATGGTGTCACTTATCTCTCGAATTCTCCCCTCATGGTCCAGTAGCTGTTTGTCCCTCTTTTGCTCAGCTTCTTTATTCTCTGTCATTTGGTCTTCTATATCACTAATTCTTTCTTCTGCCTCATTTATCCTAGCAGTGAGAGCCTCCATTTTTGATTGCACTTCATTAATAGCTTTTTTGATTTCAACTTGGTTAGATTTTAGTTCTTTTATTTCTCCAGAAAGGGCTTTTATATCTCTCGAGAGGGTTTCTCTAATATCTTCCATGCCTTTTTCAAGCCCGGCTAGAACCTTGAGAATTGTCATTCTGAACTCTAGATCTGTGGGACACAACAAAGGCAGTCCTGAGAGGAAAATATATAGCGGTACAAGCCTTTCTCAAGAAACAAGAAAGGTCTCAGGTACACAACCTAACCCTACACTTAAAGGAGCTGGAGAAAGAACAAGAAAGAAACCCTAAGCCCAGCAGGAGAAGAGAAATCATAAAGATCAGAGCAGAAATCAATGAAATAGAAACCAAAAAAACAATAGAACAAATCAACGAAACTAGGAGCTGGTTCTTTGAAAGAATTAATAAAATTGATAAACCCCTGGCCCGACTCATCAAAAAGAAAAGAGAAAGGACCCAAATAAATAAAATCATGAATGAAAGAGGAGAGATCACAACTAACACCAAAGAAATACAAACTATTATAAGAACATACTATGAGCAACTCTACGCCAATAAATTTGACAATCTGGAAGAAATGGATGCATTCCTAGAAACATATAAACTACCACAACTGAACCAGGAAGAAACAGAAAGCCTGAACAGACCCATAACCAGTAAGGAGATTGAAACAGTCATTAAAAATCTCCAAACAAACAAAAGCCCAGGGCCAGACGGCTTCCCGGGGGAATTCTACCAAACATTTAAAGCAGAACTAATTCCTATTCTCCTGAAACTGTTCCAAAAAATAGAAATGGAAGGAAAACTTCCAAACTCATTTTATGAGGCCAGCATCACCTTGATCCTAAAACCAGACAAGGATCCCACCAAAAAAGAGAGCTATAGACCGATATCCTTGATGAACACAGATGCGAAAATACTCAACAAAATACTAGCCAATAGGATTCAACAGTACATTAAAAAGATTATTCACCACGACCAAGTGGGATTTATTCCAGGGCTGCAAGGTTGGTTCAACATCCACAAATCAGTCAATGTGATACAACACATCAATAAAAGAAAGAACAAGAACCATATGATACTCTCAATAGATGCTGAAAAAGCATTTGATAAAGTACAGCATCCCTTCCTGATCAAAACTCTTCAAAGTGTAGGGATAGAGGGCACATACCTCAATATCATCAAAGCCATCTATGAAAAACCCACCGCAAATATCATTCTCAATGGAGAAAACCTGAAAGCTTTTCTGCTAAGGTCAGGAACACGGCAGGGATGTCCATTATCACCACTGCTATTCAACATAGTACTAGAGGTCCTAGCCTCAGCAATCAGACAACAAAAGGAAATTAAAGGCATCCAAATCGGCAAAGAAGAAGTCAAATTATCACTCTTCGCAGATGATATGATACTATATGTGGAAAACCCAAAAGACTCCACTCCAAAACTGCTAGAACTTATACAGGAATTCAGTAAAGTGTCAGGATATAAAATCAATGCACAGAAATCAGTTGCATTTCTCTACACCAACAGCAAGACAGAAGAAAGAGAAATTAAGGAGTCAATCCCGTTTACAATTGCACCCAAAACCATAAGATACCTAGGAATAAACCTAACCAAAGAGACACAGAATCTATACTCAGAAAACTATAAAGTACTCATGAAAGAAATTGAGGAAGACACAAAGAAATGGAAAAATGTTCCATGCTCCTGGATTGGAAGAATAAATATTGTGAAAATGTCTATGCTACCTAAAGCAATCTACACATTTAATGCAATTCCTATCAAAGTACCATCCATCTTTTTCAAAGAAATGGAACAAATAATGCTAAAATTTATATGGAACCAGAAAAGACCTCGAATAGCCAAAGGGATATTGAAAAAGAAAGCCAACGTTGGTGGCATCACAATTCCGGACTTCAAGCTCTATTACAAAGCTGTCGTCATCAAGACAGCATGGTACTGGCACAAAAACAGACACATAGATCAATGGAACAGAATAGAGAGCCCAGAAATAGACCCTCAACACTATGGTCAACTAATCTTCGACAAAGCAGGAAAGAATGTCCAATGGCAAAAAGACAGCCTCTTCAATAAATGGTGTTGGGAAAATTGGACAGCCACATGCAGAAAAATGAAATTGGACCATTTCCTTACACCACACACAAAAATAGACTCAAAATGGATGAAGGACCTCAATGTGCGAAAGGAATCCATCAAAATCCTAGAGGAGAACACGGGCAGCAACCTCTTTGACCTCAACCGCAGCAACATCTTCCTAGGAACAACGCAAAAGGCAAGGGAAGCAAGGGCAAAAATGAACTATTGGGATTTCATCAAGATCAAAAGCTTTTGCACAGCAAAGGAAACAGTTAACAAAATCAAAAGACAACTGACAGAATGGGAGAAGATATTTGCAAACGACATATCAGATAAAGGACTAGTGTCCAGAATCTATAAAGAACTTAGCAAACTCAACACCCAAAGAACAAATAATCCAATCAAGAAATGGGCAGAGGACATGAACAGACATTTCTGCAAAGAAGACATCCAGATGGCCAACAGACACATGAAAAAGTGCTCCATATCACTCGGCATCAGGGAAATACAAATCAAAACCACAATGAGATATCACCTCACACCAGTCAGAATGGCTAAAATAAACAAGTCAGGAAATGACAGATGCTGGCGAGGATGCGGAGAAAGGGGAACCCTTCTACACTGTTGGTGGGAATGCAAGCTGGTGCAGCCACTCTGGAAAACAGCATGGAGGTTCCTCAAAATGTTGAAAATAGAACTGCCCTATGACCCAGCAATTGCACTACTGGGTATTTACCCTAAAGATACAAACGTAGTCATCCAATGGGCACATGCACCCGAATGTTTATAGCAGCAATGTCCACAATAGCCAAACTATGGAAAGAACCTAGATGTCCATCAACAGATGAATGGATCAAGAAGATGTGGTATATATACACAATGGAATACTATGCAGCCATCAAAAGAAATGAAATCTTGCCATTTGCGACAACATGGATGGAACTAGAGCGTATCATGCTTAGCGAAATAAGTCAAGCAGAGAAAGACAACTATCATATGATCTCCCTGATATGAGGAAGTGGTGATGCAACATGGGGGCTTAATTGGGTAGGAGAAGAATCAATGAAACAAGATGGGATTGGGAGGGAGACAAACCATAAGTGACTCTTAATCTCACAAAACAAATTGAGGGTTGCTGGGGGGAGGGGGTTTGGGAGAAGGGGGTGTGATTATGGACATTGGGGAGGGTATGTGCTTTGGTGAGTGCTGTGAAGTGTGTAAACCTGGTGATTCACAGACCTGTACCCCTGGGGATAGAGTATTATGCCTCCATCAGAAAGGATGAATACCCAACTTTTGTAGCAACATGGACAGGACTGGAAGAGATTATGCTGAGTGAAATAAGTCAAGCAGAGAGAGTCAACTATCATATGGTTTCACTTATTTGTGGAGCATAACAAATAGCATGGAGGACATGGGGACTTAGAGTGGAGAAGGGAGTTGGGGGAAATTGGAAGGGGAGGTGAACCATGAGAGACTATGGACTCTGAAAAACAATCTGAGGGTTTTGAAGGGACGGGTGGTGGGAGGTTGGGGTACCAGGTGGTGGGTATTATAGAGGGCACGGATTGCATGGAGCACGGGGTGTGGTGCAAAAATAATGAATACTGTTATGCTGGAAATAAAAATAAATTTAAAAAAAAAAAAAAAAAAAAGAAATGGGAAGAGGAAAGACATTTCTCCAAAGAAGACATACAAATGGCCAACGGACACATGAAAAAGTGCTCAACATCACTAGGCACCTTGGAAATACAAATCAAAACCACAATGAGATACCACCTCACCCCAATCAGAATGGCTAAAATTAACAAGTTAGAAAATGGCAGATGTTGGCAAGGATGTGGAGAAAGGGAAACTCTCCTACATTTTTGTTGGGAATGTAAGCTGGTACAGCCACTCAGGAGAACAGTATGGAGATTCCTCAAAAAGTTGAAATCCCATCAACTTCCAGTAACCCATCAATTGCACTACTGGAAGTCTACCCCACAGATGCAAATGTAGTGATCTGATGGGGCATGTGCACCCCAATATTTATAGCAACAATGTCCACACTAGCCAAACTATTGAAAGATTCCAGATGTCCTTCAACAGATGAACAGATAAAGAAGATGTGTGTATTAATCCACTGTGTGTATATATACATATAAACATTGTGTATGGAATATTACATGGTCATTTAAAAATGGAATCTTGCCATTTGCAATGACATGGATGGAACTAAAGGGTATTATGTTAAGCAAAATATATCAGAGAAAGCAAATTATCATATAATCTCACTGATATATGGAATTTGAGAAACAAGGCAGAAGAACATAGGGGAAGAGAACAAAAAATAAAACAAGTGAAACCAGAGAGAGAAACATTAGAGGTTCCTAATCATAGGAAACAAACTGAGGGTTACTGGAAGGGAGAAGGGTGGAGAGATGGGGTAATCTGTGATGGACATTAAGGAGAACATTTGATTTAATGAGCAGTGGGTATTATATAAGACTGATGAATCACAGACCTGCACCTCTGAAACCAAGAACACATTATATGTTAATTAAGTAAATTTAAATGAAGAAAGAGAGACAAAATAAAAGGAAAATTATACCATCTAATACTAATCAAAGAAACTTGAAGCAGTTATATTAATTTTAGAAAAAGCAGACATCAAAACCAGGAATATTTTTGAGTATAAAGAAGGGCATTAAAAAATGATAAAAGAATGCTCCAAGGCAGCTTAACAGTTTTTAATGTGTATGTACCTAACAATATACATCAAAGTACATAGAGAGAGACTGTAGTGGAGACTTCAACATCCATCTTTCTAACTGATAAATCAAGCAGGCAGAAAGTAAGTTAGAGTATAAGCAACCAAAACAACACCATCAGTCTACTTGATCTAATTGACATTTATAGATTACTCTAATTAACAAAAGCAAAAATATTTAGGTCAGACTTACATAAAATATTCACTAAGATAAGTACATTCTGGATCATAAAACACCTTTTACCAAATTTAAATTATAGTGTATACAAAGTACATTCTCAAAACATGATGAAATTGAGCTAGAAATAAAATACAGAAAGATAGAAAATTCCAACACATTTAGAGATAAAATCTAAATAGAGCATGGTTCAAAGAAGAAATCTCAAGGGAAATTTTAAAATATAGTAACTAAATAAAAATACAACTAATTCAAAGCTTATGAGGTGCAGAAACTGGGCTTATAGGAAATTTTATAGCACTAAATGAAAGTTTTAGTAAACAGAGATAAAATCATTAATCTAACATTAGGAAGCTAAAGAAAGAAGAACAATGTAAACTTAAAGGAAGGAGAATAAAAAACAATTAGAGAAGTAAAACAAACAAAAAAAGTAAAAATTAATCAAACCCAATGCTCATTCCTTGAAATGATTGTAAAATTGATAAACCTCCAAGCAGGCTAATCAACAGAAAAAAAAAAGAAAAAGAAAACACATATTGCCAATATTGTAAACAAAGGAAGATGACTGTATTAATGCCACGGACATTAAAAAGATCATTAAGGAATGTGATGAAAAATTCTATGTCCACATGTTTGATAATCTTAATAAAATGGACTAAATCCCACTAAAACTAAGTTCCTACTAAACTCACACAAAATAAACAGTATGAATAGGCCTAGATCTATTAAAGAAATTGAATCAATAATTAATTAACTCACCAGAAAAAAGCACAGCTGAAACAGGTTCATTAGTTAATTCTATTCAACATTTAAGAAACCAAATTATACCAATTATCTACAATGTCTTCCAGAAAATAGAAGTAGAGACAATACTTCCTAACCCATTCCATGAGACTAACATTACTGTAATACCAAACTATACAAAAACATAACAATAACAGAAAACTATAAACTAATACCTATCATGAACATAAATGAAAATTCTCAATAAAATATTCATAAATTAAGTCCAAAAATGTATAAAAAGAATTTTATACTAAAACCGAGTACAATTTATTCTAGGTATGCAAGTCTAGCTCAATATTGAAAATTAATGTAATCAATCATATCACCAGTCTAAAGAAGAAAGAATATAATCAATAGATGCAGGAAAATCATTTGAAAAAATCTTATATTCATTTGTGAAACACTCTCAGTAAACTAGGAATAGAGAGGAGCTTCTTCAACCTGATAAAGAATTTCTACAAAAATCCTACAGCAATATCATTCTTATAATGAGAAACTAAATGTTTTCCCCCTAAGATCGGGAACAAGAGAAAGTTATCCCCTCACACCACTCCTATGCAATATTGCATTGGAAGACCTGGCTAATGCAATATGACACTTAAAAAGAAATAAAATGTATATAGATTGTGAAGAAAGATATGAAATTATCTATGTTCATGGAAGACATGATGGTCTTATTAGAAAATTCTGAAGAACTGATGAAAGCAACATCCTAAAACTAAAAAAAACAGTTATAATAAGGTTTAGGATACAGGACAATTGCTATTAGTTGTTTCACTACATACCACAAACCAACATTTGGGTTTGAATTTTAAAACATAATACTATCTATAATAACACTAAAAACAATTAGATATGTAGGTATAATTCTAACAGCATATGTATAGGATCTATATGCAGAAAACTTCCAAAATCTAACAAAAATATCAAATGAAAGGATATTCCATGTTGATGGATTAGAGGACTTGATTTTGTTAATATATATCCATTACTCTCAACTAGATTACAGATTGAATCAATGCAAACAATCAAAATATCAGAAGGGTTTTGTTTTGTTTTGTTTTTGTAAATACTGACAAAATAATTCCAAAGTTTATACAGAAAGGCAAAAGACCCAGAATAGCCAACACAATACAGAAGAGGAAGGAAGTAAGAAATGGGGAGAAAAAAGGAGTCAAGGTAGCAGGGAGGGGGAAAAAAGTGGGGGAAGGAATGAGGAGAAATACAATGACAATAAAAAAAGTTGGAGGACTCATATTAGCTAATTGCCAGATTTATTTCAAAGTGTTTACAATCTAGACAGCACTATACCAGCAAAAGAATAGAAACACAGATCAATAGAATAGACTAGCTAGTCCAAAACTTGACACACACAAATACAATCAACAAAGAGCAAAAGCAATTTATTAAAGAAATTATAATCTTTTCAACAAATGGTACTTAAACGATTTGACATCCATATGTAAATAAAATGAATCTAGATACAGACTTTACATCTTTCACAAAAAATGGATCATAACTTTAATGTAAAATGCAAAATGACAAAACTTTTAGAGGCAAACAGAGGAAAATATAAGACCCGAATTTGGCAATGAATTTTAAGATACAACACCAAAGCACAATCCATGAAAAAAAAGTGCTAAGTTGGACTTCATTAAAATTATAAACTCCTGCTCTGTAAAAGACACTGTTAGGAGAATTAAAAAACAAGCCACAGACTTAGCAAAATACATACAAAGTACATATAGGATTAGGGTCTTCTTTTAAAAAGGTATTTATTTATTTATTTATTTATTTATATTTTAGAAAGAGAGAGAGAGAGGAGGGAGTGAGAGACAAGGTGTTGGCGGGGAAGGAGCAGCGGGAGAGGGATAAGCAGGCTCCGTGCTGAGCACTGAGCACAATGCAGACTTCAATTCCACAACTGCAAGATCACTACCCAAGCCAAAACTAAGAGTCAGACACTCAATTGACAGACACCTGGGTGCCCTTCCAATTAGGGTCTTATATCTGAAGTATATAAAGAACACTTATAACTCAACAGTAAGAACACCACCAAATAAAGCTTAAAATGTGCAAAACAGATGCCTCATCAAAGAAGATGTAAGATGGGAAATAAGATAAAAAGATGCTCAACACATCTGTCATTAAGTGAATTACAAATACTACATTAAGATGACTCTACACACCATTAGAATGGCTAAAAGTCCAAAACATAAAGAAAACAAATGCTTGCAAGGATATGGAAGAACAGGAACTCTCATTCATTTCTGGTGGAAATGCAAAATGGTACAACCACTTTGGAAGACAATTTGGCAGATTCTTACATAGCTGAAAACAGTCCCATTTGATCTAGCAATTGTGCTCATAAATACTTTCCAACTGAATTAAAACCAAGGAAATCTGCATGCCAATTTTTATATCAGTTCTATTCATAATCACTAAAAACTGGAAGCAACAAGATGTCCTGTAATAGGTGAATGGATAAACAAATTAGTACAAACATACAATGGAATATTATTCAGCAATTTAAAAAATGGTTTATCAAGTGGCTAAAAAGACATGGAGAAACTTGTGCATATTGCTTACTGAAAGAAGACTGCCTGAAAGGACTACATATATAAAAGTACAATCATACAACATTCTGGAAAAGGCAAACTATAGAGGTATTAATACAATCAGTGGTTGCAAGATGCTCAGTGAAAAGGGGACAGGGTTGAATAAATGAAAACCAAGATTTTTATGGTGGTGATACTCTTCTTCATGAAACTATACTGGTGAATACATAATATTATGCATTTGTAAAAAATCAATACAAGTTTACAGCACAAAGAATGAACCTCAGTGCATGCTAATTTTTAAAATCACTTCTTAGAATTGAGAGGATTCCAAGAGGGAATGTAGACTATAACAAAATAATTTAATTCTGTTTCAAATGTATGAAACCGCCTTAATAAAGACAGCTGAGGGAAATGGTGCTGATCTAAATAATTATGGAAATGAGTACAGTCTATAAGACAAAATACAAAAAGAACTTCACATAAACACTACACTCTAGTTGCTAAAGTTTCTTCCAACAGGAATATGGATTAGTAATTCTGATACTGATACACATGGACACTGGAATTGAACAACTAGATAAATGGATAGTAGACAATACAAGTCAAGTCTCAGTGTTTGGATAGAAATTTATAGATAAGGGGGGGAATGACCCTTTGGTAATGAATTATAGTTGGAGACATCAAGATGAATTCACAACTTGATGTGAAGATGTAGGGTAAACTCACATTTACCTTAATATAGATATAAATAGAGAATATATATATAAGTATTTGTACGTATTTGTTTAGACATGGATTAGTATAGAAACATATGTTTCTTTGCTAAGTTAGGTAGTTGGCCTAGAAGCAACCATGTACCAGTAGCAATGAGCACACCTAGTATCCATATTTTGGTATCTAATATAATAAAATGAAAGTGGAGAAAAGACTGATTCTAGGACTAGGGCCTTAAATATGTAAGATGAGTTTGATGGAGTTTGATAGGAGTTTGAGAAGAACTGATCTTTGTCAAAGATTAGTTGACTTATTTATAAGGGTCTATTTCAGTACTCACTATTGTGTTTCTGTCATTGTGGTTTTTTTTTTTAATTTTTTATTTTTTATAAACATATATTTTTATCCCCAGGGGTACAGGTCTGTGAATCACCAGGTTTACACACTTCACAGCACTCACCAAAGCACATACCCTCCCCAATGTCCATAATCACACCCGCTTCTCCCAACCGCCCTCCCCCCAGCAACCCTCAGTTTGTTTTGTGAGATTAAGAGTCACTTATGGTTTGTCTCCCTCCCAATTCCATCTTGTTTCATTGATTCTTCTTCTACCCACTTAAGCCCCCATGTTGCATCACCACTTCCTCAGATCAGGGAGATCATATGATAGTTGTCTTTCTCCGCTTGACTTATTTCGCTAAGCATGATACGCTCTAGTTCCATCCACGTCATTGCAAATGGCAAGATTTCATTTCTTTTGATGACTGCATAGTATTCCATTGTGTATATATACCACATCTTCTTGATCCATTCATCTGTTGATGGACATCTAGGTTCTTTCCATAGTTTGGCTATTGTGGACATTGCTGCTATAAACATGCGGGTGCACGTGCCCCTTTGGATCACTACGTTTGTATCTTTAGGGTAAATACCCAGTAGTGCAATTGCTGGGTCATAGGGCAGTTCTATTTTCAGCATTTTGAGGAACCTCCATGCTGTTTTCCAGAGTGGCTGCACCAGCTTGCATTCCCACCAACAGTGTAGGAGGGTTCCCCTTTCTCCGCATCCTCACCAGCATCTGTCATTTCCTGACTTATTCATTTTAGCCATTCTGACTGGTGTGAGGTGATATCCCACTGTGGTTTTGATTTGTATTTCCCTGATGCCGAGTGATATGGAGCACTTTTTCATGTGTCTGTTGGCCATCTGGATGTCTTCTTTGCAGAAATGTCTGTTCATGTCCTCTGCCCATTTCTTGATTGGATTATTTGTTCTTTGGGTGTTGAGTTTGCTAAGTTCTTTATAGATTCTGAACACTAGTCCTTTATCTGATATGTCGTTTGCAAATATCTTCTCCCATTCTGTCAGTTGTCTTTTGATTTTGTTAACTGTTTCTTTTGCTGTGCAAAAGCTTTTGATCTTGATGAAATCCCAATAGTTCATTTTTGCCCTTGCTTCCCTTGCCTTTTGTGTTGTTCCTAGGAAGATGTTGCTGTGGCTGAGGTCGAAGAGGTTGCTGCCTGTGTTCTCCTCAAGGATTTTGATGGATTCCTTTCGCACATTGAGGTCCTTCATCCATTTTGAGTCTATTTTCGTGTGTGGTGTAAGGAAATGGTCCAATTTCATTTTTCTGCATGTGGCTGTCCAATTTTCCCAGCACCATTTATTGAAGAGGCTGTCTTTTTTCCATTGGACAGTCTTTCCTGCTTTATCGAAGATTAGTTGACTGTAGAGTTGAGGGTCTATTTCTGGGCTCTCTATTCTGTTCCATTGATCTATGTGTCTGTTTTTGTGCCAGTACCATGCTGTCTTGATGATGTCTTTCATTGTGGTTTTAATTTACAATTCCCTCCTGGCTCATTTTGCTGGACATCTTTTCATGTGCCTATTAGCCATCTGTATATAAACTCTTCATTGAAATGTCTATTTGTGTCTTTTGCCCATTGTTTGGGTTATTTTTTTAATAGACTAGTTTTTAAAAACAGTTTTAGACTTACAGAGTAAAAGAAAGACAGTACAAATGGTTTCCGTATATCCCGTCATCTAATTTCCCCTTTTACTAACATCTTACATTTGTTATAATTAATTAACCAAATTGGACTTCTTGTTAAATTCCATAATTTATTCACATTTCCTCCTTACCTTTCTTCTTCTACTCCAGGATCTAATCCAAGATATCACATTACATTTAGTTGTCATATCCTCCTAGGAACCTCTTGTATTTAATAGTAGCTCAGATTTGTTGTTATTAATGACTCACAATTTTGGAAGCTGCCTGGTCAAATATTTTGTAGGATGCTCTTCTATTGGAACTGGATGTTTTTCTCACAGATAGACTAAGGGTCTGTGTTTGGGGGAGGATGATCACAGAGGTAAAGTGCCATTTCATCATTTCAAGGGTATATACTATCTATATGATTTAACACTGTTGATACTGACTTGGATCACTTAGCTGAGGTAGTGTTTGTCAGGTTATCCCACTATAAAGTTATTCTTCTACTCTTCCATATTGTTCTCTTTGGGGAGTCATTATGCATAGCCTGCACATAGAGTAGGGACTTATGCTCAACCTCCTTAAGGTCAGAGGAACTTTAGAAATTATTTGTAATTTATTTGAAAAGGAGATTTATCTTTTTTCCCATTTATTTATTTACATATTTTTTCATTTATTCATTCTATCATTTATTTGTTGCAATATGAACTCATAAAATTTCATTTCATACCTTTGGTTATAATCTAATTCTAGTTTACTACTTTATTGCTCTTATCATTCTAATTTTGGTTGTCATTAGATCTTTCAGTGTCTCCTGTGTCCCTTTAGCATACCCCATCATTATACACCTTAAGAAATTTGAAATATTTTCATAATTCACAGTTCCTAAAAAGGAACTCTCTTTCATTGCTGGTGGGAATGTATAATGGTACAGTTACTTTGGAAGATAGGGTAATTTGGCAGTTTCTAAAAAAAACAAACATATTCATATGATAGTATCCAGTAATTACACTCTTCAGTATTTACTCAAAAGAGTTAAAAACATACATCTACATCTACACATGGATGTTTATAGCAGCTTTATTCATAATTGCCAAAACATAGAGGCAATCAAGATGTTGGTCAGGAGATGAAGAGATAAATAAGCTCCGCTATATATTCAGATAATGAAATGAGATTCAAGTCATAAAAATAAGTGGAAGAAAAAAAAAAAAACATGTGAAAGAAGCCAAACAGCAAAGTCTACATACCCTGTGATTCTAACAATATGACATCCGGAAAAGGCAAAACTATGAAGACAATAACAAAATAGTCGTTGCTAGGGGTAGACTGGGTGCAGAGATGAATAGGCAAATTATAGTGTATTTTTAGGGCAGTAACTACTCTGTATGATATTATAATGATGGATACATATCATTATACATTTGTCCAAATCAATGTCAGTATCCTGGTTCTGAATTCATACCATAGTTTTGAAAGATGTTACTACCATTAGGTGAAACTGGTCAAGGAATATATGAGATCCCTCTGCATTATATATTATTACTGCATGTGAACTTATAATTATCAATTTTTTATCCTCCTAAGCTTGAAAAGGGACTGCCTAGGGAGAGCTGGATTCCTCAAAATAAAAAAAATATTAATAAAAGTAATTAAATTAGAATCACTAGTTCTGACCAAGGAAAAATAGCCCTTTTTCTCCCTGATCCTCTGTTTTTACAACTAAAATATCCTGGATATAACATAAATAATGCAGAGTCAGAAGCTGGGAAGATAGTAAAGTAGGAGGACCCTATGCTCATCTTGTCCCACAGGTACAACAAAATAATACAACATAAATAACATCAGCAGGAATAATCCAGAAAATGAGAGGAAGACTGGCTGGCTGAAGTTGAACAAACTCCAAAGCCAAAGGTAGAAAAGAGGCCACATTGAAGAAGGTAGGAAGGATGAAGACAGAGATTGGAAGTGAAATGGACCACAGCCATCTGGAGAGGGGAGGGAGCTTGTGGCATGGAGAAAGGTGAAAAACAAACTATCGTACTAGGGAGTTCACACATGGAAGAGGAATCTCCTAACATTTGGTTTGAAAGTGAGAGGGGCCCAAACTTGTGAGTTCTTACAACTAGTGAGACTTAAAGCCTGGAACTTTTTAAATCAGCAGGCTCCACTCTTGGAAAGTCCAGAAGGCACCAGGAAGTGAAGTCCCTGACCTTAAAGAGATGCCTGACAAATAGCCACTGGAGAAACAAGGTGGAAGCATCAGATGAAAAACACCCGGGACAGACAGGAGGGAGAGTTATTTGCTCATCCCAGTACATGGACTGGAGAGGCAGGGATCATGGGGAAACCCCTCCAGGAACAAGGGAGGTGTCAGGCACCATTTCCCCCCCAGCATAGTATAAACACATGGCCACTTGCAAGAACCAGCATGGCACCAACTCTAGCTACCTAACTTGTTTACACCAAACCCCACTTCCCTGAATTTCAGTAGATCTACCCTTGACAGTCATCCTTCCCTCTGTTTCACTGCTACAGGAGCCCTCCACCAGAAGACCCCACCAACACATCTCCTGACCTGCACATTTGGTGGAGCTTCAGTTCTAGTGGCAACAGCAGGCCTCATTTCACAAGACCAGTACACACCTTGTTAAAACATGCCGCATCCAGCCAGGGACCAAACACGACCCAAAACAGCCAAAGAAAGCTTCTGCAGATGACTGGAATGAAGGAAAACACAGCCAGGACACTAAAGGCACACACAAAGCACATTGGATATACTCCTGAATTGTCAGGTCCTAGAGAAAGGAGACACTGCACTGCAGGGCACTATAGGATCTCTTCTTCATAAAGCCATTACCTTTAAGAGCAGAGGCCAAGGAAACTTGCCACAAAACAAAAGCATCAAAAAATCAGTTTTACTCAGTCTATCGCCACCCCTCAACAGGGGGCAGGGCGACTATGCCCAGAGTTGTTAAGGAACAATGTAGTGGGCCCCTTCCCCAGAAGACAGGCTGGAGGCCAACAACCCTAAGGTCCCTATAAAACAAGTGCATTTGCTTGGGTTGTGATCAATAATTTGGACTTTGTACATTCCCTCAATCACCCAACAGAATGACTAAGAGGAGGAACCGCTAACAAAGGAAAGATTCGGAGACCATGACATCTGCCACAGAACTAATGGATATGGATATAACCAAGATATCAGAGATTGACTTCAGAGTGACATTTATCAAGGCAATATCTATGCTTGAGAAAAATACTAATCACAATATAGAATAAAGGCAGAAATGATATCTAATCAGGCTGAACTTAAAAATGTTATGAATGAAATGCGGTCTAAGCTGGATACTCTGACTGCCAGGGTAAACAAGGCAGAAGAAGGAATTAGTGAGATAGAGGATAAGATGATAGAAAGTAAAGAAATTGGTGTGGCCTGGGAAAAACAAATGAAAACCCAAGGTATCAAACTGAGAGTTTAGTACTCAATGACACCTTCCAGTATGAGCATTACTGGGATCCCTGAGGGGGTGGCGAGAAACAGAGAGGTCTAGAAGGTATATTTGAGACAAATCATAGCTGAGAACTTCCCTAAACTGGGGAAGGAAACACACATTCATGTCCGAGAGGCAGAGAGGACCCCTCCCAAGATCAAGGAGAACAGACTGACACCATAACATATAATAGCACGATTTGCAAGAAACCCTCTTGAAAGCAGTGAGAGGAAAGAGATTTCTTACATACAGAGGGAGGAATTTCAGAATAACTTCAGCCCAGTCCACAGAGACCTGTCAAGTCAGAAACAAATGGGAAGGCACTGGGTACTAAATGAGAAGAACTCACAGCCAAGGATACTTTATCCAGCAAGGCTGTCATTCAGAATGGATGGAGAGACAAGTGAATTAGAAGAACAGCAGAAACTGTAAGAATATGTGAATACCACGTCGACCCTGCAAGAGATATTAACGGAGGGTTATATAAAAGGAGAAAGACCCCAAGAGTAATATAGAACAGAAATTTACAGAGACAATCTATAGAAACAAGGACCTCACAGGCAACATGATGACAATAAAATCATATCACTCTCAACATGAATGGCCTAAATGCTCCCATAAAATGGCACAGGGTTTCAGATTGCATAAAAAGACAGGACCCATCTATATGCTGTCTACAAGAGACTCATTTTGAATGGCAAGATACATTCAGACTGAAAGTGAAGAGCTGGAGAATCATCTTTCATGCCAACAGGACCTTTCTTTTTCAAAAGCTGGGGTGGCAATTCTCATATCAGACAAATTTGATATTATGATAAAGGCTGTAGTTAGTGATACAGAAGGACACTATATCATTCTTTTCTTTTTCCAATTTTTTACATATTTATCTCCCTTTAGAGAAATTATTAGAATACAATGTTATCAAAAGGATTATGGAGCAAGCATACATTTTATTCCTTTTATAAAACAAGTGAAATGTAGTAGAATAAGAGGTAAACAACTAAGAATTCCACAGCTGTAAAATAAAATTAGTTGTTAAATCCCAGGGTACATCTAGTGTTTGTAGCATTTTAGGTGGTTTACTTAGCCTCAATTATCTATTTTTTTTAAAAAGATGGGTATTTCCAGGACTACATTAAAACTTAATTAACAGACATTACCTAAAATCAACCATTTAGTCTTCTGCATACCCTTCACAAATTAATAGTAACATATCACCCAAAACTGTAGGTAAAATATTTTTAATAAATTCTTGAAAAAGAAAGCATTTATAAAGAAAGTTTTATACACATAAAATTGATTAGGTAATTAAATGGTTTAAAGGTTCAAAGAGCCCTGTAAAAGAAACAAAGAGAATCTCTGGCCTCTCAAGTGACAAACATAATACATAATTTTAGAGGTATTTATCTTTTTATTTATTTTTTAAAATTTAATTTAATTTTCTTTTTTTTCAATGTTCCAAAATTCATTGTTTATGCACCACACCCAGTGATGCATGCAATACATGCCCTCCTTAATACCCACCACTAGGCTCACCCAACCCCCACCTCTCTCCCCTCCAAAACCCTCATTTTGTTTCTCAAAGTCTATAGACTCTCATGGTTTGTTTCCCCCTCCAATGTTCATAGAAACAATGGCCACAGTCACCAAACTGTGGAAAAAACCAAGATGCCCTTCCATAGACGAATGGACACTTCTCCAAAGAAGACATATAAATAGCTACCAGACACATGAAAAATGTTCATCATGAGCCATCAGGGAAACTCAAATTGAAACCACATTTAGATACTACCTTACACCTGTTAGAAATGGCAAAAATTGAAAAAAGGCAAGAAACAACAAATGTTGAAGAGATAGTGGAGAAAAGGAAAGAACCCTCTTACATTGTTGGTGGCAATGTACTTTGGAAAACAGTGTGGAGGTTCCTCAAAAAATTAAAAATAGAGCTACCATCAATTACACTACTAGGTATTTATACCAGAGATACAGATGACGTAAAAAGAAGGGCCACATGCACTCTTACATTCCTAGTAGCAATGTTCACAATAGCCAAACCATGGAAGGAGCCAAAATGCCCTTCAACAGATGAATGGGTAAAGAATATGTGGTCCATATATATGGAATATTAGTCAGCCATCAGAAAGGACGAATACCCAACTTTTGCACCAACATGGATGGAACTGGAGGAGTTATGCTAAGTGCAACAAGTCAAGCAAAGAAAGTCAATTATCATATGGTTTCACTTATTTGTGGAACATAAGGAATAGCATGGAGGACATTAGGAGAAGGAAGGAAAAATGAAGGTGGGGGAATCAGAGAGGGAGATGAACCATGAAAGACTCCTGACTCTGGGAATCAAACTGAGGTTTTAGAGGGGAGCATTATGGGGGATGGGTTAGCCAGGTGATGGGTATTAAGGGGGGCATGTATTGCATGGAGTCCTGGGTGTTATATACAAACAGTGAATCATGGAACACTACATCAAAAACTAATGATGTACTGTATGATGACTAACAGCATAAAAAAAAAAAGAATGATGCACTACAATCAAGTGGGATTTATTCTTGGCTTGCAAGGGTGATTAAATATTCACAAATCAATCAACCTGATACATCAATATTAATAAGAGAAAGGATAAAAAACCATAACCTCATTTCAATAGATGAAGGAAAAGCATTTGACAAAGTACAACATTTCTTTATGATAAAAATCCTCAACGAAGTATGTTAAAAAGGAACATACCCCATCATAATAGTCACAGCCAGTATGAAAAAGCCATAGTCAATATCATACTCAATAGGGGAAATCTGAGACCTTCCCCCTAAGGTGAGGAACAAGACAAGGATATCTACTCTCACCACTTTTATTCAACATAGTACTGGAAGTCCCAGTTGCAGCAATCAGACAGCAAACAGAAATAAAAGGCATTCAAAATTGGAAAGGAAGAAGTAAAACTTTCCCTATTTGCAGATGACCTGATACTATATAATAGAAAAACTTAGACTCCACCAAAAGACAACTAGAATTGATAAATGAATTCAGTAAAGTCATAGGATATAAAATCAATACACAGAAATCTAGTTATGAAGAAGAAATACTAGTAATGAAGCAGCAGAAAGAGAAATTAAGAAACAATCTCATTTATGATGGTACACAAAATAATAAAACACCAGGAATAAACTTGAGTAAAAGTACAGGTAAAAGACCTTTATCTGAAAATTATAAAACACTGTTGAAACAAATTGAAGATAACACAAACAAATGGAAAGATATTCCATACTCATGGAGTAGGAGAACAAATACTGTTAAAAGACCTGAATGACCCAAAGCAATCTACACACTTAATTCAATCTCTGATTTAAAACACAAACAGCATTTTTCACAGAACTAGAACAAATAATACTAACATTTGTATGGAACCACAAAAAAATATATATATATATATATAGCCAAAGCAATCTTGAAAAAAAAAAAAAAAACAGTACTCAATCCATCACAATTCCAGTCTTTGAATTATATTACAAAGCTGTATTAATTAAAACAGTATGGCACTGGCACAAAAATCAATGGAACAGAGGCCAAAACACAGAAATAAACCCACAATTATATGGTCAAGTAATCTTTGAAAAAGGAGCAAAGTATATAAAATAGGGAAAATACAGTCTCTTCAACAAATAAATGTTGGAAGACTGGACAGCTACATGCAAAAGAATGAAACTGCTCTACTTTCTCACAACATACACAAAAATAAACTCAAAACTGATTAAAAACCTAAACATGAGACCTGAAATCACAAAAATCCTAGAAAAGAGAAAAGACAGACATTTCTTTGACATCAGCTGTAGCAACATTTTTCTAGATCTTTCTCCTGAAGCAAGGGTAATAAAAGCAAAAAATAATTTATTGGAATGTAATCAAAATAAAATGCATCTGCAGAACAAAGGAAACAATCAACAAAACTAAATCAACAAAACTAAATTTCCTACAGAATGGGAAAAGATATTTGCAAATAGATTCCTGTCTCACGTTGAGGTCTTTTATCCATTTTGATTTTATCTTTGTGTACGGTGTAAGAGAGTGGTCAAGTTTCATTCTTCTACATATAGCTGTCCAGTTTTCCCAGCACCATTTATTGAAGAGACTGTCTTTTTTCCACTGTATATTTTTTCCTGTTTAGTCGAAGATTAATTGACCATAGAGTTGAGGGTCCATATCTGGGTTCTCTACTCTGTTCCACTGGTCTATGTGTCTGTTTTTATGTCAGTACCATGCTGTCTTGGTGATCACAGCTTTGTAATAAAGCTTGAAATCAGGTACGTGATGCCCCCAGTTTTATTTTTGTTTTTCAACATTTCCTTAGCAATTTGGGGTCTCTTCTGATTCCATACAAATTTTTGGATTATTTGCTCCACCTCTTTGAAGAATACTGGTGGAATTTTGATCGGGATGGCATTAAAAGTATAGATTGCTCTAGGCAGTATAGACATTTTAACAATGTTTATTCTTCCGATCCAAGAGCATGGAATGGTCTTCCATCTTTTTGTATCTTCTTTAATTTCTTTCATGAGTGTTCTATAGTTCCTCGAGTACAGATCCTTTACCTCTTTGGTTAGGTTTATTCCCAGGTATCTTATGGTTCTTGGTGCTATAGTAAATGGAATTGATTCTCTAATTTCCCTTTCTGTATTTTCATTGTTAGTGTATAAGAAAGCCACTGATTTCTGTACATTGACTTTGTATCCTGCCATGTTGCTGAATTGCTGTATGAGTTCTAGTAGTTTGGGGGTGGAGTCTTTTGGGTTTTCCATATAAAGAATCATGTCATCTGCGAAGAGAGAGAGTTTGAGTTCTTCATTGCCAATTTGGATACCTTTTATTTCTCTTTGTTGTCTGATTGCTGTTGCTAGGACTTCTAATACTATGTTGAACAAGAGTGGTGAGAGTGGGCATCCTTGTCATGTTCCTGATCTCAACGGGAAGGCTGCAAGCTTTTTTCCATTGAGGATTATATTTGCTGTGGGTCTTTCATAGATAGATTTGATGAAGTTCAGGAATGTTCCCTCTATCCCTACACTTTGAAGCATTTTAATCAGGAATGGATGCTGGATTTTGTCAAATGCTTTTTCTGCATCGATTGAGAAGACCAACGTGAGACAGGAATCCATCAGAATCCTAGAGGAGAACATAGGCAGTAATCTCTTCGATATCAGCCACAGCAACTTCTTTCAAGATAGGTCTCCAAAGGCAAAGGAAACAAAAGCAAAAATAAACTTTTGGGACTTCATCGAAATCAAAAGCTTCTGCACAGCAATGGAAACAGTCAACAAAACAAAGAGGCAACCCACGGAATGGGAGAAGATATTTGCAAATGACAGTACAGACAAAAGGTTGATACCCAGGATCTATAATGAACTCCTTAAGCTCAACACACACAAAACAGACAATCATATAAAAAAAATGGGCAGAAGACATGAATAGACACTTCTCCAATGAAGACATACAAATGGCTATCAGACACATGAAAAAATGTTCATCATCACTAGCCATCAGGGAGATTCAAATTAAAACCACATTGAGATACCACCTTACACCAGTTAGAATGGCCAAAATTAGCAAGACAGGAAACAACATGTGTTGGAAAGAATGTGGAGAAAGGGGAACCCTCTTACACTGTTGGTGGGAATGCAAGTTGGTGCAGCCTCTTTGGAGAACAGTGCGGAGATTCCTCAAGAAATTAAAAATAGAACTTCCCTATGACCCTGCAATTGCACTCCTGGGTATTTACCCCAAAGATACAGATGTCGTGAAAAGAAGGGCCATCTGTACCCCAATGTTTATAGCAGCAATGGCCACGGTCGCCAAACTATGGAAAGAACCAAGATGTCCTTCAACAGATGAATGGATAAGGAAGATGTGGTCCATATACACTATGGAATATTATGTCTCCATCAGAAAGGATGAATACCCAACTTTTGTAGCAACATGGACAGGACTGGAAGAGATTATGCTGAGTGAAGTAAGTCAAGCAGAGAGAGTCAATTATCATATGGTTTCACTTATTTGTGGATAGCATGGAGGACATGGGCAGTTAGAGAAGAGAAGGGAGTTGGGGTAAATTGGAAGGGGAGGTGAACCATGAGAGACTATGGACTCTGAAAAACTATCTGAGGGGTTTGAAGTGGCGGGGAGGTGGGAGATTGGGGTACCAGGTGGTGGATATGGTAGAGGGCATGGATTGCATGGAGCACTGGGTGTGGTGAAAAAATAATGAATACTGTTATGCTGAAAATAAATAAAAAATTAATTAAAAAGAAAAGATATTTGCAAATGATAAATCTAACAAATGGTCAGTTTCTAAAATATATAAAACCTGATACAACTCTACACCCCAAAATGGGCATAAGTTATGAATAGACATTTCTCCAAAGAAGAATACGACTAACAGATGCATGAAAAGATACTCTATATCACTCATCATCAGGGAAATACAAATGAAAATTATGAGATATTACCCCACAACCTGTCAGAATGTCTAAAATCAACAACACAGGAAACAACAGGTGTTGATGAAGAAAGTATTATGCTAAGCGAAATAAGTCAGTCATGAAGACAAATACCATATGATTTCACTCATCCATGAGTGAAACAAGAAACAAGACACAAAACAAATGAGAAAAAGGGAAAAAGAGAGATAGAGAGAGAAAGACAAAATAAGAAAAAGACTCTTAACCTGTTTGTAACCAGAGGGGAGGTGGGAGTGGGGTTGGGTTAAAATAGGAGATAGGTACCAAGAAGTCACTTGTGATGAGCACCAGGTGATGTATGGAATTGTTGAAGCACTAATTGTACACCTGCAAATATTACATTGTATGTTAACTATACTGAAAGTTTTTAAAAAAGCTTATGACTAAACCTAACAAAGTGTGGAAGACCTCAGAAAAATTCATTAATGTTATTTAGAGAACTCAAAGAAGACTTAAGAAAGTGGAGGATATAACATATACCATGGTTCATTGATTGAATGATTCAATATTGTCACTGTGAATGACAATGAATCAATATTGCCATCCTGCATCATCATGGGATATGTCAGTGCTCTTCAAAGTAGTCTACAGATTCAAAGGTTTTTTTTTTTTCTTATTTACTGTATAACTGGAGGTTTGACCCTCTTAATCCCATTTATCTATTTTGCTCACCACCCCCTTCCCTGGCAACCATGAGTTTGTTCTATTTATAAGTCTATTTATTTTGTTTTTTTAGATATCACATGTAAATTATATCATATGGTATTTTTTTCTGTTTGATTTATTTCATTTAGCATATTACCCTCTAGGTCCATCCATGCTATCACAAATGGTAAGATTTCATTCTTTTTTTAATCAATCAGTAATATTCTAGTCTATCTATATCACACACACACACATACATACATCTATACACATACCACATCTTTACCTATTCATCTATTGATGGACACTGAGGTTGCTTCCATACCTTGACTGTTATAAATGCTGCAATGAACATGAGTCCATATACCTTTTTAAATTAGTATTTCTAATCAAAACCTCAGCAAATGTGTTTGTGAAATTTAAGAAGTTATTTTTTTAACTTTATTTTATTTTTTCAGTGTTCCAAGATACATTGTTTATGCATCACACCAAGTATTTCTAAAATTTAAGTGGAAATACAAAAGTTAACTTTAAGCAAGAGAATTAAAGTAGAATGGTTAATCGAATGAAGAATATTCACTAAGTTGAATACTACATAACAATGAAAGTAATGAACTATAGCTACATAAAACATGGATGAAATTTTTAAATATAACATTACCAAAAGAAGCCAAACACAAACAAGAATGTATGTATGATATCATTTGTATAATTTTCCAAACAACAGATAAAACTAATTTATAGTGTTTAAAATCAGGATAGTGTGGATTAAGTAGTGACCGAAAGGTAAAATGAGGGGGGTGGTTGTGGGTCTAGTAATTTTCTGTTTCTTGATTTCTGCATTTGTTACAGGGTAAATTACCTCGAGGTGTAAATTTAACATTTACATTGCTTTTTTTAAATGTGTTTTTATTTTAAGATTATTTTTAAGCTATTTCTACACTCAACATGGGACTTGAACCCATAACCTTGAGATCAAGAGTTGCATGCTCTATCAACTAAGCCAGCCAGGCACCCCTACACAGTTTCTTGATTTGGTAACATTTACACACACAACCAAAAGAAAAAAAAATAAGGAAGTTTTTTATACACTGATAAGGAAGGATCTTTAGAATAAATTCCAAAGAGAATGAAACAAGATACAAAACTGTATAACATGTTACAATTTGTGTAACAAATATATATAATCATATTTCCTTACACACACACACACACACACACACACACACACACACACACGTAAGGAAAAAATTATGTTACATATAATTACCTTTATGCATATATAATTAATCTCTGGAAAGATATAATAAATTAATAAGTAATACTCTTCACCTCCATTGATGGGGTCTAAGGGTCCAAGTAACAGCAGTAGAAGATTAATCCTTCACTGTATATACAACTTACATCTTTTGAATGTCAAACCAGGTAAATATGTTAATTCTTAAAGAAAATTTTAAAATAAACATGATGCAAGTTTCCTTCATAAAGCAATAGCATATTTTAAATTGGGGTTATAAACTTCCCCAGAAGCCAACTCCAATGGATCAAGCTTGCTAGATAATTTCATAAATTATAGGGTTCTTAAAATATTCCTTCCCTTCAGCGTAGGTGATAGTCCTTAGAAACACTCTGATGATATCAACTAGCAGAATACCACAGAAATTAAAAAAAAAAAACTCTGATACAATAAGTACAAATAAGTTAATATCTTCATGTCATAGTCTACCTATTGAATTTTACTTGAAAACCATATTAAACAATGCTATGATTTTCCCGTTATATAATTTATGATCAGTGTTATCAAGGACTAGTAACATGTCTAAAATATGAATGTCTTATTTTATTCATTTTCAGATCATGCAGCACAGAAATCAAACCAATTGTTCTTCCATATTTAGCTTTAAAATCAGATTTGAAAGGAATCCAAGGATCATTCCTCAGAAGCAGCTGAAATATCTAAATCTATTTCTCATTACTGCCTTCAAAGATTATAAGACCAAAAGCTAAAGGTGCCCTATAAAAAATAAATAAAAACCTAAAATTTATAGCATAACTATATAAATTAAATATATATATGACAGAAACATAAGGATATATAGAAATTTACATAGTCAACTGCTTAATTTAAGAAGGCTCAGAGTTCCAAAAGATGGTTGGTTAAATTCTCCGTTACAGATCAAAGCCTCTATTCACCATACATTTAAAAATATATCCTTCCCTATAGGAACTGTGATAGTTACTGATTATTTCCATTCATGATATTTTCATATTCAAGATAATAAATTTATCTTCAAAAAGATAGATACCCTATATTTGCAAGCATTAAAATAAGCAATGCCTACAAAATTCTATGATTCTGATACGTCCCAAAACTGTCAGCTTGGTCTTTTATGTTGCTAACAGGAAAATCCACATCAATTGAGATAATAAAATTATAACTGAAAATCATCACCATCAATTGTTTCTTCCCCCTACCCCAAAAAGGGCCATAAAAAGGGCCAGAACATTTCCTTCAACATTCCAATTGTGAGGGTAAAAACTTATTTTGTCCATCCACACAGAAGTGTAGGGCCAGATCTACTTAAATCATTTAAACAAACAAAAATCTTACAAGCAGAGAAAGTGATAAAATCAATATGTCAATATCTGAGTAATAAATATTTTTAGAGATAAAAAACAGGAACAGTATAATAACTCTTGACTGATTTTTAAATTTTTTAATATCCTGAAATTTCTGTTGCATTAATTACTTTAAAATTTAAGATACAATAACCAAAATTAGATCTAATCTAAATAAAGAAATTCTATCTGGTTTTAGCAGACATCTAAAATATAAATTCCCTCCTCTCAAAATATACGGGATATAATGAAAATTCCCATTGATGCTAAATCCTAAAATACCATAGAGATAACACTCATGAATATTACTCAGAATATTGAAGGTTAATGACTTAAATTAGTACAGTATGCATATGAGTAGAAAAAGAAAAACTTCAGGTAAATAAAAGAATGTTTGCATAATTGCCATCCTTTTTTCTCACATACTTATAAAAACAGATTTACTTCTTCCAACTCTGTTCATGTAGTAACAATTCCTTATTAAACTATTATCATTCAACAAAATAAAATAAGCACTATCTTGAGTTCTTAGCAGTGAGAGCCTGCCTCCATTATTCACCTACCTCAGATTGAATAGTATTTGCTAATCTATGTAAATTTACTTCTCAAAGGTCTCTTTTTCTTTCATTAACATCAAATTTTCCTGTGATGAACCTTCTCCTCCACTGCAAAGAGTTAGATTGTTTTCCAAATTATAAATATCAGGTTATTTTTCAGTTAAATTACAGAGGCAGATAATGAAATACAAATTTTACTTATCTCCAGGCAGATTATCAATTGAGTAGATGTAAATTATGTTTGAGGTTTAACTGACACCAACATTAGAAACATTAAAGTTTGGTAGGTTGTTACAAATAAAATCTAGTAATTTTTCCTGTATCTATTCATTTAATTTTTTCTTTCAGATTATTAATATTTCATTCTAAATTGGGGGAATTGAAATTCTGGTCAAGTTACCATCTTGGAAAACATCAAGCTTTTATATATAATATTGTTCAACACTTACTACCAACATTTTTGGAATATAAAACTTTTGTTTCAGGGTTTTTTCATGGTAAAATATTTAAGCAAAAGAGTTTAGTGTAGGACATAACTGCCATGATCAAAAGGTATAAAAAGAATTTAGTATTTACTTGACTTTCAAATTTTAAGTCTGAGTTTTCAGCACCATGGCCTAGGGAAAAATAAATGCATCATTGCTGCAGTGCCAGTTTATAGCAAGAACAGAAATGTTAGGAGTTCCCCATTAGATGACTAAATCTAATTAATTATGAATTTTCTATGAATTTTACTATAAAAACAAGCATACCCATCAAATTTTTTCTAGATTTTAAGGTTCTGGAAAAAAAAAAAAACAAAACGAAAAACAACTAGTCTTCCAAAAGTTAACCTGAAACTTCTCAGGAAATACTTTTCTCATACATCAAGAAATTGTTTATCTCAGTCATTCTTACCGTTCTCGGTTAAATTTAAGAGAATGAAGAATAGCTGGCCTTTTTTGTCTGAGATTCCACAAATGAAGGGTATCATCTGAACTTGCACTAACCAAAGCACCCTGAAACAAAAAAGAAGAAAAATAAGTGACTTCCTTAAGAGATTTTTGTTAAGCAAAAACAAGCTAATTTACTAAATTTTTCACTATTTAATGAGTTATTTGTATCTCTATACCCTACAAATATAAAGAAAAACAATTGTATGTACTTTACTCAGGAAGGTTAAGAATGCTAAGTAGAAGCAAGTGAATTTCTGGACTGGTCTGGATGACTAACTCACAAAATATGCATTCACCACCAGAAAGAAATAATTATTGTAAGCATCTTTAGGACTATTAGGGATTATTGTATTTTCTTTAGGAAAACTAACTTTAATTTTCTTGTCTCTAATATTCACACACATACTATGTGTCTTATCTCCCTCTCTTATTGTGGTATCCCATAGCAAGTATACCTACAAGGTAAAATATGCTAGGTTTGTCTAAGGAGAATTTCACTGACTTCTGAGAAAGAGTTTGAACTGAGAGAAGTAAAAGGTGGACATCTGCCAACATCACAAATTTTTCATTTCTTAAGAGTCTCTGGCACAAAAGTCTATAAACCATTTTACCCATGTTTATGATTATAAAATTCTTAGAGAAAAACATACATGAAAATATATGGAGATATTGAATGGATTATTCACACCATAAGAAAACAATCAGCAGTACTTCATTTTTTTTTTTCCTCAAGGCATTGAGTTCAGTCTGCTAAAGTGCCTGAATTTGGTATGGCACAAATTTTTAAGGCATTTTTGCATTGACAGCTCACTTAACTGAAAACAGCTCTAAAAGACACAGTGATCCACTTAAAATGTGAAAATAACAATGAGCACAGAAGGCCTTAAGAAGCCTCTACCTAAAGGAATATCTGTAACTTTTCCAAGCTTTATAAATATATACTCTGTTGTTAGGAAGTTCTCATCACCACAGGTCTATAGAATAGGAATAGAGTAGGGAAACAATCATCATAATAGCTATGGATGAGTAAATAAATAAATATGCATATATGTACCAATAAATAAATCTGAATATATATACAGATAGCAGAACCTATAAGTAAATAACTGAAAAGGTTATTTCATGAAAGATAAGGGTAAAACATGAAGTTAATGCTGATTATAAAATTCAAATTAGTATCCTGAAGAAAAGTTTAATAGTCAATGGAGCAATCTGAATTTTAGTAATTTTTTTTAAATGTAAATAATTAATCTGTAAATTATGCTGCATAATAAGAACAGGATCTTCTGGTATATGCAAACTTTCTCCTTTAAAATTTAATAGACAAACACTGACGTAGTCTTTTATAAGAAATGTGACCATGAATAATATTGCACACATACATACCTTTAAATATTTAGAATATATAAAAAATAACATATTTAAATAAAAATAATATATTTTATATAACATAATATAAAAAAGGTCACATCAACTAATGTAGTGTGTATATGTACATCTCTGTGATAAATAGTCAAGATTATCCTTACCTCATTGATCAAGAATTGGAGCTGCAGGACAGCTGCACCACTTTCATGTTGGCAATAACAATCAACGCCAGGTCTCCCAAGTCTAGTATATTAAAAGTCAAGGATTCTAACATTTTAATTAGTATTAATATTAATGGGTCAAGTAAAAACTAACTTACTTAACATCTAATGTTTTGTTTTTTAGTTATCCTTATTTTGGTAAATATAGAGTAAAAAAATCTTAGTTGATACAAATTACATTATGTAGCATAAAACATTAACAAAATGGCCAAATAGGACTTCTCCTTGACAACAATAACTTGCCATCTATGCACAAACAAAAGTGCTTTCCTGGGAGCTTCCAGATCTAGATAGGAGACTGCAAAACCACAGTGTAGACCAAGAATGAAGAAAGTTGTTTTGAGAAGGCAGGCTTATGCCAGGCAGCTGATTTACTGACTGTAGTCTAGCTACAGAAACAGAAATACCTCTGTAACCCTGAGAATTCAGCTTCCAAGAGATCTTGGAAGCATCACCCATGCATCAGGTGATAGTTATACAGACCTCAATTCAGCTGTGGATCCAGAAGTGGTATTTGAACCAGCACTAGCTCTTTTTGGCTGCAGTGTGGGAGCCATTGGAAATAAGGACCCCCCAAATTCAGGCAGATGAAGGTTCTGAAATGGCCTTGTAACTGGGCTCAGCCCATCCCAGCCACAACTAGGAACAATCTTGCCAGTGCAGGGACCCTATTGGAGACACTTGTGTTTCTGGCAGTCTGGCAGTAGTCCTGAGGGTCCAGGGTCCCAGCAGAAGACGTTCCCATCTGTGCATTTGATGATCTGGAAAGGCCCTCATCCTCTACTCCCCGCCCCTTCCAGTCACGGACCAAGCTACAGATACTCCCATCTGTGCTCAGAGGGATCCTGAAAGGGCCAATACATGAACCCAGAGTCCTCAGAGTCATAGTCAGCAGTCCTGAGGGTCCAGGGTCCCAGAGGGAAACATTCCTAGCTACAAACCCGATTACTCTGAAAGGACCTTATGTTCAGCTCCAGCTCCTCCAACTGCAAACTGTGAAGAGTACTGCTGACACAGAAACCCAGCAGGAGACACTCCTGTTTGTACTCCCAGAAATCCCTATACTGGGTACCAGCCCCTCCTAGCCTCAATCCATGAGCAGTCCTACAGGCACAGGGAACCAGTAAGAAACAAAACTATACCTCAAAAGATCCTGAAAGGGCCCTATATTTGGCCTGGGCCCCTCTGGCCATGGTCAGGGGCCAATCCAACCTATCCAGTAACTTGGAGGGAGACATACCATCTGTGCCCCCAGAGCCAGTTCTGCAAACCTTAATCTTGGCTGTGGAATGTGAATCAGCCCTAAAGCTCAGTTCCAGCACTGCTTTGCCACAGTTCAGGATCAATCCTGCCCACCCAGGAGCCAGTCAGTAATTAGGCAGCAGTTCTCCCAGGGACCTGATGTGAGCCACATCCACCATTTACCTGATCATAGGCTCACTGACTATTTACCTGATAATAGGACACACATGTGGACCTTTGCCCAATACCACCCTACTGACAAGGTATTAGAAGCAGTTGTATGCACCCAGGGACCAGAAGGGATCCACACTGGCCTAAGCCCTTATAACAAGCCCAATCAGACTCCATTGCAGATCCAGTGACAGCATTGTAAATGGCTCCAACACAGCACGCCTGCAAGTCTGGAGATAATATTATCAGCCCAAGGAATGGGACAAGAAAAGGTCTTTATCTTCTAGTCTGTAAAGACTGAAAGAGGTGTTTGCCCCTACAAATACACAGACATCAATGCAAGGCAACACGGATCTTGAGAAATCAAATATATATGACATCACAAAAGACAGTGATAGTACTCCAGTAATGGACTTCAAAGAAATGGAGATCTATGATTTGCCCAACAAAGAAATCAAAATAATCGTCTTTAAAAAACTGAATGAAAATGGAAAGGAACAAACAGCTAGACAAAAACAGGAAAATAATTCATGACAAAATGTATTTAATAAAGAAATAGAAAGTATAAAAAAGAACCAAACAGAAATCCTGGAGTTCAAAAAAACAATGCCAGAAATAAAAAATTCAAAACAGAGCTTCAATAACAGCCTTAATCACACAAAAGAATTAGCAAACTCAAAGACAATTCAACTGAAATTAGTCACTTAGAGGAACAAAAAGAAGAAAGAGTAAAGACAACCTGAGTAAATTATGGGACACCAACAAGTAAATGGGCATTTGCATCACGAGAGTCCCAAAAAATAAAGAAGAAAAGCAACAGAAAGGCTATTTAAAGGAAAAAAAACAGCTGAAAACTTCCCAAATCTTGGGAAAGATATAGACATCCAGGTACAGGAAGCTTAGAGGAACCCAAGCAAGATCAACCCAAAGATTACTCTGAGAAACATTATAATCAAAATCCTTAAAGTCAGAGACAAGGAGATGATTTTGAAAGTAATATGTGCAAAGCAATTTGTCACTACAAAGAAACCAACATAAGACTATCAGTGGATTTCTCTGCAGAAATCTAGCAGGCCAGGAGGAAGTAGAATGATATATTCAAAATAATGAAAGAAAAAAACTGCCAACCAAGAATACTACACCCAGCAAAACTGTCCTTCAGAAATGAAAGAAAGATAAAGACATCCCAGATGAAGAGTAGTTAAGGGAGTTCATTACCATTAAACCCACTGTTACAAAAAAGGGAGTTCAAGCTGAAATAAAAGGATACTACATAACAACTTGCAAACATAAAAATGTAAAATTCACTCATAAGAGTATATAAATATAGTTAAATTCAGAATATCCCAGTACTGTAATGGTGGCATATACATCACTTTTTTCTCTATTATGAAAACTGGAGATAATATTTAAAATATTGTACCTACATTAATTTGTTAATGGATACACAATATATAAAGATGTAAAGTATAATAATATCATAAAATTTGGGGAGAGGAGAAGTAAAACTGTTAAGTATTTGTGATTGAAAATGAGTTGTTATCAGCTTAAAATAGACTATTATATCTCTAAGATGTTTTACATAGCCTGATGGCAACCAAAAAGAAAAAAAAAAAACTATACTATTTACATAAAAGGTAAGGAGAAAAGAATTAAAACACATAAAAATATATATAAAAAACAAACATATATTAAAAATAGATGAAAAAAGAACAAAGGAACTAAACAATTCAAAAATGGCAATAGTATTTACTAACCAATAATTAATTTAAATATAAATAAACTAATTACTCAATCAAAAGACACAAAAGTGGCTAAACAGATAAAAAACAAGATCCAAAGATATGTGGTCTACACGAGACACTTTTTTAGCTTTACAGGAGACACTTTTTTAGCTTTACAGATGCACAAAGGGAGAAATTGAAGGGATGGAAAAATATATTACATCCACTATACTGATGTCAGATAAACAACTTTTAGTCAAAATCAGTATGGCAAGAGGAAAAAGTCAAAACATAGGATAAGGGAGTCAATTCATCAAGAGGATATAACAGTTAAAAATACATATGCACCACACTGGAGCACCTACATATCTAAAGCAAATATTATAACTAGAGGGAGAAACAGAAAGCAGTACAATACCAGTAAGATACCTAAGTACCCCATATTCAACATTAGAGAAATCAACCAGACAGAATTAATAAGAAAAGAGTGGGCCTAAATAACATATAGACAAAATGGACCTAACAGACATATGAAGAACATTATATTCAAAAAACTGGAAAACACATTCTTCTCAAGGGCATATGAAAATTACCCAGGATATATCATATGTTTGAACACAAAGCAAGAAGACTGAAACTATTTCTAGTATCTTTTCTGACCACAGTGCTATTACATTAAAAATCAACAACAGGAGGAAAACCGGAAAATTCTATGTGGAAATTAAACAACACAATTCTGAACAACTAATGGATCAAAGAAGAAACCAAAAGGGAAATCATATAATATCTTGAGACAGATGGAAATTAAAATAAAACATACCAAAACTTATGGAATTCAGGAAAGCAGTTCTACAAGGAAAATTTATAGAAACAAATGCCAAAAATAAGAGAAAGTTTTCAAATAAACAACTTAATTTTACAACAAAAAGAATTTTAAGAAGAACAAACTAAGCCCAAGTTAGCAGAAGAAAGGAAATAATAAAGATCAGAGTGGAAATAACTAAAATGGAGACTAAAGAGACAATAGGGGGAAAAAATCAATGAAACTAAGAGCCTTTTTTTTTTGGAGAGATAAACCAAATTGACAAACCTTTAGCTGGAGTAATCAAGAAAAAAAGAGAAGACTCAAAGAAATGCATAAATAAAAGAGAAGACATTACACACGATCCCACAGAAATACAAAGAATCAGAAACTACTATGAACAATTATATCTAAACAAATTGGATGACTGAAAAGCAATATATAAATTCATAGAAACATAAAATCTACCAAGAATGAATCAGGAAGAAATAGAAAGTCTGAACAGACCAACAATGACTAGTGGGATTGAAGCAATAATCAAAACCTCCCTTGAACCACCTAGGTGGTTCAGTTGGTTGAGAGCCCAACTTTTGATTTTGGCACAGGTTATGCTCTCAGGGTCATGAGACTGAGTCCCATGTCAGGTTCTGTGCTCATTGCAGAATCTGCTTGAGATTTGCTATCCGTCTCTCTCTGCCCCTCCCCCCTTCTCACATTCATGCTCTCTCTCTCATTCTTTCTCTCAAAAAATAAATAGGGGTACCTGGGTGGTACAGTCAGTCAGTTAAGCATATGACTCTTGGTTTCAGTTCAGGTCATGATCACAGGGTCGTGAGATTAAGCCCCATGTCAGGATCCACACTCAGTGTGGAGTGTGCTTGAGCTTCTCTCTCCTTCTCCCTCTTCCCCTCCTGCTCATCCTTGCTCTCTCTCTCTCACACACACACACAAATACATATGTAAATCTTTAGAAAAATAATAATAAAACAAATAAATAAATCTTTAAAAAAATAATCAAAACCTCCTAATAAAGGAAAGCCCACGACCAGATGTTTCCAGAGAACATTTAAAGAAGTAATGCCAGTCTTTCTCAAAATCTTCTAAAGGAATGAAGAGGAGAAAATACCTTAAAACTCAATTTCCAAGGTCAACCTTACTCTGATACCAAATCCAGGTAAGGACAATATAGGAAAAGAAAACTATAGCCCATACCCCTGATGAACACAGATGTAAAAATTCTCTCCAAAATATTAGCAACCAAATTAATTCAACAGCACACAAAATGAATCAGACACCAAGACTAAGTAGGATTAATCCTTGAGATACAAGGATGGTTTGACATACAAAAATCAGTAAATATGATACACTACATTAGCAAAATGAAAAAGAAAAATCATGATTCTTCAGAAAATGCAAAAAAAATTTTTCTTTGAAAAATCCAACACATTTTCAGGAAAAAAATGCTCAATCAATTGGGAACAGAAAGAATATACCTAAATAAAATAAAAGCCATATATCACAAGCACACGGATAACATCATACTTGGTTTAAGAAGTTGAAAGTTCTTCCTTTAAAATCAAAAACACGGGCGCCTGGGTGGCTCAGTGGGTTAAGCCGCTGCCTTCAGCTCAGGTCATGATCTCAGGGTCCTGGGATCGAGTCCCGCATCGGGCTCGCTGCTCAGCAGAGAGCCTGTTTCCTCCTCTCTCTCTCTCTGCCTGCCTCTCTGCTTACTTGTGATCTCTCTCTGTCAAATAAATAAATAAAATCTTTTTTAAAAATAAATAAATAAATAAATAAATAAATAAAATAAAATCAAAAACACAACAGTGCTCACTCTTACCACACCCCTTCAGCATAGTACTAGAAGTCCTAAAAAGAACAATAAAGCAAGAAAAAGAAATAAAAGGCATTTAAATCATAAAAGAAGAAGAAGAACTATCTCTGCAGATGACATAATATTATACATAGAAAACTCTAAAGATAATACCAAAAAAATTAGATGCAATGAATGAATTTAGTAAAGTTGCAGGATACAAAACCAACATATAAAAATTAGTTGAATTTCTATACACTGAAAATAAAGTATCAGAAAGAGAAGAAAACAATCCCACTTATAATAACAAAAAACACAACAAAACAAAACAAAAAACAAATGACAACAATAAAATACCTAGGACTAAATTTAACCAAGGAGGTGAAAGATCTATAAAATTAAAACTATAAGTTAATAATAAAAGAACTGAAGAAGACACAGATAGGAAAGTACCTGTGTACATGGACTATAAGAATTAATATTGTTAAAATGTCCATACTACTCACAGCTATGTATGAATTTGTTGCAATTCCTATAAAAATTCCAGTTTTTACAGAAATAGGAAAAAAAATCCAAAATTTGTATGGAACTAGGATAGACCCCAAACAGCCAAAGTACTCATGAGAAAGAAGAATAAAGCTGGAAGTATCACACTTTCTGATTTCAAACTGTACTAGAAAGCTATAATAACCAAAACCATATGATTCTAGCATAAAGACACATGCCAATAAAACAGAATCAAGAGCCCAGAAATAAACCCAAGAGCCCAGAAATAAACCCTCCCATGTACAGTCAACTGATATTTGACAAAGGAGCCCAGATTACACAATAGAGAAAAGACAGTCTCTTCAATAAATGGTGTTGGGTATTTTCTATTTATAGAAATAGATATTCACATACCAAAAAAAAAAAAAGAAATTGAACTCTCATATTAGTCACAAAAATTAACACAAAATGGATTAAAAACTTAAATATAACACTTAAAACCACAAAACTACAAGAAAACAGAGGAAAAAATTTCCTTTACATTGATCTTGACAATGAGTTTTTACATATGACACCAAAAAGCACAAGCAACAAAAGCAAAATAAACACACAGAACTACATCAAACTAAAAATCCTCTATATAGCAAAAGACAATTGACAGAATGAAGAAACGACCTGTACAATGGGAGAAAATATTTGAGAACTATATATCAGATAAGAGGTTAATATCTAACATGTATAAAGAAGTCATAAAAATCAAAAACAAAAATTTTAAAAATTGGACAAAGACCCCCATACAGTTTCACAAAGACATACAAATGGCTAATATACATACTAGACGAGTCTCAACATCAATAATCAGAGAAATGCAAATCTGAAACCACAATGAGCTATTACCTCATATTTGTTAGAATGGTTATCAAGACAAGAGATAAGAGAAGATGGGAAGATGACAAAGTAGGAGGATGCTAAGCTCATCTCATGCCACAAATATAATGAGATAACACTAACATCAGTTTAAATAATTCAGAAAAGAACACTGGCAGAACAAACTCTACAACTAAAGGTCGAGAGTAGGCCACATTGAAGAGGTTAGGAAGAGAGGAGATATGGCGAGAAACTAAATGGACTATGGGCTGTCCGCAGGGTTGAGAGTGCATCCAGACATAAAGAAAGGAGAGAAATAGACCATCACAATGGAGAGTCCACATGAGGAAGATGAATAATATTTGGCTTGGAAAACCAAAGGGGTCAAATTTTGTGAGTTCTTACAACCAACATGACTTAAAGCCTGGAATTTTAAAAATCAGCTACTCAGTTCTGGAAGAACACAGAAGGCATAGGAAGCTGAGTCCTCACTCTTAAAGAGATAGCACTATAAACAGTCCATGGAGATATAGCACAGAAGCAACAGTTTAAAAATATCTGGGAAGACTGGAGGGAGAGTTATTTTGCATGTCTGGATGGGTAGGGCTCACTAAGGGACTTCTCCAGTAACAAAGGAGATGGCAGGCACTATTTCTTTCCTCTACCTGCCTCCCCTAGTATGAATCTTGATGCATCAAGAGAAAAAAGAACAGTTACATACTAGAGAAACATACTAGAGAAAGCTCATAAGGCAATCGGCAGAGTTTTCAGCAGAAGTTCTGCTGGCCCAAAGGGAGTGACATGAAATAGTCAAAGTGCTGAAAGGAAAAAAAATGCAGCCAAAAATACTCTATCCAGAAAGGCTACCATTCAGAATACAATGAGAGATCATGAGTTTCCCATACAAAGAAAAGCTAAAGGAGTTCGTGACCATTACACAAGACATACAAGAAATGTTAAAAGGGACCCTGAATAGAAACGAAAGACCATAAGTAAGAGCTAGAAAGGTAGGAAGCACAATAGCGTTACAAAAAATAATTTTTTTTAAAAAAGTATAGCTGTAAAACTTAGTCAATGAACTCACAAAATAAAAGCACGTAAATTATAAGACCATACCTATAATGTGGAGGAAGTAACAAGTAAACAATGGGTTCAAACTTTAGCAACCATCAACTTAATATAAACTAGTATATGCAGATGATGATATATGAAAACACAATGGTAACCTTATAGACACGTAAAAACCAAGAAATATGCAAAAGATAAAGAGAAGTGTTGCAAAGATGGTGGAGGAGGGTTGCGTGGGGGGCTCAGTGGGTTAAAGCCTCTGCCTTTGGCTCAGATCATGATCTCAGGGTCCTGAGATGGAGCCCGCATTGGGATCTCTGCTCAGCAGGGAGCCTGCTTCCCCCCACCCCGCGTCCCATTGCCCTGCCTGCCTCTCTGCCTACTTGTGATCTCTGTCTGTCAAATAAGTAAATAAAATCTTAAAAAAAAAAAAAAAAGATGGTGGAGGAGTAGGGGACCCTATCTCAATCAGTCTCTTTAATTGAGCTACCAGACCATTCTGAACACCCAGGAAATCGACCTGTGATGTAAGAAGATATATTTGGATCTCTACAAACAGAA
Source organism: Mustela erminea (assembly GCF_009829155.1). Classification (NCBI taxonomy): domain Eukaryota; kingdom Metazoa; phylum Chordata; class Mammalia; order Carnivora; family Mustelidae; genus Mustela; species Mustela erminea. Next base: position 153,544,990 of record NC_045614.1, read on the forward strand.
TATCTCAGGTTGTTGGTCTTGAGGTATGAAGGGAGGGGTTGTGATTCTGCAGGCAGATATGAAAAGATAAACTGAAGCAGTTGCGGGGAGGCTCTGGATCCTGTGCCACCAGAGCTCAACAGCCTCCCATGCTGGGGACCAGGACCAGGTAGCAGTGGGGAAAGGACGTGAGGTCACACCCCAGACTGAAACCTGGAGCTACTGAGGCAAGCGTGTGAACTGGGGCATCTGGCGGTTTTAAAAACACAAAGGGCAGAGACATGCTTGGACCTGGAAGCAAGGGATGGGAGTGTTGCTATGGGGCACACAACCCAGAATGCTGCAGTTTTTAGCAGCACAGACAGAAACGGAGACAGTGTGGCCCGGAGAGCACACTGAAGAAAATCCTGCAATCTTTGTTCTGAGGCAGAGGTTTGGATATGGTCACTTTTGCTCTGACTCTCAGAAGAGACACGGAAACCACCGGGGAAAGCTGCCAGAGAAAAAAGCACCCCCACCCAAAAACGGTTTTTACTGAGCCCATCTCCCCTCTGAAAGGGGGCAGGGCAACTCTATCCAAACAGGGTTGCCTGAGTAACAATGCAGCAGGCCGCTCCCTTAAAAGACAGGCTGAAAGTACAAGAGGCTGACAACCCTAAAGTCTCTATCAAACAGATGCATCTTGCTTGGGTTGTGGTCAATAACTTGGATTCTGTATATTCCCTCAACCACCCCTCAACAGAATGACTGAGAGGAGGGATGCACAACACAAGAAAGACACAGGGACTGTGACCTTTGCCACAGAACTAATAGATATGGATATAAGCAAGATGTAAGAAATAGACTTCTTACATCAGTTATGATGATGATAGCTAGGATGGAGAAAACCATTAATGGCAATATAGGTTAAGGGCAGAAACAAGAGCTGATCTGGCAGAATTTAAAAGATGCTATCTATGAGATCCCATCTAATCTAGATACTCTAACAGTTAGAGTAAATGAGACAGAAGAATGAATTAGTAGATCTAGAAGACAAACTGATAAAAAAAGAAGGAACAGGAGGAAGCCTGGAATAAACAGCTTAATATCCATGAAAACAGAATTAGAGAAATAATATCTCTTCTTAATTTTCTTCTAGAAACAATTTATAGTTTTCAGTGCACAATTCTTTTGCATCCTTGGTTAAATTTATTCCTAAATATTTTGGTCTTTTTCATGTTATTGTAAGTGAAGTTGTCTTCCTAATTTCCTTTTCAGATTGTTTACTGTTAGTGTATAGTAAAAACAAATATTTATTTGTTGATTTTGTATTTTGCACCTTTGCTAGATTCATTTACACTTACAACAATCTTGTGTGTGCAGAAGCATCAGGGTTTCTCCTTTACTCATGAAAGATAATTTCCTAAATAATTATATGCTGTTGAGTTTTTCTTCTAACACTTTAAATATTTTACTCTACTCTATTTTTTCTTCCACGGTTTCCAAATTAAAGTCCACTGTAATTCTTATCCTTGTTCTTCTGTGGTGAGGCTGTTTCCTTCCTATAGCTTCCTTAAACATTTCTCTTTGCTTTGCTTATCTACAGACATAAGCCTACTGAAATTTTCTTTATTAAAAATTTATCTTGCTTCATGTTTTCTGAGATTCCTTGGTCTTCAATTTGGTTTCTGTTATTAAATCTGAAAAGTTCTCAATTATCATTACTTTGAATATTGTTCTTCTATCTGTTCATTCTGCTCTTTCAAGTTGTTCAAAAACATTTATATTACACTTTCTGAAATTGTCACACAACTATTAATATTTTAATGTGTTTTTCTCCCATTATTTCTCTTTACATTTCCATTTGGGAAATTTCTATTGACCTATTTTCAAACTTAGTGATATTTTTTCCTTCTTTGAGTCCAGTCTGTTAAAAAGCCCAGTCAGTGTATTCTTCATTTCTCTACAGTGTTTTTGATATCTTACATTTCCTTTCGAATATTTCTCTTTAAAAAAAAAAAAAAGATTTTATTTATTTGAGAGAGAGAGAGAGAGTGCATGAATGAGCATGAGGAGCAGCAGGAGAGGGACAAGCAGACTCCATGCTGAGCAAGGAGCCTGATACAGGGCTTGATCCCATGACCCTGAGATCATGAACTGAAATCAAGAGCCAGGTGCTTAACAAACAGCCACCTGGGCGCCCCTTGTTTTGAATTATTTCTTGGAATTTCCATCTTTTTGTTTACATTACCCATTTTATATACATTTTATCTACTTTTAGATATGTTTTGTAGTGTATATATTAGAGCTCTTAGCATATTAAACTTATTTTAAAATCCTTGTCTAATAACTTCATAATCTTTGTTATAGCTCATTCTCGTTATGAAGCTTGTTTTACCTGCTTAGACTGCATTTTATCTGAAGTTTTCTGTTGAGAGCCAGGTATGTTGGTACAAGTTAATAAAAACTGAGGTCAATGGTCTTTAGCATGAGCATTTATGTTAATTTTTTTGGTCTATCTGGTTTTTTATGTAGCTATTTATGCCAGAGACATCAAATATCTCTATTGTCTTTGCTTTTTTCACCATTCTTAACTTTATATTTCTCTGTTACTCTGAAGAAAGAGCCTACATCTGTCACTATACCAGAGCCTGGTTAGTGCTGTGATAAGGTATGGGGTTGGGGGAGTGTTAAGTAATACTGTGATTAAATTTCAGTCTTTTAATAGTTCTGTGTGTCTGAGGTATTATCTTCACAAGTGTTTCTCCAGTGGTATAGTCTTTTCCCCCACTTTGTAAGAGGGAAGCAAAAGGGAGGTAAAGTTGGAGCACTTCCCTTCTCTTAGTTGGGATAAGGTTCTGGCAGTCTTTCCCCCCAGGAAATTAGATCTTTGTTATAGAATATACCCTGAGTTCATTTTATAATGATTATTTTTTTCTTCACTTTCCAGAGCCCTGAAGATATCATTCTCAGATCTTTACCATGAGAACCTAGTATACTTCTCAGAGGTAAAAAACCCTTGAAAATATGGGGGTTCCAGTAACACTCTGGCTTCCATGAGATTGCTTTATGATAGTCCACACTCAGTATCCAACAATTTGAGAAAATTACCTTTGAGTGTTCCTACCAGTTTATGTCTCCAGCAGCATCTGTACCAGCTGTGACTTTCTAGATTTGTTTTTCTTTCCAGATTTGGGGGTAGAGAATTTCCCTGTAAACTCAGTTCTCCAGTAGGTCCAGGAAAGGTTAATTTTAAGTGTAATGAACACTTGATTGTTGTAAGGATGGGAGTGATGATTTCTAAGACATTTGTATGCAGAAGTTAAAATCAGATAGGCCATAAGACAAGCCTCAATAAATCAAGGATTGAAACATATAAATTGTGTTCTCTGACCACAATGGAGTGAAGTTCAAAATCAGTAACAGAAACAAATTTGGGAAATTCAAAAATATATAAAAATTACACAGCATACCCATATATAACCAATAGGTCAAAGATGTCACAAGGAAAATTAAAAAATAATTTAAGAATGAGTGAAAATGAAAACAATATAATAAGGGATAAAAGGAAATACAACTAAAGCAGTTCTGATATTGAAATTAATAGCTGTAAGCATCTATACAAAAGATCTCAATTCAATAATCTAACATTTCAATATGAGAAATTACAGAAGTAGAATAAACTAGAGCCAGACAGTCAAAAGAAAGGAGATGATAAAGATGTGTATGTAAACAAAGAATAGAGCAATAAAGAGAATCAATGAAACCAAAAGTTGATTCCTTCAAAAAAAATCAATAAAATTTATAAATATTTAGATAGATCAACTAAGAATAAAAGAAAGAATACTCAAATAATTAAAGTTAGTAAAAAAAATTGGACAAACCACAACAATTAAAAAAGAGTATAAGGGGATACTATAAACAATTATATGCCCCAAAAATTAGGTAATTGATATTAAATGAAGACATTCCTAGAAAGTCACAAACTATTGAAACTGACTTGAAAAGAAGTAAAAAATTTAAATAGACCTTTAAAAAGATTAATTTAGTAATCAAATAACTACTCAGAATGAAAAGCACAGGGACAGATGGCTTCACTGGTGAATTCTACCAAACAATTAAGATTTATACTTGTTCTTCATTAATTCTTCCAAAAATCAGACAAGGAAACGCTTTGAAACTTTACTCTGTTAAGCCAGTATTATCCTGATACCAGAAAAAAAGACATCACAAAGACAAAAAACTAAAAATCATAATTTATTAATATAGACACAAAGATCCTCAACAAAATAGAAGCTAACTGAAACCAGCAAGATCTAGTAAGAATCATTTATCATGACCTGGTGAGATTTACCCCAGGAATGCAAGATTGTTTTAACACTGGAAAACCAATCAATATACCATATCAATAGAACAAAAATAACTTGGTCATCTCAGAAGATGCACAAAAAGAATTTGAGAAAATACCTTCAAAAAACTCTCCATGAATTAGGAATAGAAGGAGATTTCTTCAGTCTTATAAAGCACATATACAAAAAACCATCTGCTAACATCATACTAGTGAAACAGTGAATGCTTCTCTGATTTCAGGAAGACAAAAATGCCTGCTCCTGACACTTCTATTTAACAATGTATTGGAGTTTTTACCCAGGATAATTAGGCAAGAAAAATAAATAAAAGACATTCAGATTAGAGAGAAAGAACTAAAACTTTTTGTAGTTGACAAGATCTCGCACATACACAATCCTAAAAAACATACCAAAAATCAGTAGGACTAATAAAGGAGTTCGGCAAGGCTTCAGTTTACAAAACTTACGTACAAAAATCAACTATGTCTCTGTATACTAACAATATCCAAAAGTGAAATAAAATATTCAGGAATAAAATACCCAAAAGAAGTACAAAATTTATATTCTAAAAACTAAAAACTATAAAACTATAAACTATAAAGCACCATCAAAAAATTTAAGAACTAGTACGTGGAAAGACATCCCATATTCACAGATCAAAACTATTGTTGGAGTTGGCAAATTGATCTTCAAAATCAATGCAAATCCTATCAAATTCCCAGCTGGCTTTTTTTTTTTTTTAACAGAAATTGAAAAGCTAATCCTAAACTTTATATGAACATTCTAGAGACCCAAAATGCCTAAATGATCTTGAAAAAGAACAGAATCAGAACACTCAAGTTTCCCAATTTCAAGATGTAAAGAAAGCTACAGTAATCAAAACAATAATATCCAATATTCTATTAGATAGGGACAGACATATAAATAAATGGAATAGAACTAAGGTTTTCAAAATCATTACATATTTAGCAAGTTGATTTTCAATAAGGATATCAAAACAATTAAATGGGGATAGAATATTTTTTCAGGAATTAGTGCTACAACTGAATATCTACATGCAATAAAATAAATATAGATCCCTCCTTCACACCATATTAAAAGATTAACTCAAAATGAATCATAGTCTTAAATGTAAAAACTAAAATCATAAAACTATTAGAGGAAAATGTAAGTAAATTTTTGTGACCTTAATTTAGGCAATGACTTCTTAGATATTACATCAAAAACATAAAAAAATTACACACACACATACACACACACACACACACACACACACACACTGAATTTCATAAAAATCAAAAACCTCTGTGTTTTAAAAAAATACCATCAAGAAAATGGAAGACAATCCAAAAAAAAGATTAGAAGAAAATACTTACAGATCATAAATCTGATATAGGACTTGTATCCAGAATTTTTAAACAAATATTACAAGTTAAAAAATGAAAAAAAAATTAAAAATAGGAAAGGAATTTGAAAAAATATTTCTCCAAAGAAGATATACAAACTACTAACAAATACATAAAAAGATGCTCATCATCACTAGTCATTAGAGAAGTGCCAATAAAGAGCAATTCATAAGATACCACTTCATATCTAATAAGTATGGTTATAATAAAAAGACAGATAACTAATGTTGGAATATGTTCCATATCCATATGGAAAATATAGAAGATACAGAGAAATTGACATAATATATTGCTGGTGGGAAGGTAAAACCATTTAACCTCTTTGGAGTACAATACAGAATTTTCTCAAAATGTAAAATACTGTTACCATATAATGCAGCAATTTTTCCTCTGAGTGTATACCCAAGACAATTTTCTTCTGAGAGTATACCAAGAAAACTAAAATATGTCCACACAAAAATCTGTATACAAAAGTTCACACAATATATATAACAACCAGAAAGTAAAAATAATCTAAATGTCTAACAATTGAACAAATAAAATAAAAAGCAACTGGGTAAATGAGTTGTTATATCCATACAATGGAATATTATTTGTACTAAGTTAACTAGGCCGGTCATAAAAGACCACATATTATGTGATTCCATTATATGATATGTCCAGAATAGAAAAATCTATAGAGATAGAAATTAGGCTGGAGCTAGCCTGGGACTGGAGGACAGAGGGAAAATAAGGAGTAACTGCTAATAGTTACAGGGTTTCTTTTTAGGCTGATATGTTTTAAAAGTTATTATGGTGATTACTGCACAGATCTAAGAACATAGTAAAAAACCATTGAATTTGGAGAGGAGGAGTCAAGATGGTGGAGGAGTAGCAGGCTGAGATGACATCAGGTAGCAGAAGATCAGCTAGATAGTTTAGCAAACCATTCTGAACACCTACAAATCCAACAGGAGATTGGAGAGAAGAGCAGCAATTCTAGAAACGAAAAATCGACCATGTTCAAAAGGTAGAACCTGCAGAGAAGTGAATTCGAAGTGACGGGAAGATAGACTGTGGGGGGGAGGGGCTGGCTCCCAATAAGCGGAAGAGCAATGGAACACAAAATCAGAGCTTTTAAAAGTCTGCTCCACTGAGGGACATCACTCCAGAGGCTAAGCGGGGGTGGATCCCTTGCAGGGACAGCATGGTCTCAGGGACCACGGGGTCACAGAATGATTGGGGGTGTCTGAGTATCACAGAGCTCACAGGTATTAGAGACAGGAAGCCAAATACAGAGACAGAGCCAAGGAGTAAGCTCTCAACTCGGAGTTACCTTAAACTGTGATCCGTGGCAGTCATGCCACTGCTCTTTGAAAAAGGACCCCACAAGTGGCAGATCCAGGGAGAACCCCTTGGAAGGGCAACAGAGACCTGCTGGGTTTGAAGACTCCAGGAAGGGCTGTGTGCCAGAGACAGAGAAAATACAATCGGTCACAGGCCAGGTGAGCTCGGAGTGCAGCCAGAGGCCAACGAGAGGGGAATGACTGAAAGCTTTTCTCTGAGGGCGTACTCAGGAGTGGGCACTGAGTTCTTGGCTACTCCAGACTGGAGACAGGGAAGCCACCATTTTCATTCCTGTCCTCCAGAACTCTACAGAAAGTGTTCAGCAGACAAAAGCTCCCAAGAGCGAACCCGAGGAGATTACTTTGCCCAGCCCCTGATGAGGGGCGGTGAAATTCCAACTCCGGCAAAGACACTTGAGAATCGCTACAATAGGCCCCTCCCCCAGAAGATCAGCAAGAAAATCAGCTAAGGCCAAGCTCATTTACCAAGGAGAACAGCGGAATTCCAGAGGAGAAGAAAGCAAAGCATGGAATTCATGGCTTTCTCTCCATGATTCTTTAGTCCTACAAAGTTAATTAATTCTTTTTATTTTACTTTTTCTTTTACTCTAATTTTTCTTAACTTTTACTCTTTCCTCTTTTAACTTCTTTTAAAACTAGTTTATCTTAACAATGCCTTTCCAAAAAAAAAAAAAAATCTTTTTGGGGCGTCTGGGTGGCTCAGTGGGTTAAAGCCTCTGCTTTCATCTCAGGTCATGAACCCCGGGTCCTGGGATTGAGCCCCACATCAGGTTCTCTGCTCAGCAGAAGCCTGCTTCCCCCTCTCTCTCTGTCTGCCTGCCTCTCTCCCTACTTGTGATCTCTGTCTGACAAATTTAAAAAAAAATCTTTTTAAACTTTCATTATTATGGCCATATTTTATCCTTCATTGTATCTAACTTTATTTTTTGTATACATGTAGGGTTTTTTCTTCTAAAAAATTTTGGGATACAACTTCTTCTAATAGATCAAAATATATACTAAATCTAAAACAGGGCTTTGTTCTAGTATCCAGCCTGAGCAAATTCTCTCCACTTTCTTTTTCTTTCTTTTCCCGACCAACTTATCAACTCCTTTTTTAGAATTTTTTAAAAAGTTTCATCTTTACACTCATATTCCATCCCTTCATTGTATTTACCCTTATTTTTGTACATATATATGTAAGTTATTCTTTCCTTAAAATTTTGGGAGGTAGTTTCTTCTAAGAGACCAAAATATACCAAAAATTAAGTGGATGGCTCTGTTCTACTCACCAGTCTAATATATATATATTTTTTCTTTTTACTTTTCTTGTTTTTTTATTTTTTTGAACTTCTTTTTACCCTCTCTCTTCTCCCCACAATTTGGGGTCCCTTCTGATTTGGTTAATGCCCATTATCTGGGGCCTTTCCCATTCTTTTTCTATTTTATTCTCTCCTTCATATATTCTTATCTGGATAAAATGACAAGCTGGAAAAACTCACCACAAAAAAAAAGAACAAGAGGCAGTACCGAAGGCTAGGGAACTAATCAATATGGATATTGGTAATACATCAAACCTAGAGTTTAGAATGCTGATCCTCAAGGTGCTAGCTGGGCTTAAAAAAGGCATAGAAGATACAGAGAAACCATGTCTGTAGAAATAAAAGCCCTTCCTGGAGAAATAAAATAACTAAATTATAACCAAGCTGAAATCAAAAAAGCTATTAATGAGGTGCAATAAAAAATGGAGACTCTTACTGCTATGATAAATGAGACAGAAGAGAGAATTAGTGATATAGAAGACCAAATGATGGAGAATAAAGAAGCTGAGCAAAAGAGAGACAAACAACTACTAGACCACAAGGGGAGAATTCGAGAGATAAGTGATACCAAAAGATGAAATAACATTAGAATTGGGATTCCAGAAAAAGAATAAAGAGAGAGGGAAGCAGAAGGTATATTGGAGCAAATTATTGTAGAGAATCTCCCTAATATGGCAAAGGCAACAAGCATCAAAATCCAGGAGATGCAGAGAACCCCCTCAAAAATAAAAATTGGTCCACACTCCATCATCTAATAGTGAATAGAAAGCAGCCTGGGACAAGAAGTCTGTAACATACAATGGCAAAAATATTAGATTGGCAGCAGACTTATTCACAGAGACCTGGCAGGCCAGAAAGAACTGGCATGATACATTCAAAGCACTAAATGAGAAAAACATGCAGCCAAGAATACTATAACCAGCTAGGCTATCACTGAAAATAGAAGGAGAGATTTAAAAGCTTCCAGGACAAACAAAAGCTAAAAGAATCTGTAAACACCAAACCAGCCCTACAGGAAATATTGAAAGTGGTCCTCGAAGCAAAGAGAGAGCCTAAAAAATAGTAGACTAGAAAGGAACAGAGACAATATACAGTAACAGTCACCTTACAGAAAATACAATGGCACTAAATTCCTATCTCTCAATAGTTACCCTGAATGTAAATGGGCTAAATGCCCCAATCAAAAGACACAGGGTATCAGAATGGATAAAAAAACAAAACCCATCAATATGCTGTCTACAAGAAACTCATTTTAGACACAAAGTCACCTCCAGATTTAAAGTGAGGGGGTGGAAAACAATTTACCATGCCAATGGACATCAAAAGAAAGCTGGGGTGGCAATCCTTATATCAGATAAATTAGATTTTAAGCCAAAGATTATAATAAGAGATAAGGAAGGACACTATAGCATACTCAGAGGGTCTGTCCAACAAGATCTAACAATTGTAAATATTTATGTCTCTAACACGAGAGCAGCCAACTATATAAACCAATTAATAACAAAATCAAAGAAACACATCGACAATAATACAATAATAGCAGGAAACTTTAATACCGTCTTCACTGAAATGGACAGATCATCTAAGCAAAAGATCAACAAGGAAATAAAAACCTTAAATGACACACTGGACCAGATGGACATCACAGATATGTTCAGAACATTCCATCTGAAAGCAGCAGAATACACATTCTTCTCTAGTGCACATTGAACGTTCTCCAGAATAGATCACATCCTGGGTCACAAATCAGGTCTCAACCAGTACCAAAAGACTGGGATCATTCCCTGCATATTTTCAGACCAAAATGCTCTGAAGCTAGAACTCAATCACAAGATGAAATTTGGAGAGAACTCAAATACATGGAGGCTAAAGAGCATCCTACTAAAGAATGAATGGGTCAACCAGGAAATTAAAGAAGAATTGAAAAAAACTCATGGAAACAAATGAAAATAAAAACACAACTGTTCAAAATCTGTGGGACACAGCAAAGGCAATCCTGAGAGGAAAATATATAGCAGTACAAGCCTTTCTCAAGGAACAAGAAAGGTCTCAAGTACACAATCTAATCCTATACCTAAAGGAGCTGGAGAAATAACAGCAAAAAAAGCCTAAACCCAGCAGGAGAAGATAAATAATAAAGATAAGAGCAGAAATCAATGAAATAGAAACCAAAAGAACAGTAGAACAAATCAATGAAACTAGGAGCTGGTTCTTTGAAAGAATTAATAAGATTGATAAACCCCTGGCCAGACTTATCAAAAGGAAAAAAGAAAGGACCCAAATTCATAAAATCATGAATGAAAGAGGAGAGATCTCAACTAACACCAAAGAAATACAAATAATTATAAGAACATATTATGTTCTTATAATATTATACACCAGCAAATTAGACAATCTGGAAGAAAAGGATGCATTCCTTGAGACATATAAACTAGTCTCTACTGCACTGAACTGAACCACAACTGAACCAGGAAGAAATAGAAAACCTGAAAAGACCTATAACCAGTAAAGAGATTGAAGCAGTCATCAAAAAAATCTCCCAAAAAACAAGAGCCCAGAGCTAGATGGCTTCCCAAGGAAATTCTACCAAACATTTAAAGAAGAATTAATGCTCATTCTCCTGAAATTGCTCCAAAAAATAGAAATGGAAGGAAAACTTCCAAACTCATTTTATGAGGCCAGCAATACCTTGATCCCAAAACCAAAGACCCCATCAAAAAAGAGAATTACAGACCAATATCCCAAATGAACACAAATGCAAAAATTCTCACCAAAATACTAACCAATGGAATCCAACAGTACATTAAAAGGATTATTCACCATGACCACATGGGATCTATTCCTGGGCTGCAAGGTTGGTTCAACATCTGCTAATCAATCAATGTGATACAATACATTAATAAAAGAAAGAACAAGAACCATATGATACTCTCAATAGATAATGAAAAAGCTATTGACAAGGTACAGCATCCTTTCTTGATCAAAACTTCTCACAGTGTAGACATAGAGGGTACATACTTCAATATCATCAAAGCCATCTACGAACAACCCACAGCAAATATCATTCTCAATGGGAAAAAATTGAGAGCTTTTCTGCTAAGGTCAGGAGCAAAGCAGGGATGTCCACTATAACCACTGCTATTCAACATAGTAGTGGAAGTCCTAGCCTCGGCAATCAGAGAACAAAAAGAAATAAAAGGCATCCAAATTGGCAAAGAGGAAGACAAACTCTCACTCTTTGCAGATGATAAGATACTTTATGCAGAAAACCCAAAAGACTCTCCTCCAAAACTGCTAGAACTCATACAGGAATCCAGTAAAGTGTCAGATATAGAAGAATGAGAAATTAAGGATTCGATCCCATTTACAATTGCATCCCAAACCATAAGACACCTAGGAATAAACATAACCAAAGAGGCAAAGAATTCGTACTCAGAAAACTATAGAATACTCATGAAAGAAATTGAGGAAGACACAAAGAAATGGAAAAATGTTCTAATCTCATGGATTGAAAGAACAAATATTGTGAAAATGTCTATGCTACCTAGAGCAACCTACACATTTAATGCAATCCCTATCAAAATACCATCAACTTTCTTCAAAGAAATGGAACAAATAATCCTAAAATTTATATGGAACCAGAGAAGACCCTGAATAGCCAGAGGAATGTTGAAAAAGAAAGCCAAAGTTAGTGGCATCATAATTCCAGGCTTTAAGCTCTATTACAAAGCTGTAATCATCAAGACAGGATGGTACTGGCACAAAAACAGACACATAGATCATTGGAATGGAATAGAGAACTCAGAAATGGACCCTCAACTCTATGGTCAACTAATCTTCGACAAAACAGGAAAGAACATCCAGTGGAAAAAAGACAGTCTCTTCAATAATGGTGTTGGGGAAATTGGACAGCTACAGACAGAAGAATGAAATTGAACCATTTCCTTACACCACATGCAAAAATAGACTAAAAATGGATGAAAGACCTCATTGTGAGAAAGAAATCCATCAAAATCCTTGAGGAGAACACAGGCAGCAACTTCCTTGACCTCAGCCATAGCAACTTCTTCCTAGAAACCGCCAAAGGCAAGGGAAGCAAGGGCAAAAATGAACTATTGGGACTTCATCAAGATCAAAACCATTTGCACAGCCAAGGAAATGGTCAACAGTACCAAAAGACAACTGACAGAATGGGAGAAGATATTCGCAAATGACATATCAGATAAAGGGCTAGTATCCAAAATCTATAAAGAACTTATCAAACTCAACACCCAAAGAACAAATAATCCAATCAAGAAATGGGCAGAAGACATGAATAGACATTTCTGCAAAGAAGACATCCAGATGGCCAACAGACACATGAGAAAGTGTTCCACATCACTCAGCATCAGGGAAATACAAATCAAACCACAATGAAATACCACCTCATACCAGTCAGGAAGGCTATAATTAACAAGTCAGGAAATGACAGATGCTGGTGAGGATGTGAAGAAAGGGGAACACTCTTACCTTGTTGGTGGGAATGCAAGCTGGTGCAGCCACTCTGGAAAACAGCATGGAGGTTCCTCAAAAGTTGAATATAGAGCTACCCTACGACCCAGCAATCACACTACCGGGTATTTACCCTAAAGATACAAATGTAGTGGTCCGAAGGAGCGCATGCTCCTGAATGTTTATAGAAGCAATGTCCACAATAGCCAAACTATGGAAAAAACCTAGATGTCCATCAACAGATGAATGGATAAAGAAGAGGTGGTATATATATATACAATAGGATACTATGCAGTCATGAAAAGAAATGAATTCTTGTCATTTGCAACAATGTGGATGGAACTAGAGGGTATCATGCTAAGTGAAATAAATCAATCAGAGAAAGACAATTATCATATGATCTCTCTGATATGAGGAATTTGAGAGGCAAAGCAGGGTCATGGGGGGTAGTGAGGGAAAAAGTGAAACAAGATGGGATTCAGAGGGAGACTCAATCTCACAAAATAAACTGAGGGTTCCTGGGGAGTAGGGGGGTAGGGATAGGGTAGCTGGGTTATGGGCATTGTGGAGGGTGTGTGCTATGGTGAATGCTATGAAATGGATAAGCCTGATGATTCATAGACCTGTACCCCTGAGGCAAATAATACATTATATGTTAATAATAAATTAACTCAAAATGAATTAAAGACTTGAAATAGAAAACCTGAAACCATAAAACCCCTGGAATAAAATAAAGGCAGTAATTAGCTCCTAGACAATGGTCTTGGCAATGATTTTTTGGATACAATACCGGGACAAAAATAAACAAGTGGGACTACATCAAACTAAAAGCTTCTGTATAGCAAAGGAAACCAACAACAAAATAAATGGGAGAAAATATTTATAAATTACATATGTGATAAGGGGTCAATATCCAAAATATATAAAGAACTCATACAACTCAGTAACAAGATAAAAAACAATTACATTAAAAAATGGGCAGAGAGGGGTGCCTGGGTGGCTCAGTGGGTTAAGTCTCTGCCTTCAGCTCAGGTCATGATCCCAGCGTCCTGGGATCGAGCCCCATATCGGGCTCCCTACTTGGTGGGAAGCCTGCTTCTCCCTCTCCCACTCCCACTGCTTGTATTCCCTCTCTCGCTATGTCTCTCTCTGTCAAATAAATAAATAAAATCTTTTAACATTTTTTAAAAAAAATAAAAAATGAGCAGAGAATTTGAAACGACATTTTTCAAAGGCCTACACATGGCCTACTGGTACATGAAAAGTTGCTAGGCATCACTAATTATCATAGAAATGCAAACCAGTACCACAGTGAGGTACCAACTCATACCTGTTAGAATGGCTATTACCAAAAAGGCAAGAAAAAACAAGTGTAGGATATGGAGAAAAGGGAACTCTTGTACACTATTAGTGTGACTATAAATTAGTATAGTTACAATAGAAAACAGTATGGAGTTTTCTCAAGGAACTAATACTAGAACTTCTATATGATTCAGCACTTCTACTTCTAGGTATTTATTCAAAGGAACTAAAGAAAGGACATCAATAGTTATGTCAGAGACACTAAAAATATGCCAATGAACTGGACAATATGAGTTTTCACAATCATTACTTATTTCAAAGAAACCAAATTTATTTGATCATATTCCACTTACCAGAATATTTAAGGAAATGTAATTGGTATTAATGTAACAAATAATAAAACAAAAATTAAGGATACATTCGTATAGCACCTGTTCTTGTCCCAATAGCCAAGATTTTCTGAACTGGATCAAAGGCTAATGCTGTGGGCTGATAAGGGAAACCATGCCGAACTGTCTGAAAGAGAGCAGATAGTAAAAATAGTCATCAAGGAAATAAAAATTAATACAATTAAAACTATAAGATACCATTGTCCAACTACCATAATGAGTAAAATAATTATTTTTAATTAAAAAAATAACTACTACCAAATGTTGGTAGGAATATAAAATGACACAAACACTTTGGAAAATTTCCTTGCCATTTTCTCTAACACTATCGGTCCTATGACTTATAAATTTCACTCTTAGGGGGGCACCTGGGTGGCTCAGAGGGTTAGAGTCTCTGCCTTCAGCTTGGGTCATGATCCCAGGGTCCTGGGATCAAGCCCCGCATCAGGCTCTCTCCTTGGTGGTGAGCCTGCTTCCTCCTCTCTCTCTCTGCCTCCCTCTCTGCCTACTTGCGATCTTTCTCTGTCAAATAAATAATAAAAATCTTTAAAAAATAATAAAAATTAAAAAAATAAATAAATGAATAAATTTCACTCTTAGGTATACATCCCAGAAAATAACATATGGCCACATAAAAATCTGTTTAAGTATGTCCTTAATAGCTATATACTTAACGACCTAGAAACAGTCCAGCTGTCCAACAAGAGAATCAAAACCAAAAATGTGCTATACTCATACAATAAATTACCACTCACCAGTTGAAATATATAAACACTAATGATAGATGCAACATGGATGATTCTCAAAAACGTTATGCTAAATAAAAGAAGTAATATACAAAACAGTGCATACAGTATAATTATATTAGAATTTGAACAAGCAAAACTAACCTATGGTGAAAAAGAAAATCACAGCAGTGGTTGACTTGAGGAGAACTCACTGAAAGGGAGTATGAGTAAAGGTAATATTCTATATTTTAATAAAGGTGGATTACACAAGTGTATACACTGGTTAAAAACTCATCTAATTGTACAATAAAATTGATGATTTTTCTGTGTGTAAACTAAATGTCAAAAAAAGATAAGAAAATAGTATTATAAACAAATATTGAACTCCAGTTAATGATATGTATATTGAGTTTTTAAGATGTAAAGTCTACTGACATCTGCAACTTAATTCAAAATGCATCCATAGAAGTATTATGGTTCATAGATGGATAGACATACATTATAAAGTAAATATAGCAAAATGATAATTGTAAAATCTACATTCTGATTATGCATGTATATGTGTGTGTATACACATAGCTACATGAATGCTCATAGTATAGCTTTTCAACTCCTCTGTGTGTTTGAAACTTTCATAGTCATACAATGGGGAAAACAAGAAAAGAAAAATACGGAGTTAATAATATCATAAAGGTGACAAGACTAACAAGAATATGTAATAATATACAGGAATTAATTTCAACATGAAATATAACTTTTCAAAGAAATAGAGGACTCACATGGGTCAGAAAAAATAGATTCTGGAAGGAGCTGGGGAACATAGCAGGGTAGAAAGACCCTGAGCTCACACCATCTATGTTTATAACTTGGTATCATTCACATCCAAGTAGATTAAACCCTCCAATCTGAAGAAGGACAAAACAAACTCCACAACTAAAAACAGAGAAAAAGCTGCATCTGAAAGTTTAGGAAAGACAAAAAGGCAGAGGAAGCTGTCTGCAAGAGGAGGGGAACTAGAATATGCAGAGAGCAGAAAAATGGTCCTTAGGACCAGCATACAAGGGGGAAGACTTATCCTCGTGTTTGACTTTGAAAATGTGAGGGGCTGAATTCCATGAGTTTGTATAACTTGGAGCCTGGAGCTTTAAAAGTCAGCTGAGAGCACTGGGCTAGCCACAAAGGCAAGTGATAGCCTGGTCACTGCCGTTAAACAGACAACAGCCTACCTGGACAGGAAGCACAAAAATGGCAATTTACACAAAACCAGGGGCTAATGGGAGACAGATTTATTCATACTGATTCAGAATGTGTTCAGCAACTTCTCTGAAAAAGAGGGAGCTGGCAGGCACCATCTTCCTCCCCTGTTCCCCAGCATAAACAGAGGGTCATCTACAGGAGTCAGGCTATACAGGCATTTGCTACCTAAACTGCTAGCAGTGTGCCATGAGTTCCTCTGAGGATTACCTACTCCAAGCCAGCTAGCTTTGGCCCTGGGCTCAGTGCCAATTTTGTGAAAGCTACCAATGTGCCCATTGCAGTCACTGCTGCACACTGCACCCAGCCAGTGCATAGTCCCCAGCCATGTGTCCTCAGCCACCAGGGGAATGTAGCCCTCAGTTTCCACAGAACTTCAGGGGATCTGGCATAGGACTAGCGGCCCTGCACAAAATTGCTAACAGTGTTGTCCCATTCACAAATTCCCTCAAAGCCACATCCCCTCAGAGTTGGCCTGCCTGGGTCCCATCAACACCACTGAGAGCAAGTACAGCCCATAATAGGCAAAGCATCAGTCTGGCAACTGCACTGAAAAGAAGCAACTCAGACACAAAATCAGGACATAAGCAACACACGTAAGATACTCTCCTGAAGTGGCAGATTCTGGTGAACAGGGAACACTACACACCAGGGCACTGTAGGACTTCTTCTTCATAAAGTCACTTTGGTTCAAAAACAGAGAACATTTCCAACTTTCTTAACACAGAGAAACAAACACAGAAAGGAAAAAAAAAAATGAAACAGAGAAATTTATCCCAAATGGAAGAAGAGGACCAGGCCACACCCAGAGGTCTAAGCAAAAGGGATGTAAGTAAAATGCCTCAAAGAGAATTTAAAGCAATGAATCATAGATACTCCTGGACTTAAGGAAAGAGTGGAAGACATGAGTGAGACCCATAACACAGAGATAAAAAATAGCACAGCAGAGATAAAGGGCTCAATAAACAAAATGAAAAACATGCTTAATGGAATGAATAGCAAAAGAACCAAAGGAATGAATTAGTGACCTAGACAACAGAGTAATGGAAAGTAATCAAGTTGGACAAAAGATAGAAAAAGGAATTGTGCAAAATGAGACTAGATTTATGGAATTCAATAACTCCATCAAAAGTAATAACATTCATATTATATGAGTCTCAGAGCAAAAAGAGAGAAAAAACGGGGAAAGAAAATTTATTTAAAGAAATAATAGCTGAAAACTCCCCTAAACTGGGGACGGAAACAGATATCCAGATCCAGAAGTATGGAGAACTCTCATCAAAATCAAAAAAGGAAGTCCACAGGAGTGCCTAAATGGCACAGTTAGTTAAATGTCTAGGTGTCTACTCCTGATTTTGGCTCAGATCATAATCTCAGGGTTGTGAGATTGAGCCCCATGTCAGGCTCCACATTGGGCATGGATTCTGCTTGGGATTCTCCCTCTCCCTCTTTCCCTCCCCAACATTCATATTCTCTCTCTCTCTCTCTTTAAAAAAAAAAAAAAAAAAAGGAGGCTAAAAGCAGCAAGACAAAAGAAAATAGTAATGTACAAAGGAAAGCCCACAGAGCAAGAGATTTTTCACCAAATACTTTGCAATCCAAAAGGGAAAAGCATTATATATTCAAAGTGCTGAATGGGAGAAATCTACACCTAAGAATACTCTACTGCAAGGGTATCATTCAGAAGAGGAGAGAATAAGAGTTTTCCAGACAAACAAAAAACTAAAGGAGTTCATGTCCACTAAACCAGCCCTCCAAGAAGTATTAAAGGGGACTATGAGTGGAAAAGGAAGATCAAAACTGACAGTATGATGGTAGGAAACACAAAAGCAATAAAAATGAATATTTCTGTAAAAAATCAGTCAATAAACTCACAAAATAAAAGGATACAAAATATAACATCATATATGTAAAACATGGGGATAAGAATAGTAAAGAATGGGTTCAAACTTAAATGACTGTCCACTTAATATAGACTGCTATACATAGAAAGGTTATACACAAACCTTATGGTAACCATGTATCAAAAACAACAAACAAATGTGCAAAAATTAAAAGGAAGTAATCCAAATATATCACTAAAGAAAATCAGCAAAACATGAAAGACAGAAAGACAAGGATCAAAGAAAATCTTTAGAAACAGCCATAAAAGAAAAAGTAAAATGATAATAAATACATATCTATCAATAATAACTCAGAGTAAATGGACTAATAAATGTTCCATTTATGAAATGGATAAAAACAACAATAAATAAAAACAATAAGACACATCTATATGCTGCCTATAAGAGACTTGTTCCAGACCTAAAGACACCTGCAAATTGAAAGTAAGGGTATGGAGAAATATCTATCATACAAATGGATGTCAAAAGAAAACTGGAGTACCAATACTTACATTAGACAAAATGGACTTTAAAACAAAGACTGAAAAGAGACTAAAAGGACACTATCCTTATAAAGAGGACAAACCAACAAGAAGATCTAACAATTGTAAATATTTATATACCCAAAATAAGACCACCCAAATACATAAGGCAGTTAATAACAAACATATAAAGGAACTCATTGATAATATAATAGTAGAGGAACTCAAAACCCAAGTTAGAGATCATCTAACCAGAAGATCAGCAAGGAAACAATGGTTTTGAATGACATTCTGGATCAGATGGACTTAACAGATTTATTCAGAACATTACTGCCTAAAACAATAGAATATATAGTCTTTCCAAGTGCACATGGGACATTCTTCAGAATAAATCACATACTAGCCCACACAACCAGCCGAAAAATCTGGAAAGATCACAAATACATAGAGGTTAAATAACATGTTACTAGAAAATGAATGGGTCCACCAGGAAATAAAAGAAGAAATTTTAAAAGTACATGGAAACAAATGAAAATACAACAATCCAAAAACTTTGGGATGCAGCAAAAGTGGCTACAGAGGGAAGTTTTTAGCAATACCACTTACTTAAACAAGAAAAGTCTCAAACAACATAAACTTATGCCTAAGGAGCTAGAAAAAGAATGATAAACAAAATCCAAAACCAGCAGAAGAAAGGATTAGAGTGGAAATAAATGATACAGAAGTTTGAAAAAACAATAGAACAGATCAATGACATCAGGAGCTCATTCTTTGGATAAATCAATAAAATTATTAAACCTCTAACCACATATATCAAGATAAGGAGACTCAAATAGAATCACAAATGAAAGATGAGACCAAATAACAAATACCACAGAAATGCAAACAATTATAAGAGAATATTATGATAAACTATATGCTAACAGGTTGGACAACCAAGAAAAAAAGGATACATTCCTAGAAAAATATAAACTACCAAAACCGAAACAGGAAGAAACAGAAAATTCAAACAAACCAATAACCAGCAAATAAACTGAATCAGTAATCAAAAAACTCCCAACAAACAGAAGTTCAGGGCCAGATGGCTTAACAGGTAAATTCTACCAAGCATTTAAAGAAGAGTTAACATCTGTCCTTCTCAAACTATTCCAAGAAGTAGAAGAGGAAGGAAAACTTCCAAATTATTGTATGAGGCCAGCATTACTCTAATACCAAAGCAGATAAAGACTTCACTGAAAGGTGAACTACAGTTCAATATCCCTGATGAACATGGATGCAGAAATTCTCAATAAATACTAGTAGGCCAAATCCGACAGTACATTAAAAGAATCATTCACCATAATCAAGCGGGATTTTTTCCTGGGTTGCAAGAGTGGTTCAGTATTTGCAAATCAATCAATAAATCACATCAGTAACAGGAAGGGTAAGAACCATGTGATCCTCTCAATAGATGAAGAAAAGGCATTTGACAACGTACAGCAACCATTCATGATAAAAACCCTCAACAAAGGTTTATAGAGAACATACCTCAACATAGTAAAGGCATTATATGAAAAATCCACAGCTAACATTCTCAATAAGGAAAAGCAACCTTTTCCCCTAAGGTCAGGAATAAGTCAAGGATGCCTACTCTCACACTTTATTTAACATAATACTGAAGTCCTAGCCATAGTAATTAGACAACAAAGAGGAATAAAAGGCATCCAAATTGGTAAGGAAGAAATTAAACTTTTCCTATTTGCAGATGACATGGTACTCTATACAGAAAACCCAAAAGACTCCACCAAAAAAACTGCTAGAACTGATAAACGAATTCAGTAAAGGTGCAGGATAAAAAAACAATGTGCAGAAATCTGTTGTATTTTGATACACCAATAATGAAGCCACAGAAAGAGAAATTAAGAAAATAGTCCCATTAACAATTGTACCAAAAATAATAGACACCTAGGAATATATATATAAATGACCAATAAGCATATGACACCACCATTAATAAATCATATTCACAATGAGATACAACTGTATAGTCTCTAGGATGACTATAATAAAAATGATGGATGCTAACACATGTTGACAAAGATGTGAAGAAATTGGAGCCCTAATACATTGCTGGTGGGAATATAAAAATATGTGTAAAATCTTGGGAAAACAGCTTTGCAGTTCTTCAAAATGTGAAATATAGTGTTACCTATTATCTAAGGCTATATAACTAAGAACAATGAAAAAAGAAATCCACACAAAACTTTAATACAAATGTTCATAGCAGCATTATTCATAATAGCCACAAAATAGAAACAACTCAAATATGCATCAACTGATGAAAAGATAAATAAAATACAGTATAGACACACAGTGGAATATTATTCATTAATAAAAAGAATGAAGTACAGATGCATGCTACAATAGGGATGTACCTGGAAAATGTTATGCTATCTGAAAGAAGCCAGTCACATATTAATTCCATTGAATAGAATGAACGGAATAGGAAAATCTATAGATACATATACATTATATGTCTGGCTGCCTAGGCATGGGGGATAGAGGCTCTGGATAATGTGAATTGACTGCTAAAGGGTATAGGCAACCATTTTGGGGGTGGTAAAATGTTCTAAAATTAACTATGGTAGTGCTGCACAACTCTCTAAATATACTGAAAAACAATGAAATGTACACTTTAAATAGGTAAAATGTATAGTAGGTGAATTATATCTTAATTTGAAGAAAAAGAATATTATTTCCCCCAAGAATATAAAATATTCTGATATTGTATCATTAGATAAATTGTGCTGTAAGACCTTAGATCAGTTGGGGAATCTGGTTGATTTCAAAAGAATTAAGGCTATCAATCAGAATGACAAAATGAAGTAAAAATAAATGTAGCAGGAAAAAAATGCAGAACAGAGTCTGAAGACAACCATGTCAAGGTAACAAATTCACAGTTTTAGACAGTGCCAAGAAGGATTGTTGAAATACTATAGTTTATGCTCAGTTGGTAAAATAAGACGACAGCAACGCTGATCAAAAATAAAACAAGGTTTTTAAATACCTAATTTTTCTTAATGTCATTTTACTTCTCTTGTTTTCTTTCATTTTACTCTCTGTATTAGTCTGTTTAGGCTGATATAGCAAAATATCATATACTGGGTGTCTTAAATAAGATATTTCTCACAGTTCTGGAACCTGGGAAGTCAAGATCAAGTCATTTGCCAATTCAGTTCCTTCCTGGCTTGCAGAAGACCACCTTCTCACTCATCTTCACATGATGGGGAGAGAGCAATCTCTCTTTTTCTTTTGTAAAAAGTCACTAACCCATTATGAGGGCCTCACGCTTCTGACCTCATCCAACCTTAATTAACTACCAATTTCCCCTTCCCAAATATCAATACATTGGGGGTTAGGATTTCAAAATACAAATTTTAGGGGGACACAATTCAGTCCATAGCATTCTCCCTTGACATTATTATAAGGGATGACATGAGGTGGTCAACTGTGCCAACAGTTCTATAAATCTCTCTAGATACTTGAAGCAAAGAAAGATATAATATAGAATGGTTGCAAATATGTGGAAAGTTTTGGTTCTATTACCCTAAGTTCAGGAAACTGCTACCACCTCTGAGATGAAAGAAAATATTCTGTATTCACTGCTGACACTGCAAGAGGCACTACCAGAGACAACACTTTTATTTTCTCCCTGTCTTTAAATCTGGAATAAGTGCCTCCCATTGGCTGAATTTAACCAGAACGCAGCTAGCAAGGAATTCGAACATCTCTGCTCTGGTTTTAGTTTAGTTTAAATTTTAATTTCCTTAATGTATAAATAAGAACACAGAAGGACCAGTGTGGAACTGAAAGCAGTATAAGACAAAGCAGAATTCGTATCTTGCCTGATTGACTAAGGCTGAATACTATTATAATATTTCAAAACAGCCTCATAATCGCCTGTGATAGATACTCTGTGGCTCCCCAATATATTCTTTTCTCCCTTTTCTACAGTAATAAAATTTTGAGTTCAGCACATAGCAATCTAGTTCATACTATATTTTTCAGGCTCCACAGAAGATGAGATTAGATTCTGAAAAAGTAATGAGAACAAAAATTATATGACGCCTTAAAAGTAAAGCAAATACTTCTTTTTTTCTCACTGTCCTACTAACTAGAAAATGTATTCAATGGCAAGAGTTGGATCAGCCATCTTAGAACATGAAATGGAAGCTGTAGGTTAAGGATAACACAGTAACAAGATAGAAAGGTGTTTCATAACAGAAAAGAGGTTTGTTGGGTTCTTGATACCATATAGTCATTGAATCAGGCCTGGGTTATTTAAGCTTAGATTTCATGAAAGAGAAAGAAATTTCTACATTAAAAAAATATTATTTATTTATTTGACACAGAGAGAGAGAAAGAGAGAGTGCGCACACAAGCAGGCAGAGCAGCAGACAGAGGGAGAGGGAGAAGCAGACTCCCCACTGAGCAGGGCTCAATCCCAAGTCCCCAGGATCATGACCTGAGCCAAAGGCAGATGCTTCACCAACTGAGCCACCCAGGCACACCAAACTCTTACATTTTAAAACACAGCTACTGTGGTCTATTAAAACATCTTAACTGGTATCCTTATACCCACCTCAACCATCTTAACTGGTATCCTTATACCCACCTCAACCATTCCTAAAAGTAAATATTCACTAGACCACCAAGTTAATTTATGAGGCATGTTCCCTAGTTTTGATTATTACTCCAAAAAAAGAAAGCTTTTGATTCTATACTAAAATAACTCCAGCTCTCTACCATATTGATTTTTCATGCCTATATTTATCATTTTTATATACTACTGATAGGCCAAAGCTACCATTTCCATAACCTGAGCATAGAATTCCTAGAATCATGCACCAGGTTTCATCTAGTAACACAAAAGTGACTATTAGAAATTCCCAGATATTTGATGCTTTTTGAAAGTTCACATATGCCACTGTACTTTTATAAAAGACCTACATTAGTATCTGTTTTTGCCAAGCAAAAGAAATGTGAAAAGGATTTTCATTTTTACCAAAAAAAGGTAAAAAGTGAAAATAGAGTTGAGTGATTGTTTTGCAGCCAGCCATTATAGGGGCTATAAACATGCTATAAGCAGGAAGAGTGGAATGAATCATTGAACATTACATCAAAAACTAATGATGTACCATACAGTGGTTAATGGAACATAATAAAAAAATTAATTAATTCGTTAAAAAAAAAGAGTAGGGCCACCAAGCGTTCTCTAGGAACTACACTCAGCATCTCAGCATCAAGCTGCCATAGTTTTAAACTGTGTCTGTGAGCAATGCACTTTATTTCAATTTATTTTATGCATCTGTTAGCAAGATGTGGCCTAAGGCATTAGGAAAGTCTGAGAGAGGTTATTTTTGGGGTCTGGGAATGCTCAAAAAAATTTTCCTTATAAATTAGTGGTAGTTGCTTCTTTGCTTTATGCCCTTTAGGCTTATGAAGGTCTCACAGGAACACTCTACCTTCAGATAGTCAGGGATGCTTATATAGAAAAAATATTTATGGATTACAAAAGATAGAATATAACAGTTATGCCATAAATTTATGTTATTTAAAAATTCCTCTAGGTAAAAAATTTGCTTGTAAAGGTTTATAATTATATAATACATGCTTTTTTCATATAAGTTCACTTGCGTGGTTTGGTCTATAAATGTTACATTCAGGGGAATAGGTACAGTAAGGTAAATCTTTCCTGATTTTGAATGCAGAAATAGGAGAATAACTGCAGTCTCAAAATTTGTTCAGTAAGTCACAAATAATTTGAAATAAGATATCTGGTTACTCTCCTGTGTGAAAATGGACTTTTACATGGATAACATATTGTAGTAAGCAAAAAACAATCACTACTGTAACTGTGGAGCAACTCCACTGCTAGTAAAAAACCCTCAATTTCAATATTTGTTTCCAATAACAGCCAAATCACTTAAACTTTGAGTTTTTTAGGGCTTTGTGTATAGGTCTAAACTCTTCCCTAAATATGATGTCATCTTGGAGCACTGAAAGTATTGCTAAATGATTTCCTGCTATCTTAAATAAAGGAAAAGACGATGCAAGAGGACAATGACAGGCATATAATGCCACTGAGTGGCATAATGGAAACAAAATTAACAAATTCCTATGAATCCCCATCAAAATGTGCTAAAAAGGTAAAATTGTTCTATATGGTAAAGTATCTACTCATGTGGATTCCATTGGTAATTGAGGTATTGGTACGAGTTCTCAGGAAGAATTTTAAATCTCTTGAAAGAATGAGAAAGCTATCATATTCAAAGATCCAAAAGCAATTATATTAAAATAAAGAATAAGGCATTAATATGCCCCCATTTCATAAGTTATTTGTAAGCAGATATAATAGAAATGGAATGCTAATTAAGTCATTAATATTCTGAAATTTAATACCTTATTCTTTTTATCTTAGTTTTATTTTTATCGTAATCATACACACAGTTTAACAAATCAGACAAATCTAAAGGATATTTGAAAAATTAGAAAGGTACCCCCTTATCTCTCTGATTTCGTATTTCCCAGAGGCAACTACTTCTCAATATTTCTGCTATTTATTTGGGTATTTGCCTAATGTGTCTCAAAATAACATTTTTACATTGCTGCTTACTGACTTTTCAAAAAAAAAAAATTCTTTTTCACCTACCCCCTCATTATTTATACAAGCACCTTTGTCGTATCCCCAGCCCCCAATAAATCACAACAGTCAGTGTTAACACTATTGATATTAATTACTAATTTGGCCTCACAGAAGTTTTTGTTCTCTGGGGTTATCTTTTTTTTTTTTAAGTTGCATTTCTTTAGCTTTTACGTACTGACTAATTCGACCCCAAACTCTTTCCCCAGTTGCCGAAATCATCTTTCAGTGTATTAAATACATCAGGTATATATATTCAGAGAAAGGAAGAGTGATGGAGAGAGAGACAGAGAGGGAAGAAAGAGAAAGAAAGGGAATGATTATTTATGTAAAATTTGAATGATCCCTAGTGACAAAAAAACAAATTAGCTATTGCCTGGATCCAGGAGCAGAAAAAAAGAAGGACCACTATGAAGAACCAGGAGTGATAAGTATGTTCTCTATTTTTACTATAATAGTGATTTCACAGGAAACTCACCACATGGCTTAATGTATAGAATTTCAGATTGTTTTAAGAATTATAAATTAAATATTTATGAATATAGTTACAAAATACTAAATAAGATATTGGTAAATTAAATCCAGTAAAATATATTGACAATTATAAGCTTTGGCCAAATAAAATTTATTCTAGAAATGTAAGTATACATGTTAAATATATATACTTTGTATTCCATTTGTTACTAATATATTTCATATATTTCATCCTTTACCTTTCCTTAACTTAAATTTTAAGTTTTCCAGGCCTCAGTCTTGAAACTAGAGGCATTTCTTACTACTCACAGAATAAACCTTGGCAAGAAACAGATAGAGTAAAGCAGATAATATTCTTCAGCATATAAATGTCTTTGCAAATGTTATTTCTAAAAAGGAGGCTATACTTTACTGATTGCTGCCACCTCTTGTGAAAGTAATCTTTAGTTTCTAAGGAATATACAATTCTGTTTGGTTCTTTTACTAAATAATGTGTTCCCCTGATAATAATATTTAAGTTGACATAGCATTTCCAGGAAAATATATAAGTACATGTGAATTTTCTTTATTAAGCAAGAAGACGATCATTGGCATGTTTTCTTTTGTCTCATATGCATGGAGGAGAAAGAAAATTTTAAAATACGTCTGTGTTAGATTTAGACAAAAAGTTTGACTGCCTAATCTCATTTTTAGATTTTAAATTAGCACAAAGACAGGTCAGTATCAGGACACATACCAATGTTCATTAACTCAACAAATTAAAAGATAAAACCACATGATTATATCAATAGGCTCTGGAAAGGCATTTGACAAAATTCAACAGCCAATCCAAGTAAACATCTAATGTAAACAGGATTAGAGGGAAATTACATAAAGATGATAAATATCAACAATAACAAAAGTAATAACAAACATGATATTAAAGAACAAAAAGCTATAGTCATTTCTATCAAAATCAGGGAGAAGACACACATGTCCATTTTTTTTTCAATTATTATTCAGCTTTGTTGTTGTTTTTAAAGATTTTATTTGACAGAGACAGAGATAGGAAGAGAGGGAACACAAGTAGCAAGAGTGGGAGAGGGAGAAGCAGGCCCCCTGCTGAGCGGGGAGCCTGACATGAGGTTCCATCCCAGGAAGCAGGACCCAGGACCCTGGGATCATGAACTGAGCTGAAGGCAGATGCTTAACAACTGAGCCACCTAGACACCCCTCAGCTTTGTTTTATAGACTCAAGCTAATTCAGTAAGATAAGAAACTGAAGTAATACATATAGGTACAGAAAAGTTAAGGGAAAAATTTACAAAAATATTTTAGAAATAAAAGAATGTGGTAAGTTGTCTAAACACAAGGTAAAGAAACAAAAATCAGTAACTTCTATTAGCAATAACCAATTATCAGTAAAATTGGGAGGAAATCACCATTTATATTTTTAGTTGTTAATTTGACGTCGGTCAAATTTGTTAAAAGCCTAAAAACAAATGTTTACCCAATAGCATTGATTAATATACTTCCTAATATACAAAATGGTTAGGGAGATAAAATATTTTGCACTAGGCTGAATTTAATCTGATTAATAGCAGGATTATTTCCTATATATCAAGGTTAATTCAATACCATAGAAGTCACAACTTAACTCTTAGAATTCCATTAGATATACAGGGCTGATGTAATTAGTTGGTGTTGTAGCTATGACAACAAAACCCCATTAGAATTTAGTCTTCAAGAAGAAATTTTATATATATATATGTATATGTATATATATATATATATATATCTCAAAAAATTTTTCATTATTGTTCTATGATTCAAGCTACTGAAAGCATCTCTTTTCTAAGTATCTCTAAAAGCCTAACAGTGGAAGTTATTTATACATAGTGATAAATAAGTAAGATCCTAACTATTAGCATTTTTCAAAAATAAAATATCCACCTCTCAAATCCCAAGTCAAGGCGTCACTCCTACATGAAATATTTGCTAAAGTTCTGAGCCAATGCCACAGTTTAACACTTACTAAATATTACTGAAGAAATTTTAACTTACTTAACATTCTCTACATTGCAAATTAATTTTATATCACGCTTGAAAGAAATACATATATCTTTTATTGAATCTATTTTTATACATCTATATAGATAAATTTCTGTGAACATAAAGATCTCTTCTCATTGATATATAACAAAATGAAAATTGGTAGTCAGAAAAATAATTTGTCCATGGAGCAAAATAAAAAACATTTTTTTTTAAGATTTTATTTCTAAGTATTCTCTACCACCCAAAATAGGGCTCAAACTTAGAAACCCAAGATCAAGAGTCACATGCTCCCCTGACTGAACCAGGTAGGCACCCCAAAATAAAAATCACTTTTAAAAGAAAAGACTAATCTTGTGAAGCAAAATTATAGACAGAGTAACATGGAAGAATTTCAAGTTAGGAGTAGGGAGCTAGTACAGGTCCTAGCTATGTCACTGTCTAACCTGGACATATTACTCCTCAAGTTCTCAGCTTCTTCAACTACCAAAAAAAAAAAAAAAAAAAAAGGAGAGAGAGAAAGAATGAACTGAGTTATTTCAAGGTTCTTTTCAATTCCATTATATTCTTAATACAAATACTTTGTACTAGAAACCATGGAAGACCTAAAACACATAATAGACAGACAGGTAGTTCTGTATTTCTTGCTAAGAATGTATTCCTTAAAAGAACAAATAATAGGCTTATATTTAGTATAATGTTCCATGATTCAAAAGGACTAATTATCTAACTAGTTGTGGAGTTAGATTATTTTTTTTTTATTTCCAGCATAACAGTATTCATTATTTTTGCACCACACCCCGTGCTCCATGCAATCCGTGCCCTCTATAATACCCACCACCTGGTACCCCAACCTCCCACCCCCCGTCCCTTCAAAACCCTCAGATTGTTTTTCAAAGTCCATAGTCTCTCATGGTTCACCTCCCCTTCCAATATTAAAGACGATTCAGTGTTTATTTAGTTGGATTCCCCTGTGAGCTATACACTTGCATTTCGAAAAGTCCACTGAGATATTTTGTACTATTTTATTTCTGTAAGTATAAATAGCTGTTAAGTATTTGAGGGCTACCTCTCTTCTTCAGAAGACAACTTTTTAAATATCTAGTAATAAGGATGATGGACAATTTGAGCCTCCATTACAAATAAAAATAAGATCTAAATTTATAATCTACTTACAAAAACAGCATTTTGCAATGTCTTTCTTTCCTCAGCCTATCTACTGTTAGTTGCAATGAATATGAAAATGATAGTTTTCCTCTTGCTACATTAGAAATAAAATATCAAGACTATATGCATATAATCTTTATCCCCAAAGCTGCTGTCACCATTTGTTTTGTTTGTACAAGGTACAATGAAAAACACTTTACATGGATTATCTTACTTAATTTTCACTTATATCTATAGCCCCATGAGATATGTGGTGTCATTACAGATGAAGTTGAGGCCCAGTAAGGTTAATCAACTTGTCCAAGGTCACCAAACTAGTGAATACACAGGTTGGCAGCTTTGAAAATAAGAGCTATGTAACATTTCAGTACTCTAATCTTGTCTCAAGATTAAAGAATATAACCTGATTTGCATGATATGAATATAAAACAAGAGCCATAAAGAAATAACTTTCAGAGGATTATAAGAAATAACAGAGCTTCAACTTATGGTAGAATCAAGATCAGCCACTGAGTTAGAGCAACCAAAAAGACAATAACCAAACACTTCTCCTAACTTCAGTGGTATAAGTAAGATCAAGTGATCCTTATGCCTCATGCTTCAAATAAGAAATTAGTAAAAGCATATCAAAAAAGGAGGAGACGTGGTTATCTCTGATCTCTGTATCATAAGAGTATGGGAAAAACCATACCAGCAAAATACTTTTTTACATCCCACTTACAAGGCCATTCTGGAATATCAGGTTAAGAAAAAACTGATCCAACACATGGTTTTACAGTTCTTATGGCTTTATAACTCAAGGCACTTATAAAAGTCAGAAGCATTAGTTTATTAGTTTTTCTACAATGTGTAAAAACAGTTCATTTTGCAAATATAAGGCAAGAAAAAATGAGACGATGGGTGATGGCAAAATATAGTGGTTCAGGATGCAGTAAAAATGGACATGAGAACTCAGAAACTTATGATTAAGAATGGGAGGACAAGGTCCAGGCTCAGAAAAAAGAAAAGATTGGCAGAGATTACAAAAGAAATAAAAGATAGGCTAGTTATCCTGTGGTTTGTCAGGACAACTGCATGTCAAGTTGTGGTTGGTAAGAGGCCTCAGTCATAGCCAGTATAGTCCATAAGGTAATAATTGAGAAGCAAAAAGATATTGAAGAGACAAAATGTGACCCATTTATTCTGACTCTAAGAGTTCTACTCACCAGAGTCAGGAGAAATACAGGTGTTTTTTTGGCCCCATATATCCCCCAAATTTCCATTATTTTAGTCTGTTATCCAAAATTCAATTCTTACAAGGACAGAAATAGTTTTATACCAGTTACAATTAGTCAGAAAACAAAAACCTGGGAAAGACACCTGAGAGAGATATTTGATAAAATAATACATTGACTTAAATACCTTTTCACAGTGCGACTATCATCATAAGTAGCAGTGCTTTTATTCCTAACGGGGAGGAGGGTGTCTGTTTGGAAAAAATTGAAAAAGCGAAGACCAGAAGCTGAAGACCAACCTTATCTACAAGGTAGAAGTTTTGTATGGAAGTATTTTTCATATTGGAAAACACTAATTCCAAGGGTGATATTTAAGGACACATGAATTAAAATAAAATTAAAAAAAAAGATACTGGACATACTTCCTATCCCGATCCTTAGGGTAGTATTAGCACAAAGCTATGGAAAAATAAACCTCAAAGGGAGCCTGGGTGGCTCAGTCAGTTGAGTGACTCTTGCTCCTGGTTTTGGTTCAGGTCATGACCTCAGGGTCATGAGATGGAGCTCTGCATCAGGCTCTGTAGTTGGTAGGGAGTCTGTTTTCTTCTCACCCTCTCCTTCTGCCCCTGCCCCATTCATGTGTAGGTGCTCTCACTCTCTTTCTCTCTCAAATAAATAAATGAATAAATAAATATTTTTAAAAAAAGAAAGTAAAAGAAACCTCAAGAATGTCTTTGATGTGCAGAACTTTATTCCTTGATCAAATTTATTTCTAAATATTTTATTATTTCTGTTGCTATTATTACTGGAATTGTGTTCTTAATATCTTTTTTGGATAACTTCTTGTTAGTATAAACAAACACAACTGATTTTTAGATGTTTATTTTTAATTTTGTATCCTGCAATTTACTGAATTTATTTAACAGATTTTCATAGAGTCTTCAGGGGTTTCTATATGTAAGATCATATCATCTGCAAATATAGACAATTAATTTCACTTCTTCCTTTCTAACTTAAATGTCTTTTTAAAAAATATTTTATTTATTTGACACAGAGAGGGAGAGAGATCACAAGTAGGCAGAGAGGCAGGTGGAGAGAGGAGGGAAGCAGGGTCCCCACTGAACAGAGAGCCCGATGCGGGGCTCGATCCCAGAACCCTTAGATCATGACCCTATCTGAAGGCAGAGGCTCAACCCTCTGAGCCACCCAGGTACTCCCAATGTAGACATCTTTTATTTCTTTTTTTTGCCTAACTACTTTGTCTATGACATCCATTACTATGTGGAACAGAGGTGACAAGAGTAGACACACTTGTATGCTTTTAAACATAGAGGAAATGTTTTCTTCAGCTTTTCACCATTAAGTATGATGTTATCTTTGACTTACCACATATAGCTTTTATTATATAGAGGTACATTTCTTCTATACCTAATTTGTTGAGAGTTTTTATTATAAAAGGATACTGAATTTTGTAAAAAGTTCAGTATCATAAAAGGATACAAATATGATCATATGGTTTTCATTCTTTTTTTTTTTTTTTTTTTTTAAAGATTTTATTTATTTATTTGACAGACAGAGATCACAAGCAGGCAGAGAGGCAGGCAGAGAGAGAGGAGGAAGCAGGCTCCCCGCTGAGCAGAGAGCCCGATGCGGGGCTTGATCCCAAGACCCTGGGATCATGACCTGAGCTGAAAGCAGAGGCTTTAACCCACTGAGCCACCCAGGCGCCCCTGGTTTTCATTCTTTATTTTGTTATGTGTTAGATCACACTTATTGTTTTGCATATGTTGACCATCCTTGCATCCCCGGGATAAATCTTACTTGCACATAGTGTATAATCCTTTTAATGTACTGTTAAATAAAATATGCCACAATTTTGTTGAAGATTTTTGCATTAATGCCCACCACCAGGGATACTAGCTTATAATTTTCTTAAAATACTAATGAAAGGAGTGCCTGGATGGCTCAGTCTGTTAAGCATCCAACTCTTGATTTCAGCTCAGATCATGATCTCAGGGTTGTAAGATCAAGCCCCATCAGATTCCATGCCAAGAGTGGAGCCTACTTAAGATTCTATTTTTACTTCTAGCTCTCTGCCCCTCCCTGCTCTTGTGTGTATGCTCTCTCTCTCTCAAAAACTAAATTAAATTTTTTAAAATTGATGAAAGAAGCCAAAGATGATACAAATACATACAAAGACATCCTGTGTCCATAAATAAGAAATAATGCTGTTAAAATGTTCATGCTATAAAAAAACAATCTGCAGATTCAAGGCAATTTCCCATCAAAATTCCAATGACACTTTTCACAAAAATAGAAAAATTTCAAATAAAATTCTTATGGAACCACAAAAGAGGCCAAACAGTCAAAGCAATACTGAGCAAGAAGAACAAAGCTTCTCACTCTTTGACTTCAAACTATATTACAAAGCTGTATTAATCAAAACAGTACAGTGCTAGCATAAAAACTGACAGACCAATGGAACAGAATAGAGAGCCCAGAAATAAACCCATACATACACAACTAATTTACAACAAAGGTACCAATAATATTCAACAGGGAAAGAGTAGTCTTTTCAATAAATGGTATTGGGAAAATTGTATAGCCACATGCAAAAGAATGATATTGTGGGGCCCTTGGGGGGAGGGCATAGTCGGTTAAGCATCCAACTCTTGTTTTGGCTCATGTTATGATCTCAAGGTCCTAAGATTGAGCCCCAGATCTGGCTCCACACTGAACGTGAAGTCTGAGTTTTTCTCTCCTTCTCCCTCCATCCATCCCCAACCATCCCCCCCCAACTCTAAAATAAATGAATAAATCTTATAAAAAGAATGGCATTATATTCTCATATTAACACCATACATAAAAATCAACCCAAAATGGATTAAAGACTTAAACCTAAGACCTGAAACCATAAAACTCCTACATGAAAACAAAAGGGAAAATCTCCTTGACACGGGTCTTGACAATGATTTTTTTGGAATTGACACCAAAAGCCCAGGCAACAAAATAAAAAATAAACAAGTGGGACTACATCAAACTAAAAAGCCTCAGCATTGCAAAATTCTATTTATCAACAAAATAAAAAGGCAACCTATGAAATGGGAGAGTATTTGCAAACCATAAATCTGATAAGGGGTTAATATCCAAAATACATATGGAACTCATAACAATCCAATTGTAAAAAAAAAAATAACAATAAAATAACTGGACTAAAAAATAAGCAAGGGAATAAATAGATTTTTTTTCCAAAAAAGACATATAAATGGCCAATAGGTATATTAGAAGTTGCTCAATGTCACTAATTTTTAGAGAAATAAAAATCAAAACCATAATGAGGTATAATTTCACACCTTTTAGGTTAGCTATCACCAAAAAGTCAAGAGATAACAAATATTGGTGCATATGTAGAGTAAAGGGAACCCTTGTACACTGTTGGTTAGGATGTAAACTGATACAGTCATTATGGGAAATAGTATGGAGGCCCCTTGAAATAAAGAAGAAAACTACCATATGACCTAGCAATCCCACTTCTAGATATATATCCAAAGGAAATAAAATCACTATCTCAAAGACATATATACTCCCATCTTCACTGCAACATTATTCATAGTAGCCAAGATTTGGAAACATCCCAAGTGCCCACTGATAGATGAATGGATAAAGAAAATATGGGGGACACACACACAAACACACACAGAGTCTGGAATATTATTTAGCCTTTAAAAAGAAGGAAACTGGGCACATGGATGGCTTAGTTAGTTAAGCATCTGCCTTTCACTCAGGTCATAATCCCAAGGTTCTGGGACTGGACCCTGAGTCAGGCTCCCAGGCAGCCTGCTTCTCCTTCTCCTCCCCACTGGCTCATGATCTCTGTTGTTATCTCTGTCTTTCTCTTTCAAATAAATAAATAAAATCTTTAAAAAAAAAAAAAAGAAGAAGAAGAAGAAGGAAACTGGGGCATCTAGGTGGCTTAGTCAGTTAAGCGTCTACCTTTGGCTTAGGTAATGATCCCAGGGTCCTGGGATCAAGCCCCGCACCAGATTTCCTGCTTAGCAGAGAGTCTGCTCCTCTCTCTCCCTCTACTGCTCCCCCTCCGCTTGTATTCTCTCTGTCAAATAAACAAGATCTTTTTAAAAAATAAAAAGAAGGAAATCCTGCCATTGTGACAACATGGATAAACTTAGAGGTCATTATGCTATGTGAAATAAGCTAGACATAGAACAACAAATATCAGATGATCTTACTTATATGTGGAATCTTTAAAAAAAAAGTCAAACTCAGAGAAACAGAGTAGAATGATGGTTACTAGAGACTGCAGAGTGGGAGGAAAGGGGAAATATTGATTAAAGTGTACAAACTTTCAGTTATAAGTTCTGGAGACCCAATGTCCCACAAGATAACTACAGTTAATGACAATATTTTGTATACTTGAAATTTGCTAAGAGAATTGATCTCAAGCGTTCACACCACACACCACAAACAAATGGTAACTATGGAAAGTGATAGATTTCTTAATTAGTTTGTAGTAATCATTTCATAATGTAACTTGTATCATATTGTTGTAGCATATAATATCATATTGTATATCTTAAATATATACAATTTTTATTTTTCAAAAAATAAGTAAATAAATTTTAAAACCTACTAATTAATTTCACTTAGTGATCTATATTCATGATACTATCATGCTATTATGATAGTATGCTTATTCATAGTAGCAACAAGTAACAACAAGAACCCTGATACGGGAATCAAGAATCATAACAAGAAAAGTATGGGATAAAAAAGTTCAACATTAAGATTTGAAAAAATGGAGAAAGAGATCACATTCCTGTATAGGTGGGAAATATCTATATTATTACTTATTGCTCAAATTCATTTATATATTCAATATAATATAAATATTTTAATATAATATAACACACATATACATTATATAAATATTTTAATACAATATAAATATTTTTTAAAATAAAAATCTCAATGCATTTTATGTGTGCTGGAGGAGATAGATTTGGAGCTTCTTCAGTTCAATAAGAAATATATACACTTTGGGGCACCTGAGTGGCTTAGTCAATTACACATCTGCCTTCAGTTCAGGTCATGATCTCAGGGTCTTTGGATCAAGCCCTGCATCAGGGCTTCCCCTCCTCCCTGCTCATGCTCTCTCTCAAATAAATAAATAAAATTTTTAAAAAAAGAAATATATACACTTTTTTTTTAAAGTGTAACAAGAAAAAACTAAGCTGAGTTGAGGAGAAGGAATTAAGATGGTGAAGTAGGACGAGGACCTTATGCTTGCCTGGTCCCTTAAAGACAGCTAGGTAATTATCAAATAATTCTGAACACCCATGACATTGATTTGAGGACTAAGAGAACAAACCACACAGCTAGGGGAAGAAGCCACATTGTGAAAGGTAAGAGGTACAAAGACATGATGTGGGGAAAAAAGAATCATGGGTTCTGTGGCAGGGAGAGATCTTTGATCATAGGGGGTGGGGGGAGAAAGACTGAAAGTAGCACAAAGAGGATTGCACAAGAAAAACATTTCTCCAAAACTGCTGACTGGAAAAATGAGAAGGGCTGATCATCACAAGCTTTTAAAAGCAGTAGGGCTGGACGTCTGAGGTTTAACAAGTCTGCATCATCACCAGGGTCAAGCCTGGGACGTAGTTGTTCTCTTATGGAGAAGGAGGGCAGAGGCCCAGAAGCAGATAGCGTGTTCTGAGGATCCCCTAGATCACACTGGGAGAGACAGTTCCCCTTCTTGGAGTGCATTTGGGAGAGGTAGCACTGCCTCGCTGAGGCCAAAAGAGCTGTAGATGCCATTGAGTTGCTCTGTTCATTAGTCTATAAGCAGAACACTTCCTGAGGACAACTAACATGGATGCTGCTTTTTGTTATGCTTTACCATAAAATCCAAGTCCATGTGAATTAATGCAATTGCTTTTCTGGGACAAAGTGGTACTAGCCACTGTGCAGTGAAACCCTCATCCAGAGGATCAGCATAGGTCTCCACTATGCAGAGTCCCTACAATTTGGAGTTTTGAAACCCAACTACATGCCTGAAATAAAACAGGGCACTATACCACCAGGCAGGCAGACAACTCAGACACAGGCAGGATGAAGGCAGGGATCTGATGAAAGCCTGGGACACAAGAGGAGAAGTTATTTGTTCTTCTGTGAGGGCTTCCTGAACAGCAGAGGGTGCAAAGACCTCTCTCTTGGGAAGAGTGCTGGCTATCACCATTTTCACCACTCCATTAGCATGAATATACTTCAACAAGTAACACAACAAAAACAGTCAAGGCTTGAGTTGCTTATACCAAACCCCATCCTCCTGCACTTTTCAGGTACCGTTTTTACTGGAGCAAGTATAATTGAGAGCCAGAGCAGCAGCAGGTCCCTCCACCAGAAGACCAGCACAAACCCCAGCATGCACCAGGTCTACTGATCATTGAGTGTTACAAAGCTTCAGCTCCAGTGGAAACAGGACCAGTCACAGTCTTTTCTAACACAGAAAAGACAGAGACCTAGAAAAAAATGTCAAGACAGAGGAATTCATCCTAAAATAAGCCTAACCAAAGAGGTAAAAGATCTATACTTTGAAAACTAAAGAATACTTATGAAAGAAACTGAAGAGGACATAAAGAAATGGAAAAATGTTCTGAGCTCATGGTTTGGAAGAGCAAGTATTGTTAAAATACCCACAGTGTCCAAAGAAATCTACACATTTAATGCAATCCTTATTCAAATACCAATAGCATTTTTTACAGAACTAGAACTAACAATCCTAAAATTTGTATGGAACCACAAAAGATCCCAAATAGCTACAGCAACCTTAAAACAGAAAGAGCTGGAAGCATCACAATTTTAGACTTCAGGTTATATTACAAAGCTGTAGTCGTCAAGAGAGTATGGTATAGGAACAAAAACAGATACATAGGTCAATGGAATAGAAGACCCAGAAATGGACCCACAACAACATGGTCAACCAATTTTTTACAAAGTAGAAAATAATATCCAATGGAAGAAAAAGACAGTCTCTTCAATAAATGGTGCTGGGGAAACTGGACAGAAATGGGCAAAGGAGTAAAACTGGACCACTGTCTTACACCATACCCAATATAAACTCAAAATGGATAAAAGACCTAAATGGGAGACAGGAATCCCTCAAAATCCTAGAGAAGAACACAGGCAGCAACTTCTTTGACTTCAGCCATAACAACTTCTTACTAGACAAGTTTCTGGAGGCAAGGGAAACAAAAACTAAAAGAAACTATTGGAACTACATCAAGATAAAAAGCTTCTGCACAGAAAAGGAAACAATCAAAAAAACTAAAAAGCAGTTTACAGAATTAGGAAAAGAGAGGATTTACAAATACCATGTCTGATACAGGATTAGTATCCAAAATTTATAAAGAACTTCTCAAACTCAAGAACTATAAAACAAATGATCCAGTTAAGAAATAGGCAGAAGCCATGAACAGATATTTTTCCAAAGAAGACATACAGATGGCTAAGAGACACATGAAAAGATGCTTAACATCACTCATCATCAGGGAAAAAGAAATCAAAACAATGATGAGGTATCATGTCACACCTGCCAAAATGGCTAAAATTAACACAGGAAACAACTAATGTTGGCAAGTATGTGGAGAAGAGGGAACCCTTTTGCACTATTGGTGGGAGTGCAAATTGGTGCAGCCACTCTGCAAAAAAGTATGGAGGTTTCTTAGAAAAAAAAAAATAGGACTATTCTATGACCTAGCCATTCCACTACTAAGTATTACCCAAAAATTCTGATTCCAAGGCTCACCCCAACATTTATAGCAGCACTATCAACAATAGCCAAATTATGTAAAAAGCCCAAATGTTCATCAGCTGAGGAATGGATAAAGATGTGTTGTGTACACACACACACACACACACACACACACACACACACACAGGAATATTACTTAGCCATCAAAAGGAATGAAACCTTGCCATTTGCAATGACACGGATAAAACTAAAGAATATCATGGAAAATGAAATAAGTCAGTCAGAGAAAGAAAAATACCCTATGATTTCACTCATATGTGAAGAAACAAAAGGGATGAATATATGGGAAGGGGGTAGAGAGGGAAGCAAACCATAAGAGACCTTAACAGGGTTGTTGGAGGGAGGAGGATAGGGGGATAGGCTAAATGGGTGGTGGGTATTAAGAAGGGCACTTGTTGTGTTGAACAGTGGGTGTCATATGCAAGTGATGAATCACTAAATTCTAGTCCTAAAACCAATTCACGCTGTATTCTAACTAGAATTTTAATAAAAATTTGAAATAAAATGTCAATTATCATATGGTTTCACCTATTTGCAGAACATAAGGAGTAGCATGGAAGACATTAGGTGAAGGGAAAAATGAAGGGAGTGGGAAATCAGAAGGGGAGAGGAACCATGAGAGACTATAGACTCCACGAAACAAACTGAGGGTTTTAGAGGGAAGGGAGGTGGGGGAATGGGTTAGCCCAGTGATGAGTATTAAGGAGAGCATGTATTGCATGGAGCACTGGGTGTTACAGATGAACAATGAATCATGGAACACTTAATCGAAAACTAATGATGTACTGTATGGTGACTAACATAATAGTAATAGTAAGTATATATATATATATATGCTTTCGGAGATAGCTGCACAATTCCATGCATATACTAAAAATCATTGATTTGGCCTGATAAATGAATTGTACAGGACATGAATTATATCTTAGTAAAGTTGGTTTTGAAAAGAATGAAAGAAAAAGAAAACTTCTAGGCTGCCACTTCTTGAAATTCCAAAAAATAAAAGTGCAGTAAAGGGTGATAACTTTTTTAATAAACTCTAAAGGCAAGGAAAGAAAACGAAAAAACCAGGCCTACTCCTCAATAAATATTTTCTAAATCTATAATAAATAAATCACTATGGTACTGGGTTAAAAATAGACATAAATGAATGAAATAGATCTGATATCTCAGAAGCAAACAGATATGGTTTGGGTGATTTGAATATATGAATTTCAGTTAAATGTAATATTTAATTTAAAAACAAGAACCATTTGGAAAGGAATTAATTATTCAATAATTATAATTGAAGGTTCTCAGAGAAATAATTTTAGGTTCTCAGTCATATCATACTACATCTTGATGTTTAACTGAGCTCTAAGTCATGAATAAAATGTTTCAAAGCCCCCAGTGTGCTTTCCATCCTGGGGTTCTGTGACAGATGGGAAAATGGCCAAAAATCCATCCTTCTAATCAACAGGTGGATTCTATATCTCCACCCCCTTGCTTAGGTGTATGACTTGTTTTGACCAATAGGACATTAACACACATGATCCAACAACTTGAAAAGTGCTTGTGCACTGGCGATTGATATTTTGCTGCTCTGGGAACCTCGAGATCATCATGTAATCCAAGACCGAACTAGCCTACTGGAGGATAAAGCAGTCACAGAGATGAAAACCAAGGTATCAGAGCTGACAGCCAGCACAAACCACCATACATGAGTGAGGCCATCCTAGATCATCCTAGACCATCATAGCTGCCAGCCAACCCACCAGCTGATCCTAGATGTGGGAGAGAGCCAAGCCTGTTTGTAGTCAGCTAGTGGATCCAGACCAGAAAAACTGTGCACCCAACTCACAGAATCATAAGCAAAATAAATGATTATTTTTCATGTCAAAAGGAAGGAAGGAAGGAAGGAGAAAAGGAGGAAAGGAGGTAAGGAGAGGAAAGGAAAGGAAGAGAAGAAAAGAAACCAAAAAGAAAAGAAACAAAAAGAGGAAAAGTTTGGTAATAATAAAATTAGTATATAGAACAGCCTACTATTTTTTTATTCATTTCTTTTCAGCTAACAGAATTCATTATTTATGCACCACACCCAGTGCTCCATGCCATATTTGTCCTCCATAATACCCACCACCTGGCTCACCCAACCTCCCACCAACTGCCCCCTCAAAACACTCAGATTGTTTTTCAGAGTCTATATTCTCTCATGGGTCATCTTCCCTTCCAATTTCCCTCAACTCCCTTCTCCTCTCCATCTTCTTATGTCCTCCATGTTATTTGTTATGCTCCACAAATAGTGAAACCATATGATAATTGACTCTCTCTGCTTGATTTATTCCACTCAGCATAATCTCTTCCAGTCCTGTCCATGTTGCTACAAAAGTTGGGTATTCATCCTTTCTGATGGAGGCATAATACTCCATAGTGTATATGGACCACATCTTCCTTATCCATAGATAAGGAAGGGCATCCATCCTAAGGAAGGGCAAGATGCCCGTTGAAGGGCATCTTGGTTCTTTCCACAGTTTGGCGACTGTGGCCATTGCTGCTATAAACATTGGGGTACAGATGGCCCTTCTTTTCACTACATCTGTATCTTTGGGGCAAATACCCAGTAGTGCAATTGAAGGGTCATGGGGAAGCTTTATTTTTAATTTCTTGAGGAATCTCCACACTGTTTTCCAAAGTGGCAGCACCAACTTGCACTTCCACCAACAGTGTAAAAGGGTTCCCCTTTCTCCACTCCTCTCCAACACATGTTGTTTCCTGTTTTGCTAATTTTGGCCATTCTAACTGGTGTAAGGTGATATCTCAATGTGGTTTTAATATGAATCTCCCTGATGGCTAGTGATGATGAACATTTTTTCATGTGTCTGATAGCCATTTGTATGCCTTCATTGGAGAAGTGTCTGTTCATGTCTTCTGCCTATTTTCTTATATGATTGTTGGTTTTGTGTGTGTTGAGTTTTAGGAGTTCTTTATAGATTCGGAATATCAACCTTTTGTCTGTACTGTCATTTGCAAATATCTTCTCCCATTCCGTGGGTTGCCTCTTTGTTTTGTTGACTTTTTCCTTTGCTGTGCAGAAGCTTTTGATTCTGATGAAGTCCCAAAAGTTCATCTTTGCTTTTGATTCCTTTGCCTTTGGAAACATATCTTGAAAGAAGTTGCTGTGGCTGATATCGAAGAGGTTACTGCCTATGTTCTCCTCTAGGATTCTGATGGATTCCTGTCTCACATTGAAGTCTTTTATTCATTTTGAGTTTATCTTTGCGTACGGTGTAAGACAATGGTCGAGTTTCATTCTTCTGCATAAAGCTGTCCAGTTTTCCCAGCACCATTTATTGAAGAGACTGTCTTTTTTCCACCATATATTTTTTCCTGCTTTGTCGAAGATTATTTGACCATAGATTTGAGGGTCCATATCTGGGCTCTCTACTCTGTTCCACTGGTCTGTGGAACTCTGTTCCACTGTGTCTGTTTTTATGCCAGTACCATGCTGTCTTGGTGATCACAGCTTTGTAGTAAAGCTTGAAATCAGATAATGTGATACCCCCAGTTTTATTTTTGTTTTTCAACATTTCCTTAGCAATTTGGGGTCTCTTCTGATTCCATACAAATTTTTGGATTATTTGCTCCAGCTCTTTGAAAAATATCGGTGGAATTTTGATCAGAATGGCATTAAAAGTATAGATTGCTCTAGGCAGTATAGACATTTTAACAATGTTTATTCTACCAATCCAAGAGCATGGAATGGTCTTCCATCTTTTTGAGTCTTCTTCAATTTCTTTCATGAGTGTTCTGTAGTTCCTCAAGTACAGATCCTTTACCTCTTTGGTTAGGTTTATTCCCAGGTATCTTATGGTTCTTGGTGCTATAGTAAATGGAATCGATTCTCTAATTTCCCTTTCTGTATTTTCATTGTTAGTGTATAAGAAAGCCACTGATTTCTGCACATTGACTTTGTATCCTGCCACGTAGCTGAATTGCTGTATGAGTTCTAGTAGTTTGGGGGTGGAGTCTTTTGGGTTTTCCATATAAAGTATGTCATCTGCGAAGAGAGAGAGTTTGACTTCTTCATTGCTAATTTGGATACCTTTTATTTCTCTTTGTTGTCTGATTGCTGTTGCTAGGACTTCTAATACTATGTTGAACAAGAGTGGTGAGCATGGGCATCCTTGTCATGTTCCTGATCACAACAGAAAAGCTGTGAGCTTTTTCCCATTGAGGATATTTGCTGTGTGTTTTTCATAGATAGATTTGATGAAGTTCAGGAATGTTCCCTCTATCCCTATACTTTGAAGCGTTTTAATCAGGAACAGATGCTGGATTTTGCCAAATGCTTTTTCTGCATCAATTGAGAGGACCATGTGGTTATTCTCTCTTCTTTTATTGATTTGGTCCATCACATTGATTGATTTGCGAATGTTGAACCATCCCTGTAACCCAGGGATGAATCCCACCTGGTCATAGTGGATAATCTTTTTAATGTGCTGTTGGATCCTGTTTGCTAGGATCTTGTTGAGAATCTTAGCATCCATATTCATCAGTGATATTGGTCTGAAATTCTCCTTTTTGGTGGGGTCTTTGACTGGTGTGGGGATCGAGGTAATGCTGGCTTCATAAAGAGTCTGGAAGTTTTCCTTCTGTTTCAATTTTTTGAAACAGCTTCAGGAGAATTGGTGTTATTTCTTCTTTGAATGTTTGTTAGAATTCCCCAGGAAATCCATCAGGTCCCAGACTCTTGTGTTTTGGGAGGTTTTTGATCACTGCTTCAGTCTCGTTACTAGGTATCAGTTTATTCAGGTTGTCAATTTCTTCCTGGTTCAATTTTGGGAGTTTATAGTTTTCCAGGAATTCATTCATTTCATCTAGGTTGCTTAACTTATTGGCATATAACTGTTGATAATAACATTTGATAATTGTTTCTATTTCCTTGGTGTTAGTTGTGATCTCTCCCTTTTCATTCATAATTTATTAATTTGAGCTTTCTCTCTTTTCTTTTGGATTAGTGTGGCCAATGGTTTATCGATCTTATTGATTCTTTCAAAAAATAAGCTTCTAGTTTCATTGATACATTCTACTGTATCTCTAGTTTCTATCTCATTGATCT
Source organism: Mustela erminea (assembly GCF_009829155.1). Taxonomy (NCBI): domain Eukaryota; kingdom Metazoa; phylum Chordata; class Mammalia; order Carnivora; family Mustelidae; genus Mustela; species Mustela erminea. The sequence continues at coordinate 153,588,373 of NC_045614.1, forward strand.
CTGCTCTAATCTTGATTATTTCCCTTCTTGTGTGTGGAGTTGGCTTAATTTGTTGTTGATTCTCCGGTTCTTTAAGGTGTAGAGACAGCTGGTGTAGTCTGAATTTTTCAATTTTTTTGAGGGAGGCTTGGATGGCTATGTATTTGCCCCTTAGGACTGCCTTTGTTGTATCCCATAGGTTTTGGGCCGAAGTGTCTTCATTCTCATTGGTTTCCATGAATTGTTTAAGATCTTCTTTGATCTCCTGGTTGATCCAAGCATTCTTAGGCAAGGTGGTCTTTAGCTTCCAGGTGTTTGAGTTCCTTCCAAACTTTTCCTTGTGATTGAGCTCCAGTTTCAAAGCACTGTGATCTGAGAATATGCAGGGAATAATCTCAGTCTTTTGGTATTGGTTGAGCCCTGATTTGTGACCCAGTATGTGGTCTATTCTGGAGAAGGTTCCATGTGCACTGAGTATTCTGTTGTTTTAGGGTGGAATGGAGAAAATCCTATTTTACAGATAGGCCTGCCGTCACTACTAGGCAGATCTGTCTACCCAAAAGAGACTAAAGAAACCAAGTATTCAAGTGGTTGGAGGTTATTTTCAGATAAATAAGCAGAAATTAAGAGTCAGAACTACTAGTGATAAATAACTTGGCGGTGGTGTAAGAAGTTAAAAAACTGGTCAATCTGACATGGTTTAAAGCGTCAATACTCAAGTTAAACAGAACTTTAAACAGATTTTAAAACACAATTCCACACTTATTAGTTATGCTACTTTAGGAAAATTAATAATCTTCCTAACCTTCAGTTCTTGTCTGATTTGCAAAAACAAGAACTTTTTACCTCACAGCAGTGTTGTGACAACAATCAAAAGAGGTAATTCTTCTATAGTGCTCTTTACATTGCCAGACCAAAAGTAAGCACTTAATAAATGTTAACTATTATTATAAGTGTCTTCTTCTATTACGTAAATGTAATATCAAAAATTATATCATACATTCATTTTGACTATCCTTGGTTTCATCTGGTTCTTAAAATCTACTTTTTCTATGTTTAGACTCTCAACTTACCATTACCTTCTCTCCCTGACAGGCTAATGATCTGTACTAGTTAGTGGGGCATGTGGGTATGTTTATCTTTCTGTGTGAGATGAAACATTGAAAAAAATGGAAAAAAAAAACATTGAAATGCCAATTTAAGTTCTATGGAATGGCTGAAAGGCATTAACTTGAACTGGTCATTACTGACAAGAATAGTTTATGTTCTACTTTATTCAGTTGTCTTTCCCTAGACAAGATAAAGCAGATGATTCAATAATAGTTAGGCCCCTGCTTCTAAATAAATTATTCTTAGGAGTAGAACAAGCTAATGAAAAATAATCCTTCATTTCTGTTTTAACAACTTTGAAACTAGAAACAGAGCAGGTCACACTTGTATTAGATTGAATGAAATAGAATTATAAGACTAAATAAACCCTGATCATATACTAAAATTGTTGCAATGACCATCACGCTAATTCAACTAATACTTTTAGACTGGACTTGATCCAATCTAAAATAACAATATGAGGTACCGTTGACATATACTGAAGAGCAAAGGCAAATCATGATTTAAGAATCATCATCTATCCCAAAGATGCAGTGAAAAGAAGGGCCATAAGTACACTGATGTTCATAGTAGCAATGGCCACAATTGCCAAACTGTGGAAAGAGCCAAGATGCCCTTCAACAGAAGAATGGGTAAAAAAGATATGGTTCATATATACAATGGAATACTACACCTCTATCAGAAAGGATGAATACCCAACTTTTGTATCAACATGGACCGGACTGGAGGAGTTTATCCTGAATGAAATAAGTCAAGCAGAGAAAGTCAATTATCATATGGTTTCACTTACTTGTGGAGCATAAGGAACAACACGGAGGACATCAGGAGAAGGAAAAGAAAAGTGAATTGGGAGAAATAGGAGGGGAAGATGAAGCATGAGAGACTGTGGACTTTGAGAAACAAACTGAGGGTTTTGGAAGGGAGGTGGGAGAGGGGATAAGTGAGCCTGGTGGTAGGTATTACGGAGGGCACGTATTGCATGGAGCACTGGGTGTGGTGCATAAACAATGAATCTTGGAACACTGCAAAAATAAAATTAAATTTTAAAAAGGATCGTCATCATCATCAACATTATAACAATTATGAAGAAGGCCTCCATCATGAAAATAACATGTCTTGGAACCAAGGTTCCCCTATAGATCAAAGAGAATAGGTGCTTTGTATCACTATTTCCTTCCCACATCACCACCTCCCTTTTAAAAAAAGACCTTATTTATTTATATATTTGAGAGAGAGAGAGAGACAGCAAAAGTAGGTGGAGAGTCAGAGGGAGAGGGAGAAGCAGACTCACCACAGAGCAGGGAGCCCAATGCAGGGCTTGATTACAGGACCCTGGGATCATGACCTGAGCTGAAGGTAGACACTTAACCTACTGAGCTACCCAGAAGCCCTACCACCACCTTCATTTTTAAAAAGCATGAGGATATGAACATTCAGTTGAGCATCAGCCAAAAACACAACTGAGAAATTCTGTAAGACAAAGTGACCTAGTTTCTCAACTATTAATAGTATGGGGAAAAAAGGAGAGGGAACTAGTATAAATTAAAATAATCTTAAGGGACATGTGCTAAGAAGTATAATGTAAGACTTGTATCATTATCCAAATAAATCTATTATAAAAAGGCAATGGGACAATCATTAAGATAATCAGGAAAAACTGAACAAGGATTAGATATTAAATAATATTTAAAAATTATTACTAATTTTTCTGAGTGAGATAGTAGCACTAGATTGCTTCTTTTAAAACCTTACATGTTAAAGATACATAGGTATTTTTAGGCAATATAATATATATCTGGAATTTGTTCTAAATTACTCCAGAAAAACCAAACTATTTCTACATTCTACAAAATAACTGATATGTACACTTCAAAAATACTAAGATGATAGAAGTTTAAAAAAAAATTACTGAGAAGTGCACCCATTTTAAAAGAGACTAAAAAGACATGATAACTAAATATATGATCTTGGATTAGATCCTGGCTCAGAAAAAAAAAAATTTTTTTTATTTTGCCATAAAGGACATCAGTGAGACAAATGGCAAATCTGGATAAAGTCTATAGATGAGATAATATTATGCTGATATATATGTCCTGATTTCCTTTTTTCAAGAAAATAAAAACGTATGTATTTAGGGACAATGTATTATCATATCTATAAGTAGCCCCAAACAGTTCAGAATATGAGAACAAACAGTAATTCAAATGTGACAAAATATTTGTCAAATCTAGGTGAAGATATATGGAATTTTTTTTGTACTATTTTTGCAACATTTCTCTAAGTCTGAACTTATTTCAAAATGAAAGTTAAAAATACTCCTTTATTTTTTTTAAAGTTGCATGTTTGAGTAAATGGGAAACGAATAGATAAAATGAGGACAACAAAATGTGATAATTTTTTGAAAATGGGTGATGGATACATACAATTTTTTATACTCTATTTTCATGTGTGTTTAAATTTTGCCATATAATTTTTTTAAGAAAGTTCAGGTTGGTGTGGGGGGGGGGGGTGCACCTGGCTGGCTCAGCCAGTAGAGCATACAATTCTTGATCTCACAGTTGTGAGTTCAAACCCCACATTGGGTTTAGAGATCATTTAGAAATAAAATTTTTAAAAAACAAATAATGCTCAGTTGGTCCAAAGGATAAATCAGAGAATAAATAAGCTTTCTTCATCTTTCAGTTTATTTATCTCTAGAATCCTCTGGAATATAGACTATTTTACCAACCAGATTAGTACTGTCCTTTAGAGGAATCAGATAAAATTGAAGTACCTTTTAACAATTCAAAGATATTTCAAAAACCTCACTAAATTGTTAAAATGTCTATGCTGCCCAGAGAAATCTATACTTTCAACACCATCCTGATCAAAATACCAATGGCATTTTTCAAACTACTGGAACAAACTATCCTAAAATTTGTATGGGACCAGAAAAGACCCCAAATAGCCAAGGAAATATTGAAAAAGAAAAAGAAAAAAAAAGCTGAAGGCATTATGTTACCTGATTTTAAGCTCTATTACAAAGCTGTAATCACCAAGACAGCATGGTACTGGCACAAAAACAGACCCATAGGTCAATGGGACAGAATAGAGAATCCAGATATGGACCCTCAACTCTATGGTCAACTAATCTTGGACAAATCAGGAAAAAATATCCAGTGGGGAAAAACAGACGGTCTCTTCAATAAATGGCGCTGGAAAAAATTGGACAGCTATATACAGAAGAATGAAACTCAACCATTCCCTTACACCAGAGACAAAGATAAACTCTAAATCGATGAAAATCTTGGGGCGCCTGGGTGGCTCAGTGGGTTAAAGCCTCTGCCTTCCACTCGGGTCATGATCCCAGGGTCCTGGGATCGAGCCCCGCATCGGGCTCTCTGCTCAGCAGGGAGCCTGCTTCCTTCTCTTTCTCTGCCTGCCTCTCTGCCTACTTGTGATCTCTGTCTGTCAAATAAATAAATAAAATATTAAAAAAAAAATAAAATAAATCGATGAAAATCTCAATGTGAGACAGGAATCCATCAAAATCCTAGAGAACATAAGCAGTAACCTCTTCGACTTTGGCTGCAGCAACTTCTTTTAACTTCTTTTAACTTCTTTTAACACGTCTCCAAAGGCAAGGGAAACAAAAGTGAAAATGAACTTTTGGGACTTAAGATAAAAGGCTTCTGCACAGCAAAGGAAACAGTCAACAAAACAAAGAGGCAACCCATGGAATGGGAAAAGATATTTGCAAATGATACTACAAAGGGCTGGTATCCAAGATCTATAAAGAACTTCTTAAACACAACACCCAAAAAACAAATAATCAAGTCAAAAAATTGACAGAAGACACAAACAGACACTTCTCCAAAGAAGACATACAAATGGCTAACGGGCACATGAAAAAATGTTCATCATCATTAGCCACCAGGGAAATTCAAATCAAAACCACCCTGATATACCACCTTATACCAGTTAGAATGGCAAAAATTAAAACAAGACAAGAAACAATAAATGTTGGAGAGGTTGTAGAGAAAGGGGAACCCTCTTACACTGTTGATGGGAACGCACTTTGGAAAACAGTGTGGAGGTTCCTCAAAAAGTTAAATATAGAGCTACTCCCTATTACCTAGCAATTCCACTACTGGGTATTTACCCCAGAGATACAGATGTAGTGAAAAGAAGGACCACATGCACCCCAATGTTCATAGCAACAATGTCTTTAATAGCCAAACTGTGGAAAGAGCCAATATGCCCTTCAAGAGACGAATGGATAAAGAAGATGTGATCCATATATTACTCAGCCATCAGAAAGGATGGAAAATTACTCAGCCATCAGAAAGGCTGAATACACATCTTTTGCATCAAAATGGATAGAACTAGAAGAGATTATGCTAAGTGAAATAAGTCAAGCAGAGAAAGCCAATTATCACATGGTTTCACTTATTTGTGGAATATAAGGAATATCATGGAGGACATTAGGAGAAGGAAGGGAAAAATGAAGTGGGGGGAATCAAAGGGAGAGAGGAACCATTAGAGACTATGAACTCCATGAAACAAACTGAGGGTTTTGGAGGGATGGGAGTGGGGGAATGGATTAGCCTAGTGATAGGTATTAAGAAGGGCATGCATTGCATGGAGCACTGGGTGTTATACACAAACATTGAATCATGGAATACTATATCAAAAACACTATATTGAAAAATTGTACGGCAACTAACATAACACCCAAAAACAAACAAACAACAAACAAACAAAAAACCAGAAAACACCTCACTAAGAAGAATTGTACAATGCTATATTAGGTAGAAGATATTTGCTGTCCTTATTAGTATTCGTTTTCATTAGGAAAACATCAGGGATGCCTGGGTAGCTTAGTCAGTTAAGTGTCTGCCTTTGGCTCAGTTCATGATCCCCAAGTCCTAGGGTTGAGCCCCACATTGAGAAGCAGGGAAGTATGATTCTCCCTCTGCACTTTCCCCTGCTCATGATCTCTCTCTCTCTCACTCTCTCTCTCAAATAAATAAGAAAAATCTTAAAATAAATAAAGAAAACATCAAATATACATATTTTCCAAATAAGTAAGGGTAAGAAAGATATTGTACAAAGAGGTGCTCCATAGCAGGGGCTGTTTTCCTACTTAATGTACACTTTTAACAAGGCTACTGTATCAATGTCTTGGGGCATAATACAAAGCATTTGCTTTTAGAAGTTGTTTTAATTCAACGCCAACAGAAGCTAAAACTGAAGGTTATATTTGTCAGCTTAGGGTAACTGACCTACCCTAAGGTAGTAGCAAGATAACAAGCAACTAAAACTCATCCAAATTACTTTGTCAATTGCCATTTTATATACCCATTGTGCTTCCTATTGTCATATAGTACTTCATATAGTAACCAATGTTCCCTTCATCCAAAGGAAAGGCCCTCTCATATCCCTTCATTGCTTCTTGAGCACCCTCTTTATCACACAGACAATTAGAAACCATTCCAAGAAAACAAAAGTAAAAATTTACGTGAAGTGTTCAAAAACATCCATATTCCCCCAAAATACTTTAGCTTTCCCAATCCCTCACTGAAAGCCTTGCAGGCTGACTGAATTTCCCCATAAAGTTCTCTTCCTATTTCCAGCTCATAAAAAGCAGTGGAGTTATTCACTAAGTATTTACAGAATTTTAATTCCCAAGTCTGAAGTTATTTTAAAATTTCTTTTGTTAAGGAGACTAAGAGAAGAACATCATCTAGTTTTCCTTTTAGAACCAATTTTAAATTAACAAAGTACAAAAAAATAATTAAGCTGTTTATAAATTACCAGTTGCTAACTTACTATGAAAGTAAAGCTAGGAAGCAGAGAAAGGAAAACTGAACTAATTTACCTTTTCACAGTAAGCTTAGCAATAATAACTTTCAACTTCTTTTTTCTCTTCTAACTTCAAACATCTTAAAGGCATGTCAAATGCCATTTATCTGAACCACACACCAAAAGCAAACAGCATACTTGATACAAACTGTCAAAAACGAGGTTTCTAGTTATCTTTCTCAAACTAAACATTTTATCCTGTGAAATCTGATATTTTCTACTCATGATATGTATGAAGCAGACATTTTATCAAAGGGATGAGGTAAGTACCCCATTATATAGTCCTATAATTTTAAAGAAAGAAAGTAATCATTTATACTGTCAACAGAATTTTTGAAAAACATGTCAGTTTCTTTTTTAAAAAAACTAAAATAAAAAGTTATTCCAAAATATACTTGCTAAGTACAAAAATGACATAATAAAAACACAGCTTTATTGAACACCTTATTAAAGGCAAAGAGACATATGAAAGCAGTATTTGAATAAGAACTGACATTCAAGAGATTAGCATTAACAAAAGGACACTGATGTGATATGGAGTAGCTTTGTTATATTGAATTATACATTATAAGGTACTTACTCAAATAAAGCCCTAAAATCTATCTCTACATCAAGAACACAGAATACAATATTTCCTTTCCAGAAATCTGGCAAAAATGTAAAAACATTATCTAACCTTAATGTTACCTTAATAATGTAATCTTAATGTCTTTGAGCTTGGCTTCTGTACCTTCAAAAGGCATACATTTGATTTGGTTATCTCTAAATTCTCTGAGACTAAAATCCTGTGATGATTTCAAACTATTTCCAAAGGTTTAATGGCTTCCCAAGATTTGCATCCCAGTCTTCAATTTGCATCCCAGTCTTACAAATCAAGAGGAAGAGTCATGAATTCAATATATGTATTCACATATCCAATAATGTGTTACATAAGGTGATTATTTAATTATGGAAGAAAAACACTAAATCATAATTTCTCAAAGTTACTCTGGGACATCAGTTCCACAGGATTTTATGTGGTGTTATATCAAAAAGGTCACACAGGCACACCTGGATGGCTCAATGGGTGGAGTGTACAATTCTGGATCTTAAGGTTATGAATTCAAGCCCCACATTGAGTTGTAGAGATTAATTAAAAATAAAATGTTTAGGAGGTTTCTGGGTGGCTCAGTTGGTTAAGCAACTGCCTTCAGCCTAGGTCATGATCCTGGAGTCCCAAGATCAAGTCCTACATTGGGCTCCCAGCTCCATGGGGAGTCTGCTTCTCTTTCTGACCTTCTCCCTTCTCATGGTCTCTCTCACTCTCTCTCTCAAATAAATAAATAAATAAAATCTTTTTTTTAAGTTTAAAAAATAAAATATTTTTTTAAAAAGTTATATAATGTCATATAACCACCAACACAAAACATATAAGTTTGAAAATTAGTGGCAAAGTTTGACATTAATCACATAAATTTAGAAAGTGCTCAGTTAAACACAGGTAAATGACTTTCTATACCACAGGACTTCTTATATATTTTATCATATAAAAAGACAACTTAAATCTCTAAGAGGGAAAAGTAGATTACTGCTAGGTTTACCTTATTATCAAGCAATTCAAAAGATATGTTACTCCTTATTTTATGTGAAGTCTTGGGTTTGTCTTTAAGTTTTGCTGCTCAAAAATTTTGAAAAGAAATGGAACAACATAGATTTTGAGGGGGAAATTATAACAAGGAATTTTCAACTATACAATTTTTTATTCATGCATTCAGGCTATGGAAAAAATGTTCTTAAATACAAAGAGCTCAGAAGGTGTTGTACATAATATCACAAGACAGGGAAGAATCAGAGATGAAAAGCACAATTAATGAAATTACAAATACACTAAATGGGATAAATAGAAGGCTGCAGGAATAAAAATGAACCAGTGACCTGGAGAACAGGGTAATGGAAAGTAATCAAGCTGAAGAGGAGAGGGGGGGAAAAAATGCAATGTGAGAATAGGCTTAGGGAACTCAGTGACTCCATCTAGCATAACATTCACATTATAGAGATCCTAGAAAGGGAGAGAAAAAGGGGGGCATAAAATGTATTGAATGAAATGATAGCTGAAAACCTTTCTAAGGAAGGAAACAGAAATCCAGGTCTAGGAGGCACAGAGAACTCCAAAAAACTCAACCCAAGGAAGTCCACATCAAGACACAGAGTAATTAAAATGGCAAAAAGTAAAGATAAAGAGAAAAATTCTAAGGCAGCAACAGAAAAGAAGATAGTTACATACAAGGAAAATCCTTATAAGGCTATCGGTAGATTTTTCAGCAGAAACTTTGCAAGTCAGATGGAAATGTCATGATATATTCAAAATGCTGAAAGGGAAAAATCTACTGCCAACATATACTATCCAACAACAGAAGGAGAGATAATGAGTTTCCCAGGCAAACAAAAGTTAAAGGAGTTCATGACCACTAAATAAACCCTAAGAGAAATGTTAAAAGGAACTATGAGTGCAAAGGAAAAACCATAAGTAAGAGTAAGAAAAGTAGGAAGCACAAAATTAGTAAAAATATGTATATTGGTGAAAATGAGTCAAGGGACACACAAAATATAAGGATGCAAAGTGTGATACCATATACCTAAAATGTGGGTACAGAGTTGGGGGAGAGGAGAAAAGAATGAGTTCAAGCTTCAGCAACCATCAATGTACTATAGACTGCTATATGTATGTATGTTATATGTATACATACAAACCTAACAACAACCAGAAAGCAAAAACCAATAACAGATATCCCAGAGAGAGAGAAAGAGAGAGAGAAAGGAATCCAAGTATATCACTAAAGAGAGCCAATTTATGGTGAGAGAAGAAAGACCGGGAAGAAAGGAACAAAGAAGATCCATAAAAACAACCATAAAACAAATTTTAACAAAGGTCAATAAACACACACCTATCAATTTACTTTGAATGTAAATGCACTAAATGCTCCAATAAAAAGTCATAGAGTGACAGAATGGATTAAAAACAAAAACAAAAACAAAAAAATCCCCAAAAAACCAAGACCCATTTTATGCTACCTACAAGGGACTCATTTCAGACCTAAAGACACATGTGGATTAAAAGTGAAGGAATGAGGGACGCCTGGGAGGCTCAGTTGGTTAAGAAGCTGCCTTCGGCTCAGGTCATGATCCCAGCGTTCTGGGATCGAGTCCCACATCGGGCTCCTTGCTCGGCAGGGAGCCTGCTTCTCCCTCTGCCTCTAGCCTGCCACTCTGTCTGCCTGTGCTTGCGCTCTGTATCTCTCTCTCTAACAAATAAATAAAATCTTTAAAAAAAAAAAAAAAAAAGTGAAGGAATGAAGAAACATCTGTCATACAAATGGATGTCAAAAAAAAGCAGGGGTAGCAATACTTATATCAGACAAAACTGACTTTAAAACAAAGAATATAACAAGAGACAAAGGTCACTGTAAAATCATAGAGGACAATCCAATAAGGAAGTGTAACAATCATAAATTTTTATGCATCCAACATTGGAGCACCCACATACACAAGTCAGTCAATTAAAAAAAAAAACATAAAGGAATTAATGAATAGCAACACAATAGTAGGGAACTTTAAGACCACACTTACAGTAATGGATAGATCATCAAAACAGAAAATCAATAAGGAAACTGGCTTTGAATAACACATTATATCAGATGAATTTAATAAATATATTCAGAATTTTCCATCCTAAAACTAGCACAATACTCATTCTTTTCAAGTGCACATGAAACACTCTCAAGATCAGACCACATATTAGGCCACAAAACAGCTCTCAACAAATTCAAAAACGTGAAATCATACCATGCATCTTTTCTGACCTCAATGCTGTGAAACTAAAAATCAACCACAGAAAAAAATCTGGGAAGACCACAAATACATGGAGGTTAAATATCATGCTACTAAACAATGAATGAGTCAACCAAGGAATCAAAGAGGAATGCAGAAAATACATGGAGACAAATGAAAATAAAAGTACCATGATCCAAAAATCTTTGGGATGCAGTAAAAGCAGCTCTAAGAGGGAAACTGATGGCAAAACAGACTATCTCAAGAAGCAAGAAAAAATCTCAAACAAGATGAAGAACAGAGAAATCTTGGTAAAAAATAAAGATTAATGGTTGGCATGGAAACAAGTAAAAATAGAGATAAGCTGTAATATGTATTTATTTAAATTAAATTACTTACATTTAATTTACTTTAAACCAGCTATAAAATAATGCAAAAATCAAGAACTGTCTCTAAATTGAGCAGGACTCTCATAAAAATAACATTTGACTCTAAAGTGAGGTCTATATTAATAAAAGTCTTATATGGGAGTAGAAGTACATGATAAAAATATGCTAAACTACATATCTCAAAATGAAGTTGAAAAGTAGGCCAAAAAAAAGACCCAAAAGATTCCATTTCATACTTGACTCTGAAAATCAGATAAGGAGGAATTAAAGAATGATTTTGAAAAATCTAGAAGTTATCACTTAATAAATAAAAAGTACAAATTCATTCACATGCATGCAATTCCTTCCTTTATTTTGCCTATGCATGTGTAAGTCTACCTATGTGCGCATGCGCGTACACACACACACACACACACACACACACACACACACACACTTTCCAACACTGAAAAGGGAAAGAAAATATAAGCCACAAAGCAAAAACCAAGAAAAAGAAGACAGAAAAAAGTATTAAAAATTAACATGTCACAAAAGCCCACATATCATATCATGCTTATTATTAAACATCCATATTAGACCTATGTGTAGAGATAGAAAAAAGATTATTGGTTTCCTACAGTGGAAGGGTGGGATGAGAGGATTAGAGAGTGACAGCTATCTTTTTAACGTGATGAATATATTCTACAATTGATTGTGAAAATGGAGACACAGCACTGTGAATATACTAAAAGCCAATTAACTCACGTTTCAAATATGTGAATTTTATGGTGGTGAATTATGTCTCAATAAAGATGTAAAAAACATAAAATTAAAAAAGAAAAGGACATATTAATTATAATAATAAAAATAATTGGGATAAGTTTAAACAACAAAATACTCATTTAAAATACTCACCTTCTTTGTTTAAGCAATTCCATTTCTAGGAACATACATACATAAGGCTTGTATACAGGAAGCTTATTACAACATGTAAATGTCTTTTAAAATTTAAATGTCCATCTATAGAAGACTGGTAGAATAAATTATGGGACAACCATACAATTAAAACTATGGTAGAGCTATATGGAATGATAGATATTTGCTTAGTTTTAAAAGTACAGTGTAAAAGTATGTATAACATACTACAATTTGTGTTATACAATGAAAATACATTTACACATACATGCAAAAGTTATCTCATGAAGGATATATTAGAGACTGATAATACTGATTGCCTCCAAGGAGAGGAGTTGTTAGACATTTTGATTAACAAGAGAAAAACATTCAGTCTGTGTTAAAAAGCAAAATCTAATTATAAAATTGTCAAAAGATGAACATCTAGAACAAACTCCAGAAATCTAATAAAAAAACAAATTTTAAGCAGTAGAAAGTAAAGGAAATTTAAAGCAGTAGAAACTAAAGGAAAATTGCGGGGGGAGGGTTGCTGGGTAAATCTGCTAGTTAAGTATATGACTCTTAATCTCAGCTCAGGTCTTGATCTCAGAGTCATGAGTTCAAGCCCCACATTGACCTCCACACTGGGCATGGTGCCTACTTAAAAATATAAAATTTAAAAAAAAAAAAGGAAAACTGGGATCACACAATTAATATCAGAATTCAAAGCAAAACACACTAAATGAGACAGCAAATATTTTATACAGTGAAAGGTTTTACTTCACAATGGAGATTTATCATAATGTTTTGGCACAAATATCACTAGATTGAAATATAAAAGAAAAATTAATAAAAAGAATAGGAAAGAGAAACAAAACAGTTGTATGGAATAATATATCTATTTGTTAATAACTAATCTGATAAGCCAAAAACAAGGATATGGAGGCACTATATATATATATAATTATTAAGATTTACAAATATATGATGAAATTTGCCTGCCCCAAATAGAAAATACTTTCTAGTGCTCCTTTCCAGGGCTATTGAAATCCTTGTAATGGTTTGTCACATACAGAATTACAAAAAAGACCCCTCAAATTCTAAAGACTAGATCTTATACAGAACACATTAGTGAAAGGCAAAAAAATTAAAAATTAAAAATTGAAATGGTTAAGTATCAACTCCATGAACTAGTTCTTTAAAAAGACCAATAAAATAGATAAACTTCTTGAAAAGTTAACAAAAAGAAAATATATAAACACATAATGTTAAATTGGAAAATATAGTCAAAGCTACACAGGAGCTTTTATTATAAAAAGAATACATAACTCTGTATTAATAAATATGAAACACTGGATAAACACAAGGCTTAATCCCAGGATCCTGGGATCATGACCTGAGCCAAAGGCAGATGCTAGACTACTGAGCCACCCAGGTGGCCCCTTTATGAGTATATTTTTAAAAGTATAACATGATTAAATAGAGTTTATTTGAGAAATACTAACTGGTACAATCCCTTAAATATCTCTCTATCCTAACCTGAATTTAGTAAGTTTATGAAATGGTCATAAAATAAATATGTCAAAATATTAACTTCCTTCTAAATTAGCATTAAACAAAAAATATAAGAGTTCCTATTCAAAATAGCAAAATAAATAAAACCAATAAAACTCTAGGATAAAGCCTAGCAAGAAATATTTCACTTAGCTATATCTAATCAGCCAACCAAACTACAGAACATCAATCAATGTAAAAAAAAATGAGTAACTAGACAAGAATAACATAAATTCAGAATTCAATATTTAAAATGTCAAGGGACACCGGGGTGGCTCAGTTGGTTAGTTGTCTACCCTCAGCTTAGGTCATGATCCCAAAGTCCTGGGATCGAGTCCCACATCAGGCTCCTCACTCAGAAGGGAGCCTGCTTCTCCATCTGCTAGCCTCTCTCCCTGCTTGTGCTCCTTCTCTCTCTCTCATTCTCTCACAAATAAATAAACAAAAATCTTTTTTAAAAATGTCAAGCTTTCCCCCAAATTAACATTATAATGTGTTGGGGGGTAGCTAAGATGGTGGCATAGTAGGATGACCCTAGGCTTAGTTCCTCCTTTGAACATAGCTAGATAACTATCAAATCATTCTGAATACCCAAGAAATCGACCTGAGGACTGATAGAACAAACTGCACAACTAGTGGGAAAAAGAGAACACATTGAGGAAGATAGGAATTGCACAGACATGATTTTGGGGAAAACAGATCACAGGTGCTGCAGAGGGGAGGGAGCTCTGGTCCCGAAAAAAGCAAGAGAGAGTGTAACATACGAAAATACTCATAAGGAGAACACTTCCCCAAAGCCCATTTAATGGGAAAATGAGAGCAGCTAATTTTCATGAGTTGTTGCAACCCGCAGGGCTCAAGGACTGGAGTTTTAGAGGTCCCCAGGCTTGGCTGGGATAGAGATCTGAGGGTACTGCCTTACTACTGGAGAGAAGTCAGGCAAGCAACCCTGCATAAGGCTCAAGCTAAGGATTATGTAATGTGTCTGGGAACTGTTTTCTCACCTTGGAGTGCATCTGTGAAAGGTGACATTTGCAGAACTGTTTTTCAAGGGACAAAACAGCCAGCAGGCACCATTTCCCTCTCCCACCCCTCAGCATAGGTGCAGAGACATCTGCTCAGGGCAGCTAACCTGAACGCTGGCTCTTTAGCTTCCTGCTCTGAATCTCATGCCTCTGCCTTCTGGCACAACTGTCCTTCACGGTCAAACCTGCATCAGTCCCAGTATGGTGAGATTCTCTTCCAGAAGACCAGCACAGGCCCCTGCCAAAGCCCATCACTAAAGCTTAGAGTTTTAAAAGTCAGCAGACTTGGCTGGGATAGATCCCAAAGTGCACTGTGCTGTTACAGACAGGAAGCAACTTGGATACAGGCAGCATGAAAACAGCCATATGAAAAATACCTGGGATGCACTAGGGGGAAATTACTTGCTCTTCTGAGAGTACTACCATGAGAGCAGCAAGCACTGAGTCCTCTCCCTGGAGACAAAGGAACAGGCTGGTACCATTTCCCTCCCCTGCCCCTCAGTACAAACCAACATTAAACAGCATAGTACCAACAGTGGCTGCCTAACCTGCTTACACCAAGTCCCAACCCCTGCTCTCTGCTGGTACTGATTTTCTAGACAAGTGTGCCTAAGGACCAGTGCAGGAGGTTGCTCCTCCAGACCAGCAGAAACCTCTGCATGAACAATGTCCACTGACCATCGAGTTCTGGAAGGCTTTAGTTCTACTGGAAGTAGCGTCACGTCTTATTTAACAGGCAGACCAGAGCAAGTTAAAATTCACCACACAGTGGCCAAGGTCCAAACACTGCCCACTACAGGCAAGGAGGTCTTCTGCAGATGACGGATCTGAGGAATAGAACAGCCAAACATAGCAGCAGAGTGCATGCAGCACACACCAGAGATGCGCCCCTGAAGTACCACACACTAGATACTATATGGCCTCTTCTTTAAAAGGCCATTATTCTCAGGAACAGGAAATATAGCATGTTTTTTTAACACAGAAAAGAAGACAGAAACCCAGAAAAAAATACCAAAATGGAGAAATTCATCCCAAAAGAAAGAATAAGAGAAGGTCATAGCCAGGAATCTAATCAAAACAAATATAAGTAAAATGTCCGATGAAGAATTTAAAGAAATAATCATAAGGATACTTGTTGAGCTTGAGAACAGCATAGAAGACATCAGGGAGACCCTTACCACAGAGATTAAACAGCTAAAAGCTAACTAGTCAGAAATGAAAAAATAATAACAATTAACTGAGGGATGCCTGGGTGGCTCAGTCAGTTAAGCATCTGCTTTCAGCTCAGGTAATGATCCCAGGGTCCTGGGTTTGAGTTCCGCATCAGGCTCCTTGCTCGGCAGGGAGCCTGCTTCTCTCTCTTCCTGCCACTTCTGCAGCTTGTGCTCTCTCTCTTTCTCTTTCTCTGACAAATAAATTTTTAAAAAAAAATCTTTAAAAAAAAAAAGAAAAAATGTAATTAACTGAGATTCAAAACCATCTGGATGTAATGACCAGAAGGATGGAAGAAGCAGAGGAACAATTAAGTTATTTAGAAGATAGAATTAGGGAAAATAATGAACTAAACAAAAGAGAAAAAATTTTGGATCATAAAAGCAGACTTAGGGAATTCAGTGACTTCATCAAATATAATAATATTTTTATCATAGAAGTCCCAGAAGAAGAGAGACAAAAAGGAGCAGAAGGTTTGTTTGAGGAACTAATAGTGGAAAACACCCCTAATCTGGAGAAGGAAACAGACATCCAAATCCAGGAGGGATAGAGAATTCCAATAAAAATCAACAAAAGTAGGCCCACACCAAGACATATTGTAGTTAAATTTGCAAGATATATTGATAAAGGAAAAATCCTAAAAGCAACAAGAGAAAAAAAGGTTCCTAACTCGCAAGAGAAGACCCATAAAGCTAGCTGCAGATCTCTCCACAGCAAGCCAGAAGGGAGTGGCATGATATATTCAACAAGCTGAATGGAAAAAATCTACAGCCAAGAATACTCTATCCAGTAAGGCTATCTTTCAGAATAAAAAGAGAAAAATAAAGAATTTCACAAAGAAAAAACAAATAAGTCTGTGACCCCTAAACCAGTCCTGCAAGAAATATTACAGGGGACACCCAGAGTGGGAAAGAAAGATCAAAAGCAACAGGGACTACAAAGGAACAGAGAACATCTCCGGAAATAATGACAAAACAAGTAATAAAATGGCACTAAATACATATCTATCAATAATTACTCTGAATGTAAATGGATTAAATGTTCAAATCAAAAGACACAGGGTGTCAGAATGGATCAAAAAAAAAGACCCATCTATCCAAGACACCTACAAGAGACAACCTACAAGAGACTCAGTTTAGACCAGCAAAACGTGCAGACTGAAAGTGGGGATGGAGAAATATTTATCATGCAAATGGACATCAAAAGAGAGCCAGAGCAGCCATACTTATATATAGGACAAACAAAATTTTAAATCAAAGACTGTAATAAGAGATGAAGAAGGGCATTACATCATTTAAAAAGGGATCTATCCAATAAGAAGATCTAACAATTATAAATACTTATGCTCCCAGCTTGGGAGCACCCACATATATAAAACAATTAATAACAAACATAAAGGAATTTATTGATAATATTACATTAATAGTAGAGTACTTTAACATCCCACCTACAGCAATGGACAGATCATCTAAGCAGAAAATCAACAAGGAAACAATGGCTCTGAATGACACACTGAACCAAATGGACTTAACAGATACAATCAGAACATTCCATCCTAAAGCAGCAGAATACACATTCTTTGCAAGTGTGCATCAGATAGTCTCCAGAATAGATCAGAAATAGGTCACAAAACAGGCCTCAACAAGTCAAAAACACTGAGATCATACCATGCACATTTTCTGACCATGCTATGAAACTAAAACTCAACCACAAGAAAAAAATCTGGGAAGAACACAAATACATGGAAGTTGAACAACATACTACTGAAGAATGAATGAGTCAACCAGGAAATCAAAGAAGAAATAAAAACACACATGGAAACAAATGAAAATGAAAATACAACAATCCAAAACCTTTGGGATGGAGCAAAAGTGATTATAAGAGGAAAGTATATAACAATATAGGCCCACCTCAAGAGGCAAGAAAAATCTCAAATATACAACCTAACCTTATACCTAAAGGAGCTAAAAAAGGAAGAAAAAACAAAGCCTGGGAGCTAAGCAGGAAAAGGGAAATAACAGAGATTAGAGCAGAAATAAATGAGCTAGAAATTGAAAAAAAAAAAAAAAACCCACAAAAACAAAAGCAGTAGAACATAACAATGAAACATGGAACTGATTCTTTAAAAATATTAATAAAATTGATTCAAAAAAACCATAGCCAGATTTATCAAAAGAGAGAGAGAGAAAAAAGAACTGAATAACAAGAGAGGAAAAATAACAACTGAAACCACAGAAATACAATTATAGAATAATCTATATCTATAATAATCTATATATCTATATCTATATCTAGATATATCTATATTATATATATATCTATATATCTATATATCTATATATATCTATATAATATATCTATATCTAGATTATTAACAACTGACACCACAGAAATACAGTTATAGAATAATCTATATCTATAATAATCTATATATCTATATCTATATCTAGATATAGATATATATATATAATATATCTATATCTAGATTATTAAAATCTAGAAGAAATGGATAAATTCCTAAAAACATACAAACTACCAAAACTGAAACAGGAAGAAATAGAAAATTTGAGCAGATTGATAACCAACAAAGGAATTTGGTCAATAATAAAAAATCTCCCAAAAAACAGAAGTCCACAGCCAGATGGCTTCATAAGGGAATTTTACTAAATATTTTAAGAGTTAATACCCATTCTTCTCAAACAGTTCCAAAAAATAGAAGTGCAAGGAAAACTTCCACTCATTCTATGAGGCCAACATTATCCTGATTCCAAAACCAGACAAAAACTCCACTACAAAAGAACCGTACAGGTGCCTGGCTTGCTCAGTCCATTAAGGGTCTGCCTTCAGCTCAGATGATGATCTCAGAGTCCTGAAACCTGGCCTGACATCAGACTCCCTGCTCAGAGGGAAGTCTGTTTCTCCCTCTACCTCGGCCTCTCCTCCCCACTGTTCATTATCTTGTTCTCTTCTCAAACAAATAAATAAATAAATAAAATCTTTACAAAGAGAGAGAGATAACTATATTCCTGATAAACATGAATGTAAAAATTCTCAACAAAATACTAGCAAATTGAATCTATGAGCACATTAAAAAAATCATTTACCATGATCAAATGACATATATTCCTCGGCTGCAAAGGTGGTTCAATATTTGCAAATCAATCAATATGATACACCACATTTTAAAAAAAATGGATAAGAACCTTATGATCCTCTCAAGAGATGCAGAAAAAGCATTTAACAAAATACAACATCCATTCATGATTAAAAAAAAAAAAAACTAAACAAAGTAGGTATTGAGAGAATCTACCTCAATATCATAAAGGCTATACATGAAAAACCCACAGGTACTATAATCCTCAATGATGAAAAACTAAGAGTTTTTCTTCTACAGTCAGGATGAAAACAGGGGTGGCCATTCTCACCACTGTTATTTAACTTAGTACATAGTACTGCAATCATACAAAAAAAAGAAAGAAAGAAAGAAAGAAAGAAAGAAAGAAAGAAAGAAAGAACATCCAAATCAACAAGGAAGAAGTCAAACTTTCACTACTTGCAAACAACGTGATACTTTATGTAGAAAACCCAAAGACTTCACCAAAAAATTGCTAGAACTGATACATGAATTCAGCAAAGTGGCAGGATATAAAGTCAATGTAATCTATTGCATTTCTATACACTGATAATGAAGCAGCAGAAAGAGAAAGCAAGGAATTACAATTGCACCAAAAACCATAAGATACCTCAAATAAACCTAACCAAAGAGGTAAAAGTTCTGTACTCTGTAAACTACAGAATACTTACTTATGAAACAAGCTGAAGATGACACAAAGAAATAGAAAAACATTCCATGCTCATGGATTAGAAGATCAAATATTGTTAAAATATCTATACTACCCAAAGAAATCTACACATTTAATATAATCCCTATCAAAATACCAACAGTATTTTTCACAAAGCTAGAACAAACAATCCTAAAATTTGTATGGAACCACAAGAAGACCTCAAATAGCCAAAGCAATCTTGAAAAAGAAAAGGAAAGCTGGAGGCATCACAATTCTGGACTTCAAGTTATATTGCAAAGCTGTAGTGATCAAGACAGTACGGTATTGGCACAAAAACAGACACATAGATCAATGGAACAGAAGACTCAGAAATGGACCCACAACTATATGGTCAACTAGACTTCAACAGAGTAGGAATGAAAATTCAATGAAAAAAAGACAGTCTCTTCAACAAATGGTGCTGGAAAAACTGGACAGTAACATGCAAAAGAACGAAACTAGACCACTTTCTTATGCCATACTCAAAAATAAATTCCAAAAATGGATTAAAGACCTAAATATGAGACCGGAAACCATCAAAATCATAGAAGAGAACATACTCAGTAACCTCTTTGACATTGGCTGTGGCAACTTCTTACTAGATATGTCTCCTGAGGCAAGCAAAATAAGAGCAGAAATAAACCACTGGGACCTCATCAACATAAAAGTCTTCTACACAGTCAAAGAAACAATCAGTGAAACTAGAAGGCAATCTTTGGAGTGGGAGAAGATATTTGCAAATGACATATCTGATAAAGGACTAGTATCCAAAATATATAAAGAACTTACAAAACACAACATCTTAAAAACAAATAACCCAGTTAAAAAATGGGTAGGAGACATAAATAGACATTTTTCTGAAGAAGACATATAGATGGCCAAAAGATGAAAAGATGCTCAACCTCACTCATTATCAAGGAAAAGCAAATCAAAACTATAATGATATTTAAAAAAAAAAAAAGTGTCCTACAATAAGATATCATCTCACACCTAGCTAGAGTGGCTAAAATTAACAACAGGCAACAGTTGTTGGTAAGGATATGGAGAAAGGGGAAATCTCTGAAACTGTGGGTAGAAATGCAAACTGGTACAGCCACTCTAGAAAACAGAAGAGAGGTTCCTCAAAAAGTTAAAAATATGATCCAGCCATTGCACTACTAAATATATACCCAAAGATATAAAAATACTGATTTAAAGAGATATATGCATCCTGATTTTTACAGCAGCATTATCACGAGAGTGAAATTATAGAAAGAGACCAAATGTCTAATAACTGATGAATGGATAAAGAAGATGTGGGGAGTGTGTGTGTGTGTTTGTGTGTGTGTGATGGAATATTACTCAGCCATCACAAAGAATGAAATATTGCCATTTGCAATGACATAGATGGAGCTAGAGTATTATGCTAAGTGAAATAAGTCAGTCAGAGAAAGACAAATACTATAGGATCTCCCTCATATGTTGAATTTAAGAAACAAAACAGATGAACATGAAGTGGGGGGAGCCAAATCTGGAAACAGAGTCTTAATTATAGAGAAAAAAATGAAGGTTACAGCAGGGGAGGTAACTGGGGAGATGGGTTAAATATTGATGAGTATTAAGGAAGGCACTTGTGATGAACACTGGGTGTTGTATGTAAGTGATAAATCACTAAATTCTATACCTGAAACTAATATTATATTGTATGTTAACTAACTGTAAATTAAATAAAAACTTGGGGATAAAGGAAAAAAATGTAATGTAGAACAATCAGAATCCCTTTGGATTTTTTTATGAAACTTCAGAAAAAGACTAGAATGAAAATAAGCTTGAAACTAATCAAAAACAATTTTTAAAATGAAAAACAAACAGTGTGAGAGATTTGAAATTCTGAAATATAAAACAATAATAATTTTAATTGTGGTACTACTCTAGGAAGACAGATTAATAGAATGAAATGAAGTACCAAAAGTAAGTAAAGTGAAAAAAACAATTGAATATATAATTAAAAGTAACAAATCAGTGAGAAAAATGGTTATTCTACAACTGGTACTGAAAAAAGTGATCATTTTACAAAATTAGATCCCTATCTCATACCATGTGACAACAAAATTCAAAATGTATCAAAATGCATTACTATAAAAAAAATATGAAAACTAAAGCAACAAAATATTACAAACTGTTTTGGGCCCATATTCATATAAGATTAAAGGAGCCTTAAAGTCTTTTTACATAATAAAGTGCTGTAGCATCTTTTAAATGCATAACACAATAGACAAAGTGTTAATATCTTAACTATATCAAGTGTTTTATAAACAGTAGGAAACAGCCAAACAAAACTGAAATACTCAAAGACAAAATCTAATTCAATACAGAAGAAATACAAGTGAGCAGTAAGTATTTTGATATGCAAAATTCACTATTAAACAATGAAATAAATACAAGTTGAAACAATCTCAAGTTACCATCTCTTGCCAGTTATATAGTCAGGTTTTTTAAAATAATGGCAATTTCCAGGGTTTTCAAAGGTAAAAGGAAACAAGTAAGATTTTCCTGACTCCCCATCTTTACTAAGGTATATACTTGACAAATAAATGTAAAACTCTAATAAAAATACAAACTTGTTTATCTTTTCAGTGAGACAATTTGGTTATATGTATGAAAAATCTTTAAAAAAATATTCTTATCCTTTAACTATGCATTTGTTCTTCCAAAAATATATGATAAGGAAAAATTCTAAGCAAATAAAAATGCACAAAGATATTATAGTATCTCATGAAAGTAAAAAAAAATAGAAATAATTGGGATTTACTTAAATAAACTAGAATCCACAAATATAATAGAATTCCAGGCAACCACTCAACCATATGAAAAAAAAAAAAAAAACAACTAAGTAACCACACCAGAAAAAATGTTCATAACACATTAAGTAAGAAAAAGAAAAAGTTACAAAGAATGCATAGACCCCATTTTTGTATAAAAAACTTTGTAAGTAACCATAAAACATAGAAAAACATCTGAAAATAAAAACTGCAAAATGTTAGTGGTGGTACTATCTGGGAAAAACAACAGTCTTCTTTTCTTTTTTTGCTTATCTGTATTTTCTAATTTTGCCACAAAGAATATATGTTGCTTGTAAAATTTTAAAAAATAGAAATTTAAAAGAAAAAGAATTCTACATTTAAATTCTACATTTAAATACGCACTAAACACTTCTTTAATTTAAAATAACTCACACTAGGGGAGCTTGGGTGGTTCAGTGGGTTAAAGCCTCTGCCTTCAGCTCAGGTAATGATCCCAGGGTCCTGGGATGGAGCCCCGCCTCGCCTCGGGCTCTCTGCTCAGCAGGGAGCCTACTTCCCTTCCTCTCTCTGCCTGCCTCTCTGTCTACCTGTAATCTCTGTCAAATAAATAAACAAAATATTTTTTTAAATAAATAAATAAATAACTCACACTAAACCTCAATATAATTTAAAAAGTTAAATTTATACCCTTACTAATGGGTTTCAAAATCAGATTTAAAGTCTATAAATAACCCAGTAAGTTGTATATTATTAACAATTATTTACTATTATTATAATGCTAGAACTCTTTCTTATTATTTCAATTAATTTCAGTTTAGACATCAAGATTTTAAGTTTAATCTATTGTTTTAAAAAAAATACTGAAGTTCTAATTTCTAGTCTGTCATATAAACCAGAAGTTGTAAGTCCCATCTCTAAGAAAAAAGCTAGAGAAACTGAAAATCAATAATTTTTCTATCTATCAGAGAACTGGAGTCACAGAGCAAACCACTGCCCCAAAACTGGAGAAAGAAGATAGGCAGATAAAGAGAATCACAGCTTGCTGGAACAGAACCCTAATAGCAGAAACCTCTACATATGGACCAGTACCAGACAAGGAAAATCTAAACTGCTATTGACAAACTGATGGAGGTTCCCTGTGGACAAGTTTGAGAGTTAACAAACTTCACAGATCAGTTTTAATGAGGCCCCACACTTTTGTGAGTTTTATCTCCTTCAAAAGCCCTATCAGGTTCTCACAGTGAAGACAAGAAAATTCCCTCCTGCTTCTGGCAGGAAGAAGGAAAAAAGAGTCATTTAGAAATATGCCCAGAACTTCTGTTGTTTGTAACAAGTACTGCCTTCAAGAAAATCTATTTTATCAGAACCTAATCAACTGGGGAAGAGAAATACTCAACTCTAGTCCCCCATCCCTCAAGATGTATAAGGGAAATATCAACTCTGACCTTGCCATCTCGCTTAAGGGGAAAAAAAATATGAAAAACTGAGACATAATTGTGAAAGTCAGTCCAAGGGCACAAGCTCACTAGAGTATAAGATGAAGTATAATTGCTAAGAAGAGAGAAAATTCAGTCATATAAAATGATTAAGGGATGCCTGGGTGTCTCAGTCAATTAAGCATCTGCCTTTGGCTCAGGCCAGTCCACATTAGGCTGTTTGTTCAGTGCGTAGCCTGCTTCTCCTTCTGCCCCTCCCCCTGCTTGTGCGGTGTCTCTCTCTCTCTCTGACAAATAAATAAATAAAATCATTAAAAAATAATAATAAATGAATAAATAAATAAATTAAATGAACAATAAAATCTGAAAAGGCAGAAAAAGAATAAAAAGAAAATGAAAGAAACAAAGAATATGTGAAACAAGTAAAAAATGATAACAAATATGGGAGTGTTAGTCCAACTATATAAATAACCATGTATTAAACATCAAGAGATTAAATACACCAATTAAAAGAGGGACACCTGGGTGGCTCAGTCAGTTAAACATCTACCTTCAGCTCAGGTCATGATTTCAATGTCCTGGGATCGAGCCCCATGTCAGGCTCTTTGCGGGGGAGCCCACTTCTCCCTCTCCCTCTTTTGCTCCTTCTGTTTGTTCTCTCTCTCTCTCTCTCAAGTAAAAGTGGCAACTTAAAAAAACAAATAAATACACCAATTAAAAGATAGAGACTTCAAAGTATATTTTAAAAAACCAAGACCTTGGGGCACCTGGGTGGCTTAGTGGGTTAAAGCCTCTGCCTTTGGCTCAGGTCATGTTTCCAGGGTCCTGGGATCGAGCCCCACATGGGGCTCTCTGCTCAGTGGAGAGCCTGCTTCCTCCTCTCTCTCTGCCTGCCTCTCTGCTTTCTTGTGATCTCTGTCTGTCAAGTAAATAAATAAAATCTTCAAAAAAAAAAAAAAAAAGACCTCAACTATATATTGTCCACTTTAACTGTAAAGACACAGATCAACTAAAAGTAAAAGGATGGGAAAACATGCCAGCTAACACTAATCAAAAGAAAGTGGGAGTAGTTATATTAATTTCAGGCAAAGCAGATTTCAGAACAAGGAAAATCATCTGAGATAAAAAGGGTATTTACATAGTGATAAGGGGATTAATTCTCCAAAAAGACAAAAAAACAAAAAAACCCTTAATATGTATGCATCTAACAACAGAGCATCAAAATACAGAAGGCAAAAACGGAACTGCAGTAAGAAATATACAAATACACTATTTTTAAAAAAAAATATTTTACGTATTTGACAGAAACACAGTGAGAGAGGGAGCACAAGCAGGAGGAATGGGATAGGGAGAAGCAGGCTCTCCACTGTGCCGGGAGCCTGACACAGTACTCAATCCTAGGACCCTGGGATCATGACCTGAGTCGAAGGCAGACACTTAACTGAGCCACTCAGGTGTCCCACAAATACACTATCATAGTGGGAGACGTTTACACTCCCTCTTAGTAATAGATCGAGCAGGCCAAAAATCAGTAAGGACATAGCTGAAATGAATAATATGATTAATCAAGTAGATCTAATTGACATTTATAGAATACTTCATCCAACAACAGAATATTCCTCTCAAGCTCATAGAGAAAATTCACCAAGAAAAACCATATTCTGGACACTTATTAACAAATTTAGAAGGATTGAAATCTTACAAGTATGCTATAAAACCACAATGGAATTACACTAGAAATCAACAAGGGAAAGATAGCTGGAAAACCCCAAAATACTTGGAAATTAAATAATATACTTCTAAGAAGTACATGAGTCAAAGAAGAAATCGTAAAAGAAATTTAATAAATATTGAAATAATTTCTAAATGCTTTAAGAGAAATTGGTATCAAAAATTATTCATTTAGCAATAGAGGCAGAATATGATTTGACAAAAACAATTGAGACAGTAAAAACAAAGGCTGAACATAGCAAGGTGAAAACCTACAGGAAAAAAGTCAATCATGAAGAAAAAGAACAGAGCAGTAGAACAAATCTGGGCAGGAAGAACAAAAGCAATAGGGGGAAAAAGCCTCAAAATTTATTTGTAGTGTGAAGTTACAAGAAGAAAGCAGTTCGATGGTTTCAGAAAACTACTACCATTCCTTTAAAAGTAATCCTTTAAGGGAATTAAGAAAACCTTGGCCAATAGATTTGGTATTAAATTAGCTTTGCTGTTGGTACCCCCAAAGATCTTTAATCCTGGTTCCCCAAGATCAACCTAAGCAATGGATTCTTATCCAGAATCACAGTTCCTCCTGCATCACTCTTGCCGCTACTCTTCTAGGTTATATAGCTTTTATTTTGAACCTTTATCTCTGCCTATATTTGATTACACTAAACCAAACAAATACAATCTTTAGATAACCTGCCATTTGTGACTATGCCATATGTACTTCCTTACCGGAAGCTCCACCAGACTCAGTAAATTAAGTTTCTGAGTATGATACATTCAACAGCCTGACCATCCTTCTATCAAATACAATGCTCTCTTCAAAATACACACTTGCGGGCACCTGGGTGGCTCAGTGGTTTAAGCCTCTACCTTCAGCTCAGGTCATGATCTCAGGGTCCTGGGATCGAGCCCCACATCAGGCTCTCTGCTCAGTGGGGAGCCTGCTTCCCCCTCTCTCTCTCTGCCTGCCTCTCTGCCGACTTGTGATCTCTGTCTGTCAAATAAATAAATAAAATCTTTTAAAAAAAAATACACACTTGCTAAATTTTCTTGCATAATTTTCTTTTATCAAAAAATCTATTTGCTAGTATGAGTGACTAAAAAGGAAAGTTTAAAAAAATGAAAGTAAGACCCACTCCAGCACTGTAAAATATTAGTAGTGATGCAGGCTAGATAATAATTCCTCTTCTGGTTAAAATAATTTGGTTAAAATAACTGGTTTAAGCTGATACCACATAGCTCAGGTGAAAAACCAGGTTATCATAAGCAGTTTACCTCATTCAAATTAATATAAATACACCAAACTTCCTATAGGATTTTTGAAAATCAGTTTTATTTCTATAAATAACTTAATTTTTAGAAATCAGTTTTATTTCCACAGTATAAGAATTTTGTATATTCACCTAGCTACATTAAGAATATTAAATTAAAATAAATTTAAAAAATACTAAACTGATTTGCTAGGTTAAACTCTCAGAAAAACAAGAGTTTCTTCAAATCTTCTATGTAACTGCTAGAGTTAAAATGGATGCCTAATAGAGAACATTATATGGAGGAAATAAAATCTGCATTATTTTTTCAAAATGGAGAGTAAGAGAAAATGTGTAAATGGAGAAACAGTGAAATGAAAAAGAGCACAAGCAATTGTTACACACACACACGGGCGCGCGCATACATATATATATACAATTTAGAGTACTTGTTTTCAAGAACACTACTTCAAGTATATAATTATACTAAACAGTAGTTGTTAATGATTACATAACAAATTAAAATCCACCAATATGGATGGCTGGTTGTCAACTAATAAAAAATTCTCTTACCTCAGTTTTGAACCAGGCCTACCTAGCAAGGTATTATAGCAACTTTAGCTACAAAAGCTACTTTGAAAGAAATTGCTGGAAGAAAAAAAAAACTCCAACTGTCACCTGGAGTGTGCCTGGCACTAACACCTGGGCTATGATATTCTCCTGTTGAACATGAACACTTTCCTAGAAAACCAACGTGAAACAAGGCCACTGTACGATCATGTGAAGCAAGACAAAAACAAAACCACTGCAGAATCACATCTCGGTACTGATAAATGTAAGAACACTGTGCAACCACACTAATAATTAAGTGCCCGCCACACCCAACTAACATAAATAACTGCTGCTTCTTTAGCCATTATAGCTTTAGACTCATTGCCATTCCTCTTGCCTCCTACATAAAAATTCTTAGAATTCAAATGATAGAATTGTCTCCCACTTTCTGACAACACTCAATTCACGCCTCTTTGAACTTTTCTAAAAATACCTAACATACCACATATCATGTGACAAGTCCTAACACCCTTTTAGTGAGATGTTTCATGGTTCCCTATCCTATGCAACGTCTCTTGTTGTAATAAACCCAACTTTGATTACAGAAATGCAGTCTGGCTGATGGGCACAGACACTGCACTTCCTTTCAAATGTTCTAAAACCCAGTCTACTTGTTATTTTGGTCAGTCTTCAACCTAAAAATTAAGTTAGTATGATATTGGCATAAGAACAGGGAAAAAGATGGAATTATATTGTTAACGCTGATACAAATTCTAGTATCTATCGAAAGTTAATAAATTACAAAGGAGTATCACAACTAGTGGGGAAAGAACCAGTTAATAGATGATATGATAAAACTGATTGGTTATAAGGAGGAAAAATCATTTTAGAGTCATACTGTATACACCAAAACAAATTCTAACTGGATTGAAAAATTAAAATATAAAAGATCAAAACACCATAAAATAAAATAAAATAAAATAAAATAAAATAAAATAAAATAAAATAAAATAAAATAGAAATGATTATTTAATCAAAACTTTGAATTTTAGAGGCAACTCTTTGTTTAGAGTAGATAAAAAGAAAAAGATCAATGTATTTAACTATATAAAAATATAAATATATATAAATATGTATAAATATATACACTATAAATATATACAATGTGTATCTATATAAAAATAAATATATGTAAATATAGATATTTATATATATACATATATAAATAAATTAAAAATATATATAATGAACAAGCAAAAAATGAGCTAGGGTGGGGCGCCTGGGTGGCTCAGTGGTTTAAGCCGCTGCCTTCGGCTGAGGTCATGATCTCAGGGTCCTGGGTTCGGGTCCCGCATCGGGCTCTCTGCTCGGCAGAGAGCCTGCTTCCCTCTCTCTCTCTCTGCCTGCCTCTCAGTCTACTTGTGATTTCTCTCTGTCAAATAAATAAATAAAATCTTAAAAAAAAAAAAATGAGCTAGGGAATTTTTTACAAAAATATAACGGGCAAAAGATTGATATATTTAATATATAAAAATTTTAGAAAAACTAATATAAAATTACTAAATCCAAGAGATGAGAAAGTAACAGATATGAAAAAAATTCATGTAAGAAGAAAACTAGTTAATAAGTTTATAAGAAAATACTCAAGATCACTGATAACTAAAAAATATAAATTAAAATAACTCATTTTGAATATTCATAGACTAAATTAAGAAAAATATTTTTAAATATTTTTTAAATTATTGTGACAGTATTTTTAAACTGGCAGTTATACATTCTAAGGTAAATTTAAATTGGTGAATCCTTTTGAAAATAGTTCAGCAAGATACAAATAAGTGTATAATTCACCTATTTTACCTTTAGGAAACTAGTCTGGGGAAATGATACTATACATGCTGAAAGTTTAATATTTACACATTATATTAAAAATAGAAAAATGGAAACAAACTGAATTTCCAATAATAAAGGTAAGTGTATCCACTAGATGGAATGTTTTAAAGCCATTAAATTTATATAAAGAAAACATTCCTAAGAATATAAAAACATATTTAAGTTCTAATGTTAATCCATAAAAACTAGGATGTAAAATCTATATAAATCCATAACATAATATAACATAATTTCCATAATATAACTGAGATACTACCATACAACATATAATGGCCAAACCAGGTATGACAACAGAATTTTGGTCCACAAATGCAGCAACCAGCCCAGGAAACTAAACCACAATCCCTGCAACAACCATTCCAGGAAGTCAAACCACAACGTCTGCAGTAATTAGCCCAGAACATTAGGACTTGGTCAATGACTGCCCGGTTTCCTAATTTTTATAGACTCCCTTCACCAACAACACTTCGAACTGAGTATGAATAAGAGAAAAACAAACATAATTTCCAAACCACAATCACATAGAATACCCCGTTCATAGTCAGCCTGCCTCCAGTTTCCCATACCAACAACCTCCTATAAGAACATATCTGAAGCCTACCCTTTTTTTCACTATAAAGCTTTCCCCATCCTCCCTGTTTACCTTTGAGTCTCTGCCAAATGCAAGTAATGGTGGCTGACTCCCTCACTATAGCAAGTTTTAAATACCCTCTGTTCTTATTTGAGTGGTCATTTATGTCCATATAACAAAAACTGAACATAAAAAAACACTGAAATAAAATGTACCCCAAATATCACTAATTATTATCTATATTACTATATCACTTTATATATTACCTATATATTACCTGATATATTACCTATATCACTATATCATAATTATTACCTATATCTGAGTATTTAATATATGGATATGTATTTAATATAAAATATAATATTTAATTGTACTTAATATATGGATAATTCAAGAATGTATTTCTCTCTGCTGTATTTTCTGTAATGAGCACATCTGTACTTACAATGGAAATGTAATTCTTCAATAAAAATATTTGATGGACTACTACTCAGTAATAAAAAAGGGACAAATTACTGATACATTCAACAACACAGAAAAATCTCAAAAACATTACGTTGCATGAAAGAAGACACACACACAAAATACATATTGTAAGATTCTATTTACATGAAGTACAAGAACAGGCAAACCTAAGTTATAATAAAAGCCAAAAATTCATTGCCTCAGAAAAGAAGTGGGAGTAGAAAAGTAACTGGAAAGGGCAGGAAGAAATTTGAAGAAAATTTAAGGTGTTCTATATCATATTTTCACTGATGGCTACATGGTTATATATAATTGGCAAAACTCATTGAACTGAGTATTTAAAACCTGTGAATTTTCTTATATATAAATTATACCTCAAATTCTTCCTTGTTCTTCCCAACTTTGCTTTCAGCTGTCAAATCCCAAATGTTCAACCCTTAGCCCTGTATCCTTTCAATAATTATGCTTTGCTTTCCTTAGAATGAAATATAGGGGCAGCATGAAAATGTTAAAATAAATTATTTTTATGATAAATGTATAATTCTGCTTTGAATGAAGGCAGAAATTAAATTAGTTATCAGGAATAAAAAAGCATGATTTGAAGACTATTCTTTGAAGATTAAACTGAACAGATCAAGATTAAATACTTTTTCACTCCTTTCAAGGAGAAATTGGTAATAAAAGAGAAATGTGACTTAAAGAGCTATTTTGGTATATTAATAGTATCAACAAAAGTATTAGACTTGTTAGGAGAGTAAAATTGTGGCAAAATAAAATGTTTTAAATATCTTCCAGGGTGCCTGGGTGGCTCAGTCAGTCTTTCTTTGGCTTAGGTCCTAATCCCAGGGTCTCAGGATCAAGCCCCACATCAGGCTCCCTGCTCAGTGGCGAGCCTGCTTCTCCCTCTCCTTCTGCCCATCCTCCCACCTGCTCATACTCTCTTTCTTGCTCTGCACGCTCTCTCTCAAATAAGTAAATAAAATCTTAAAAAATAAATAAATAAATAGCTTCCAGATTCTTCCATTTTAGAATAAAAGAGTTTTCAGCCAGAAGAATATAATTAGAAATTAAGCTAAATAAAGGACAAAGACTGGGCGCCTGGGTGGCTCAGTGGGTTAAGCCGCTGCCTTCGGCTCAGGTCATGATCTCAGGGTCCTGAGATCGAGTCCCGCATCAGGTTCTCTCCTCCGCGGGGAGCCTGCTTCCTCCTCTCTCTCTCTCTGCCTGCCTCTCTGCCTACTTGTGATCTCTCTGTGTCAAATGAATAAATAAAATCTTTAAAAAAAAAAAAAAGGACAAAGACAAAAGACAGCAAATATACTGTAAAATGATATAAAAAATAGAAATGCAAGGTAAAAAGGAGGGAAGTGGTAAGGGAGCAAAGAACCTAAACCACTTAAAAAAGAATAAAAGGAAGTTTCATAAAAGTTACCAAAAAAAAAAAATGAATTAAGTACATATGTTGCAAATCATTAATTGCATAAAAATATAAATGGTTCATTTAGTGTGTGCTGGCATCACAAATTCAAAAAATAATAATAATGGCCCAATTACAAAATGCCTAGTATAGCGTTATATATAAAAT
Source organism: Mustela erminea (assembly GCF_009829155.1). Taxonomy (NCBI): domain Eukaryota; kingdom Metazoa; phylum Chordata; class Mammalia; order Carnivora; family Mustelidae; genus Mustela; species Mustela erminea. Next base: position 153,620,238 of record NC_045614.1, read on the forward strand.
TGGCCTTCAATAAATAAGTACATAAGTAAATGAATTTTATGCTGAGTAATTCTATGCAGAATAAAAGAAAACTATGCTGAGTAATTGTCAAACACAAGAATATTGAGTATTACCTCAAATAGTAAAGAAATTTTGGTTATGATAGAACTAGAAAAAGCAAAGAAAAATCCAATAATAACTACCTAAGTATGGAAGAGAATCAGAGTAAGGAACTTTCTGAGTTATATAAATTATATAAATAATCAATAAGAATAATGTACAGATTATTTATAAATCGAACTCTCAGTAAATCAGTGTTCCTCATAAGTATTCTGATCCTCTCCTTAATGCCCTCCGTTCGAGTTCTTCAAATATAGTTAGCCTATTAACCTGAGTCTTGATATCCTATAACTTAAAAGAAATCTGAGAGAAAATAGAGTTAACTAATCCATTTTCAGCTTCTTCCTTTTTTAAAAGATTTTATTTATTCACTTTAGAAAGAGAAAGAGAGAGCTTGAATGAGGGGAAGGGCAGAGGGAGAGGAAAAGAAAGAATCTCAAGGACAGTCACCATTGATTGCCTAGCCCCAAAGGGGGCTTAATCTCAGAAACTGGAGATCATGACCTGAGCCAAAATCAGGAGTGGGATGCTTAACCAACTCAGCCACCCAGGCTTTCCTCAGCTTCTTACTATATAATCCTGAGTACTATAGAGTGAGTCTTTGTGAAGTAAATGCTTTATTTTTTCAACTGTTTTTTAAATATTCACTTAAAAGAAGAGATATGTGATACTGGATCCCATCCTAATCCTTCCAATAATATGTCACAAATAAAAATTAATACCATTGAATGTAACCTAAAGAATCAACTCCAGTCTTTTATGTCTCTTATATTTTCCTCTTTTTCAATGACCTAAGGGAAATCTACCTCCATAATAGCATCGCGAAGTAGGAGTAGCTAGGATGACTTAAAAATACTCTTTTCCTGGAGTGCCTGGGTGGCTTGTGGGTTAAGCTTCTGCCTTCGGCTCAGGTCATGGTCTCAGGGCCCTGGGATTGACCTCTACATCAGGCTTTCTGCTCGGTGGAAAGCCTAACTCCCTGCCTACTTGTGATCTCTGTCAAATAAGTAAATTTTAAAAAATATATATTCTTTTCCAATTTCTTAAAAGATGTCACCATCTCTAGAAAACAGATTTTAAAAGCCTAAAGTCTATTTTTCATCTTGAAGTACACCAAAAAACCCACCCACTTCCTCACATATAATCTAACAGTTCAGAAAGGAAATATGCAAAGAATTTTGTTTTCAACAACACATACAAAAGCATAGGATACCTGATCTTCAAAACAAAACAAAACTTTAAGACTTCACACAAACTAAATTAAAGATAACTTCATGTCAGATGCAAATGCAGTTGTGAACTTTGTTTGGTTCCCAATCCAAACAAATCAATTACAAAAAGATACTATGGGAACAACTGAGGAAATTTAAACATTACCTGCATATTAGAGTGTAAAAAGAAATTCTGTTAATGTTTTTAGATATGATAATGGTATTAGAGATTTTTTAAGAGGAAAAGGGAGGAAGTTTATATTTTTGAAAAGGAGAAGGAAGGAAGTTCTTATGTGATCTCAGAAATTTTTACAGATAAAATTGTATAATGTCTGAGATTTGCATTAAAACAACAAAATTGGAGATCAAGATTTGGAAGGTGGTAACTATTACAACTGGGAGTTTATTAGAGTATTCTCTGTTCATTTTCCAGAAAGTAACTTAAAAAAAAAAAAAAAAAGACAAGTGAAGGTAATGAACACCTTTGTAAAAGGCAGAATAATGGCCACCTAAAGAATCTGTGAATATGTTAGGTTTTATGGCAAAGGGGAATCAAGGTTGCAGATGAAATGAAGATTACTGATCAGTAGACCTTGAAATGGGGAAATTAACCTGGATTATCCTAGTGGGCCCAATGTGATCATAAATCTTTAAATATGGAAGAGGGAAGCAGGATAGTTAGTCACCGTGAAGGAATGTGAGAAAATTCAATTGGCCAATGTTGGAAAGAAAATAAATAGAAGGAATTATAAGCAGCCTCTAGAAGCCATAAAAGGAGAAAACACTTTCCTAGAGCCCTACTAAGACCTTGATTTTAGCCCAGTGACACTCATGTCAGACTTCTGACCTCCAGAACTATAAGCTAATAAATGTGTTGTGTTTTTTTTAAGATTTTATTTATTTGACAAAGAGAAAGATAAATCACAAGTAGGCAGAGAGGCAGGCAGAGAAAGAGGAGGAAGCAGGCTCCCTGATGAGCAGAGAGCCCGATGCCAGGCTCGATCCCATGACCCTGACATCATGACCTGAGCCAAAGGCAGAGGCTTAACCCACTGAGCCCCAATTTGTGTTGTTTTAAGCCACTAAGTTTTTGGTAATTTGTTGCAACACAAATGGGAAGCTAATACAATCTTATAGTAGAATAACATATTTTTATTTACCTGAAAGGAAATTAAAACACAGTGTGCTGGGAATTCAAATGAAATGTAAATCAGGAAAAGAAAAAATGTATTCATCAAGAAAAGAAAAAATGTATTCATCAAGAAAAGAAAAAAATTCCAAATCAAATACCTTTACTACTTTAAAGGAAAAACTTTTCCTCCTTCCCTACTCTATCTTTCTCTTTCTGGTAGCCCCAACTTCTTTTCTATGGTTTAACTGCATTACCCCCACAACAATATACCAAAATGATATTAAAATCTACCATTACTGCTACTTTCCTAACACTTTTCTCCGTACACATCTACTCTTTGTTTTTTATGTACTTTTCTTTTCCTCCAGATTTTATTTTTAAGTAATCTCTGCACCCAATCTGGGGCTCAAATTTGCAACCCCAAGATCAAGATTTACAAGCTCTACTAGCTGAGCCAGCCAGGCACCCCTTTACACATCTATTCTTTTTTTTTTTTTTTTCAAGATTTAATTTACTTATTTGAAAGAGAGAGGGTGGGCTCCAGCAGGGGGTGGGTGCAAATGGAGAGAGAGAAGCAGACTGCCTGCTGATCAGGGAGCTGGACATGGGGCTTGAGCCCCAGACCCTGAGATCATGACCTGAGCCAAAGGCAAATGCTTAACCAGGCAGATGCTTAACCGACTGAGCCACCCAGGCACCCCAACATATCTACCCTTAAAAATACTAATTCTACCAACTCTATTCTCTATTATAGCGTGACTTTAATTTTATCCATTATCTTAATGAAACTATTTTTATCCTAATCAATTTTCTCCAGGTCTAAATGGGCGCTCTCTGTTGATTTGTTTGTTTTTAATTTGTTTGCTTTGTTTTCACATTCTTGACCTCTCTGTAATGCTGAGACATTCTTGAATTTCTTTCTTAATATTCTTTCTGAAGAAAGTATCAGATTATTTAACTCTACTTTTAAGTTTTTCTCTTATCATTCTGCTTACTTCTATTTCTCCTTTGTTAGCTTTACATTTCTCATCTACTCAGATGTTTACAAGCTGTAAGCACTTCCCTCAGACTCACTCTAACCTCTCAATTGATTGTACTACTAATGGTTTTCAAACTTTTTTGGTTTGTAAATTTGTAGAAAAGTGTTTAGTCAATTTATAATGAATAAATTAGACTAAACATTAAGCAGTCTAATTAATTTTCTTGACAGTCTAACTTTATTGTGTATATTTAGGTAAAGTACTAGTTTTTAATATCAGTGAAATTTACTGATGATTAGCAAAGCAGAACATTTTTTAAAACGGAGTTTTCTCTAGCTACCAATCCTTACCTTTCAAATCCAGGTATCAGATCTACATCTAAAGCCACCATTACAAAATGGTCAATTTTATTTATAATAAAATGTATTTATCCAACTATAAAAATGTTTTTTATGCTGTTTTCAATCCAAGAGATGCTTACTGGATATATAATCCAATTATAAGACATTTACCTAAAGTTAAAACATTAAATATTATATTGGTTTTCAAATTCAGATTCCTTACATTGATTATGCACCATTAGATTGAAAATAATTTCATATACCATCAATATCAACTGGTAATTTCAGGCCACCAATGAAACTAAAATAGTACTCGCCTTTCTAATATCTTACATAAGTCCAGAAAACCTCTTAAGTGATTTTGTTGATAAATCAACCAAGAAGTATTATTTCACTCTTACTATAGTCAGTTAGCTGAGAATGGTTTACACCCTAATCATTTTTTAACATTGTATAGTAAATATCTTTTGAGCAATAAACTTGTTAAAATATCTCCTTGTATTCCTTCAATGACTATGAATGTTTAATTTAACCAAGCCTCTACACAGGTATTACCATGGGCATATTATGATCATTCTGGAGGTCTTGTAGTTTATTCTTTATAACTACTTTCTCTAAACTCTTTATGCTTTCTATTTTTGGCTTTCTAAAATTTAATCACTGATTTTTAAAAAAATATTTTATTTATTCATTTGAGAGAGAGAGCATGAGAGGGGGTTGGGTCAAAGGGAGAAGCAAACTCCCTGCTGAGCAGGGAGCTCGATGCGGGACTCGATCCTGGGACTCCAGGATCATAACCTGAGCAGAAGGCAGTCACCCAAACACTGATTTTCTAGCAGTCCTTATCAGTAAAATGTTAACATTATTTAGAAAGTATGGAATGATTCCCTAGTGTATTATAAACATTAAGTGATTAGCCTTTTAAATATTAAAAAGATACTTTAAGTTATTTAATTTAAAAAAAGAGCACTGCAGCTACAACCAAAATCTTTTATAAAGATCATTATTTTGACAAGTAGGAACAAAAAACTAGTTTTCTCTAATGGGACAAAAACTCAATTAAAAACAGGACTTCTACTTGAAAGCTTTAATGAATACAAAGTTTTTGCTATTAAACTAATATGTAAATGGTATATAGAAAAATGATATGGGAAAGCAATACAATCATTCTATGATTAAAAGTAAACCATGTAATTTAACCCTACGATTTGTTGCAGGCACATCTTCAAGTGAAGGCAGAAGGAGGTCTACAGAAATGCACTAAAATTAAAAAAATACAAATTTGGTTTAATCACTGGTAATAATCCTACAGGTAAATAAATTTGAAAACTATGTTAAGTTTTTAAGTTAGTTCTATATTGATATATATACAAAGTATGATAGCACTATTTTTTAATATATCTGTATTTTTAGTTGAAGTATAATTAACATAATGTTATATTAGTTTCAGTTGTACAATGATTCAACATTTCCACACATTACTCAGTGCTCATTATAGTAAATGTATTCTTAATCTCCTCTATCTATTTCACCCATGCCCCCACAGCCTCCCCTCTGGCAACTACCAGTTTGTTCTGTGTATTTTAGAGTATTTGTTTTCTTCTGTCTTTTTCCTAGTTTGTTTCTTAAATTCCATACATGAGAAAAACCATACAGTACCCGTCTTTCTCTGTTTGACTTAGCTTCAGTTAGCATTAACACCCTCTGTGTCCATCCATGTTGTAGCAAATGGCAATCTCATTATTTTTTATGTCTGAGTAATATTCATTATATATACACTACATCTTTATTCATTGATCTATTGATGGTCACTTGAGCTGGCTATATGACTAATATAAATAATGCTGCAATAAACACAGTGGTACATATATCTTTTTGAATTAGTGCTGTTTTCTTTGCACAAATATCCACTAGTGAAATCACTATCCAGATGGTATTTCTATTTTTAATTTTTAATTTTAATTTTTTGAGGAACCTCCACACTGTTTTTCACAGTGGCTACACCAATGTACATTCCTACTAACTCTGCACACAAGGGTTCCTTTTTCTCCATATCCTCACCAACACTGTTCTTTCTTGTCTTTTTTATTCTAGCCATTCTGACAAGCGTAAGGTGGTACCTCACTGTGGTTATGATTTGCATTTCCCTGATGATTGGAGATACTGAGTATCTTTTCATCTGTCTGTTGGCCACCTATACGTCCTTTTTGGAAAAATGTCATTCAGGTCCTCTGCCCATTTTTTCAGCAATTTATTTGGGTTTTTTTGGTGTTGAGTTGGATAAATTCTCTTCATGTTTTAGGAATTAACCTTTATCAGATATAGGATTTGCAAATATTTCTTCCTATTCAGTAGGTTGCCTTGTGATCTTGTTGGTGGTTTCTTTCACTGTGCAAAAGCTTTTTATATTAGTGTAGTTCCAATAGTCTAGTTCTGCTTTTGTTTCCCTTGCCTTTGTGTGGGGTTTAAGAAAGTGATCCAGTTTCATTCTTTTACATGTGGCTCCCCAGTTTTCCCAGCACCATTTCTTGAAGAGACTGTCTTTCCTTATTATATGTTCTTGCCTACTCAGTCACAGAGTAATTGACCATATAAGTCTGGGTTTATTTCTGAGTTTTCTATTTCATTTCATTGATATATGTGTCATTTTTGTGCCAGTATCATACTGTTTTGATTATTGGAGTTTTGTAGCATATCTGGAATTGGAATTTTGATACGTTCAGTTTTTTCTTTCTTAAGATAGGTTTCATTACTCAGAGTCTTTAGTTATTCTATATAAGTTTTAGTATTATTTGTTCTAGTTATGTAGAAAGTGTTGTTGATATTTCGATAGAGATTGCTAGTCTAATGATCTGTAGACTGCTTTGGGTGCTATGGACATTTTAACAATATTGGTTCTTCCAATCCATGAGCCTGGAATATCTTCCTATTTACTTGTGTCATTTTCAATATCTTCCATCAGTGTTTTATAGCTCTTGGAGTATAGGTCTTTCACTTCCTTACATTTATTCTAAGGTATTTTAATCTTTTTGTGTAATTGTAAATTTGATTGTTTTCTTAATTTCCCTTTCTGCTCTTCATTATTAGTGTATAGATACATAATAGATGTCTGTGTATTAATTTCGTATCCTAAACTTTACTGAATTCACTTATCAATCCCAGTAGTTTCTTGGAGTCTTGCAAGTATTCTATATGACATCATCTGCAAATAGTGACAGTTTTCCTTCTTCCTTACCAGTTTGGATGCCTTCTATTTCTTTTTCTCATATGATTGTAGGAACTAGAATTTCCAGTACTATGTTGAATAAAAGTGGTAAGAACAAATGTCTTTCTCTTTTTCCTGATCTTAGAGGAAAACTGTTTTTTGACCTTGAGTATGAGTACTATTTGCTTTTAAGATAAGAACTGCCATACTAAATGGGACCCATAATCTAATTTGTTGACAATATACTAGCACAAAAAAACTTTTTGTAAGAAAATGTGACTGTTCTCTATAGTAACTTTAAAAATGTATAAACATACTTTTTACAAGTCTATAATTCCTTACATGAGCTAGTCCCTGCACCTTTATCCTCTTAGGATAAACAAAGTGAGAGCCTAGAGTAACTGAATTATCTGGCTTTTGTGTGATTCTTTTTAAAAATTAATTTTAATTCATTTGGTACTTAAATTTCCTAACCTCTCACCCTAACAAGGTTGCTTAAATCTTCTGGTTTGCCTCCATTCCTATTCTTAAAGATGGCCACCCTCAATTGTCCATTTTGGTGACAGGAGCATGAAATCACTGTCAGACACTTCATCCATAATAAGTTATACTGCAGTATCAACTGTACTACCTTTTTTTCTACCAGTTACAGTATAAACTGAAACAAGTCCACACATCTCATAGAATATATTAATGAATGATAAAGGCAGATATGTAGAACTGTGATCACGCTCTTATGCCAAACTCAGTCACAAAGCCTCCCAAAAAAAATGATGTGAAATTAGAAGAATGTGGAGACAATGGAAAACCTAAAGATGTAGAACTGGGATCATGGTCTTATGTCAAACTCAGTTACAAAACCTCCCAAATAAAATGATGTGAAATTAGAAGAATGTGGAAACAATGGAAAACCTAAAGAAGAGATAATAATCCGAGATACCTAGGCATTTGACCTCACTCAGCTTTCCAAGATTCTGGAAAGCTTAATCCTTCACAGTCCATACCTATGTTTCTTTCTTTCCTTTCCTTTCCCTTTTTTAAAAGATTTATTTATGAGAGAGAGAGAGAGACACAGACAGAGAGAATGCACTGAGTTGGGGGGAGGGGCCAAGGAAGAGTGAGAATCCTCAAGCAGACTTCCCACTAAGCAGGGAGCTCAACATGAGTCTCATTCCCAGTACCCTTAGCTGAAATGAAGAGTCAGACACTTAGCCAACTGAGCCACCCAGATGCCCCTCTAACACCTATATTTCTGATTTTATAGCCATTTATCTAAGATCTGATGTTATATCTGGTATGAGGATATTACAAATCTGTTTTCTTGTAGAAGTTATACTATTTATCTACATGTTGCCTCTGACACCATGAACATTTATAAAAACAGCTTATAAATGTCGATGAATAGGGAGCTGGCCAATTTAAGGGTCTATTCAAAACTTTAGGAATCATCCCATCTGGTTCTGGTGATATATTTCTTTTTGTCTGTTTTGTTAATTAGGTCTAGAGCATCCCATGTGTTTGTCACTACCAATCTAGTACTTCTGAATTGTGACCCTAAAATGATCATTTAGAAACAAAAGTGTCCCTTAAAACTTAGTCAATAAAAACTGAGACTTAATTAATATTTCTACAATCTTCTTTTTCCTATCTTTTGGGAAATTATACACCATATTCCTAAAGTGGTATCTTTATGTGATGTAAATTTACTTCATAAAAGCCTTTGTCAAGAGACTGTTCAAAACAATACCTCATTTGTTTTTTTGTGTTGTTTCTGTTTTGTTTTTTTTTTTGTTTTTTTTTTTTACAACATGGAGCTTGAACTCAAAACCCTGAGATCAAGACCTGAACTGAGATCAAGAGTTGAATGCTTAACTGACTTAGCCACTCTGGCACCCCTCCAGTTTACTCTTAATACATCATTCTATTAGCTTCCATCTATTCATTCAACAAATATTTACTGCTTTCTATATGGCAGGTACTGTTCTATGAATTGGTAAGATAATTGTGAACATAATAAGGCCCCAACCCTGATGGAGTTAAATTATGATAGGAGAAGCAAACAATAAGTAAATAAGTATATATAATGTAATAATAGGCGGTTGTATTATTGAGAAAAAGTAATCAGGATAAGGGTAGAGAGGGAGTGAGCAACCATCAATGAAGAGCTCTCTGAGAAGTTAACAATTAAATTAAGAATTGAATGATGTAAAAGGAATATGTAATATAATTATTAGAGAGGATAGTATTCCATGTAAAGGAAACAGAAATGTAAAATCCTTGAGGTGGGAATCATGTTTGAGAAAAAGTAAGAAAGCCAATGTACCTGTTGCAGAGTTAGTAGCAGGAAATAAGTTGATAGTGGTGTCTTGCCAGGGCCAGACCATTTAGATCTTTATAAGACATTAATAGGACTTTTGTTTTTATTTTTAAGAGAAACAAAAAGCCATTGAAGTGTTCTGGACAGGAAGCACATAATATGATTTAAATTTTAAAAGGATTCTACTACTTATTATGAGAAGAGACTATGTAGTGAAGCCTGAGAACAGAGAAAATACCTAAAAGCTATAGAGCAGTAGTCCAGGCAAAAGATGTGGTGGAACTGAAGAGATATGGTCAGATTTAGGATGTATTTTGAGGGGGGAGTCAATAGAAAATTCTATCTTCTCAACATCTCTATGTTTCCTATGCAATTAATCATGTTACTTTTTTTTTTAATAAAAAAGATGAAACAGAAAAAATACTGGATTTAATCATGAAAAAGAACATAACATTAAACTTAGCCATGCCTCCTACCAACTTGGAGACCCAGGGATACCACTTAAATTCTCTGGCCTCAGATGTCTTTTTTTTTTTTTTTTTTAAGATTTTATTTATTTATTTGACAGACAAATCACAAGGAAGCAGAGAGGCAGGCCGGGGGGGGGAAGCGGGGGGGGGAGCAGGCTCCCCGCTGAGCAGAGAGCCCGATGTGGGGCTCGATCTCAGGACCCTGAGATCATGACCCGAGCCGAAGGCAGAGGCATTAACTCACTGAGCCACCCAGGCGCCCCAGATGTCTTATCAGTAAAATAAAAATATTTACACTTCATTTGTCTTCCTTACAGGACTGTTATGAAGGTCAAATGGGAGATCTTACAGATGAAGTTCTCTAACTTTAATTTAACCAACTTGCTAGATTAACAAAAACTTCCCATTCTCTTTATAAAACAGATTGATATTAGTGATTCCCTGAATAACTGACACTAGTAAACTTAGCTAGAATACCTAGGCTCTCCTACTCCAGACCTAATTATGTGTAGGTCAGTTAACTATAGAGATGAATAAATAAATATATATGTATCATATGATATATATAATATATTGTATATTATATATACATGCATGCATTTATCTTGTGTGTGTATATATGTGTATATATATATACTCATCCATACTTTATATATATGTGTGTGTGTGTGTATGTGTGTATGTATAGTTGACACACATGGATATGAACTGTATCGGTTCACTGATGTTTGAAATTTTTTTCGATAAATATAGTATAGTACTATAAATGTATTTCTTCTTATGATTTTCTCAATAACATTTTCTTTTCTCTAGCTTACTTTAATGTAAGAATACAGTATATAATACATATAAAATAAAGTATCTGCTATTTATGTTATCAGTAAGACTTCCGGTCAACAGTAGACCATTTATAGTTAAGTTTTGTGGGAGTCAAAGATTTCAGGGAGTAAATCTTTTAGGGAGTTGAATATATACAGATATTCAAACATGTGGTGGTTGTGTACCTTGTTCAAGGGTCAACTATATATTCATCAAATATATTCATCATATGTGCAAACTGTCAGATGATATTTATGTATCATCTAGAAGGACCTAACACCTGCTTCAAAAGCATATATAAGTTCTTATTCTATTTTAGATAAATTAAAACCAAAAACTATAATGAATTTCTGATGGCTTGTGGAAGAAAAGTCCAATTATAGAACTCCAATTATAGAACCAAAGCTTAACATTGCTCATTTATCAAGTGATTTGTAAACTGATGTATATGTTTTCATTTAAAATAAAATATTTAAGACATATCTTTATTAATAACTTTCTGCTTCAATCTCATTTCAGTTAATCAACCAACCATGTACATATTGTTTCATTCATAGAGTTAATCAAGTGCTTACTATAGTTGTTTTCAGCACAACCATGTATTAGAATCTCCTGTGGGGTCTTTCCAAAAAATGTAAGTGCCTAGGCCCAATCCTTAGAGACTGATTCTCTAAGATTGGTGGAGCTAGAAGTTTCTCTTTTACACGGAGTTAAGAATGGCCTGCTAGGTAATAAGAAGCCTAACAATGATACAGAAACAAAATATATTTACCACTCAAAGAGTTGACACTATAATGATAGTGACAGAAAAATTTTCCAATCACAGTAAGGTGTTAAATTAACTCTATAGGAATAAGCCAGGTGTTACAGGAAAACAAAAGAAGGAAAAAAAACTAACTATGCGTTGGACAGGAAAAGAGGAAGGCAGTGGTCAGAGTTGGTTTCGTGGAGGTAGTATTTTAACTATGAGATTAAAAAAAGTAATGGGGGATGGAGGGATTCCACCTGGGTAGCACAGTGAGTTAAGCATCCAACTCTTGATTTCAGCTCAGGTCATGATCTCATGTACTGGGATCAAGTTCCTGCTCTGTTCAGAAGGGAATCTGCTTGACGTTTCTCTCCCTCTCCCTCCCCACTCCATTCTCCACTTGCGCGGGCGCGCGCGCACATACACACACACACAAACACACAAACACACACTGTCTCTCTCTCTCAAATAAAGAAATCTTTAAAAAATAATAATAACTTGGAATTCTCTAATTTTACTAAAGCTGGAAAGGATATTGTAGTTAGAAGCAATAGATTGAGATATGAAAATACAGTGCTTTCAGGTAATGCAATATGCTTAGGAAATCAAGGAAATGAGGATGGAAAGGTAAACATCTAAAGGGAAGCCCATCTAAAATGAATGATATATGGATCAAGTTAAACAGTTTGACATTTATTGTATAGGTCAGTAATTTCAAATTCTGTTTCATAGAATTCAAGTTCAGAAAAGGCACTTCATGTATTTCACAAATATCTGAACAAATGGCATTCAAATGTATACATACTGAACTGAGATAGCAGTAAACCAATGTATTAACTTTTTTGCTAACCTTGAATTAAAGTTTCTTCTACCATTTCTGTGTTTTTGAACTTCTTATACATTTGTCACTGATTTTAAAGGTTGTAGTTTTATACTTTTACTTTTTAAGGCCAGAAAAATTCCTACTACCTGCCAGGGATAATATTATACAACAAAAACCAAATATAAAAAACAAGCCTTTTATAATATCTGTATAATTTATTATAATTTATTTTTAAGTGTAGAACAATAAAGTACATTTATTTGTTTTAATAGATGTTATTTATAGGGTTTCACATTAGACTTTTGTTTGTAGAGCATCACTGCTCTAGGGAAACCAACATAAAATTTTTAGCAGAGAAATTACATAATGAACATTATAGTTCAGAAATAACCATATCATAACATAACAAAATCAACTGAAATAGTGTAAAACAAGAGGTAAGAAGATCAGGTAGGAAGTGATTTCAAGAGACTAACCAAGAAAACACAATAGAATGAACAGGTACTGAAGATGGCGAAAAGGGAATAAATTTCAGAAACACTAAGGAATGGAATAGATAGGATTTGATAACTGATCAGAAAATAGAAAGAAGGATGGTTTTCAAAAGAGAAGATTACATATTTGTACTTTAATTTTGACCATGTTTAAAAGGTACAAGTATCCAAAAGGTGCCAACTGCTTAGTACTCAGAATAGAATGTTCTTTGCACATTTAATCAGTGAGTCCAAATGAAGTCCCCATTTTAGCAACAGTTCTAATTTTGAAATACCCTTAATCCATTTTTACATATTATATTATAGTCCAGGTAACCTAAAGTACAATCATAAAATCACTTTTTAAAATTAACTATATTGTTATCCAAAGATACCATAATACTTTCCCCCTTTACTAACATTTCAATACTATTAGTATTCCACTTATATAGCTATCTATCCTAATTCCTTTGAAAGTATAATTTTGTTACCTATATTATTATAGCCTACTGCTGACAGTCATTCCACCAAGAACAAGGTAATTTAAAACTTTAAGAATATTTACAAAAATAAATATTTTATCATGTTTTCCAAGTTATACATCACCTTCACCTAATTGTCTTGTTTGATCCTCTCAATAACCTTAAATCAGAAGAGCAAAAATACAATCTTGGAATGGAAACAGTAATATGTCAAAGATTAGATAATCAGGGCATTATTCTCCTGACTAGAAGTTCAAATTTGAACCCTAGGATCCTTTTATATATTTGTCTCATTACCAGTATTAAAACCCTAATGTGACAAACTATCTATTATTTCAAATTGAGAATGAAATTATATACAACCTCATATACAAAACTTTGTGCATACAAACCTCACAGGGTAGAATTATATCTTTTAATCTGACCTAATTCTAAATAAACTCATTTTTTATGAAAATTAATATGTAAGATTTTAATAACTACAGATTTAATGTTTTTATAATGACTCTACTGGGAATGAAGACTAACATAATAAATGAAACATCTCATTATATATGTTATTTACAACAAAAATCATTTTAATAATTTCAAAAAAATTCTTCTGAAGTACCAAAAAATTTAATAATTTATGTGATTTCAAAAATGTATGATTTGTTCTTATGTATTCAAATATTTTAAAACTATATTCATCTGTACCATATGAATGACTTAGTAGCTTTTAAAATTGAACATGGTAGGTCAAAAACACATTCTTAGGCTACCCCTCCAAAAAGAAACAATAAAAATTATAAACTATGTCAGAAAAAAACAATATCTATATATTAATGTTTGTTTTGTAAATTCTCATCTCTCCCCATCAGAAACTCTTTCTTTTGCTTATTCATTCGAAGTTGAACATTAAAGCATAATTACCTAAAATGTTTCCTCACTAAATCAGAAAACAGGCTATTTTTTTAAGTTCTTACAAGAATTAAATCCATCACTTTTTTGTTATGACTCTGGGGTGTTTTTGTATAGAATTTTAAACAATTAATGTAAAATAATACCGTTAGATCTTTTAAAATGGATGTATTCCTTTAGTTATTATCTACCTCCTTCTAGCAACATCTTAATAGCTTTAATCATTTTATACTGCATAGTGACACAAAATAACAGTTTCTCTGAATGTCAAGAGGGAATTAACGAGAGTGATTTTTCCTTCAGATTTCTACTTATACATAAATATTACATTAAAAATTTTGTCCACAGTTTGGTCTTAACATCGTGTTGCAAATTCTACTTTTTATGTTTGCTTATTTCCACTTTAAACTACTGCAGCTTTTTAAACTAATGCTGAAATCAATGCCTAGAATATCTTTATTAATTCAGACATCCATCTATAGAGTTCTCTGACCAGGACTGTCTGATGCTGGCATCTCAACAACTTCCAATCCCTAGTGTGGATGTTTCTGGTTCTTGGTTTTGTTTTTGTTGTTGTTGTTTTTAATGATTCTTTCCTCACAACAGTAAAATAAAGAAATAATAGGCTTCAAGCCAATTCAAAACTTACCTTGCAAATCTGGAAATACTCTGAAGTCAGGGTTTCCTGAATCTCCTCTTTGAGAACCCCTGCAGTCCCTCCTGGATGTATGGAACCACTTCCAGCCCCACCACCACTGTTACTGCCACTGCTGCTACCACTGCCAGGGGAAGAGGCAGTTAAGCCATCCAAAACTTTTCGGAAATTAAACTTCTTCATTTTAAAAACTGTTGAGAAATTCAAAGGAAAAGGTGACTTAACACATGGACTTACACCTGGGTAAAAGTGTTTAGCTTTTCACTAGTCAAGGCAGTAGCCAGGCCCCATTTTACGAGAATTGGCTATAAATGACTAAAAAAGAGAGAAAAAGAGTCCTACTTCATTGTGTCAAATTTTAATTCAAAAAAGAACATCTTTTAAAAGGAATAATAAAATATAACTCTAAAAGCAACAGTATTTCCTCCTCATACATCAAATTTTCAAGGGCTTTATCCCCAGCTGTAGCTACGCTTTATCAGCACTGGGGTAAAAATAAAAGGCAGTGTCATCATCGTCATTAGCATTATATCATCAGTATTATTATACAATCAGACCGGAGTCCAACAGACCAAGACTGTCTCTCTTAAGGGCGGGCTTCGCTTCTAAAGGTTCGGCTCAGAATATTTTCAGAAAAACGATGTTGGGATTGTGCGGTGGGAGAGCCGGTGTTTACTCTACTACCACCTTCTGGGCTCTCCCCCATCATCTTCAACGCTCCCTTTTTTTCAGTAAGTAATGAGGGGTAGGCCTTTTTCCATCCCCTATCCCCAAGAGCCGGACCCCAAAACATATGCGGGTGACCCAACAGCAACAGCCGACAGGAGCGGCGAGCGGCAGCGCCGGCTGCCTCCGCTTCTCCCTCCGCCCCCCCTTCCCTCCCAGCGTCTCCAGCCCTCCTCCCTCTTCTCCCCCTCCACTCATCCCACACCCCGCTCTGCCCGCAGCAGCCGCCGCGCTCGCCCGCCAGTGCGCTAGCCCGCCCGTCCGCTCTTCCCGCAACACCGCGGCGGCTCTTAGGGGGACGTGAGGCAGTGGCGGCGATAGCTGCGGCCCGAGTTCCGCCTCAGCCTAATAGGCGCGCGGAGCAGCCGCTCCCGCCGTCTCTCCCCGGGCCGAGCGCCTAGGCACCGAACACACACAAACACTCTCACACAGACATTCGCGCGCCAATCCGAAGCACACGCAACCCTCTCATAGAAATTCGCGCGCGAACGCTCACGCTCATGAACACACACACAGGTGTGAGGGAGCCGCGGCTGGACGGCGGCGGCGGCGTCCCAGAGGGATGACTATCTGACTCCCGACTTAGGCACCTTCCTCGGCCGCTACTAGCTGCCAGCCAGCCCGAGAAGCTGAAGGTGCGGAGGGAGGCGGGCTCGCAGGCGTCAATCCCTCTGGATTGCCGCCGCTTCTCCAGTCCCTCTGGTCGTGGCGCCCGGCGCTCTCCGAGGTCCTAATCAAGCAGGCAGGCTCGAAGGAAGGCTCCGCCCTCCCGCCGTGGGATGCAAGCCCCGCCCCCGAAACGCCCCCTCGTTCGCCCCGCCCCCACCACTTCGGGCTGGGCGGGCTGGAGAAAGGGGCGGAGAGCTGCGGAACGTCAAAGGGCGGGAGTAGCCTAGGCTCCAATCCTAGGCTCCATAGGGCCAAGTTCCTTCGTCGCGAGGCGCGGAAGAAATTTGGGGATAGGCCGAAGGAAAAGCCAATGAGAGGGGGAAGGGAGAATTTAGAAAGGTAGGTGAAGTATTTGATTGACGGCGAGATTGGCCAGTATGCTGGGGGGCCGTGTTTTGGGGGCTGTAATTGGCGCTACCTGTTGAAGGACGGAAGTGTGAATCAATAGAATGCGTAGAAGCGTGCGAACTTGGGCGCCCGGAGTCCGAGGCTGCTGGAAGTGTTTCCCTAGGTCTGACCGTGGATGATACTGTGAACTGGACAGGTGATTTTTCAGTTTATCTCCTCTACTCGCTCTCCAGGTGCATCTATTAGCCTTCCCTCCCTGACCTGCCACTTGCATAATTGCTTAACAAGTCACTCTGCGAGAGAGAATTGCATTTCAGTAGATTTTTGGAATATTTAGCCTTTTAGATCCTAAGGAATCGATTGCTTACCATGTTTCCCCTAATACGTAGAATTACCCCCTCCCCCCATTTTCACATACAGTTTTGTTTTTGGTTTTGTTTTGTTTTGTTTTTAAGAAACATTTCTCTAAACCGTGTTAGTAATATATTTTAAGCTTTGTCTTTGAGTCACAATAATCATTTTGAAAAATGCACTATTTGGTGCAGGATTAGAAACAACATCATCAGGATGGGAAAATTTGGTTCTGAGCTCTGACTTGATACTGAATTGTGGAAAATTTAGACCTTGACAGCTTTGTGGAAATGAAGAGCAGCTCAGGGGGCCATAGCTAGCTTTAGACTTCAGTTTGGGCAAAAGAGCTCACTAATAATCATCTCATATAGTCTTAACATTTTAGAGATCTTCTAGGATGACTTTTCTCTTCTTTTCTTTTTTCCTGGGGGAGGAAGAGGATGGGATGAAAGGGAAGACGTGAAAGAGAAATGATTTGTCCAAGGTCACATAACAAGGAAATAGAGATGGATTAGAGTTTTTCAGATCCTCAAATCAATGCTCACTTTTCCTTTTGAATTTTTCAGTATTTAATGTCTATTTTACTCCTTTTGAAACCTTTCAAAGACACCCCACCCCCAGTTGCCACAGCTAGACAATAACACTCTGGAAGGCAGGCATGGAATTATATATTTCTTCTATCTTGTTTAGCACCTAGCACAATGTTTCACATATAAGAGGCACTAAAGGATTTTGAACAGTTGGTTTGTTAATGGTTATTAGTGAAAGATTTACAAGATGATACCCAATTATATCCTATCCTATTTGGGGGAGGTAAAAATAGGGGCGGAAGCAAGAGTCACGTCTGATAAAAACTAGATCTTCATAAGGTTCCAAATTCTATATTGGTTTCCTAACAATATGTACCTTTGTCTTTATTCTCCTTTTCTACTTTTTTCATCTTTTCTTCCTGGCCCATTTCACCTCCAAGCACGGGTGCCTATTAAGGCTAAAGAGTTTGCTTTTTTCTTTTTCTTTAACTCTTTGAGAAGTAACATTATTGTCTAAAATAATGATTTTAGATGCCCTTCATCCCTTCATCAGAAAGTCTATTGACAACTCTTTAATTTTCAAACAAATGAAAATAAGCTTATAACAAGTGATGGTTTGGTCTTTTGATGAGAGTGAAGAAGATTTCCTGATTCAGCAAAAGGAGATGTAATGTTTACAAGAAAACCCCATAAACCATTCATCACTAACATTGTACTGTCTTAGCAAACTAGGTGGTGGTTTTATTCTGAAAACTGGGGAGAAACTGAGAAACAAAAGACACAAAACAGATTGGCACAGTCTCTGCTTTAAGACCCCACAGGGAATTCATTGGCCTACTTAACTTAAAAATAAGTGACAGAGTAGATATTCCTTCAGATGAGACAACAAATAGGAATGGGAAATGAAAGAAAAGACAAGTCAAAATATATAAATGTTTCTAACAGTATTAGAAGCCTAAAATGATTAGAATGCTGAGATTGTAGAATCTTTGGGATTATTTTAAATATCTTTGTTCTTTCACAGTAGATAGCATAATGCTTTGTACATAATAAATGTGTGGTAAATATTAATTTAAATAAATTACAGCAAGTAAAATTTTAACGTAATTGCAATCTCATAGAGTGGGAAACTGTGATATTGTAATGCCAGTTCACAAACTACACAAGGATAGAAATGAGCAAAAGACAGAGTGCATTATGTATGTGAGAAGACATCACAAACAATGATAGTTTGAAAGTTTTACAAGATGACAGAAGCTCAATGACATAGTTATGGAAGAAAATTCCATCCTTAATTAAAGAGAAATAAGATGTTATCCTATAAATCATGTGGTAAAGGGAATGACCAGACCATGAACTATACCATAAAAAGTTATGTAGAGAATTTTAGAATTGGTCCAGATAATAATAAAGGAGATCCTTGTTTATTCTACTACAAACTAGAATACTTCATTGGGAGGAGATTCTGATAAACCATAATATCTTCCTAAAATGGCAAGTATGAAGACTGCACAAGAAAAAAATAGTCTAAGCTTGGTCCCTGAAACAAAACCATCACATCATTCCATAAACCTAATACACTGGAAGGGTTTTTAGAATAAATGTTAAAAATATATTACAAGTCATTTTAAGGGTTTATGATCTTGGATTCGAGCCAACAATAAAGCTAATTTTCCACATCCTCAAAATAATTAAGTAATTATTGAAAGTATGTATATGTATGGCACTTCATGCAGAGATTTGCTAAACTGATTAAGTTTAGAGAAAACTAAGCCAGATTGACAAAACACATGTAAATGGTTTTGTACATTTATCTCTGTACATAAAGATAATTAATTCTTCTAGTTACTAAGCACCTATATATCAGATACTATACTATGGAATTTATAAACATCTCTTTTAATTTGATCCTTATTATAACTCTATGAGACAGGTGTTGTTTCATTTTATACATAAAGAAATTTGAGACTCTGAAACATATGAGAAATTCATTCAAAATCACCTAGGTGGATAACCCAGTCTTCAAATTCAAGGCTATCTATCTTCTAAGATTATACTCTTAATCATTCCCCTATTATTAATTAGAGGATTAAGTAGGACTTAGAATAGGAAAACAGTAAGGGTTAATTATTCTGAAATAGTGAACATATGTATATTAGTTTGCCGCAACTGCCATAACAAAGTACTACAAATCAGGTGGCTTAAACAACAGAAACCAATTTTCTCACAGTTCAGAAGCCTGGAAGTCCAAGATCAAAGTGTCAGCAGGTGTGATGTATTCAGAGGGCTCTCTTTTTGGCTTGTATATGACATCTTTCTTACCGTGTTCTCATACGGTTCTTTGCTCTGGGTATGCACATTCCTGGTACCTCTGTATGTCCAAGTTTCCTCTTCTTATAAAGACATCAGTCATATTGGATTAAGGCCAATCCTAATGGCTTCATTTTAACTTAATTACCTCTTAAAGGCCCTATCTCCAAATAAAGTCACATCTGAGATATTGGGGGGGACACAATGCAGTCCATAACAATATGACAAATTCCAGCATTCTTTGAAGAGAGCACCTACAATGAGCTGGAAATGTGTAAAGAATTTTACATTTAGTTTTTCACTTAATCTTCACAACAATCAGGTATGGTAGCTATTGATCACCCCAATTTATGAATGAGAAAATGGAACTAAAGAAAGTTTAGATAGTATGTTCAATATCATACATCTAGTAGGTTGTGAAACAGGGATGTGAACTTAAATAAATTGTATCCCAAAGCTATTTCCTCATGCTGTTAGTGTGAACCAAAAATTCCCGTTTCATTTATGTATATACATATATAGTATTAGAGAAATTACAAAATTTAAATATTAGAATAAAACAGAACAGAAAAAGGAAAATATCTTGCTAAGGAGTTTGGATACTAGAACTAAAAAGACATTTGGGGATTGGGGAGAATGGGACTAGAAGCAAAGAACTTCTGGGATGGCACGCTAATAGGACGTTCTTACCTCACAATAAATCTCAGTATAATTTGAAATATGTTAAGGGTCCCACTAAAACAGGAGAAAATCAGTTATTCAATCACTAATTAAACATAGCAAGGCAGAAGTAAATTGTTCAGAGAAACTGTAGTCTTAGTGAATATCATAACAGCTGGAAGGAGAATTTGGGTAGAGGGAGGGCAATGACACAAGACTTACCTCAAGGCCAGACTGGCAATTGTTGATATTAGCAAGTGTGAGTATTTCCGATCTGCTTGCTGTGAGGTGCTGGATCTTGAACTGAGCAACCTAATTTATCACACATTTCTAACCCCTTACTCAAGTTATAGCACTATCCGTTATTATTTGCCAGTTTAAGAGTTAGAATTTCGTTGAGAGAACACAGCTGGAAAACAGGTTCCACCTATGTCCTTTCCGGAAGAATTTTCAAGAGGATTAGGAATTATCTTTCCTTCCTAAATTTTCATCTTATTTTTTTCTACATCCTTCAGGAGGGGTACTGGTTGATACTTGTCAGCTTTTTGTCATATGGCAGGAAATAGCAACCAGTGTTAAAAAATCTCTTATTCAGCCTACTCCAAGTGCACAAAGAGAGAAACCACAGGGTTAATTAAATAATGCCATACCTCTCATGACAAACAGGCAGAGGTCATTAGGATAGACCCAAACCATGCAAAGTATGGCTCAGCAGACAACCAATGACAGAATTACAAACAGAACTCATGTGTTCTTGGGCAAAATTCAAATCTCTGTTATTAAACATGTAATTAAAATCAGCTCCTTGAGCCTCTTTAACTTTACTTTTGTTAAACATAGTTTTTTTTTTTTTTTTAAGATTTTTATTTATTTATTTGACACAGAGAGAGAGAGTACAAGCGGGGGATCCGCAGGCAAAGCAAGAAGGAGAAACAGGCTCCCTGTAGAGCAGGGAGCCCAAGGCCAGGCTGGATCCCAAGGTGAAGGCAGAGAGTTAACTGAGCCACACAGGCAGCCCTTTGTGCCTCTTTTAAAATAGATTTTCACATATCTATCCATCACATTGGATGTGGTAAAAGAAAGGGATTTAGTGTTGGGACAGTCTAAATTTCATAGCTGGGGCACTAGCAAGCCCTTTCAGCCTCTAAATCTTAATTTTTCCTTTATGTAAGCTATTTTAAGGAAAATGAGGTTGTATATGTAAAAATGATTTGTAGAATGCAAACGACTATACAAATATATTGTTACTATTATCATTATTCTTTTGCTTTAGTGAAACTGTTTATAGGAATTGACTTGAGTTGAATTTATTTTTCAATTATTAATATAAAAATCTTTTGCCTCTGTAGATTGACTGTTGCTGAAACTGAAGGAGAGGTAGAGAGCTTGGTCTGGATGATCTTTAATCTTTTAAATCCAAAATTCTCTTTGTATGATTTATTTAGTCAAGGTTTACTGCATTCTTTTCCTGAATACTACAAAGCCTTATAGAAAAGGTAATTAAAAGGATACCTATGTGGGTACTGGCCAACAGAGATGAACTGGAGCCTACAATAGATACAGAAATCCTAAAAATTATCTACTAATTAAATATTCCTGGAGATCACATTTTTATTAATATTTCTGCTTATGTACACTGCACATATATCTGATTATAAAAATAAGGTGTGCTTATTATAAAAACGTTCGAGGGGTATGTGAGTGGCTCAGTTGCTTAAGTGTCCAACTTTTGATTTCAGCTCAGGTCTTGATCTGTATTATGAGTTCAAACCCCACATTGAGTTTCATGCTGGACATGGAGCCTACTTAGGAAAAAAAAAAACAGCTTCAGAAAATTTACTCATACATTTCTAGTCCTTTTCAGAACTAAACATTTTTTAACTAAATATTTTCTTGTGAGCTTTTCCCACTTCATTAAATATTGTTCAGAAATACCATTTTGAGTGTCATATGGATATTTACAAAATGTATTTAATCATTTTCATAATTTTAGGTATTTCTAATTCAACACTATTATAAATATGGAAAGGATACTTTTATACTAAATCTGTGGCGAAGTTTCAGGATTTTTTTCATAATCGTGCTTTATATATTAAGAGTTTGCATAATATTAAATTCTTAGACAGGAACTTCTCAAATGGATTTTTTTTAGAGGGTATTACTATGTCAAAATTATATGTCTTCATACTTAGTTCTAGATTTTGTTTATTTCATTTTTATTTATCTGTTTTTAATTTAAGTTGATTCAATTAATTGACACAGTGTATTATTAGTTTCAGAGGTAGAGTTCAGTCATTCATCAGTCTTCTCTAACACCCAGTGCTCATTATATCAAGTGCCCTCTTTGATGTCCATCACCCAGTTACCCCATTCTCCCACCCCCCTCCAACAGCCCTCTGTTTGTTTCCTATGATTAAGAGTCTCTTATGGTTTGTCTCCCTCTCTGGTTTCATCTTGTTTTGTTTTTCCCTCCCTTTCCCTCTGCACCTTCCTTTTGTTTCTTAAATTCCACATATGACTGAGATCATATGATAATTGTCTTTCTCTAATTGGCTTACTTCACCTAGCCTAATACCCTCTAGTTCCATCCATGTCACTACAAATGGCAAGATTTCAGTTAAATTTAAATTTTATTTTTAAAAGGTTATACCAATTCAAGGGGCGCCTGGGTGGCTCAGTGGGTTAAAAGGTTATACCAATTCATATCTTCATTAAGAGCTTGGGTCCCTGTGGAAAACTCAACAATGAACCTTTTTGTAAAGTGATATCCCATACCACCTGCACTGACATTTTTTGGTTAGATTTGTTTTGTGTTTGAAAACAATTCAGAAAGTTTTAAAATGATAAGAATTTAAGTCTAATCACTAAACAAAGCAGGAAAAAAATGACAAGGAAAACACAACTTCAGTAAAGCTTGTATTTTTCAGACTGATGGAAAAAAATATGTTTTAATAAAAATATAAGGTTAGAAAGAAACTTATTAATTCATGTTTGATTTCTAAATTTAAAAAATAATAACAAACTTTTATTCAATTATATCAGCAAATAATTTTTACATGTTGTTATTTGGGGGACAAATGTGAGAAAATAAGCACAAGGGGAGCATAAAAATTAGACAAAGAAATATAGACCTACAGAAGAATAATTTCGTAAGAAAAAAACCAAGTCTTCAGAGAATTTTAAGGTTCTTGAAAACCACTTTAGATTTTTGCCACTATATACTAAATAGAGATGTGAACCCTTATAATTTGTTATATAAATTGAAACTAAGAGCAAGATGCAAACCCTCATCTAGATGATAAAAATACAAGGGTTGACAGTCTTTCTTGGGTTTAGAATGACTTATGAGGGTTATGCATTTGTTTTCATGATGGCAATCACAGTATACTGAATTAATTTTTTATAATGTCTAACAGAGTGTTAAGATATTAAGATTTTGTAAATATCCCTATTACTTATTAGCCCTGCTAAAATTGGCATATTAGAATTTTAGAGAATAAGCTAGGATGCAAGCATGACTTTGCTTTATCATAAACAAAAGTACCAAAACAGAATCAGAAGAGTAGAAAGGGAATGAGTGACTTCCTGCATGTCCAGTTACAGGCTCTAAAACAAGAGAGAACCCTTTAAGTGGGCCCTGTCTGGCCATGCAGAATAAGCTTTCTATTTCAGGCACCTCCTTGGCTAGTTTGGCTGGCAAAAAATTGTTGTTCTCTTAACCTTTGTAAAGCTAAGGAACTTTACAAGTTTGTTTTTTGTTTTTTTTGTTTTTTGTGGGTGTTTTTGTTTTTGTTTTTGTTTTTTTCCCAGTAACAGCCAGAGTGATTTTTGGCTTTTTTTAGCTCTCCTCCATTAGAAAAACAAAATTTATGTCATAGCCTTATTCTTTCCTTCCCATTATTCCCACTCTCTATTGTCTTTAGCCATAATCCTTCTATAATGCAAATATTACTTTATTTTGCATGTCTATGTTTAATGTGCTTTAATTATGGAAGCCAAATTTCTTGAATTTTCTAGGACAGTTGCTTTTTAAAATATTCTGTACCATTATTCTTACAAACCATCAAAATCATCTCATAACCCATACAATTCCTGAACAAACACCACTGTCTTACATGATGCCATTTTTAAATTTGAGTGGCAAAAACTATAGGAGAGGGAGATACACAATGGTTTATTTTTAAAAACAGGAAGTCTGATTTCAGACACACCAGAGTCTGCTACTTATTCAGTGTGTGACCTTGGACAAGTTATTTAATTTATCTGTGTTTCAATTTTCTTATCTATAAAAGGAAGATAAAATTACTAACTTCAGGGCTCCTGGGTGCCAACTCTTGATTTCTGCTCAGGTCATGATCTCAGGTATGTGAGATGGAGCCCATGTCAGGCTCTACCTTGGGCATGGAACCTGCTTAAGATCCCTGTCTCCCTCTCCCTCTGCCTCTCAAATTTAAAAAAAAAAAATTACCATCCTCATAGGATGGTTGTGAAAATGAAGTGAATCAGCACACCACCTGGCACATAGGAAATCCTCCACATGTTAGCTATTATTAACTTTCAGCCTCAAAAGTCTCATATGGATATTGATAAAAATTAAAGACTTGCAAGAAAAAAATTAAATTTACCACTAAAGTAAAAGACCTTAACATGAAAACTACTAAAGTGCTATTTGTTATGGTTTGGACCTGGGGAAGTAGGTAACTGGGTATTTGTAGATTGATAATTAACTAGTCCTTTAGAAAGGATATCTTTGTAGAAACTGTTAAACTTGGCCTAGACTCAGCAGGAGAGGCCCAGAATGGTAAATCTTAGGAAATAAGCAATTAACTTAGATTATCTATTTAATAAATATTGTATCTAAAGTACCTAAAGTACTCATTAGGATATGAGTAAAAACTCATATCCTAATGAGTATTAGCAAAATAGGACAAAAGGAAATGTATCTATAGATCAATAATGGTCAAATATTAGGCTTAAAGATTTTCAACATGGAAACATTAGTTTTCCAAATAGAAAGAAAATGTTTAAACCAAGTCTCTTTGTCCAGACTCCAGGATGGAAGAGAGTTGTTACTGTTATTGTTTGCTTGCTTATTCTTTGTTGTTGTTTTGTGGCCTTTGTTTTTGTTTATGTTTATCTCATTAACAACTTTTGAGATTGGAATTATCATTAGTACCCATTGATTATTGTAAAATCTTTCCTGATAATCCAAATGAAGTATTCAGAGACTTGCCAAGAAATGCTGGAAAAAAACTGGAAAGAATAAACAATTATTAAGCAAGCAGCATTCTTCAAACAAGTACAGGGGAGTAATGTGCCATTATCTCAACAGCTGATGATGAAAATGACAATGCAAATATTATAACTGTAATATATGTCTTGGCTGAATTTTTTTTATTTCTTTTCATGTAATTGTATACTTTTTGATGAATGTTGTTCATTATTTGATGTATAATTAAATGTGATTTAAATTTTACGCCACTGTAAGACTTTTGATTATTTTTCTTGAAAGAGTAATTCATGATAACTACCAATTCTTGCTTAAGTAAAAGAAAAAAATTGTTTATAAATAAGAAAATAAGGCTTTCACAGAACATGTGCTCTGATTTGTAAATTTTTAAATGTACCATATTTATAATTATTAACTCTTTACAGAGTTTTCACAGTTCAAAAAAGAAAGAAGGCTGAAGGAATCAAAGGTGGTAGCTATGAAAGCATATATTTTCCCAAGACTTGAGAAGCAAAGGAGTTGATAGAGAAGGAGCCATATTCCCCTTATGCATATCAGACTTAATGAAGGCCTAGCCTTGGACAGTACAGAATGAAAAAAGAGGAAAAGTACTGAGAATAGATATGAGTCAGCTTTATAATCTATAAAATGGCTTACAAACAGTGATTTTTGTCTATTTGGTTCATGGTTATATCTATGGTACTTAAAATACTGTCTGGCACATGGTAGGTTTTTCAATAAATATTTGCTGAACAAAAATAATACTACATGATATTCATGCTTAATGCTAGAATTTCAAACCTGAATTTGAAGTTGTGATTAAGCAATAAATGAGATAAAATGCTTCACTTATTCATGAATATGTTTTGTGTTTCTATTGTGCACTAAGTAGAATGCTATATGTTATAGGGGACAAAGAAACAAAGAAAAGAGTAATAGTGACTTGAAAAGCTGCTAATAATTGAGTATAAGGGTGACAGACATGCAAACAATTATAAAACACTGTTATGAGGTTATGAGAGTAATGTGAATGGTATAATTTAGAGTCCTGTGTTTGCATTGAAAGAATAATCAATTATTTCTCCCAGGTGCCTCAATAAAGAGGTGTATGATTGAGAAGGTTGGTTTAAGTTCTTCTTAAAGTTTAAGAAGTTTAAAAGAAGCCTTAAAGTTTAAGTTCTTTCTTTTTCTATATTTCTTCCTCAACATAGCCCTATGTCAATCACTTCTTTGAGGTCTCTCTTACCTCTATCACTGGATCATCTTCCTTTTTCCAACTCCTAGAGATTTAAGGAGCAAGTGGAATATGAGCAAGAATTAGTAGTTGTCATAAATTACTATTTCAGGAGGTTTGGTAGTAAAGGAAAAGAAGAAAGCAGAAAAAATGAAAACATAAAAAGGGAGGGGCGGTCGAGATAGGAATGAATTATATTTGAGGACAGAGAAATAAAAGCCAGGAACAAATGATTAAAGATTCAAGAGCAGTATAAGATAACCAATAAAACAAGGTCATAGTCTACAACAACTACTTCATAACCTTCCTACTTTTCCCAGCCTCCAACTTCTCTCCCACTGCAACCGCAGCTGAAGGCTTTGTTCTGAATAGAGAAAATGGAAGCCATTAAATTAAAATGTTCTATTCCTCCTACCCTCACTCTTGAAGACAATAACAACATCAGAGAGATTTCTCCTACTAACAGCCCTTACCTCCCACCTTGTTCCCACCTTCTCCCATTTAACCACACTCTTCTACTTCTACCAAACTTCTCGTATCTCTCTCTTTATCAGGATGACAAATAAGAATCCCTGAGAGTCTCTCACCTTTTCTACATGCAAAATTATGATAGTTTACCATGATTCTCCAAGCTGTTTGATTTGGGGGACAAAAATATCCATGAGAAAAAGAAAAGTCCTACTCAATTATAAGTGAACATAACATATTTATTCATTCTACAGTAGGACTGGTGAATGTATGGTGAAGGAAAGATTTTCTTTCTTTTGCCATACCAGAGAGCATGCTTTATCAAATTGGAAGGAAGAATTAGAAGATTCTTACCTTGCATTGTCATGATAGGCTTTATTTATGTTCGGTTAGAATAACAATTTCCTTAGCATATTATTTTTTAAAAACATTTAAACTTCTCTAAAAATCCTCAGCATATAATTTTTTGAATCACTTAAACTGCTTTAAAAATCCCAGATTAAACTCCTTTAAAAATCCCTACTTTAGAGTTTTCATGGTGTTTTGATTTTCAGATAAAAATAAACAGAAGCCCCGTATTCTTTTCACTTTGGCATTTAGATTCTTTTAATACAATAAAAAAGCAGGCTTGCCTCCTGGGTGTAAGGAGAGCTTCTAGATGAAAGAGTCAATCAATCGGGAAGGGTATTTGTGGGTAAGCATTGTGAAAAATTGCCAGCTTGACTTTGAAAATAATGAAAAATAATTGAGACTGGTAGCAATAAGCATTTATTTCCCACGTGCTGCAGTTTCTCTCACATTTTTAATTTGGTTTAAATTTCTGTCCTCTACCACCTACTCACATATATTCTGTGCACTATTAACATCATAATATATATTAACGAGCCCTCACAGCTGGATGAGAAGCTTCTTCTAGCAGGCTAATAACATCACTTTGACTCAATGCATAATGTAATCTAATAAAACTGTGTCATGTGCACTGAAAAGCAGTCAGAACAAAATAGTTCACCCATTGAAAGAGGCAGCAACTAGGAATACAGCTATGCTAGCAAAATCATCCTGATTTATATAGTGCAGTGGAATTTGTGTCCTTGTATATATTTCTTTGAATCCATATATACACATTGTGGTGGGTAGATATAAAATGATAGAATCTCAAGGGTAGAAAACATATAAAAATCCATCTACTATAATTAACTCTTTAATATTTAAATTATCTCAACAGCATTTGTTTCAAGTGGTCATCCAACATGTCTGAAACACTCTTTGCCTCCTCAACATCCTACCTTTAACTATCCCTAGCAATACAAAGAAGGAATAAAATATCTCTAGAGAAGAGGTTTTAAACAATGGAACATCCTTGGAAACTTTTTTTTTTTTAAGATTTCTATTTACTTATTTGAGAGAGAGGGAGAACACACAAAGGTGGGGAGGGGTAAAAGGAGAAGGAGAGAAAGTCTCAAGCAGAGTCCACACTGAGTGTGGAGCCACACACAGGGCTCAATCCCATAGCCCAGGAGATCACAACCTGAGCTGAAACCAAGAGTCGGACGCTAAAGTAACTGCAACACCAGGCACTCTACCTAGGGAACTTTTATAAATCTCTAAGCTAAGGTTGTAGACCGAATCCACTAAATCAGAATCTCTGGACTTGGAACCCAGAAAACAGAAAACATTTTTTTTTAACACTTCAAGTTGATCCCAAATCCATCTAAGATTGAGAATTATCTCTCTAGAGGCAACACATCTGAAAATAATAAATTGTTTTTATAGGAAGCTGAAATTAGTAACTCAGCAACTTTGACCTACTTGTCTGAAAAGAAGTTTTCTTGGGAATTCTCAGCTGAAGATAGGGGAAAAATTCTTTTCTTGGCAGATAAAATATTAAATAATAGGTTATTTTTATAAAGCCTGAGTAAAAGTTTCAGAACTATAAGTGACAGGCATCATATATAAGGGCCATTTATTTTTTAATCCTTGAAGGAAATAAACCTTTCTTCAAACTTTTGCACATTTGAGCAGTAAACCCTGTCTTAAGAGGATTAGATAGAGAAAGTTTCATGTGGAATCTGTCTCTATGGACTTGATCCTGTTACTGCTTCTCTACCTATGAGATGCCTGCCCATCTCTTTCTCAGGTGAGATAATGTTTTCTTTTAGGACACTGAATGATGGGCTCCCTCTATACTTTAGTAGAGATATCGCAAAGTATCAATCCTGCAAAAATCCTCAAGACATAGATTAAAATATTGAGACTGTAAAACATCTCAAGATAATGTTCCCTTCCTTTTTTGCTTTATATATATGTGTACCTGGATCATGTTCTAGTGTCCGATTATCAAGTCCATTCATTCTCAGAAGAAGAAACCATTGCCAAATACCTTATGTTCTATCTAAAGCTAGATGGGTAGTCAGTCTAAGTGTAGTAATCACCCTTACACATGAAGGACTTTAGAAATATTTAATAACAGATATCAATTCTTCAATGTCTTTCTTCTCTAGGTTGAATATATCCTCAAATTTTTCAACTATTTCTCATAAAACATGGCTTTAATTTCTCTCAGTATCTTGGTTTCATTCCTCCTATTGCTCAGCAGATACCTAGAGTCCTCTTAATTAACATTCCCAGAATTATGGAGGTTACCTTCTTGGTTCTAGATACAATAAAATAGAAGTCCTCTGAATTGAAACATTGATCAATGTTTGGAAAAAATGTACCATAAGAAAGAACTGTTAAGTTAGTGATAATCCACTACTACATGATGGTATGCTGTTGCTGAAATTTATAGTCTCAGGTCTAAGCAATTAAAAAATGGAGTTGCCATTAACTGGGCAGAACTTAAGAAGGTGAAAGTTTTGGAAGGACTTGGTTTTGGACCAATTAATATTTTGGTGCCTATTAGTTGGTAGCTGGATATTTAAGTCAGGTATTCATGGGAAAGGTCTGAGCTATCCGTATTAGAAAGATATAAATTTGTGACTCATCAGCGTTGAGATGGTACTTCTAGGGATGATTTTGGATGAGACCACCAAGGGAATGAGTATAGATAAAAAACAAAATGGGTGCAAAGATTGAGTCCCAGAGCACCCGAACATTTAGAAACAATGACCAGAGATAAGAATTGAAAGCAGTCAATAAACATAGGGGTGCATAAATCTTTCTGAAGTGGCGTTTTCCTTTTCTTTGGGTAAATATAATTCAAAAATATATACATATGCCTGTGTTTAATTCAGCATTATTTATAAGAGCCAGCATATGGAAGCAACTTATGTGTCTATTAATAGATGAATGGATAAAGATGTTTTACACACACACACACACACACACACACAGGAATATTAGCCATAAAAGAATGAGATCTTTCCATTTGAAAGAACATAATGGACCTAGAGGGATTAATACTAAGTGAAATAAGTCAAAGAAAAACAAATACCATATGATTTCACACATGTGGAATTTAAGAAACAAAACAAATAAACAAAAAAGAGACAAAAAGCAGATTCTTTTTTTTTTTTTTTAAGATTTTATATATTATTGGAGTGAGAGAGAGCACAAGCAGGGTGAAGGGGAGAGGAAGAAGCAGACTCCTCACTGAGCCAGGAGCCCAATGTGGGACTCCATCCCAGGACTCAGGGATCATGACCTGAGCCAAAGGCAGATACTTAACCAACTGAGTCACCCAGGTGCTCCAAAAAACAGATTCTTAAATAGAACGAAATGTGGTTGCTGGAGGAGAGGTGGGTGGGGAGATAGGTGAAATAGACAAAGGGGATTAAGAAGTACAAACTCCCAATTATAAAATAAATAAGTCATGGAGATGAAAAGTAGTATGGGGAATATAGTAAAAAAGATTGTAATTTCATTGTTTAGTGACAGATAGTGACTACACTTATCATGATGATCACTGAGTAATGTACAGAATTATTGAATCATTATGTTGTACACCTGAAACTACTATAACACTGTATGTTAATTATACTTCAATTTAAAAAAAACCTTAAAGGAGCAGTCAGTGAGATAGCTGAAAAACCAATACTGTGCATTCTGCATGCCAAGTGAAGGAAGGGAATGGTCAACTGTGTCAAATATTGCTGAAAGTCTAATAAAATGAGACTTGAAATCCTGGGTGATATTGATAGGAGTGATTATGGTGGAGTGGCAAGAATAAAAGCTTAAGCTTATTTAGATCAGATTCAAGAAAGAATGGTAGTAGAGGAATTGAATATCAATTGTACAAATACGTTTTTCTTTTGGTTCTTTTATAAAGGGAAGAAGAGAAATGGAATGTAGATAGAAGGGAAGTGAGATCAAGAGAAGGGTAATTTTTTTAAGATAGAACAAAAAAGTATGTTTGTTTACTATTAGGAAAAATCCATTAGAGATAGAAGAAATTAATGATACAAGAGAAGTGGGGAGAAGAGTTGGAGAATATCCTTGAATGGGAGAGAAGGGAAAAGATGTAGAATACAGCTGAACACCTGGCCTTGATTAAAAGTATATAGAGGTTATCCATAATAACAAAGGAGAAAGCAGAGCAGATGGTCACAGACACCTAGGGTGGATAGAAAAGGTGGTATTGCTTTTATAAGTTCTTTAAAAATTGCTTCCATTTTCTTCAGAAAAAACAGAGAAAGATCATAAGCTAGGAGTGAGAATGAGGGAGAAAGTGTTGGAGGTTTAAGGGAAAAGGATAGGAATACATTAATAATCTATCAGAGTGGGAGTATAATTGCTAGGCAGCACTAAAAGCCCACTTAAGTTTAATGATCATGAACAATAAAGTGAGACCGTCAACATAATTGTGTGTTTTTCTTCAGTCATGTCAACTAAACAAGATCAGGTATGTAAATTGCATTAAATTGGTTTTAACCAGGATTGAAGACAAATGAGAACAATATAGTGAAAAAGTGGAAAGAGGCTGAGAGTACAGATAGGTAAGTTAGTATAATGATTGGCTATATAATTCAGGCTGAATGAATAACCAAAGTGAAGACATGAGCAATGAGAAAAGGAAGTAGGGTAGATTCGTTATTTGCCTCATGGATTGTTGGAATTGAAATAGAGGAAGAAACCAACTGGTAAAGTTAGAGGAGATGATAATCAAGGAGGAGAGTCTGAAATTGTAATCATACAGGGGATTCCAGTTATTGACAAACACAAGGTTTAAGCTATATAACATGTAGAGTGGATGAGGTAAGGTGAAAGGCAAGGTCATTGGAAGAAAAGAGGTCAATAAACTGAAAAATCAGGCAAATGGAAAGATCATCTGTCTGTATAAAGAATCAAGACAGCTGTATTATTGGAGAGAATGACAGAAATAAGGAAGAGTGATCTTCTGAGGGTCAGTACATGATTGCAAATAGGTGGGGTAGTTGGTGGACTAGACATCCGATGACATAAGAATCAAATCTTGAGAGGGAGATGGTTTAGAGGTTGTTTTGAATATTTCTTCTTTATGCAGCATACTTGTTTTTGTCTTCAGCTTATCACTGATATACTTAATATATAGTCTACATTTTGCAATTTTGATGAAATGCTAGAACAAAACAAGTCTAATGATATAGCTCCAGATATGCTACTAGAAACCTCCCACTAGGTGATACTGACCCATTAATAAACTTCTACTAATTATGCTGTGGTTTAATAATTTCATATTTTGTCCATCCATAAGAATGTCCAGTGTTGTGAGACAGGTCATGCCTTATTAAAATGTTGATATATAAAATGCAGTGTTGTTCAGACTGTCTATGCTACCCCTAGTAGTGAGTCTACATGTATATCCTCAGAGGTCCTCAAATTCCTGTGAGAATTATTCTAATGTTGTTATTTGATTTTAATAAAAATATTTTAAAAATCAATACAGATTCATTATATTATATTATATTCAAGTTATATTCAATATAACTTGAATAACCACTTTATAATTGAGAACTGCCACACTTCTGTTCCTGGGTCTGCATTTATCCTCATACTGGTACCAAGAAGTACAACTTTAATTGTTCGTTAAAAAAAAAAAAACACAAACAGAGGATGGCTTAATACTTAAATGATGCATGCACACAGAAAGCAGGCCAAATGACATCATTGTGTCCTCTATAAATGATGATTTTGCAGTGTTTCAAATAAAGAAAAGACGTGGGTGACCTGAATCATCACATGGCATGTGGTAGAATTGGAAGATCAAACCCATGGAAGTCAGTACTACGTTCATATTGCTAAACAATGAGTTTAGTCTCAAATCTATTTTAATTAATCCAATCTATTTAGTTAATCTAAATAATATCACCTGTCACTTGAAATTTTAGGGATGAATTTAAGTAATAATCATTTTGTGGCTTTTTTAGCATTCATATTGAATGATCTTGATATATAGTTTATATTTCGTTATTGTTGAAATATAAATAACTTAGATTCTATCTTTTTCCTCTTAATAGGGTTTAATTATTACTCAAGTTGGAGAAATATCAATCTTTTTCATTTTCCTTATATTTCTAGTCTGACTCATTTCAAAAAATGAGAGTAAAATATCCAATATGTCCTATTTCTTTATGAGTCCATGCTGGCAACCAGAGAATTATACATTTTTCTTTAAAGTCACTCTTTTATTAGTAACATCACCCCCTCCAATCTCGTTAGCCTAAAATAAAAGTTTATATCTACCTCATACTACAAGTCTCATGCATATCAGCAGCAAAGCTCTCCTCTTCATAGTCACTCAGATACCCATTCTAATAGACTTCATCTGAACATGAGCTTCCAACATCATCAGAACAGTGGCAAATTGCACCTTGGCTTTTAAGCTTCCACCTGGAAATGCTATATATCATTACCGATCACTATTCATTGGCCCAAAAAAGGTACATGGCCATACCTCCAAATGGGAGTAGGAAGAATTGTCCTACTACATAAGTGGTGGGGAAATGGAAAGACTGGGTGGGTAATACTAATGAATGATTCTCTCTCTAGAATTTTATAAGATGAATACTATACTCACCAGTTGAGAATTAACATTTGTGAAAATCTGAGTTCTTTGTTTGCAAACAACATAAATCAACTCTAGCTAGCTTATGCAGTTAAAAGGAATTCATTGAAAAGACTGACAAGAGAAGATTAATCAGGTTTAGAAAGATAAAAAACCAGAGGAGTTCCAGATGTCTCAGAAGGAAAAAAAAAAAATGAATGGCCTCTTCAAGGTTTTCCTATTGGGGTGAATAAAACCTATAAAAATGCAGTCTTTTTGATACTCATGTGGCGGGTAGAAATTGATTGGTTATACTGAATCACATGCCCACTTCATGGCTAGGGGACATCAAGTACCATAATGTTCCATTCCAGTGGGGAAAGAGGTAGTTACCCCAAAGAAAAACCAGTGTTGTTGTGAAAGGGAAGATGGACACTTAAAAGCCAAATGCAAACTTTTTCCCTTCTGAAAATTCAAATTTCATTAAGCTGTCTCCTGACACCTCTTCTCCTCTTAATTCTTCAGAAGTTTATTGTTGTTCTCATGACCCATAGAACAGGAGACTAAAAGAGAAAGATCCTGTCTGCCCACAACTGTCTTTCCTATTGGCATCCCACATGGCTGAAATCTTTCACCAATATGGACATTGTTTTGTGTAGTCATCATCTCTATGAGGGGTTTACTATCCAAACAGTCATTACTAAAACAATTCATAGATAATTTGTGAGATTGGCCATGATTGATCAGAGCAAGACCGTGTGGGAAAAAACTGGAGAACCATAAGGACCATGAATTCTCTGCATCCTGGAGAACTTCCTGGAGAGTGATGATTTGGGAGGAGAGGGTCAGCTCTACAGAGAGGTCCTGGGTAGTCTTGAGTACTACTAGTACTATGATTGGATAAAAAGCGATGGACAAATAATTTTATAGTAAGAGTATTAATACAAAATGCTTTTTCTCATTCCACACTTGCAGCATCTGACCTTTGAAATTTGGCTACTATGGAGTTCTTCATAAGCACCACCTGTTTTTCCTACTTTGGAGAATCAGTTATAAATAAAATGAGTTATTAATATTTGGCAATGCAGCTTCAAACACTAAATAGAAAGTTTTACTGACTTCTCTGCTGAGTCCTTGAAGACAGATGGACCAGGCATGTGTGCATCATTTGAAAAGGCAGCAGTTTGCAATGGAGGGCCAAAAATTTCATTCTGTCCACCCCACCCCCACAAACATTGCTTCTGCAGGCTGAGCTCTCTGGATAATCAGAGAGAGTTCTGCACATGTGAGAAAAAGACAATCGCACAAGTCTGGGCTAGGTTTAAATTATATTGTTAACTTTTAGTTATTTAATTTTTTTAAAAAGAGACTGATTCCAAGGGGTCTCTAGATACAATATAAAGCATTTTATAATGAACCAAATTTTCCCAGTAGAATCTCTGACTGGTCATAAATTAAGCAATCTGGACTCTGCATTTACTCCCTCAGGCTTTAAGTAACTGCCACTTTGCAGAATAGCCCAAATGCAGAAACAAATACAAAAATAAGAAAATGGTCTTTCATGCCACTTTGCTAATAAATTGCCACTTCAGTTTCCTAAATGAATTCCTAGTGGCCTAAAAGAGTTGACATAGATTCTGAACTCCTGTCAAACTTCTAGAAAAGAGCTTAGAGGCTAGTAGAAAAATTGATAAATTATTTAGGTTTCAAAAGATTAAGATAAAATAAAACATTAGTCACTATATTCATTATTTAGGCCAAGAAGTTAAAAGTCAATTTTTCTGGGAGGTACTGTAGGACACAATGAGCCTATGTTTTAAGGCTCACTCCAAGCATGAACTTAGAAATGCATTATACACAATATTACTGGTTGTGATATGGAAACGCACTATATAGAATGCCCAAATGAGCCTTTCTTAGTCTTCTATAACTCCAAGGGGAGGTGAGGTTTCCTTATTACAATCTTTTTTTAAATCAAAGATAACAAAGTCAGGGTGATTATAAATTTATAGTGAGCAATAATTTATAATAGTGATAGAGCAAAGACATATCCGAAATTCAGAAGGTTTGTTTCCAAAACCTCATTCATACATAGATTTTTTTTTAAGTGTGGAATATATTTTTCAATCATGCTTGAAGTCCCAGGCTAATTCATAATGAAGCCAAACATGCTTGAGTATCATGCTGTCAGTACATTACCATCTCTATACCTCACTTCCCGTGTGACCTGCAATGGACAAACAAATAGCAGGGGTATTACACATAGGAAGAGTGGTGTGTAGAACATGGTTGTGAGTAATAATAAGAAAATATTTCAAATGTACCAGTTGTTTGTAAATCAGATGTTCTTATGTCAGAGAGTACTTGTCCTGATGTCTATTACCTAAGAGACATCCTTCCCAAAATAATAATTAGAAGATTTTTCTTAAACAAGAACCAGAGAGAAGGTATTAAGTAATTTATGCAAAATCCAAAACATTTATCCCTGCTTTGTCCAAAAAACACCTTGCTTGCAGCTAGAATTCTTGTGTCTGTCTGCCAGGCACACAGTGCCTTTATTTTTTTCCTGAATGTTCCTAAAGACTCACAATCTTTTTACTTTCCTTCTCTTCCTTTTTAATATTCTCTATTAGTCCACAAAGTGCTTCAGTCATTACAGCCTTACCTCTCAATATAATTTCCAAGGTTAGAGCTTATCCTTCATCATAGATTGGCTTCCTGATGAGATGTTAGCAAAGCAGGCACTTTAATCTCACCAGTAACACTTTATAAATCATATTTAAAGTGGGTCTCCTTGTGAAATTGTTTTGTAAATAATTCTATCTGCTATGTGTTGATTTCTGTGCCTCACTCCTAAATTTCAAGTTGTAACTTATGTTGGGAATGTTTTGATATTTTCTTCATCTTATGTTTCTCTTGTCTCATTTTCTATTTTTACTGTTTCAAGTTTATGTTAAAACTACCTGTGAATCTAGACAAAGGAAGAGGCTGGTGGTTGTGTGTCCGGGGTGGTGGGGAGGGTGGGTAGGGTGGGGATTGGGGAGTTACCAGAGGATATTTGTATAGAGGCGGCACTCTGATTGATGAGGAGGAGGGGGCTTCTCTTAAAGTTGTGAAATGAGCATCCTGGGGTTTTTTAGGCTTCTACATTTACCTGAGGTTAGCTTCAGAGTGGATGTGGATCTTTTGATTGATTTTTCTGTTTCACCATTTTTGATAGTACTGGTATGGGTACTCTACCATGAGGAATGTCAGTTGTCCAATTATGATAATAGGTGACAATTGACATTGATTGACATTGGTCTTAGTCAATTGTGAGAAGAGAAGTGATAGAAATACAGTAAAATGGACAGTGTTTCACCTAAAATAAGCAGCTGCTTCTTGGTTCAATTGGATTATTGCCATTTAGGAATATGGGCACTGTGTTATCAGTCTTTTCATTTTTCAAAAGAAACCAGAAATCCAGACTTTTATGTGAGCTCTCCCTTTTTTTTTTCTTTTTTCTTGTAGTGTTGGCTCAAACTAATGCTTTTTTGTGACTTTACAAGACAGTATGGCATCTTTTTTTCAGGAGACACTGACATCCGTTCTATCTCCACTGACTCATTTGGTGAGAACAAGAAGTCCACATGCCAATGCAAATCAAGAAGGGGGAAGAGGTTCAGGAAGAGGGGAGGAGTGGGGGAGACATTCTGCAATGTATAAAGAGAATGAGTATTGATGCTTTATTTTTTACTAAAATATATGTATAAATCTCCCACCAAACTGAGTTCTTGAAATGTCAAATACATGTATGATAGTGAGAAACTTACAATGTTAAAAAGTGCTGTAACCTTTAAAATAGAAGATGAAGAAAAAATATTGGGATATAGAACTGTGATAAGTCTGGGGTCACCTGGGTGGCTCAATTAGTTAAGTGTCCAACTCTTGAGTTTGGCTCAGGTCAGGATCGCTCAGGGTCGTGAGACTGAGCCCTACATTGGGCTCCAAACTGGGAGTGGAGCCTGCTTAAGATTCTCTCTCTCCCTCTCCTTCTGCTTCAAACCCCACTCTCTTTCTCTCTCACTCTCTAAAAACAAAAATAGGAAGAAAAAAAAAAAACTGTTGTAAGTCTTGTAAGATTTGTTCTCGTAAAGAATTAATGTTGGTTATTAGCAAAAATATAAAGAAGCACCCTGTATGATCACCAACAAAATTCAAGATACTGATGCAATCTGCAATTAAAGGGCTTTAATTGTACTGTTGGTGTTTTGTTTCTTAACATGGGTTGTGGGTATGTAAATGTTCATAGCAAATTGTTATAAATTTTTATATGTCTTAACTATGTCATAATAAACACACTTTTTCCTAATCACATTTTAAAAGAATAAATGCTAAACCTTTCTTACCTGTGAATGGTTGGGTTTTCTGCCAAATAATATTTTCTTTTCAAGGGCAAGAAGAGAAAGGGCTCTTGACTTTTTCTCACTAAAAATCTCTCAGCCTCTGACAGATGACAGGAAACTGTGAGCTGAAAAGCACACCTCAGGCTGGCAGGAACATTGAGGGGTTGCCAGAAATGTGCTAGCTGATAACACAGCCATGACTCCGGCAATTGGACCCTAGATTTCTGTTTATTTTCTGAACCCGGCTAGAAACATTTATAGAATGATGGTGTTCGGGAGTCTGCTGTGATTTCTAGATGCACGTAATTAAAAGATTGGTAATTCCTGAGCACAATCAGGCACCACACTGGTTATATGAATTGCTACCATCACCAAAATGATAACAATTAACATTCACATAACATTTAGCAATATAAAAAAATGTCTTATATACATTATTTTACCTCAGCGTACCAAAAATCCTGGAAGGAACAGAGGAAAAATAGTATTATAGTAATGGAGAAAACTGAGTGATTTCCCCAAACCCAGGTGTTCTGATTTCAAACATTCACTCTTTCTTAATATGTTCTTGGTCTGCTCAATGGTTGACCTTGCCCAATTTCTCATATTGAGAAATATTTGATTAGGGGGTTCTAAGATTCCAACTCTCAAAATATTAAGAAATAATTGAACATCTCTAATCCCTATAATAGTTTGATAAAGACCTATAGCTATAACTTTATCAAAAGATTTTCTGGACAGTAATCTACCACTGACTTACCTTCCCTAATTCCATAGTTGGAGTCCACCTACCCATCTTGGACCATGAATTTGTCCGTGCTCTAGACTTAATGACCAACCCTGTTCTTAATCATGGGTTATTTTTTAAAAACTATTTATTTATTTGAGAAAGAGAGAGTGTGTGCATGCCCAAGAAGGGAGATGGACAACAAGGCAGAGGGAGAGAGAAAAAGAAAGAAAGAGAATCTCAAGCAGACTCCAAGCTGAGCGCAGAGCCTATCTTGGGGCTGGATCCCACAACCCAGAGATGATGATCTGAGCCAAAACCAAGAGCTGGTCACCTAACCACCTGAGCCACCCAGGTGCCCCAATCATGAGTTATTTTAAAAACCTTACATGTGGGGCACCTGGGTGGCTCAGTGGGTTAAGCCTCTGCCTTCAGCTCAGGTCATGGTCCCAGGGTCCAGGATCGAGCCCCACAGCGGACTCCCTGCTTAGTGGGGAGCCTGCTTTCCCCCTCTCTCTGCCTGCCTCTCTGCCTAGTTGTGATCTCTCTCTGTCAAATAAATAAATAAAATATTTTTTAAAAACCTTACATGTAAGAATAATATCTCAGCATATTCTAGTATTATCTGTCTGACCACTAGTCCCATCTAATATACTACCTATGTTCTTGTAACTATCAAATATTTGTTAAATTATTTTCCTGTTTAAATTTTATATCCCAGCAACAATTATCTAATTATTTTGGTTCTTTTTGTCATTTAATTCTCATGGGCGTTCTAGTCATCTGTAAATGTTCATAATTTCACTTTGTTCTTCCTGTTTTTATACCTTTAATTTTTTTCTATCATACAATTGAGTTTCTGAGTAATGCCTCCAATGAAATATTAACTGGTAATGCTGACAGCAAGCAACCTTATCATGTTCCTTACCAGCAGAGGCTTCTCAGTGAATCCTCATTAAGATGTTTCTGATGTGAAGACATCTACCCTAGCAGCTTAAGGAGGTAGGTATCTGCCCTTCCTCACTGAGGGAGAGAGTATGTGTGTGTTCCAGCATTTTGAGATACTGACATGTAACATATGAAAGTTAATGTGAACATGATCATTTGATACACAAATATATTATGAAACAATTACCACAATAAGGTTAGTTAACACATCTATGCACTTAAATTATTACAATATTTTTGTGGGTGATAAGAACACTTAACCTACTCTTTTAACAACTTTTGAGTATATAATACAGTATTGTGAAGTATAGTCACCATACTGTACATTACTTATTCATCTTATAGCTGTTAGTCTATACACTTTGACCAACATCTTCCCATTTTTCCCATCCCCTTGCCCTTGAGAAACAACATTCTACTATTTCTATGAATGCAGCATTTTTAGATTCCACATATAAGTAGGAATGTATGGTGTTTGTTTTTGTCAGCCTTATTTCATTTAGCGTCCTGCCTTCAAGATTCAACCATGTTGCTGCAAATGGCAGGATTTCCTTCTTTCTAATGGCTGAATAATATTCTATTATCTCTCTTTCTCTCTCTATGCATATATATATATATATATGCCACAACTTCTTTATCCATTGATCCATCAGGTTACACTGATGGTTGTTTCCATATCCTGGCTATTATGAATAATCCTGCAATGAACATGGGGGTGCACACATCTTTCAAAATACTTATTTCAGTTTCTTCAGACTGAAGAAGGGATTGCTGGATTATACAGCAGTTCTATTTTTAATCTTTTGAGAACTTTCTATGCTGTTTTCTAATTTACATTCCCAACAATGCATGAGCATTCCTTTTCTCCACATCTTTGCCAACAATTGTTATCGCTTGTCTTTTTTGATGATAGCCATTCTAATAGGTGTGGAGTGCTATCTTGTTGTAGCTTTTATTTTGCATTTTCCTGATCATCAGAAATGTTGAGCATTTTTTCATGTACCTATTGGGTATTTGTAGGTCTTCTCTGGGAAAATGTCTACTCAAGTCCTGTGCCCATTTTTTATCCGATTGATTGTTTTCTTGCTATTGTTGTATGAGTTGTATGTTCCTTATATGTTTTGGATATTAACTCCTGGTCAGATAGATAGTTTTCAAATATTCTCTCTCATTCGGTAGACTACCTTTTCATTTGGCTGATTGTTTCTTTTGCTATACAGAGCTTTTTATTTATTTATTTTTATTTAAATTAGCCAACATATAGTACATCATTAGTTTCAGATGTAGTGTTCAATAATTTATCAGTTTCATATAACACCCAGTGCTCATCACATCACATCACATCACATGCCCATCACCCAATTACCCCATCCCCACTGCCCACCTCCTCTCCGGCAGCCCTTAGTTTGTTTCCTATAGTTAAGAGTCTCTCATGGTTTTCTCCCTCTCTGATAACTTCCCATTCATTTTTCCTCCCTATGATAGGATCCCTATGATCCTCTCTGCTGTTTTTTATATGCCACACATGAGTGAAACCATATAATTGTCTTTCTCTGACTGACTTATTTTGCTCAGCATATTACCCTCCAGGTCCATCCACATCAGTATAAATGGTAAATATATATCCTTTCTGATGGCTGAGTAATATTCCAT
Organism: Mustela erminea; assembly: GCF_009829155.1. NCBI lineage: Eukaryota > Metazoa > Chordata > Mammalia > Carnivora > Mustelidae > Mustela > Mustela erminea. The sequence continues at coordinate 153,662,093 of NC_045614.1, forward strand.
TGTGTGTGTGTGTGTGTGTGTGTGTGTGTATACACATCTTCTTTTCACAGAAGCTTTTTAGTTTGAGGTGGTCCCACTTTTTTATTTTGCTTTTGTTATCACATCCAAAAAGTTATTGCCAAGACCAATGTCAAGGGGATTTTTATCTATTTTCTTCTAGTAGTTTTATGATTTGGGGTCATACACTTAAGTCTTTAATCCATTTCGAGTTAATTTTTTTGAGTGGTGTAAGATAAGAGTCCAGCTTCATTCTTTTGGATGTGAATATCCATTTCTATATTTTAGAAAACATCCAACACTATTTATTAAAGAGACTATCCTTTCCCTTCCCCATCGGGTATTCTTGGTTTATTTGTCAAATATCAGTTGACCTTATATGCATGGCTTTATTTCTAGGTTCACAATTCTGCCCATTGGATTATGTGTCTCTTTTTATGCCAGTATCATACTGTTTCAGTTAATATGACTTTGTAACACAGTTTGAAATCAGGAATGTGTTGCCTCCAAGTTTGTTCTTCCTCAGGACTGCTTTGGCTATTTGGGGTCTTTTGTAGTTCCATACAAATTTTAGGATTATCTTTTTCTGTGCAAATGACATTGGAATTTGGGTGGGGATTACATTAGGTCTGTAGATCACTTGGTGTAGAATGAACATTTGAACAGTATTAATTCTTCCAATCCATGAACACAGAATGTGTTTAATTTATTTGTGTCTTCTCCAATTTCTTTCAATAATGTCTTACAATGTTCAGTATACAGATTTTTCACTTCCTTGGTCAAATTTTTTTCCTGAGTACTTTATTATTTTTCATGCTATTGTAAATGGGATTGGCTTTTAAAATTTTTCTCAGATGATTGTTAGTGTATAGAAACGCAACTGATTTTTGTATGTTGATTTTGTATCTTGCAACTACTGAATTTAGTAGTTCTAACAGTTTTTTGCTGTCTCTTTAAAATTTTCTGTACATAAAATCATACCATCTGCAAAAAAAATTTTACTTCTTCCTTTCTAATTTGGATGCTGTAGATGGCCTTTATTATGTTGAAGTACATTCCTTCTATACCCAATTTATTGAGACTTTTTATTGTGAAAGGATATTGAATTTTGTCAAATCTTTTTTCTGCATCTATTGAGATGATCATATGGTATTAATCTTTAATTCTATCAATGTGGTATGTAATATTTATTAATCTCTATATGTCGAACCATCCTATATATGTTGAACCATCCTTGCATCCAAAGGATAAAACCCACTTGATCGTGATGTGTGAGTCTTTTAGTGTGCTGATGAATTCAGTTTTCTTTTTTTAAGAAATTTTGTATCTATGTTCATCAGGAAGGGCCTGCAGCTTTCTTTCCTTTTAGTGTCTTTATATGACTTTGGTATCAGGATAATGCTAGTCTCATAAAATCAGTTTGGAAGCATTCCTTCCTTTTCAGTTTTTAAGAAGAGTTTGAGAAAGATTGGTGTTAATTCTGTAAATGTTTGGTAGAATTTACAAGTGAAAACATCTAGTTCTGGGCTTTTCTTTGTGCAAGGTGTCAGATTACTGTTTAAATCTTACTTGTTATTCGTTGGTTCAAATGTGTTATTTCTTCATGATTTAGTATAAGATTTTTTAAAATACACACAGGCATTTTCTTAAGTAACTGGCAATAGGATTTAACTAAATGATTTATACTCATTTGCCCTGTCTTCACAGTTCTACCCCTATACTGAATCCCCTAATGGATATACATCTTTTATCCCAGAGTCTATTTTTACTCACTAATGAGAGGTTCACATTTAAATCTAATATGCATCTTAAATATGCTTCAATATATTTTCTACTCTCTTCTATGTACTGGTTATGATTCTTGTTTCTGAAAATCTGGCTAATGAGGGTTTAAACAAATAAGGGTTCACTTTTCTCATATTACAAATAGCCTAGAAATAAATGTTTATCTATATTGGTATTAGTTCATCTGTTCAACTATGCTAAGGATCTAAGTTCTTTTTATTTTTCTACTCTGTCACCTGTAGTGTGTTGGATTTTATCTTCATGCTAATTACTTCATGGTAACAAAATGGCTTTTAAAGGTCTAGACTGCACATCTGCATTTAGAGTAGGAAAAATGGGGGTAGAAGTAGGCAGGAATTAGGGGAGAACAGTGCCAGCAGCATATGTTCCTTTTTATCAGGGAAAAAAAAGAAAAAGACATTCCACATATATATTATCAGCAGATTTCATCTTTGGTTTTATTGCTACAGCTGAATGACATAGCCACCCTGAGCTTCAAGACAGACTAGGAAAGCAAAGTTCACTTTGCTTTGCAAAGCAAAGTTCAAACATGCTTCATTATCTGGGGTTAGGCATAAATTCAGGCTCCTATTAGCAAGGAAAAAGCAGGAATGGATTTAGAGCAGAAAATTAATGGTGTTTTGTCTTAAATATCCAATCCGAAATCATGTTCTTTGCATTTCTTTAGCAAGTAAGTGAGGTAGAGATCTAATAATTTCTTTTTTTTAAAGATTTTATTTATTTATTTGTCAGAGAGAGAGAGAGAGCTAGAGTGTGCAAGCACATGCAGAGTGGCAGGCAAAGACAGAGAAAGAAGCAGGCTCCCTGCCGAGCAAGGAGCCCGATGTGGGACTCGATCGCAGGACTCCAGGATCATGACCTGAGCCGAAGGCAGCTGCTTAACCAACTGAGCCACCAAGGTGTCCCAGAGATCTAATAATTTCTTATGAGTAATATATATATATATATATGCATACACACACACACACAATAAATTATGAATACCACATTCTTCCCACCCTCTCTTACCCATGGCACAATTAATTTTGATGAAAATCAATTATATAGCTTTTATTAGTTGAGGGAGGTCCATGAAATAGGAAAACTTTAGGCTTTCTATTCACACAAAGAATATTCTAGTATGTCATTTCTCTTTCTATTTCTCTCTCTCTCCTACTTGGAAAATTTATTCATACTGCTATTTCCAACATCATTTCTATAGGACACTGTTAGGTCTAGTGTACCCTAATTGAGAGAGAGCCTAATGATCACTTAACACAAAAAGAAATATTGACTAAAGATAGAGATCAAGTTTATATAAGTAGTACAAATTGCTTTGTATTAATGCTATAGGGAGGACAGTTTCCTTCTCTTGACATTTTTCTCATAAGTACATGACTGTTGCCTTGTGGTCTTGTAACAAAGTGCTGCAACCATTATCAGACATGTCAACTGCCACTTTGAACAAGTTTGAAATGCCTGGAGCTTTAAAAACTGATAAGAAAAATCAGAGCCTATTTTAGCTTCTCAAAAGCTTATTGACACTCCAGGTGACAGATATCCTCCTCAGAGTTTTCTAAGTAAAATCATAAAGCAGACTAGCTAGAGCCAAAGTGAGTCACTTTGTATTAATGTTCTTAGCCCCAACATGTGGATTTGGTCTTTTAAGCTGTTTGCTTACATGGATGTAAGAATTTTCCAGTTTTTCATAGTTTCCTCTCTGTTCTAAAAAGAAATTAAATGTACTTTTCTAAGTTTAATCCTATATGTTTAACCTCTGAAAACTCAAATTTGAATTTCCTATGCTTCAATATAAAGCTCAATTATTTAACGTTCAACAGGTATTTTTGGTTGTTCATGAACTGTGTGTAGACACTGTAAAGAAAACTGAATTCACAATAGTGAATAAGATAATGGTCCCTGTTCTTGCTGAGCTTACACTTGGGTGGAGAAGACAGATTTTGTCACTCAAAGAAAGTTTTCCAGGGAAATTTAAAACTAAGCTAAGACCTTGTGTTGCTTAAGGAAAGTAATGCTAGCTGCTGAAACAAATAAACCCCAATTTCTCAGCAGCTTAATACACAAATGATTTACTTCTTGTTCAAATTACAGTTACATGAAAATCTCAAGCACCTTCATCTTAGGCCTCTGTCCTTCCTGAAGTCTACTAAATCCTTTCTAGGTAGATAGTAGATGGAGAAACAGAGCAAGATTTGCTTTTGGCTGTTTTTTATGGACCAGGACTGACATGGCATGTCACTTCCATGACATTTTAGTTATAGTCACAACTAACTGCAAAGGAGGCTGGGAAATGTAGATTAGCCATGTGCTGATGATGAAGACAGAAAGATGGATACTGTTGAGCACAAATAGTGACTACTCAAACCTGAAAAGCAAGTAGAAATTAGCCATGAAAGTTGAAGGAAGGGAGGAGTTGGAGAGATGTAATGAAGAAAGTTACAGAGAGAACATAAAGTAGAAGACCTAGAGGTGAGTGAACTTGGCATGTGGAAGCTGAACGTGGTCCAGTATGGCCGGAATATGGAATTCAAATTGGTGAAGTAGATGATGGGCAGATCATGAACATATCTGTAAAACATTTTAAGGAATATGGGCTTTACTCCAAGAAAAGTGGAGCTCCATTAAAGGTTTTAACCAGGGGGGCGCCTGGGTGGCTCAGTGGGTTAAGCCACTGCCTTCGGCTCAAGTCATGATCTCAGGGTCCTGGGATCGAGTCCTGTATCAGGCTCTCTGCTCAGCAGGGAGCCTGCTTCCTCCTCTCTCTCTCTGCCTGCCTCTCTGCCTACTTGTGATCTCTCTCTGTCAAATAAATAAATAAAATCTTTAAAAAAAAAAAAAAAAAGGTTTTAACCAGGGAAGTGAAATGATCAGGTTAGATATTCTTAAAAACCATAATTCTTATAATATGGAAAAGAATTAGAAGAAATGAGAGAAAGACTGAAGGCCAATTAAGAAGCTGTTTATAATTTAGTTGCTAGGCCCTGAACTAGAATAATGTCTTTTAAAAGCTAGGAAAAAAAAAAAAAACTAGATTGATTTGGAAGATATCTAGGAGGCAAGTTGAAATAACATGGTTTCTGATAAGATATGGGTTGCATGTAGCATCAACTGCGATATTTCCAATGTTTTTCTGCAGTTTAGGTCAGAATACTTGTTTGTCTAGGTAAGCTAAAGTAAACACTCCTAGTTCTTCTAAGAACTCATTTATCAATATTTGGAAAGAGGTTAGGGTGTTCCTAAGTCAAAGAGTAAGATATCACACCAATATATTTCATTTAGAATTATAAATCTAGCTGGAGACTACTATTTGCCCAAGGTCACTTGCCTGAAATAATTACATAAATCAATAACTGAGGTGAATTAGGAAGTTCCTAATTGACTCTGGGCATCTGATATCTCATTTTTCTCCTTTCATAGGCTTCTAAAAATTACAGGATTGCCTAAGTTGAAAAAAATTTCTGCTTCATCACAAATCAGGTTATGTCCTGGCTTGGAGGGAAGGTTTAATTTTGTCACTGGCTGAAAATGTTGGGGACATCTTAGTCAGACAAGAAGCAAGAGGTGCCAGTAGCCTTGCTCTGCAAAGGCTTTTTCAGCATATTTCAGGACATATTTGTTTAGCAAAATTCCAGACTGTATTCTGGGACCTAACACCTGAAGACATTCTGCTTTTGCAAAATAAAACCTCAATTCTGCTTGCCAAGATTCACACTGTTGCTCACCTAGCCAGGCCTGACCATTTTAAGAATTGAGAACAGTGGGAGAGGGTCCTGGTTGACAGTGTAGAAATTGGGTCATGCCCACAGCTCATTTTTAGAAGTAACTGCCTGCTAGATCCTGAAGTGCCATGGTGTGTTCCCTGTTCTGTTCCTGACCAGTGATTCTGAGTGACGTCATGTTGTTCCTGACTTACTTCTTCATTCCTTTCTCCCCTAGCCATACTCAGTAACTTCTTACTTCCTTATAAGTCCCGCTTACTTCCTTGCGCAGCACATGTGTTCTGGTGCCATATCCCAGTCTCCAACCTGTCTGAACTTGGCATCTGGCTCCTCCCCAGGAAGGAGGTACGTTTTCTTTCTACCCCACTTGCATCCTGGAGCTTCCCTTTCCCTCTGGAGAGCCTCTGCTTACAACTATTGTCCTGGCCTCACCCCAGTTATTATAGCTACTCTCCGCAATTGAAATTATCTTTTGGATTCCATGTATACTGTTTGCTTTCCAGTGCTATAACGTATGGTCATAGGGCCAGCCCTATATTTCTCTTTTTTAAATTTGAGATTGAAAAATTTTGCAGCCGCAGGAATTAACTAATGACAACCACTCCTGTTTCTTAATAAATGTCTATTACTTTTGTTCTTAAAATTAGAAATACATTTTGAGTCTCAAAACATATTTTAAGTTGATTTTATCCATCATTTAGGTGACAAATATCTAACAAAACTGAGCTATATGATTCAGATACAGTGATTGCTATATATCATGGTTTTAAAATATTTTGAAATTTGTAGCTCTGAAGTTAAATTCAGAAAGTACTACCTTAGGTGGTTTGCTCCTGATTTTATGAGCACATTAAGATCATCAACAACTATTGCTATTTCTTAAAGTTTTTTTAATCTCTTTTTACCCTATCAAATTTTACTACAATATTTTAGCATTGTTTGCATTTTTCCCCTTTTTTGAAACAGAGGAGAATTTTTAAAATAGTTTCTTAACAAGCTACTTTTCGTTATGAGTAGGTTTTAGATGCATAGGTTTAGATGAGTAGGTTTTAGATGCACATTTACCTAAAGGTCTTTTGATGAATAATCATGTTATCTCCCAAACAGATTTCAAGTTACTTATGTTATTATTCAACAGAGAAAATATCTTTTTGTTCTCTACTGAAGGGCAAAACATATTTCAGTTAACAGTATTTTACAATGTACAGATGTTGTCCTCTTGTATTTCAGGGTGTCTCCTCCCCCTAAAATATCATTGGACATATTTTTGACAGTTTTATGGTTATTTATTCCTGAATATACATCCACCCATCAATAAATACTATAACATACAATGCCTCCCTGATTCTTCCTTTCAAGATCCAATTATATGTTCTTCTTCTAACTCTAAATTGAGCCTTGACTAAAAAGATAATGTGGTAGAAAAATGAAACAGTAGCCTTAAGAATTTAAAATGCCTTAATTGGGGTGCCTGGGTGGCTAAGTTGGTTAAGTATCTATTTTCTGCTCAGGTCATGATCCCAGAGTCCCAGACTGAGAGCCCTGCATTGGGCTCCCCGATCGGTGGGGAGCTTGCAGTCAAATATGGCTTCAATGCCTATGCAAACTCCAGTGCATTAATCACACCATGTTGCACAAACTGCATGGTCATTCTAAGGTTTAAAGTGGTGGCAGAATAAATTGGGGTAAGTCTAGAAGTAGGGGAATAGGAGAAATTTCAGGGTCATACAAAGACTGGTTCCTAAACATAAGGACATGTCCAGGTTGTATTAATTTTCTATTTTATTATTTTACAGTCCTGTATTTCAGAAGTCTGGCATGGGTTTTACTGGGCCAAAATTAAGGTATGTCAGCAAAGCTGTGTTCCTTTTTGAAGGCTCTAGAAGAGAATCCATTTCCTTACTTTTTCCAGTTTATAGGCTGCACACATTCCTTGGCTCATAGCCTCCACATCTACAAAGCCACAACACAGCATCTCTTTGGCCCTACTTCCCTAATCATATCTCTTTCTCTGGCTGCGTTCTTTGATCTCCCTCTTCCATTTTTAAAAACGCTGTGATTACATTGGGCTTACCTGGATAACCCAGTATAATTTCCCTATTTTAAGATCAGCTAGTTAGCAGCCTGGATTCTACCTGTAATCTCCATTTGTCTTTGCCATGGAACTTAACCTACCCACAGGTTTCAGGAATTAGGATTTGTATATTGGGGGGGGGGGCATTATGCTGCCTGTTCCACAGGGCTGGGCATAATTAGACATAACTCTCATAGTAGTTAGACATAGGACTTTCATATCCCAAGGAGAGAGAATGAAGATCATGAATATAGTTCAGTGAAATTCAAATCAAATCTAAGGTGCCTATCAAAGAATTGGTAGAATAAGCAATCAAAGGTAAGCCATATGTATACCACTGACAGAAAGTAAGCAGGACAGCATTTAGAAATTAGGTCAAAAGTTAGTAAGCTGTTTTGAGTTGAACTATGTCCATCCCCCCACCCAAGTCATTTGTTGAAGACCTAGTCCCCACCCCAGTACTTCAGACTGTAACATTATTTAGAAATGGGTTTGTTGCAGATATAATTAGTTAAGATGAGTAAGATAGGTTCTAAGTCCAATATGACTGGTGTCCTCAGAAAAAGAATGTCATGTGAAAAAATAAACACACACAGAGAGAATGCCAGTGAACATGAAAGCAGAGATTGAGATAATGTTTCCATGAACCAAAGAACACCAAATATTGCCAACAATCCACCAGATGCCAGGAAAGAAAGACATGAAACAGATTTTTCCTCATATCCATTAGAGGGAACCGACTCTACTGATGCTTTAATCTTGAACTTCTAGTCTCCAGAACTGTGAGGCAATACATTTGTTCTTTAAGCCATCTAATTTGTGGTACTTTGTTATAGCAGCCCTAGCAAACTAATGTATAAATGTCAGAGAAACATGAGATTTGAAAAAATTGGCAAGAAAGTCTGTCACTTATGTAATTAGGAGATGGGAAATGAACCTAACCTTGTACAGCTGGGACAACCGCGAGGGTTAGAAAGCAGACATCAACAACTCTGACTTGATCTCATATCAGTGAGTTGAGTAAGACTTATTCCAAATCTGGGAAGAAACAGAGCCTCCAGATGGATTTGGGAAGAAGCAGTCACCTGGGTTAGGGGAAGCCAGGGAGGAGGAAGCCAGTCAAGTATACTGTCCTTAAGCAACACAGCCCTGTGACAAATACATTCTTTTTACAAATGCTTGGTCAATTTATTTATTGATTCTCTGTGGTTACCTTGCCTACAAATGAAGGTTGCTGAAAGGTTTTTGTGTATTCATTTGTTTTAAATATTTGATTACTCAAGGAAGTTAATTGGGTATCCCTCTGTGTTCACTTTGCAGAAGTAGCAACAGAACAGGTGGTGATAGAATAATGGCAAAAACAACTTTTCTGTCTTCTTTATGATTCTTCCTCTTTTATATCCATTAAGGATTTATTTTTTTTAAGATTTTATTTATTTATTTGACAGAGAGAGAGAGATCACAAGCAGGCTGAGAGGTAGCCAGAGAGAAAGGGGGAAGCAGACTCCCCTCTGAACAGAGAGCCCGATGCGGGGCTTGATCCCAGAACCCTGGGATCATGACCTGAGCCGAAGGCAGAGGCTTAACCCACTGAGCCACCCAGGTGCCCCAAGGATTTATTTTTTTTTTAAACTGTAGTATACTTCCTATGTATAAAAATTGTTTGGTCATCTGGTAACACTGCAACTGTATGTTTTATTGGACAGTATTTGTGAAAATTTTTTCCATTAGAATTACATTACTTAGAATTATAAATGCAAGAAATCAGTTTTACCATTCTGCTATAGGGGAAACAAAGAAAAAATAAATAATTAACTAGTTTGCATATAAATGCCAACTTACATCATGTACCGATACAAGGATGGGTCCCTACAGTGTTCAATGTAAACCAATTTCTAGTCCCACATCCTCCACTTCACTGCCAAGCATGTAATTATGCAATAACACCAGATAAAACAAAATTCATGTTCATGAAACACAATTTCATGACAATTTATATAGTCTAGGGAACATGCTAATGTTGTTAAAACATAGTCTAGTATTCTCATTTATGTATATTTAACTCTTGTCAATAATGATCCTTCAACTCTGTGGATCAGGAAAACCCATATTCTAATTATTATAACTTTAGATTTATTTATTCTCCTCTCTCCCTCTCTCTTCCTTTCTCAGTGGTGTTTGAAGAATTAGGGCAAGATGCTTCTGGATTCTAGTCTCTAAGAGGGTAGATGTTTGATGCAACCACTGTTTAACTCCAGGTTTCAAGGCCTAATCAAGAGAAAAGGAAAACTCCCCAACTTTTAAGTTAGAAGTCTTTAAGTGAAAAAAGCCCATAATTCTTTCTTCTCTTCAGTTTGGAAAAATAGGAAGATATCCTGAAAATTATTTTACTTTTGTGTTCAAGAACTATGGTGTGTCACTTGTCACCTGACACTGCAAAGTAAAACATTGAAAGTACAAAATACTCCTTTCAAATTTGGGAAGTTCAAAGACCGATATCAATAGAGAAATGCCTTATTCTAAACATTTTACTTATCATTTAAATCGTTTTAGTATAAAAATATTTTTAAAGTTGTGTTTAGAGGTGTCTGGGTGGCTCAGTTGGTTAAGTGGCTGCCTTTGGCTGAAGTCATGATCCCAAGGTCCTGGAATTGAGTCCCACATCAGGCTTCTTGCTCAGCAGGAAGCCTGTTTCTCCCCTGCCTGCCGTTCCCTCCTGCTTGTGCTTGCTCTCTGTCTCTCTCTCTCACTCACTCTCTCTGTGTCAAATAAATAAATAAAATCTAAAAAAATAATAAAATATAGGTTTATAAGATGATTTTTTTCCCTCCTAACCACTCCTTCACTCTGCCTCAATTCTCCCACAAATCATGTGACGATTCTCTTTCTCTTAAGGAGGAAACAACAAACAAAAATAAAAAGACTAAAATCTTCCAAAATTTTACCCAAGCAAAGGGAATCTCTACATAGGAAGAGCCAGCAGACCACATCACCTCAACTTTGTTTCCTAGAGATTCACCTTTCCACTCAACACCACTGTTTTGGATTCTCAGAGGTCTACAGGTAAAGCTCCAACCCAAATAGGACCAGATCACTTTCCTTGGTTCCCTGAGACAGGACAGAACTTTCAACACAACTCTATTAAATAGGAAGAGAAGAAGAAAAAGAGAAATAAACAATTAAAAGCAATGCTGTTTACAAAACACGGGTTTCTGACAGTCCTGCAGCCAGCTTGCTTTCTATCCTATTCCATCTGTACCTGCTCTCTGAAGACATCTACTTAGCCTCAAAGCCATCTTTTAATAATCCTCAACAAAAGGTCATTTTAATCCTCTGTAACTGGATTAAACTAGACTGGGAGCCTTATGATTTTAACCTGTCATTGTTAGAGTTTCAGTCTGAAAAACTCCTTGTTCCCAATTACAAAAACCTGCAATAATCTCATCATTCAGGTGAGACCTCAAAGCCCTATAAACTAAGGTGTGGCTTAAACTAGAACCATATTTTATGAGACATCATGTAAACTTAAAGCTTAAGACAAATTACCTTCCCTAACAGAAGTCTTATTCCTTTATACTATTCTTTGTTACCATTGGAGGTAATAAAGAGAATACAAAATTTGAGTATTTTGAATCCCAAGTTTGAACCCCAAATCCATCATTTACTAGCTGTTTCATTCCGAAGAAGAGATTTAACTGAACTTCAGTGTCCTCACCTGGAAAATGGGAATAATAACATCACCTCCACCTGCCTCACTACAATGTTCTACTGAAAATGTGATCTATAGAAACAAGTTTTATAATTACAAAGTTTTAAACAAATGCAAGCTATTATCATTATTATTGTCTGTGACCTTCCTTAAACAAAGTGTTTTATTTATTTTTTATTGTGTTATTTAGTCACCATACAGTATATCATTCATTAGTTTTTGATGTAGTGTTCCATGATTCATTGCATATAACACCCAGTGCTTCATGCAATCTGTGCCCTCCTTAATTCCCATCACCAGTGTTTTTAGAGGAAGACAGAGGATAAACAAATAATAAATATACAAATAAACTAAATAAATATCTTTTTTTAATATCACATCACTCTGAAAGAAACAATAGTTAAACAGCCAAAATAGTAATGATAGTGATAATAATTAAAAAGCAATTTAAATCTTTACAGAAGTCTCTCAAAATACCAATTTTATTCTAATGCATAGCAAAAGTTCTTAAAATTTTCTTTCTTTCTTTATCTCTCTCTGTATACCTTCACCTCCCTAAATTCTATCTCCAAATCACTTTCAAAGCAAAATAAATCTCTTCTCCAGACCAGCTATTTTGGTTATTTGGTTTTGGTTTTTGTTATTATAGACTCTTTGCACCTTTTGGACCTATTATGTTATCCTTCCAGGAATCTTCTCTTACTCCTATAGAGCAAGCCCAGCTCTGTGGGTCCCCTTTAATCTTCTTCCACTCTCACACTGATTCTGTGCAAAAAAAGACCCATCACCTCAGATGGTGAACACATAATTCTCCTCTTGAATCAAAAGAAAAGAAATTCTGGATACTTGTGAGTTATTTTTTTCTGTCACAATAAATATTGTGTTTATTGCCATCACATCTTGCAAATTTAGAGTGAAACATATTTTCTAGAGTTTCCTCCAGAGCACTGTTTTGGACAAGGAGTCATGTGCTTCTCAATCAGCCCACTGGCACCATTCCGTCTACATTTGTTATTTACTTTCATCAGTTGTTCTTTTAATTTTTCAGGACTTTTGAGTATCTAAAGTTGAGTAGTTTCTTTAGATCACTTTTTTTGCATTGTATTTATCAACTCTGGGGAGGAAAAAAAAAAAACAACTCTGGGAATGAGATCACAAATACAGGCCTCCTTGCTGCCATCCCTCCCCCCCTTGTTCATAGATGACAACACTAATGGATGTCATTTTTTTCTCTCCACTGAACTCAGATTAGAATCCTTCTTTTTCTTTTTTTAAGATTTGATTTGTCAGAGAGAGAGAGAACACCCAAGCCGGGAGAGTGGCAAGCAGAGGGAGAAGTAGGGTCCTCGCTGAGCAAGGAGCCTGATGCAAGACATCATCCGGGGACCCTGGGATCATGACCTGAGCCGAAGACAGAGGGTTAACAGATTGAGCCATCCACGCATCTCCAGATTAGAATCCTTGTTAACACACTACTCTAGAAAAGTTTTTCCCAAACTGTGGTGTGCTTCAGAATCATCTTGAGAACTTACTAAGATAGAGATTGCCTCAGAGTTTCTGGTATGGTAGATCTGGGATAAGGATCAGGAATTTGCCTACCTAACAAGTTGTCAGGTGATGCTAATGTTGTTGGCTGAGGTAACCACACTGAAACTGAAACAGTTTTAGTCAATTACTATCATAACTAAATACAGTTGATTTAGAAGATGGAAATTATTTGCTATTCCTTGTTAGGACACATTATCTCCATGAGTCTTCAGAAAACAGATAATAGCCATCCAGAGCAGATGAGCACCCTTAACAGTTTATAGTACAGCTATCCTATAATGGTCTCTTCCCTTTAATTGAGAAAACTTCTGCTTTCCCTTCCAAGATGAATCTACTCAGTATCACATATTCTCAATCACAAATTCTTTGTCTTGGACTTAGTTCCAGATTTCCTTTTTAAAAATTATTTATTTATTTATTTTAGTGATGGAGGGAAAGGGGAGAGAGGCAGAGGGAGAGGAAGAAGGAAAGAATCCCAAGCAGACTCCCCACTGAGCAAGGAACTAGACACAGGGCTCAATCTCATGACCCTAAGATCATGACCTGAGCTTAAACCGTGTCAGATGTTTAACCAACTGAGCCACCCAGTTGCCCCTTAACTCCCGCTTTTTAGTATGTCTTTAGACTTAATACTTTGAGTGGCAATCTCATCTTTGGGCAGAAGGAAGCAGGTGATAAGCTCCCGATCACCGTAGAAGATCATCGGAACAGGAACCACAAGGTTTTCTAAAAGTAGGGAGAAAAACAGTTACCCAAACAGGACCCATATCGTCTAAGAAAAGTTTTGCTAGACTCTATTTCTGTCTTATCAAGCATTCAATTTGGAAAACAAGCTAAATAGTTAAGACTTACAAAACTAAATCTGTCACTCTTACAGGGAGGAGGGAAATGAGGGGAAACACCTGAAGTGAGAAAGGAATACCAAAGAAGCAATTAACGTCCTCTCTGATAAGCTGCAAGTAGATAGTTGAGGGCTTTTAACATTGTTCTCAAGCACAAATGTGCCTTGAGGTATACCCACCTACACAGATACATGTACCACAAAAACAGATTTGAAACAAAAAAGAGCTATATCCAACATGGTTAAATATACAGGGAGACTAACACTTTCTGAGTGCTCACTTTGTGCCAGACTGCTAAGCAGACAAAATTTGACTGGAGGCCAGACATAAATGACAACTGACCTGTTAAACTGATGTAAACATCCATTGAGTACAATTAAATAATCACCCAGAAGTTATCATTTAGCATACTTGCATAGCCATTCTCACGGACAGTGTAATGCAGAGATGACTCAAAACATTCAACAAATATTTATGGACTACCAAGTTGGCAAACATCAATGTACAAGACAAAAAATAAATCCTGCCTTTATGAGGCTTATATTCTAACTGAAGGAGACAGACAATAAGCAAGAAATGTAATAAATGAAAAAATTGTTAGAAGGTGATGAGTGCAGTGGAGTCAAGAAAACAAATAGAGCAGGACGTGAGATGAGGAGCTCTGAGATTGAGAGTGAGCTGTCGTTTTAAATAGGTCGGGGTAGATTTCATTTAGAGTTCAATGTCTGAGCCAAGATTTGAAGAAGGATCTCCAGCATTGGTAACTTCAAGTAACTTCTACCTTAACTACCTTTTGTATGTCTGGCTGTATATTTGTATGTATATCTGTCTGAATTTACTGATAGCACAAGCAAATCTCTGCTGGTACAGAATGCATGTTGGTTAACAATGGATCTTAAACAGGAAGGCTTTTTTAAGTGCAAGCTCCAGAAAGAAATAGGTCTGGTGTTTATCGAAGTGAAGTACTTGTTGCTTCTCCATCCTGATCTTTAGATTTTCAAACTACTGTTTCTTCAAACTGTTGACTTTTCCTGCTTTGATATATTCTTTTGCATTTTAGTGTTATAAATAAATAGGAAGAGTTAAGATTTATTGGATACCAAGCTAAGTATCAAGCTCAACATTAAGCACTCCATATACATTATCTCATTTAATTTTCACAACAATTCCGTGAGGTAGGGAATGTTATTATTTTCATTTCACAGATGGGAAAACGAGGAAGCTTAGGGAGGTTAAATAACTTACTCAAAATCACACAGATGGTAAGTACCAGAGTCAAGATTCAAGTCTAATTCTAGAGTCATTTTAGCCTCTAATTTAGTAACTAGATTTAGTGCTGATTAAATATATTCCTCAGTAAATACTTTAAAATTCATGGTAAACATTAATTCAGTGGGTTGTTTTTTGGTTTTTTGTTTTGTTTTTGTTTGTTTGTTTGTTTGTTTGTTTTTCCTGAAGACATTGCTTCAGGCTTTTTGGATAATGCATACTCGCAAAGACTATGACATTTGTTCTTACAATGCTTCTGATTGACCCAGTATTGTGATTGTCCAAATTTTATTTAGCAGTAGAATCCTTTACTAAATAAAATCTTACAACAGAAGATTGAATCAGTTACAGAATTAGCATTGAAAATTCAAACACAGGTGGAAAACCATAAAGGATAAGTGAAGAGGGTTTAATGAAAGGTCTACTCACAAAAGTCTGGGTGAAGTAAAGGAAAACCAGCAAGGGAAGGTGAAAGTACTTCACAGGGCTAGCTACAGTGGGATGGCATGGCTACTCCTAGGTCTGAAGGGATAAGAGAGTGGACAGAGTTCTTGCCAGGTTCTGGCAAGAACTGTAGCTATAGGAGGAGGCCACCAAATAGGAGCTGTGGACTTTGGTAGAGGAATGTTGCCATTGCCAAACCACAGCCTAGCAGGGAAGGATTCAGGGAATAAATAACCTTGTTTCTCTCTCCTTCTGTCCTCCAATCTCCTGCTGTTCCTCCCATTGGCTGAACCTAGTGGAGAAAGCTAAGGGCGAGGAAGCCTAAAAGATGCAGTTCATAGAAGTCAGCTTCCAGGGGGCAAAGAGAAAGAGGAGGAAGAGCAGAGAATGGATTTAAACAGGCAAACAGAAAATATCCAGCCAAAAACCAAATATGCAAAACTAAGCAGAGTTTCTCTTGTTGAATTGGGGGCGGGGGGTAGTCAGAGGCTGCCAGTTTATCTCTCTCTACAAACACTCACCGTCACAACAATCTCTGGGACACCTTTGTCAAGCCCTAGTTCTCTGGTCCAGTCTTTATATTATAAATATCTTAGTCACAATCCACAAGCCTATATGCTTTTTAAAAAATACAATTTGCATGTTGTTACAATAACCTGGACTTAGCACAAGAGGCAACAGACATATCCCTGAAGGTTCAGGGTCCCAGGCTGTGGAAGGAATCATCTGATCGTTCACATGATCATACTGAGGGGCCCCTGAATCTGGGAACCTGTGAGCTAAAGGAAAAGTCTATAGGAATTATAGGCCAGCAGAGAACCCTTCATAATCCCTGGGCCTGTAGGAGGCTAAGAGGCTTCCTCTGAATAGCCTTACCTGTTATGAAGGAGAACCCTCCCAAAGGGATTCACAATTAAGTTTCATTGTCCATCAGATTAGAGAGAAGACTTTATAGCCTGAAATACACTGAAATATGTAGTTATACACTGAAATATGTAGTTATTCAAAGGACAAATAAGGAGATTGATGAGAGACGAGAGAGGGGTAATGATACAGGATAGTTGGGAGGTGGCTTAGGTAGACAAGAGAACTGATTCATCAGAAGAGTGACCACAGAGTGCCACAAAATACAAAATCTAATGCTATTACTGGCAGCTGAGAAGCCATAACCTCCAAATGTGCTCTGAAATCTGAATCACAGCCTGGCCTCCTCAGCGGGGGCTGTTGCAGGTCCGTCAGTCATTGGGCAGAGCTGCTGAGCACACCCTCTGCTGCTATGCAGAGAAGTCTGACTAGGGAAACCAAAACTAGGATGGAGATGGGCGGGGGTGGAGAGGTGCCAACACACAGGAGCCAGACAGCCAGATATTCTGTCACTGGTGCTGCCACTTAAATCTCTTGGTTCACTGGATAGAGGATTTGGTGGGGGAAGGGGGAGTGTTTTTAATCTTAGCAGTTAGAGTGGCCTTCACAGGGAACAAAAATAAGCTGAGCAGAGGAGAAAGGCACAGCTGTTCTTTGCTTTCTGAGGAGTCTCCAAACCTCTTATTCCATACTGGTGCAGCTGCCCAGGCAGAAGAGCACAGTTTACCTATGTGACAGACACAGGTAGAGAATAAGGTGGTATGAGATTCAGCCTATGCCTGCCCTATATTCCTCCATTGTACTGTCCCAGCCCTGTTCCCTCACTGCACGTCTCTTGTAGGTTGGAGGGCTTTATAATACTAATATAAAACACTTGTTACACAGGAGATAGAATCAAATCATTTTACATATATGATCACATTTAGTCCTCAAAGCAAAATTATGAGGTAAAGTACTATTATAAACATTGTGTCTGTTCAGATGGGAAAATGAGGACTTAGGTCAAGAAACTCAGTAAATAAGTGGCAGGCTGGAGTTTGAATCCCAGTAGCCTGATTTCAGGACCTGTGCATTTAACTACTAGACCATCCTATCTTGTTTTTATGTGGTTATTGCTTTGCCTCTTCTCTCCTCTGAGCTAGCCTGGCCTCCATGTTTCTGACCCTGGACTGGTCACTTAATGTTTGATTTCCAATTATTTTCTCTGTTACAGATCCTGAGAAGAGAGGGCCAGATCCACTTCACTTGGCTTCTTTCTCCTTCTAAAAATAGTTAGTTCAAGGGGCACCCTGAGGGGCAGCTTGTCCTAAGTCAGTAAGGTAAGAAACACCTAGGGCTCTCCCTCAGAGGGTCACATCTCATAAACTTAAAGTCCTATTTTCAGATCCTAATCTTGAATGCAGAACCGTGCCTAGAAATGTTCCACTGAATCCAGAAGTCTCCTCAAACACTCTTACAAGGAAAAGGAAGCTGGGCTGTTATCCTGAATGGAGAGCAGTACTCATAGAAAGCAATGCTAATATGGCAAAACAGAGTCAAAGAGAAGAAAGAAATGAGTCACATCCCAAAATCAATTCATCAACTATTTTCAGAGAATTAAGAATGATTTAAATACTCACTTACAGAAAGTTGATTTCAATTCAGAAAGCTATTAACATTTCTCTTGATTAAAATAATAAAACATCCATTTCAAGTTTATCTTTGTGTGTGCTATAAGAGAATGGTTGAGTTTCATTCTTCTACACATAACTGTCCAATTTTCCCAGCACCATTTATTGAAGAGATTTTTTTCCACTATATATTTTTTCCTGCTTTGTCAAAGATTATTTGACCATAGAGTTGAGGGTCCATATCTGGGCTTTCTTCTCTGTTCCACTGGTCTATGTGTCTGTTTTTATGTAAGTACCATGCTGTCTTGGAGATCACAGCTTTGTAGTAAAGCTTGAAATCTGGCAACATGAAGCCCCCAGTTTTGTTTTTCTTTTTCAACCTTTCCTTAGAAATGCAGGGTCTCTTCTGGTTCCATACAAATTTTAGGAATGTTTGTTCCAGCTCTTTGAAAAATGCTGGTGGAATTTTGATTGGAATGGTATTGAAAGTATAGATTGCTCTAGGCAGTATAGACATTTTAACAATGTTTATTCTGATCTATGAGCATGGAATGGTGTTCCATCTTTTTGTGTCTTCTTCAATTTCTTTCAGAAGTGTTCTATAGTTCCTTGAGTACAGATCCATCACCTCTTTAGTTAGGCTTATTCCCAGGTATCTTATGGTTCTTGTTGCTATAGTACATGGAATCGATTCTCTAATTTCCCCCTCTAATTTTTCATTGTTAGTGTATAAGAAAGCAACTGATTTCTGTACATTGATTTTGTATCCTGCCACATTACTGAATTGCTGTATGAGTTCTGGTAGTGGGTAAAGATGATATGGTCCATATATGCAATGGAATATTATACCTCCATTAGAAAGGATGAATACCCAACTTTTGTATCAACATGGATGGGACTGGAGGAGATTATGCCGAGTGAAATAAGTCAAGCAGAGAATCAAGGATCATATGGTTTCACTTATTTGTGGAGCATAAGGAATAACATGGAGGACATTGGGAGATGGAGAGGAGAAGTGAATTGGGGGAAATTGGAGGGGGAGACAAACCATGAGAGACTGTGGACTCTGAGAAACAAACTGAGGGTTTGGGAGGGGAGGGGGATGGAGGGTTGGGTGAGCCTAGTGGTAGGTATTATGGAGGGCATGTATTGCATGGAGCACTGGGTGTGGTGCATAAACAATGAATGCTGGAACACTGAAAAGAAATTTAAAAAAATAGATAAAAAGCTCTAATGTTTAAAAAAATAGATAAAACTCTCCAACATCAAAAAAATAAAATAAAATAATAAGTGTAGATAAGGCCTTCCTACTGGTTATGCATAACACTTAAAACTGCTGAAGAAAATGAAAAACTTAGGGATTTAAGTTTCTTGAAAAGAAATTACACAATGTTTATGTGACGTGTACATTTTAGTATCATAGGAATAGATTTTAAAATGTTTGCTTTTTATGTTTATCATAGAATTTCATGCTTCAGTTCCATATCTTCTTTCCTTTCTAAGTAATACTCTAACCATTATTCTGATATATTTGGCATATGCATATATTTATACATATGTACTTACATATAAATGAAAATGTTATTTTTATAAGAAAGTTTCCATGAATCATGGAAGCAGCTGTTTTACTACTTTTGTTTCTCTTTCTCTACTCTGTCCCCTCTATATTGTACAAACTTTGTCCTTTGCTCTAAAGGGATATGTGGAATTACATATGTTCTGGAGTATATCAGTGATTATGCATGGTTTTAGTCTCTAAAGCTTAATCTCACTTCTAGAATTCACTTTATCTTTTGTATTACAGCATGTCTGTTTGCAAGGAAGAGAGATCTACTTAAAGTAGCACAAATAAAGGAGGATGTGGGTTTATTATAAGGACACAGATCTCCAACTAACGAAGAGGCCTCAGAAGAACAAAATCTAGAAGGCTCAGCAATAGCTATTCTCAGTTTTCAATTAAGAATTCCACCATAAACATTATTCAGCTGTCAATACCCTCAATTTATAGGCTTCTTGTTTCAAATGAGAATTAGAGAGAGAGAGAGAGAGAGGGGGAGGGAAATTCTAATTTGTCAGCCTGGCCTACACATTGGTTCTCTTCGAGTCAAATGACTACCTATTTTTCTACTAACAGGGTGGCCAGGGCTATATTGCAGAGTCTTTAAATAGATATATATTTAAGTGTATATGAGTGTATGTTTGAGGTTGAAAGGATGGGGAGAAGGGGCCAAAAGGACAAATTCCAATTTCTAACATATTCATTCAAAGAAACCTAAAATGAATGAACAATTATCTTTATTCAAGGTTTTTGGAAACTTCATATTATTTGTTCAAATCCTAGATTTTTTTCTTTTCAAAAAAAGTTTTATTTATTTAAGAGAGAGCTGGGGAAAGGGCCAGAGGGAGAGGGACAGAAAGAATCTCAAGCAGACTCCCTGTTGAGTGTGGACTGGATGCAGGCTCCATCTCACAACCCTGAGATCATGACCCGAGACAAAATCAAGAATCGGACACTTAACTAACTGAGGCACCCAGATGCCCTAATCTTAGGTTTGTATGGGACATTTCTAGTATGGTCTTTTTTTTTTTTTTTAAAGATTTTATTTATTTATTTGATAGACAGAGATCACAAGTAGGCAGAGAGGCAGGCAGAGAGAGGAAGGGAAGCAGGCTCCCCGCTGACCAGAGAGTCCAATGCGGGGCTCAATCCCAGGACCCTGGGATCATGACCTGAGCTGAAGGCAGAGGCTTTAACGCACTGAGCCAACCCGGCACCCCAGATGTTCTTATTTTAAACTTATTAGAATACTGTACATTAGAAGATATGATTGCTGACCCTTAAACTGTGCCAAGCTCTAGGACATTTGGCCATGAAAAATAACTTATCAATGGATTATGCCCTTAGAGTTTATTGGTGTTTTAGTTCACTAGAGCTGCCATAACAAAGTTTACAGACTGGGTGGCTTAATTTATTTTCTCACAATTTTGAAGGCTAGAAGTTTGAAATCAAGGTGTCAGTAGAGTTGATTTCTTCTAGCCTTTCTCCTGGGCTTGCAAATGACTGTTTTCTCCCTGTATCTTTACATTGTCTTCCCTCTGTGTGTCTATCTATATCCTAATGTGCTTATCTTATAAAGATACCAGTCATATTGGGTTAGAGCCTTCCCTAATAACCTCACTTATCCTAATATATCACATTCTGAAGTACTGGAGGTCAGGACTTCAACATATGAATTTAACTGAGGGGGGACACAGTCCAGCTCATAATACTTGGTAGTATTATGTGAAACTAGGAATAGAAGACACATTTTCCTATCTCTCACTTGTTTAGTAGCCTCCTAGTTGGTCCCCACTTTGCCACACTATGATTAATCTGCCAGAAACCCACCAGACTGATCCTTTTTTAAAATCAGTGATCCTTATCTAAATGAAAAATCTGATTTTGTCATTTCCTGCTTGGAGGAATCCACTAATTTCACAACATCTTCGTGTAAAGTTCAAATTCAAATG